>NW_028275161.1:1398333-2095000 GCF_013281855.1 Momordica charantia | reverse complement strand
TAACGAGGAAGCGGGGAATTCATATGTAAGTATCATTTAATTTTGTCATATTTAAAGTATTGATGTAAGATATATATATCTTAAACCTCTTAACGACACATTTATTTTTTTCAGGAAGAAATGATTACCTTAAAGGCGTATCATGCTTCTCAAGGAGACGAAAAAACAGAAGAAGAAATAATGGAGACGATCTTTGGGATAAGATCGAACTATATAATAGGAATGAGACATGGACCAAAACCCACCAGAAATAAAGGATCATCATCAAAATACTCTGATGAATATGTGGAGTCATTAGAGGCTCATCTTCATAAGCATGAGGAAGAATTGACAACTAAACGAAAGGAGAACGAAGACCAACAAATTGCCACCCAAGAACAAATACAAAAGGCATTGGAGGCCCAAAGCCAGGAGTTTAACAGGAAACTTCTCGAAACGCAACAAATGATTCTTTCGGGGCGAGGAAGTGAAGGGATGTGAATCCCGGAGCAGAAGTGGACCGTTGTTCGTGACATTTGGGAAACAAAATCAAAACCGTTAAAGATGAAAATACAGAGGAAAAATTATACCTTTGAAGAACTTTTCTTCAATGAATTTCCCTCAAACACCACCACTGAATCTTCCTTGCTATCCTCTTGGGTTTCGAGATCACGCTTGTGGGAGCGTTTCCTTGGAACGAGAGGGAGAGTTTGAGAGAGATCGATTGAGAGAGAAAAATGGGAGTTCTGTGTTTTCTATTCTGTTCATCTGTCTTTTGCAGAACTGCAAAAGGAAGAACAAAAAGCAGTGACGTAGGGAGTTACCCCACGTCACTTAACTGCTCAGTCCCCTGCAATTTTTCAGGGGAGTTAATTATTAATATATATATTAATATTATTAATTAATAAATATATATATATAAATCAAATAAATAATTAACACTTTATTATTTATTATAAAATTAGAATCATATTCTAAAACATTTCTCTCACATAACCTATAGTTGTAATGTACATCTTATGCACATTATTTTTAACCTATAGTTTTAATATGAATCATATTCATATTAATTTTATTTGAATCTCATTCAAATAATTTCTCTCATAATATATAGTTTTGATTTAGAATTAACTATATATTATAATGTATCAATATACATATAATCCCTTAAGAAATTTGAACAGTTCAAATTCTTCCAAAAACTTGATCCTCGTTTTACCCGTTATGAGCTAGCAAGGGGACCTAATGGACCTACAGATTCGAAGCTCCAACGATACGAGATTAATCGGTCAAACTCATTGACCGAGTTAATCAACATTCGTTAACTACGGGTCATTCCATTAAAGACCCGTAGTTGCACTCTTCTCACTGCAGAATGTTTTTGTGTTAATGGATATACGACCATAAATGACGAGTCAATCCTTCACGAGTTCTCGTAACTCAAGTTGGGTCAAATTATCGTTTTACCCCTGAGTTACATCTTAATCCTTAAATACCACTGCTCCTCTAATGAATAACCCGGTTATGGTCCGACCAATAACCGGAAGTCCCTCTCAGGCCAAAAGTCAGAGAGGAGTGAATTCCTTCTTGTGAAGTTATGTTCCCAGCTCCTCACTCGATCTCGTCCCCAAAATGGTAGGAATATTGAGTCGGCAACTCGGGCCACTCTCACCCATACAGATCAAAGGACGAGCCCTCACGGGCAGGAGTCCATAACTCACTCAGGATTGAGAATGAGTTGCCTGGTTATCCTAAGAAACAACAATCTATTAGTTAACGGTGTTACATCTAAAGATTGGCTATTTCGTGGTCCGGTCTTATACAAACTCATTGTATAGGATACCCCCACTTGCATGTCTCCACACGAACGACCTGGATCGAGTCGTCTGTAACCTTTACAGAGTGGGCCGTATCCATAGTGTTGTCAGGATAAGGTTCAACCTTATCCATATACTATAGACCCTTTAGGTTATTCACGAGACATTATCCACTTGTATATCAAGGTATATAAAATATATACCTCGTATATCAAGGGTATATCAAATATATACCCAGTACATATACTGTCCCGGTTACACTAAAATAACCTCGGATGTTTAGTTTATTGGATTTTGGACAATGCAATGCTATGAATTCAACAACAAATTTACTGAATAAAACTTTATTGAATATACATTTGTTTTTACACAAATACAAACTACGAGTTTAGGGCAACACACCCAACAGGAAGTTCATCGAATAGTAAGGTATGTCGTGAAATTAGTTTCTTGATGTTATGGTTATGTGCTCAAGTGTTCAAACTTTAGGTATGTTTTAAGAGTATATCTTCTAGATTATGTTTGTCTGGAGTATGATATGATTTATGTATGTATTGATCATGTCTGATTTTCTTTGGAATATATTTTACCTTCGGAGTATGTCTGAGTTTATCTGGAGTTCTGTTTTGGAACGTTTGGTTGGAGAGTAAATGAGTTTGTGACGTTCGTGAAATTGGGGGTGGGAGTGGATGGATAAGATTTAATAAGTGTTCTAATTTAAATGGTTGATCTCGTGTGATTTTTAGGAGAGGAAGCTATGGGTGGGTGTTATGCGTTTATGTGTATCTATTGAGTATGTCTGCTTTTCTTTGGAATATATTTTACCTTTGGAGTATGTTTGAGTTTATCTGGAGCTTTGTTTTGAAACGTTTGGTTGGAGTGAGAATAAGTTTGTGACATTTGTGACATAGGGAGGGGGGAGAATAAGTTTTAAAAGTGTTATAAATTCAATTGTTCATCTCGTATGATAATGTTTAGGGGAGGAAGATATAGGTTAGTGGGTGTTATGCGTTTATGTGTTTGGTATTGTCACATTGGATGAGTTTGTGACATTGGGTTATGATTTTTTCTTTTTGGTATTGTGACATTGGATGGGTATATGTGACATTGGGTTATCAGTTTATGTGTTTGGTATTGTAACAAAAAGGGGCGGGTTTGTGACATTGGATAAATTTGGTATTTATTATGCATTTGGTTGTTGTTTGACTATCATGTTAGTTAGTTTAGTTTATTGGTTTGATTTTATTTATTCGTATAGAATCTATTTTTATACTTATACTACAAAAATAATTGATACAATTCTTTGTGCACGATTGATGCTACAAAGATGGTGGAGGCTTGGACGTTGGAGAGGATTATTTGTGTGAATTTATTTAGATGCTTGACATTATTTTTCTTTTATACTCTAATTTTATAATGAGTTTTATTTTTACACACTTGTAATGTTTTGAATCATACAATTGTTCAAACATATTTGCTATATTTTCTAAATTTAGCAACAAATTTTAAGGTCAAATTTTGTTATTATGGAAAAAGTATATTCGGCAAATTTCGGATGAGAAATGAAGAACATTAAAATGTTTGTATGGAAATCGTGGACATTTAGGATTGAAATTAGGAAACAATGAAATAATATTATTACTACAATATTATTAATAAAGAAAAGCGACATTTTTCAAATTTTCGTCGCCTACTAAAAAAAATAAGCGACGAAACATATTTCGTTGCTTTGTTAGCGACGAAAACGTGTTTCGTCGCCTACCAAGAAAAGGAGCGAGGAAAACAAGATTTCGTACCTTGAGTGCCACGAAATACGTTTCGTCGCTGCGCAGCGACAAAAGGAAAGCGTCGCTTAGGCGACGTTTTCCCATTTCGTCGCTAATAAAGCTACGAAAACAAGGTTTCGTCGCTGAAACCACGTAATGCATTTCGTCGCTGAATGTCTAGAATTTTGTAGTGTGTAGATCATCTATCCACAGTACTACCAGCTAATCAGTAATATAAACTTCAACCTACAAATGGCCATGCTTTCTAAATAGTATACCTTTGCTTGAAGTTCGTTTCAAAGATCTTAAGATCTTGTGAACAGCTTCAAAGTGAACTGCACCAGGAGCATGCATGAATTGGCTTACGACATTGACAACAAAAGTAATACATCGAGATGTGTGTGTGACAAATAAATGCGTCTACCCACGAGTACTTGATATTTCTTCTTATCTTTAACTTCTTCATCTTTTGAAGCTTGCAAATTCAAATTCAATCTTACAAGAGTTTTAGCTACCCTACACCCAAGTAAACCTGTCTCTTCAAGTAAGTCAATATTGTATTTCTTTTAATTAACAAATATTCTTTTTTTTTTATCTAGCAAACTCCTTTCCTAGGAATTATTTCAAAGCTCCCAAATCTTTAATTTGAAATTTATTAGCAAGTCTTTTGTTCAGAGAGGGCAATCCGTCTATATGATTGCCTATGAGGATAATATCATCAACATATACAATCAAAACAACCATTTTGTCATTTCCACTATGCTTATAAAAAATAGTGTGATCTACTTGGCTTTGAAAAAATCCATAGCTAGTGACTGCTTTCTCAAAACGTTCAAACCATGCTCAATGGGATTATTTTAGACCATAGAGAGATTTCTTTAATTTTCACACTTTATTATTTCCAATATCCATTTCAAAACTAGGGGTAAATCTATATATACCTCTTCTTTAAGATATCCATTGAGAAAGGCATTCTTGACATCAAATTGGTCAAGTGATCAATGTAAGTTAACAGCAACAGATAAAAAAACTCTAAAAGAGTTAATATTAGCAATACGGGTAAATTGGTCATGGCATGAGAGACTTCAAATAAGTGTCTATTTTTTGTTATGCAATACCATTTTGTTGGGGAGTGTCATGCCACTATGCAAAGCCAAGCTGCATCATTAAGGAACATAGAATTTCAAGTAGGCCAGTTAGCTACGGATTTGAAGAGTAGACCGGTTGGAGCATTGCCTAGCGATACAGAATTGCCAAAAAGAGACGGTAAGAAACAATGCAATGTAAGGCCCTCACTTTGAGAAGTGGGAAAGCATTACCTCCGGTGCACCCAAATGCTCCATCGTCGATTAAGGAACCTACTCAAGTTGACCAAGGAGAAACTCAGTCAGAACGGGACAGTGAGCCAGCAGAAGTGGTTGTACCTACTCCACCAAAGCAGATAGCTGAACAACCAAAGGAGGTTCATAACACATCCAATCAATTATTTAACCCAGTAATTGCTAGAGCACCCGAGACAGGGTCTATACAGAATAGAGTGCCCGAGAAAAGAAAGCAGGCAGAGCATGATAATGCCCCAGCAGAATACAGGCCAGTGCCACCATACTCTAAACGGTTGCAGAAGAAAGAGCAGAATGTTCAATTAAAGAAGTTTTTAGATGTCTTGAAGCAACTGCATGTGAATGTACCATTGGTGGAAGCTCTAAAGCAAATGCCAAATTATGTAAGATTCCTGAAAGAGATACTCACAAAGAAGAGAACGCTGAGAGAGTATGAAACTGTAGCAATGACTACGGCTTGCAGCATCATACTCTGGAGCAAAATTCCTACAAAGATGAAAGATCCTGGGAGTTTTACCATACCAGTTTCAATTGGAGGATAGCAGATAGAACTTGCCTTATGTGATCTAGGCGCCAGCATCAATCTCATGCCGCTATCAATTTACAACCAGTTGGGCATTGGAGAAGCAAGACCCACAACAGTGACATTGTAGCCGGCGGATTGATCCATTACGCATCCAGAGGAAAAAATTGAAGACGTTTAGGTATAAGTAGATAAATTTATTTTCCCTACTAACTTCATTATTTTGGATTATGATGCAAATAAGGAGGTTCCTATTATTCTTGGAAGACCATTTCTTTCAATTGGGAGAGCTTTGGTAGATGTCCATATAGGTGAGCTGACAATGCGTGTGCGGGATCAAGAAATGAAATTCTCGGTGCATGACTCCATGAAATTTCCTGTTGAATCAGAAGAGTGTTCAGTATTAAAGATATTGGATGAAGCATTAATGGAGGAGTTGGAAACAAAAGCTATGCTGGAGCATCTAGAAGCAGTTGACGCTGAAAGTATTGCCGACACGGTTGAAGAGGAACTAGAAGATGTCCACTCAGATTGCATGAATGCCAATGAAGGATTTGTGAAGAGAATGTATGAGTCCTTAGACCTCAGAAACCTGGAGCTTAGATTATTGAAGCCATCTATTGAAGAGCCACCAGTGCTGGAGCTTAAAGCATTGTCGTAGCATCTGAAATATGCTTACCTAGGTTTATTAGAGACATTACCAATCATCATAGCAGTGGATTTACCCTTGGAAAAGGAGCAGATGCTGTTCAGTGTACTCAAGGCACATCAGAGAGCAACTGGATGGACTATTGCTGATATCAAGGGGATAAACCCCAGCTTTTGTATGCATAAGATTGTGCTAGAGGAGAATTGCAAGAACTCTATAGAGTCCCAGCGTAGACTTAATCCGGCTATGAAGGAGGTTGAAAAGAAAGAAATTATCAAGTGGTTGGATGTAGGAATCATATATCCAATTTCAGATAGCGAGTGGGTAAGTCCAGTGCAATATGTGCCTTAAAAAGGAGGCATGACTGCAGTGGAGAACGCAAAGAATGAGTTGATATCCATGAGGATAGTATCCGGATGGTGTATATGTATGGATTACTGCAAGCTGAACAAAGCCACAAAGAATGACCACTTTCCTCTCCTTCATTGATCAAATGCTGGACAGGCTGGCAGGTCAAGAGTATTACTACTTTTTAGAAGGCTACAGTGGTTATAATCAGATGACAATTGTTCCTCAAGATCAGCAGAAGACGACTTTTACATGTGCCTATGGAACATTCGCTTTCAAAAGGATGCCCTTTGGGCTTTGTAATGCTCCAGCAATGTTCCAGAGGTACATGATGGCTATCTTTTCTGACTTGGTAGAATCAATGGTAGAGGTGTTTATGGACAACTTTTCGGTGTTTGGAAAGTCATTTTCAGAATGCTTGGACAACCTGAAGAAGGTGTTGCAAAGATGTGAAGAAACAAACTTAGTCCTGAATTGGGAGAAGTGTCACTTTATGATGCAAGAAGGAATTGTGCTAAGGCACAGAGTCTCTAGCAAGGGCATGGAACTGGACAAAGCAAAGATTGAGGCAATCGAGAAATTGTCCCCACCTATGAATGTCGAAGGCATTCGCAGCTTCCTAGGATATGCTTGTTTTTATCGTAGATTTATTAAAGATTTTTCAAAAATCTCTAAACCTCTCTGTTCTTTTCTTGAGATTGATAAAGAATTTAACTTCACATCTAAATGTTTGCAGGCTTTTAATACATTGAAGTATGCTCTCACCCATGCTCCGATAATAACAGCTCCAGATTGGAACCAACCTTTTGAATTAATGTGTGATGCCAACGACTATGCTGTGGGAGCAGTTCTTGCTCAACGCAGAGGGAAGCTGCTGCATTCCATTTATTACGCCAGCAAAACTTGGATCGAGGCACAGATTAATTAAACCACAACAGAAAAAGAGCTTTTAGTAGTGGTGTTCGCATTTGAAAAGTTAAGAGCATATCTGGTAGGGTCAAAGGTGATTATTTACACGAACCATGCTGCTCTGAAGTATTTACTGACAAAGAAGGATGCTAAACTGAGGCTCATCCGCTGGATTTTACTACTGCAAGAATTCGATATAGAGATCAAGGACAAGAAAGGAATAGAAAATTTGGTTGCTGACCACTTGTCTAGGTTGCCTACTCTGGAATGCTCCAAGCATGAGACAAAAATTAGAGGGACCTTCCAAGATGAGCAAGTGTTGGCTATTCGAGTTCTGAATAAAGATGAGGAACCATGGTTTGCAGATCTAGCCAACCATATTTTAGTGGAATTCTACCAGCGGACATGAACAAGCAACAGCTAAAAAGGTTTTTGTGGGATGACCCATATCTTTATAGGATTGGCCAAGATAAAGTGATCGAAAGATGCATCACCAATACTGAAGCACGACAAGTGCTAGCTAAATGCTATTCGGCACCATATGGTGGCCACTTTGAAGGGCAGCTTACAACAGCAAAAGTTTTCCAGAGTGGATACTTTTGGCCCACCATTTTTAAGGATGCATATAAGTTAGTGCAGCATTGCAACGAATTTCAAATAGTTGGAAATATTTCCAAGAGATTATAGATGCCTCTCACATACATCTTAAAGGTGGAGCTTTATAATATATGGGGCATAGACTTCATGGGACCATTTTCTCCATCTAATGGAAACCTCTTCATTTTATTAGCGGTCGATTATACATCAAAATGGGTTGAGGCAATGGCATGCACCAACAATGATGGAAAAGTGGTAGCAAAGTTTCTCCACAAGCAAATATTCACGATATTTGGTACACCTAGAGCTGTGATCAGTGACAAAGGCTCCCACTTCATCAACAAAGCTATAACATCTCTCCTTGCTAAGTATAACATCAGACACAAAGTATCAACAGCTTATCACCCCCAGTCAAATGGGCAAGCTGAGATATCTAACAGAGAGATCAAGATCATATTGGAAAAAGTAATTAATACAAATCGAAGAGATTGGGCGATGAAGTTGGATGACGCCTTATGGGCTTATCGCACAGCATACAAGACACATCTGGGCACATCTCCATACAAATTAGTTTTTGGGAAACCTTGCCATCTCCCATTGGAGTTGGAGCATAAAGCCTTTTGGGCTGTGAAAAAGTTAAATTTGGATTATGCTGCTGTAGGAGATGTTTGCCGCTTACAATTGCTAGAGTTTTAAGAATTCCGCAGAGATGCTTACGAAAATGCCAAGTTATATAAGGAAAAGATAAAGCGATGGCACGATGAAAGAATCAATCCTAAGAAGTTTGAAAAAGAACAACAAGTGTTGCTTCTCAATTCAAGACTCAAACTTTTTCCAGGGAAGCTCAAATCGAGATGGTCATGTCCATTTTTAGTTTCACATGTATTCCCACATGGAGCAGTGAAGGTACAAGAAATGGATTCGAGAAGAGAATTCACCGTGAACATGCAGAGGCTAAAGCATTTCTTTTGCGAGAGCGTGCTGAGAGATGCTGGAGCTCACCACATGGTCACGGACTGAGAAACCAACAACGAAAGAAAGGGAGCAGGATTTAATGATTAATTATTTTATTCCTTCCCAGTTTTGAATTTAGAAATTTAGATGTTTAATTGTTTTATCTGCCGTTTTGAATTTTAATGGGCTTTCATTTTGGTTTTTAGGGGGGAAATAATTAAAAATCAGGTTGAGTGGACAACTTTCAAAACGGGCATGCAGTAATGACGGCGTGATGTCGCTGACACCAAAGGATAAGGCAGGTGAAAGCGTCAGGGTGTGGCAGACATGCAGAAAGGTATTTATAGCAAATTTCGGCTTCCAAGGAGAGAGGTAAGTAAAACTTTCAATTTTTAGGAATAAATCATAATTCCTAGAGATTTGGGGGGATATTATTTTTCGTTTTGGGGGGAAATTTTATTTCCATTAATTGGAGGAAAATCGTGGGAGATATTTTCTTTAATGGGCCACAACAACTTTATGTTTTTCTTTAAGACTCACGTCTCCCTCATTCTTCTCTCCCCACACTGCACCATAACCGTACCTCCCCCTTCTCATTTTAAGCTCCCAAAACCCTCTTCTTCTTCCCGAAACCCTAATCCACAATGTCGTGAATCAAACACAGAGCGAATAGGAAGAGAGCGTTGAAATTGGAACTCTCAGCAACTTCAAGGAGGCAGCTAAAACCATCCCGCCGAAGGCATATAATGAGCAGAGCCCTACCCAGCAAAGCCCCATCAGCTCGGAGCACACTCCAGTTGATGCTGAGATTCCACGGCCGCCTCCTCCTGTCTCCAACCTTCAAGTAAACACCCCTGACCCTACTGTCTCCTCTTCTCAAACGCAGCCTGAAAAGCCCTTACCCACTGGCGAAGACTCGGAAAAGCTTGCCCCTCTTTCTCCTCTCACTAAAAATCTTCCCGCCGTTATCAACAATCCACCCACTCCGCCCATCCTTCCACAAACTCCACTACCCACAACCACCCCTTCTTCAACTTCCACCATCCCTCCACCCATCCTCGTAGAAGAAATCCATCCTCTCGTCCTCTTCAAATCCACACCCGCTAATGGACCGGCCTCGCGAACTCGAAAGAACAAGCGACCAGCCCAATCTGTCCCAAGCCCCAGCCCGACAAGTAAAAGGAAAACACCAAAAGTGCCTCCACCGCCCCCTGCCAAAGCAAAAGCCACAAAATCCGCTTCCACATCTGAAGGGAAACGTCGCAGCCGGATGGTCTCTGTTTCCTAGATTCCTCTAACACCGAGCTCCTCTAAGCGTATCACGGTGGTCCCGGCTGGCCAGGCGGTGTTCCAGAAGTTCGTTGATCCGAAGGCGAGGGCGAGCTACAGAGCGATAAAGACCAAGGACTTGTACCTGAAAAAAGGGTTTTTGGAAGCAGAGATGCCCCAATTTGTGAAGGAGGGAGCTGTACGATTAAAGTGGGAGCGTTTCTCTGCTCCCCCTATGTCGGTTTTACCGGAGCTCATATGGTAATTCTACGCCAACTTTGACCCTGATAGAGTGGGGCACACAACGGTGCAGGAGGTTGAAATCGACTAGACGGTGGAGAGAATCAACAACCTGCTTAAGCTGCCCAACAACTAGAGGTTGAGTTCAACGCGTTGATCCAGCAGCCCTCCATGCGGGAACTTTACAAGGCCCCACATCTGGTAGAAATTGAGGGTGCTGTTTGGCAAGTGACGGACAAGGGTGCCCGCTCGATAAAATCTGGCCAACTCACTGGGGAAGCCAACATTTGGCTCTACTTCGTCAAGAGCCGGGTCATGCCTACCACGCATGATTCGTCTGTTACGAAGGACAGAGTTCTTCTGTTGGCCTGCATTTTGGAAGGTCGCTCTATCGTAGAGATGTGCCCATCTTGGATGACGAAGAGCCCCTCAAGGACAAGTTGGTGATAAATAGGAGTATGGTGGAAAGACTGATGAACTAGGACCCTACTCACCGTGGAGTCGTGCAGAATGTGGCCATCAATGAAATGATGGCCCAGCTCGCAAAAATGCAAAAGCAGCTCTCACGATGGAGTAGGCGCAGTCTACATCTGTTGAGAAGGCAAAGAAGAGAGATACGAGTATCCTGGTAGTGCTGGAGCATTTTAAAGCAGCAACCTCATCCCCATCGGCTGTGCCAGCCTGTTTGAAGGAATTGCTGGAACAATCCGGAAGCTCTGAAGAGGAAGATCACCCTATGGGCAACTCTTCAAAGGAAGAATAAAGTGAAGAAGAAAAATTCTACTTGACCGACAAAAGGAAGTCCCTTTCCTTTTGTCTGACAAAAATTGACCCCCTCCCCCCCCTCCCCCCCAATGTTATTTTACACATTTTTTTAGTTAGGTGTTAATTTCTGCATTTTAAATTTCTGCATTTAAATTTCTGTATTTACTTTTAATGTTTAGTAGTTTAATTTCAATTCTAGTTTTTTGTTTTATTTTGTCAGTCAGTCGTGACCCCTTCTGTTAGGGTTGACTTTTTACTGCAGAAACATGTGTCGGTAGCCCTATTTGACCACGATTTTGACCCATTTCCCCTTATCATTTGCCAAAAAAGGACCACATATTCTTAAATCATAACATATATAGATTATTTCTGCATAAAAGTCAAACTATGGTACTTTAGGAAAAATATGAGATAAATGCGGTCAAAGTTGGAAGAAAATAACAGAATTTTGTTTTTTGCAGAATTGCGCCTGGAGCATTTTTGGAGGGCAATTTGTCAAAACGCACTTTTTGATTAATGAAGGGCAATGAAGACATTTCCCACATGTTCAAAACTGTGAGTCCAAGTCCAAGTGAGGTGGTTAGGTGAATCTTAACCCTTTTCCACCTAAAATGGAGGGGAGTTTCAACCAACCTATGGTGCTATAAAAAGAATCCATCTATCATTCAGCAAATCATCCCTTCTAAGCTTCATTTCATCTTCTTTTAGATGTTCTCTAGTTGTAGAACATGTTTTTAGGGTTTATGTTTATGTTCTAGTTGTTCATTTATTTGTTTTTCACGTTTTTACCTTTTGTATTGCCTTTAATTCAGTTTCTTACTTCCGTTCTTTGTTCATTATGTTCTTTTAAAGTTCTTTAGTGAGTTTCAACTCCCCTCGCGGTCGAGAGAGAAGAGGGTCAAGCAAGAACTCTTTATACGGCTTATTTATTCATTTAAATTCAATGAAAAATATTTTCTTTATGTTTTCGTGCATTTACTTTCATTTAATTATGTTCTAAATTAGTTATCAACCTCCTTGTGGAATGCCTTAGTAAAATGATTTGATTTTCAACACGCTCGGGATTTTGGCCAGATTGCGCCTGACACTTTTTTGGGTTGGTTTCTAAAAACTTCTCTTTACATCTTTTTTCCATTTGGCCGGTGGGAACTTGATTTATACACCAAAGCCCAACCTTGGGAAAGGTGAGTTAGGTAAAATAATAGGAGATGTGACTTAGGAATAAGCGCATAAAATATGGTCCTAGGCATAGGCCCTCTAACCCGTAATGCAAATGAGTTGGTAGATATTCTCTAGGATTGTAATCACATATAGGTATATGATTGTAGGTTACCCTAGTCTCTGCAGCAACCAAAAGCGGTAGTGAAAGAGTAGAACTCAAATCCCAAGAAAAGTCCGGAGTTGCGCTTGGTGTATTTTCCCAACATAGTGTGTTTTTCATGTTTTGCATCAAAACTAAGGTAGGAGACAAGGAGGTTGAGTTTCATTAAATTGCTTGTTAGTTAAAACCCCAAACGACAACATTTCATCACTATTTTCTTCCTAAATCACAATTGCATATTTGAACCATTTCACTGCATTACTTGATTTTGAAAAGCAACAAGTCCCTGAGGATTCAACCTTAGATTACTTTTGAGTATTACTTGTGATCGTGTGCGCTTGCACGAGTCTCTAATATTTTTAAAGGTAGAGAAAGTCCCAACACCTCCCCCCTTTATATTAAATGAGATAGTAAAAGTTGTGGAAAATTCTTTGTTCTCATCTTCTGACTGATGCTTCACCTTTTGTAAATAGTCTTTATGCTAGAGCTTGCTAATGCGCAGTATATCTGCTGATGCTGGAGCTTGATAATTTTAGCTAGCTTTCTTTTGCCCCAGCATTTGGTTCATGCTTGCTCACCCATGCCTTAGCATCCCTCTAGCAGTACTAACCCCAAATAGCGCTTACCCTAGAGAAGAATTTCAACGGCCACCTATCCAAAGCCACCTCTTATCTTTGTATAGTTAGCCTGGATTTCTCTTCGTCCCCCTTAGTTGTTAGCATTATTTAAAAAAAAAACATCTCTAAATAGCGAATTCCATTATCCTTGACAATACACTTTCGCTTTAAGTTTGGGGGCGTGCTAGAGCATTGTAACGTAGATGTCCTTAGTCGCATTGAGGACAATGCAACCTTTTAAGTTTGGGGAGAGTGAACCTTCAGTTCTTACATCTTTAGTAACACTTGTATATAACCATGAATCTTGTTAATCCTGTAATTCAGTCCATTTAAAAAAAAAAAAAAAGAGCTCACACTAAGGAAGGGCTATTAGCCCGTATCCAGAGCATAAAGAGACTGCAAGATTAGGAATGGCTAGTAGCCGATGGTTGAAGAAACCCAAGTTGGCAGCGCAAAGATTAAAAGGTTTAGGCTAGTGAAAGGTAGTTTGAGAAAGGACTTTCTAGGAGAAGCTAAGCTTGATGTTGGGAAGTAGAAGGAAGCTAGAGCTTATTAGAAATAACATCTTCCAAAGTATGAGCAAATCTAAGCTATTTTCATTCCCTTACTCCAGTTGAAGTATTTTAGTAGGGTTCTTAAGCTTTAGCATAGTTAGCTAGAAGTAAAAGGTTGAGGCAAAAGACTAGATTGTTTCAAGTGCGAAAATTTCCAATACCTTCTTTTGTTTTTTGAACTGAAATGCATGCTATTGCTTGGGGACAAGCAAAATTTTAAGGTTGGGGGTGTAATAACTCTCCAAAAGAGAGTTATTCTGGTGATTATTTGGGTGAAAATGAGCATTAAAATGGCAAAGTACGTCGGTTTTAGGTCATAATTAGCATGAATAATGTTCAAATGCAAATTCTTAGCTAAATATTCTTAGTCTTGAGAACTTTGGCCAAAAACAACATAAACTCTCGTATTTGTGGTTCATTTGCACAGATTTTTAAAGAAGAGCTAAGAAAAGAAAAAAGCACTGAGCCAGAAAAGAGAAGTCAAGGCATTTTTAAGATAGAGCATATAAAAGCTAGAGCATATCAATGTTAGAGCATGGAGTGACCGTACAATTAATTCAAAAAACACTGGATTCACTTATGTCCGTACAATTTCCAGTCGGGTGCCCTAAAAACGGGACCCAACATTTAAAAGGTATGTTGCCCTAGCCGACAGACACGCAGATCCCAAGGGAGACAAAAATTGAGAGCTGAAAAGACAAGGGAATGCAATATACCCATTTTTGGGAGGAGAGCTGACACCAGAAAAGGGAAGCTCGCCTGCTGGAACGAGCTGACTGCTTCTTCTTCTCTGTCATTTAGCTATTTTTCTACCATGGGTTGTATTTCTTCTTCTTCCATTTTGTTTTCTTTACCCATTATGAGCTAAACCCCATTTTTGGGGAGATTTACATGCTGTAACTGACTTGAGACCGAACCCTCTAGCTACTACATTTATTTTTAAGCAAATCTGATTTTATTTCTTAATCTTCGCGTTACTATTGGCCGCTGGTTCGTGTATGCTAGCTTCTGTATTGACCCGGAAGGGCTTATGGATGCTGATTTGTTTTGCTTCTGATTAACGTTTTTCTATAGCTATAGGGATACTCAGGAATGGGGTCCCCTAATCATGCCTATAGCTTGGGTTTATTGCTGGGTATTTAGCAACGGGAGTTGTACTTACTCATGTTTGCGGTATCTCGGAAGAGAACCGAGTCGAGCTGGGCACTAATAAATGTTAGCTACGCTAGATGGTAGGTTGATAACTTGTGAAAGCATACTAAATCTCCCCCGCCTTTTCCATATCTATTATTCCCCCGTTATCGCTTTCTGTGCTACTGCTTTCTCGTGTTGACAGCTTTGAAACTACTGTCTCTGTCGTCTTGTTATTACTTTGTTTTATTTGTTTCTAGAGAATATTCATACCTAATCTTTGGATATTTTTATTTGTTGGTATCTGCTTTTATCATTAAAATACAACAAAAAATCCATGTGGATACGACCTCATTCGTACTACAACCGACGAATCGTGTATACTTCAGGTGTTGTCAACACAGTTGTGTGGACGTAACAACATGTCATCTTAGCAGGGAGCATAGAGCTTCATATGGCATTTGGCGACAGGTCGAAAGGAGTAACAAGGATGATCAAGTTCCTTGTTGTCAACTACACCTCGTTCTATAATGCAACAATAAGGAAACCAACTATACACAAGTTAAAGGCGACACCCTCCACATATCACCAATCAATGAAATTTCCAACATTCGGTGGGGTAAGTGAAGTAACAGGGGAACAACGAGTTTCACAAGAATGCTACTACACCATCCTGAGACGCAACAGAGCCAAGTGATTGACATTTTTAACTTTTTATTTTCACGGTATTAGCTAGGTTCCTTTTTTTTAATTTTGTCATTTTATGTTTTGTTAGCTAGATTTCGACATCAAGTACTGCATTTGTTATTTCTTTTCTGGTTACGTTAGATTTTATGCGTCGATTAATTTACTTGTTTCCAGTCAGGATAGATTTCCAGTATCTGAGACAGCCAGGTAGTGGTCACTCCTACTCGTTATCTTCGTCGTCTATATCATCGGCCACATTACATTTGACCCTGAAACATTCATGGAGGACAAAATAATTCACCCAAGGATTTTCGTTTGACAATTGACGGAGTGACCAAGAAACACCGCTTTCCATGGTAGCATTCTGCATATTGACGTATTTCACAGTTTTCTCGAACTCTTCTACAAAAAATTCGGAGTTGGTGAGCTGAGCCTTCACCTTATCAACCCTCATTCGTAGAGCAGCTAGTTTACCCTGAGACCTTTTCTTCTCGGCCTCAAGCTCACATTGTGCACCTTCTAGCAAGCAATTTGCTTGGTCAAGAGAGGTTATGGCTCGATTGAGCTCATCCCGTGGGACATAATTTGGATGAAGGTGTTCAAGCTCGTCACTAATCTGACCGGAAGAGACCACCAGGCGAGTAAACAGCTAAAAGCAGAATGGAATCAAGGTCATAATACAAAATGGAAAAAAAAAATGTAAAAACTTGTAATAGAAAAAAAAAAGAATAATGCTAACCCGGTGGAGATCAATAAGGCATGAGTACTTAATGCCCTATTGTGGATTAGAATATCCAGAATCTAACCCTAAAGGTATCTCAGCAACTCCCTGCCACAAACTAAAAGCCCTTTCAAAGTAGACAACTTCACTGGTGTCAGAGGAGTACGGTCCTTGGAAAGAAAAAGTCGATAATGTGGGGTGGAATTGGATTGTCGTGAGAGGGAGGAGGTAAAACTCCCATGAAGTCGGGCCGAATAGCAAGGAGCAACTAGGAGCACTGAAGAACAGATGCTATATTTATGAAACAGAGGCTTATCATCAGTCAAATCTGTAACATCAATTTTCGAAGCCCGACTCGACCCAACCCCCGCTTTCCTACTGTGCCTCTGTTGTCGCTCAAATAGCGAAGTCAAACGCCCTGAAATCCCTAAAATAAGTGAAATTAAGAAGAAAAGGTCAAAGAATTACCTTAGTTAAGAAACTAACAGGAAGCATAAACAAAACTAGTAGTAACCTCAATGTTTACCTGTAGTTTGCCAAGAAGGTACGAGACTAAAGTCCACTAGGATGCGCTTCTTCACGAAAGACAGGCCCCACCGATTACCCTTAGTTTAGGTGGACAAAAATTTTGTGGAAGGCCAAGGCAGCTGAAGTAAGATCTAGATGACAAGGGATTACCAAAAAAAAATATAAAGAAAGGTCAGTAAATGAAGGAGAATGACTATAGTTCCGACAGAGCAAGGGAAGATACTAACCAAAACCCATATACTCAGTTGGAACCGGGAAGTATAGCCTGTTATCATCATAGGCAAGCTAGTGACCACCAACAAAAAACTATTGCTCTTTCCAATTCTTTATAGAGGAAGAACCAACGATCAGAGCTTGCTTCTGAAAGATGACATGAAAATTTAGATTGTCCTCGGGACTGTGCTTCACATAATAAAGTGAATAGAAGTGGCAGCAGTCAAAGGGAGACCATCAATAAGGAATGACTAGAAAATATAACAACTAATTAGAGTGCACCAAGTGTTAGGAATGATTTGAGGAGCAAGGTGATTATAAGTCAAAAAATTGTGGAGAAAAAGGAAGATGCAAGCGAATACCAAAATTAAACATAGCTACATAGAATACAACTTCTCTTGACGGAGGCCTATCGACACTCTCACCAGACTGAGGAAGCCTAAGGCTAACTAATTGAGGAATACCATACTTGACAAAACGATTAAGCCATGCAGGTCGGTATGTTCCAGACTTAGAAATGCTGGTATTTTGGCTCTTAATCTGAAATTGATTAATTTTAATTAATTAATTAATGTTTAATGATAAGAAAGCTATTTTTTATTGATAATTTTAGTATTTTTGAAGTGTTCATAGTTTAGAACTTGAAACAACGATTCCAATATTTTTTGAATTACTCAAATCGGAGCTTAAACAAAAGTGTTCTAAGAGGATTGTGCCCATATCCCTTATGGAACTTGGCGTGCGCGTGGAGGGGGCACCGGTAGGCGTGGGGCGCGCGCTAAGAGGGGGCTGGTGGGCCCCCCTGACACGAGCACGGACATTTCGTGAAACGCGTTCGCGGGTCGTTTGATGTTTTAGGCATCGACAATGATCCTTCCGCAGGTTCACCTACGGAAACCTTGTTACGACTTCTCCTTCCTCTAAATGATAAGGTTCAATGGACTTCTCACGAAGTCGCGGGCAGCGAACCGCCCACGTCGCCGGGCGTCGGTGGGCATGGGCGCGCGGGTGGCGGTGATGGGCGTTGGCTGCGCGCGCGGGAGGGCGCTTGGGGGCGTGGGCGCGTGCGCACGGGGTGGCAGTAGTGGGTGCGCGCACGGGTGGCGGTGGTGGGCGTGGACCGCGCTTGTAGGGGGCGCTTGGAGGCGTGGGCGCGCGCGCAGGGAGCTGGTGGCGTTGGGCGTGCGCACGTAGGGGGGCACTGGTGGGCTTGGATTTCGAAGGATAACCTCCAATGACTTAAGTTATGCGTGGTGCGCGCGCGGACAGTGCGTTGGTGTGCGTGGGGCGCGCACGAGCAAGGGCGCTGGTATGATTAAAACATGTTCAAAGAAAAATACACGAGGTGGAGGATGTGAAACTGAATCAACCAAACATACCAATAAAATAGTGAAATGTGGCATTGTTTGAATTAAAAATAACTGAAATAAAATAAAAGAAAGAGAGAGAGAAAAAAAATTTAAAGAAAATATATCTTATATATAAAAGCCAGGATCCCAAGAATTTTTTTTTGCCATTTTTGTCCCTCAGTTTTTACCCTTTTCATTATAAATTTGGAGGAAAAAAAGTCCTTGTACAGACATACTGAATATCCTATAATTATGAATAAATGCTTATTTGAATAAATTACACAGTAACACAAAAAGAAAATCTCACTTCAAATTTTAACATTGAAATTAAATTCTGAGTCAAAATTTGAAACAACCAACATGATAAATGTTCCATGAATTTTGCCATTACAAAACCATCATGAATTTCATTTGTGCAATGCAATAAAAAGGAAACCAAACAGTCAAATTAATTACAAAAGTCTCACCCAATTATTCATAAAAATCTCATAAATCACTCTCTTGTTTCTTCCACTCTTTAATCAAATTTTAATCAAAATGCAAGTAAACAAAATCTCAAATTCATTAAAAAAAATAATAACTCTCATCCTTAATCAATTATTCATAAAAACTTTATAAATCTCTCTCCTATTTCTTTCACTATTTAATCAAATTTCAAAGGTCCATTATCTAAATCTCCATCACCAAATAAAAACTCATCTATGGTTGTGTTTTATCTCTTACTCTCTCTCTCCTCCTTTTATTATTCGCCAACATCGATTATGGCTTCACCGTGGAACTGATCTAGATTCGCCCAATTCATTACTGTTCAACCCCTTGGAGACTCACTACCATTGCCTCACAAATGCCCTTCACCGCTCCATTCGTCGCCGATTATTTATTCTTTAGTGATTTTAAAGTGTTCGAGTCATGGACCTTAGATTTGAATCAATTTACTCTAATTTATGATGTAATGTTTTTCTTAAACTATAGATATGGTATCACCCAAATACCTTAGATTAAGGTCTCAGAAAAAAAATTGTGTAACCTTAAGGGGAACATGAAAAAATGTTGGAGAAAGCCATAGAGAGAGGAAAAGAAAAAATATATATTAAATTATATTATTATTTTATTTCTTTTTCAAATTAAATTTCAACTTTGATTTTGATTCCAGCTCAATCCACTGCATAAATAAATTTTGATTTCAAACCTCGTATCTCTCCTATTTAAACATCTTATTCCTTCGAAAGTTCACAACAATTCTGTCCAAATTTTCTCTTCAATTTCTCCATGATTTTTTACACTCTTCATTGCATGAAATTAATTGTTTAAAATTTTTTCTTAATATTTATTGTCAATCTTTACCTTTGAATTAATTAGGGTACTTGAAATGTATTTCTTATTGATCAATTTATGATAAAATTAGTTGTTTCTAAAAATTGTGTTAATATGTTTAAATTAGACTAAAAAGTTTATATTTTGTCATTATAACTCTATTCACTCTCCTCTAGGGTTGTCATACCAATCTAACAAGAAAATAGACCAGAAGAAACCTCATTGTCTGAGGTGGTCCATCCGAAATGTAAGCTACTATCTAACTCCATAAAAATCAAGAAATAAAAGTGAAAATAGCAAATTACCTTTCGATAAAGATAAGAAGGGCAAGAAAAGGAAAAATAACTAGTTTCAAGTGTATATACAAAGAAGGCTGAAGTAGCCTTATATAGGCAGAGAAAAATAACGGTGCGCTGATCGATTAGTTCTTAGACCAGTGGTTCATACCAACGGATCACTTGTCAGAAGCAAAGACCGGACCGAACAAGTTAGAAAAACTAACTTGGTTAATCATGAGTCTGGTCGGGTCAAATCACAAGCTTAACCCAACCAAATCACATAAAACCACACATGTGGTTTCACGTGATTCATGTGTGGTTTGGAAACCACATGAATCACATGGTTGACTTGTCAAAGTTGACTAGTCAACCTTCCTTTTTATTTGAAATAACTTTTTTTTCCTCATAAATGGGCCAGTCGACTCAAAATTCCTAGCACAACTTTGGAAAATCTACACCTTTAAGTCCATCTGGATAAATGTGACAAAACATACTCTGAAGGTAGTGAATACACTTATTATGGGTAGATGTCAAAAATCAAACTAGTAAAGCTACAAGAAATCCAAAACGGGCCCAGGAAGCCCACACCTAGAAGCCCAACCGAAGTGTAAAGGTTTGGCCCACGGAAGGCAGATGACCCGACCGAAGTCGACCAGGAGTCAGCACCGACCAATTTTTGATTGTTGGCCGAGAACTTGTGGCAGCAGTCGTCCGACGATCTTTGGAGATGAGTCTGAACCTATTATGCATTGGTGGAACTCTGTAACAGGCTAGCGACCCTTCAATTTGATGTTCGACCCACAACAAGGTATTAAAGGCCAAAAGGCTAGGTTTCTTAGGAGCACAATGATTCAATCCCTATAAATAGAAGGGGAGGCTCAACCGTAGAGGTACACTAGATAATCCTACTCTTTACGTCATCAACTTTCATTTCTAACTTAAGCATCGGAGTCTGTCTGGCTAGCACCACATCGGTGTTCAACACTATTTTTTTTTTCAGGCGAACGTTAAATCCCTTATTTCTTAAAGATGGATGCCAAATTGGTGAAATTTGGAAGGCGAAATGTCTGCATGAATATGATTAACAAATAAACTTTTCCCAACTTCTTTAAAACTAAATTAATCTTTTAGTAAGAGATCCATGTGATGTGACTAATGACTTCAAACTACCAAATATTTTGAGTGGGGGACAGAGAAGTACTATTAGATACACATTTTTCATGCATGGAAAACTGTACACCACTCTAATAATACAACATATATTACAATTTTACCTTCATATTGATCTTTTCATCCCTGTGTTTTTTAGTACTGTCAATATGAAACTAAAATTGTAACCATTTTCAATTTACCTTCGTATGTGCTATAAATTTGATATTGATATAACAGGTAAATTGACATTTTCATATCATCGCAAAAAGATCAACAAAATATATTTAAAAAATAAACAAAATATGTGGACATAATATTATTGATAAAAAATTTTAATTTGTTTAAAGGGGTGAAATCCTTATTTTTTAATTTAAATATTTTTATAAATTTTTCTTTTTATAATTTTTTCAAAAATACTTTTTGATATCGATATTTTATTAATATTTTTATCGACATTTCCATAAAATTCAGACATCCACATTTCTATCCACATCGCTCTTTAAAACTTTTACCACCAATCCTTTTTCCAATTTAGTTTTTCTTTTTTAAACATGTCATTTCTATTAATGATCACTAATATGAGTTTTAAGATGGTTGTTTTGGTAACGAGGAAGAGTGCTTTAAACTCATTAAAATTATTGTTCAAAATGTTCATAGAATTGTCGTTGTATAATTAAAAGTAATTTTAAAATATTGAAAATTACTTAAAAGTACTTTTTAGAAAAGCATTTAATTATTTATTACACTTGCTTTCATTTTAAAACACTTTTTAAAAAGTTATTTAAACTAGAGACTTGAATAAAAAGTTTTTTTTTTTTTTAACATTTTGTTATTTGGTTTCACTACTTTAAACCACACCTTGGTCTTGAAATTTTCGTGCTTGTTCTAATTTAATTTGATGCTTAAACTTTCAGGTAGTTATTTTAATTATTGAACTTTTATTTTAATAAATTATTTAGCCAAAATCTAACATTAGCATATCTTTTATTCTCTTATTTGATCAATAAAAATATATATAAACAAGTGTTTGAGACCACATGTAATAT
The DNA here is from genome assembly GCF_013281855.1 of Momordica charantia. Classification (NCBI taxonomy): domain Eukaryota; kingdom Viridiplantae; phylum Streptophyta; class Magnoliopsida; order Cucurbitales; family Cucurbitaceae; genus Momordica; species Momordica charantia. The sequence continues at coordinate 2,072,933 of NW_028275161.1, read as the reverse complement.
GGTTTTAGGTGTTAAATTTTCAAATAGCATTAGATTCTTATTAAAATGATTACTGAAAAGTTAAAACTAAGGAATAAAAAGCTTTTAAGTGTAAAATTTACAGAGCTTTTAACTGTAAAATTTAGAGACAAACAATTGAAAGCTAAGGAAATTAGAACAAAACTTTTGAAATTTCATAAAATGAGTATGAAAGTTTACTAATAAAAAGGATTTTAAACATGAGAAAATCCTATTTTCTACTATTCGAATTCCCTTATTTAAGGGATTCAAAACGAAAGATATATCTTAATGACCTTATGATTCAGGAGAATATATGATATATTCAAAAGGAGAAGATATACTGATTGCCTCGAGATTCTCTTCAGATTTAGATAACCAGATTTTCTTAGATGTATCAGGATTCGAATTCCACAATCCCTAGAGGAATCAGGATTCAACTCCTATTTAAAGTAAACCAAACACTAAAGGGATGCTCACAACACTCTACATTTTATACTCAACTACTCTGATACTGACTTAAGCATCGGAGTCTGTGTGGCAAAAGCCACACCGGTCTTTTTAGTGTTATTGTGTTTTGCAGATCTTGTCGATCCCTTTATTCTAGAAGATTGGTGCGAATTTGGCAGAATCCCAGAAGGCCAAATTTATGCATCAACAATTGGCGCCGTCTGTGGGGACGACTAAGATCTAAAAGTCAAGACGATTGACGACGAATTGACCGAGAACTACTTAGATCCAAGGAGATCTCGAGAGAAACGAATCGACATGTATTCCGGAGGCAGACCACAACTTTCTAATGACGAATGCTATACGACTCGAAACAAATCAATGAGTTCTGAGACAGGATCTAGAACGAACAAATCAACAAATCCCAGGACCAATCCTGGATGAGATAAGTCGATGGATTCCAAAACAGACTCTGGGATAAACGAGTCAACAAATCCCATAAAAGAAAAAGCAACTGATTAATATACGAAGTTTCTACTTCAGACGATGGTAAGTTTGTTGTGTAATTCTGGTAGTTCATAATTACGAGAGTTTAGGTTTAATTTTATGGAAACTGCATATTCGGTAGATCGCATAATTTAGGATTGATTTTTTGGTAACTGCATGTTGATAGTATGTTTTCAAAGATACTTACTCGTTTGTGATTTAAAAAAGCTCCTAGCATCTGAAATTTAATTAATTCCTTATTACTTGAGCAATTATCTTTTTATAAATTATGAATAAGACTTTTGACATTTGAAATATAATTAAATCCTTACTAATTGAGTGTTTATCTTTTATTCTAAATGAAAATTCCTCGAGTGGGAGCATGTGTAAGTGAATCAACAGCTAGTCAAGGAACTCGACAGGGACAGACCTAGAAGCAGGCCGATAAGCTAAAAGCCAATCACTGAAATGAGGGAAAAGAATCCCAAGGTGCTGAAGAAGGCATACGTACAGGCCCAGCCCAGCAAGGTTAAAACAGAAAACAGGCAGGCCTAACCAATCAATGAAACCCACGGGTAGAAAAGCATATGGCAAAAGCCAAAATAGGTTAAAAACCCGAGGGTGTTGATTAACTTGGGGTAAAAAATCGGCGGAAGCCAAATATGTTAGAAACCTAAGGGTGTCAACTAAACTCAGGGTATAAAAGCCATTGGCAAAATCCAAGTGGGTTAGAAACCCGAGAGTAAATCCTGAGGTACAAAACATGGGCAAAAGCCAAATAGGTTAGAAATCCAAAGGAAGTACCACTGGCCCTGTTAAAAGTTAGATCCCACGGCCAAAATCTAACAGTTAAAACTAACTGTATAGCAGTGCCTAAGAGACTTGATTGCAACCAACTACAACAAAAGAGAATGGGGGCTATGACAGCCGGCCCATTAAACGACAATCGACAACAACAAAAGGGTATCGACTGGACTCGGGTATAAAACCATTGGCAAAAGCCAAGTAGGTTAGAAACCCATGAGTAAATCAAGAGACTTGACTACAGTCAACTTCGACAAAAAGGGTATGGGGGCTATAATAGGCTAGTCCATAAAAGCGACAACTGACAACGACAAGTATTCCAACTACAACAAAAGAGAATGTGGGCTATGACAGCCAACCCATAAAACAACAATTGACAACGACAAGTGCTCTCAGTATTAAGACGACAATCAACAGCGACCAAAAAGAGGCTATTCCACAAAAATAGTCAACCCATGAATGACAAAATACTCTCAAAGCAAAACTTTGACAATCTTCAATTTCGAGAGTGGGGGCTATTGTTATGGATGACAAAATCCTTATTTTGTACAATTCGAATTCCAGGGATTCAAAAGAGAAGATATATGTTAATGACCTTATGATTCAGGAGAATATATCTTATATTCAAAAGGAGAAGATATCCTGATTGCCTCAAGATTCTCCTCAGATTTAGATAACAGATTTCCTAGATGTATCAGGATTCGAATTCCACAATCCTTAGAGGGATCAGGATTCAACTCTTATAAATAGGAAAGTAAACCAAACACTAGAGGGATGCTCACAACACTCGTACACTTTATACTCAACTACTCTGATACTGACTTAAGCATCGGAGTCTGTGTGGCAAGAGCCACACCGGTCTTTTAGTATTATTCTGTTTTGCAGGTCTCGTCGATCCCTAGAAGATTGGTGCGAATTTGGCGGAATCCCAGAAGGCCAAATTTATGCTTGTTCAAAAAATATGATTTATATAGAGAATTAACATAAATGACTGAAAATCGAAGCATAAATCAATAGAATAAAATATCAATAATTTTTTTCAAAGTTGAAATTTATACCCTATTTTCACAATTTTTTTATTAAAAAGAACATGAATAATTAAAATAATTTTTTTACCATAAATTGGAGATGAGATTTGAATCTCCGATCTCATTAAAAGAAATAAGTGTTAATTACCGTTAAATCTACGTCCACTATTCCGTGTGGATGAGTTCAATTCAATGTACCACCAAAAAATAATAACTTTTAAAAGTTTAAAAGTATAAACTTTGACATAGATATATAAAAAGTTTTCACATGATTTGCTTTTTTTTTTTCCCTCTGTTAAACACTACTAGACAAATTTTTGCTTTTTTTTTTTTTTTTTTGAAAAGGACTACTTAACAATTTTGGTGACACAACATAGACAATGTTTCTAATTTGTTAGCTGTTACTATCAATGACACCTGGGGGTGGGCAGCAAGTAAAGAACTGTTCTTATCTCTAAAACTTTCGAAAAACACATGCAAAACAGTCTACATCTGTTTAGTTAAATTACAAATCTTTTCAATTTTGTGTTTAATAGGTTTTTAAACGTCATATCATAACCATTTTATTTTTTCTTTTTTGCTTTTGAAAGCGAAATTAAACTTACACCAACTATTTCCACCTATGTATTCCTTTAAACTCTACAACAAATTTAGGTTTTAACGATGTGCATTGTCTGTCATTCAAAGAAGTTCAATATTGTTTTAACTGATATTGTAAGTTATAATGTCGATCACTTTTTAATGGCGAGCATGGCTTGTCATTGTAGGCCACGATAGTTGAAACTAAACATATTAGTATAACTAATTCACTACAAGAATTGAATACTCATTCATCAAAGGTAAATCAAACAAAAAAAATCATTTCGACATAACCTCTACTAGAAAATACCACAACACTATCCCAAAAATACAATATCGATATAACACACTTCTATATAGGGATCACATGTCCCTCCACACACTAGATCAAATAACATTCTTTATACATGCATACACAGAGGATAAGAAAAATAACTCTCAGCAAAAATTGTCGTGTTATCAACTTTTTTAAAAACGTTTTCAAAATCTAAGCGAAATTTTGTAAACAAGAAAAAGTAGTTTCCAAAAACTTTTTTTTTTTTTTTCTAAATTCGGCTAAGAATTTAAATGTATTTTGAGGGAGGGTAGAAAACATATAAAAGAAATAATGATCAGAAAAAAAAGCATAATTTTTAAAAACATAAAACTAAAAACGAAATTCGATAAGCCGACCTAAACTTTTAGTTTTAGTTTAATAGGTTCTTAAACTTTTAATTTTGTGTCTAGGTCACTAAATTTTAAAAATATATAATAGGTTCTTGAACTTTAAATTTTGTGTTTAATTGATCTCTAACTTATTAAACATTTTATAAAATTCATAAATTTATTAGACACAAAATTGAAATGTTGATGTCCCAGGCAGGTATGAAAAATTGAATGTTGTATAGTAAGTCGTTCATGAATCATTTAAAATATTGAATAAGTTAGAGACTTATTGTACATGAAATTGAAAGTTTACTAAATATATTAGATACAAAACTAAAAGTTCATAAATTTGTTACACAAAAGTTTAGAAGTTTTGAGTTTGTTTGACAGTGATGGTAAAATTAGTGATTTTGAAAAAATAGATTTAAGTTTAATTGATTTTCAAAATCATCAGGTCAATTTAAATTTATTTTAAACTTTCCTAAAATCAACTTTTAAATTTGCCAAATATATCAATGGAAATGTAAGTAATTTTGACAATGACAAAAATCACTCTCAAACACATATTTAATTATTAGATACAAAATTGAAATTTGGGATTCATTGGACAGTTTTTAAAGTTCAGAAGTTTATTAAATACAATCCGAACTCAACTTGTAATTTAACCTATAATTTTTATTTTATAAAAGTCATCCCTCTCTCCAATCGAGTGTAATGAAAGGAAGATGGAGAACCAATAATAGAAACCTTATTATTTTTTTTTTACTACAACATGTGGGGTGAGGTTCAAACGTACTCGATTGAAGATATGTGTCAATTATCTCTGAACTATGCTCGCTTTGTCAAGTTTTACTTTATCATTTAATGAAATGACATGTTTGTAAATGTAGAAATTAAAGTATGGGGTATAATAGTCCCAAACATGTTTTTCAAACGTCATCCATATAATAGTAAAAAAAACATGTGGGTAAAATTTTATAGTTTTTTTTAAGTGTTAAGAATATTAAATTAATAAAATGATTATATATTATAATTTAATTAAATTTACGTTATATAAAGAAATTCTTATTGAAATTTAGATCAATAAATACAATATTTTTGTAAATGTCAAATTATTTTGCGGTATATTTTGTTGGGATTAAACCATATCATTGAATAATAACTTTTCATATATCAATTTATTGAAAATAGAAGTGAATTTATTATAGCATATCACAATGATATACTATTTACTTACCATTCTTCAAAATTCAATTTTTATTCTAATTTAAGATGACAAGTGTAAAATTGAATTTAACATATATTTTTTTATATTAATATATTAAGATTATGTCGACACTTACTTGAGCGTATCTTTTAAAGATTAATATAGTCATTCACCATGTCGAGATTTTAAAATGATTCAATCGAATATAAGTATAAAAATAAACACAGGTTTGAAAATTATGTGTTTTTTTAGTACAACAATTTGATAATAATGGGAAAACCTCCAACTAAATTTTGTTAATTACTCATTTATATAATACAATATATTATTATGGTTAAAATTAAAAATTTCAGTTATATCATTAAAATTATAAGTGGGGCAAGTTAATTAGTTAGGTTATATACTTATAATATCTCTGCCTATTTTTTCTTTTAATGCATGTTTCCCCTCCCTTTATTGCTTGATCGCTTGCCATCTTGATGACCAAGTTACAAAAATTTGAATTTTTTCTAACACTTTTTTATAAGTTCGCGGAAAAGATCCAAAAACATATAAGGAGTTATTTCTCTCGATGATAAATATTCATCAACAAAAATGTTAGCAAAAGTAAATCGAGAGAACACTTTAATGTCGTTTATCTTAGAAATCGTTGGTAGAACTAAACTTCTATCAACGTTTTATAAACGTTGGAAGAACTACTCAAACCTATAAATAGTGGGCTTCATTTACAGACAAGTATATGACATTCTAGCTCGTCTCAATACTAAGGTCAAACTCTATGACTAACTTCAGCGTCGGAGTGTGTTTGTTTCCCTTGTGTAGGTCCTTCCTTGTCAAACGGTTTTCCAACTCACTTCGGTTCATCCAGCTCGTCCAGTCAACCTACCTTGACCGATATTTGTTGCACAAGCAATTGATGTCGTCTGTGGAAACTGACATTTGAGTCATTCCTACCCAACCAGCTATGACTCACATTGTGTAAACTGGTTCTAGCTACCCTGGTCTGCACACCAACACTATTAGGCCTCAACCCTCACCATGAGCGAGCCTCCATGGTGGCCGAGGAGGTAGCACCATTTTCCCAAGCAAAAGACTAGCTGCTAAGGTCTGGCTGCGCGAACCTTCCACCAATTCCTATTTGTCAGCCTACAAGCTTCAATCGAGGTCGTAGCAGGGCCTCTAAGAAAACTGGACGGAAACCTACCCACCAAGTAGATGTAAATGTGCTTGCAGTCATGTAGGCAAAACTGGAGAGAAATAATGTAGTAGTGGAGGAAGTAAACAAATTGCTTAAAGTAGAATACGCAAAAAAAGTTTTCTACTTCAAATCGCTTTCTAATGTAATTTTGGTTGAAAAATCTAACATAAAGTGGATAATGTGCATCAACCTTACAAATTTAAATAAGGTCTAAAAGACTACTATCCTCTTTCATGGATCAACCAACTCGTTGACACTACTGTTGGGCACAAGCTACTCGCCTTTATGGACGTGTATTATTATGGTTATAATCAAATTAAGATGCATATTCTAGATCAAGAGCGCACTTCATTCATCACCGAGCAAGACCTATATTGTTTTAGGTCATGCCTTTTAGCCTTAAAAATGCATGTGTGACCTACCAAACAATGGTGAACAAGATGTTTACCAAGAAAATCGATCGCAATATAGAAAGATACGTGGATGATATTTTTGTCAAAAGCAAGTATAAAATCTCATATTTGCCAAACCTTGAAGAAACTCTTGAGATATTGTGCAATTCAAAAGCTCAATCCAGGCCAACTGCGCATTTGGAGAATCCTCCAACAAATTCCTTAGTTTTAAGGTTAATCACCACAAGGAATAGAAGCAAATCCAGAGAAGATCAAGGTTGTTCTTGACATGGATGCTGCGAAGAATCTCAAACAACTTTAGTGCTTGAATGGAAGAATAGTAGCACTTAGTCGGACAACTGCTTGTCATTCTTCAAAGTTTTGAGACACAAGGGCCGATTTGAGTGGACTCCAAATTGCCAGGAAGCTCTCAACCAACTTGAGGTTTACTTAAGCTCGGCCCCGCTCTTGATTAAACCTTTGCCAGGAGATAAAGCTCGTTCTTTACATTGCAATCTCGGTGAGTGCAGTAAGCTCTGCACTGGTCAGACAAGATTATGGCAGCCAAAAACCAGTTTACTACATAAGCAAGGCTATAATAAATGCAAAGACTAGGTATTCCTCAATCGAGAAGCTAGCCTTAGCTTTTGTCACAGAACCTAGGCAATTACGACCTTACTTTCAAGCTCAACCAGTGATAGTGCTCACAAACCTCCCTTAAGGCAGGTATTCCGTAAGCCATAGATATCTGGTTTACTAATGAAGTGGCACTAGAACTTAATGAGTGTGATATCACTTTCGTGCCTTAATACCAGAGCTCACACCACCTAAAAGTTTGAACCCAGAGACTCTTGTTCAGTGGACAATGTTCATTGATGGGTCATCTAATGATAAAGGATATGAGGCCAGATTGCTCTTGCTGGCACTATATGGGATGAGGTTTGAGTATGTATTCAGGTTCAACTCATAAACTTCAAATAATGAGGTTGAATATGAAGCGTTAATAGTAAGTCTTTGTATGGCAAAAGGACTTGGTGCACCTCATATTTTTATCTTCAGCAACTCACAACTCATTGTGAATCAGATAACAAAAAAGTACCAAGCAAATGATATTCGCATGGAGAAATACCTGAGTAAAACTAAGGCTCTTCTTACTTAGTTCCAGGAATATTAAATCAGACAAATATTGAAGTTCGAGAATTCAAATGCAGATGCCTTAGCTAAGTTGGCATCAGCCTATGATACCGACCTTTCCAGGTCAGTCCTAGTTGAAATCTTGAACACACCATCAAACCTAGAGACAAACATGATATAAATTAAAGAGTCACCTCCAACTTGAATGGAACCCATCAAATAATTCATTCAAGGAAATATACCTGCCGATCAGATGAAGGCAAAGAAGCTTGCCCAAAAGGCAACTCAATATGTTCTCAAAGATGGAAAGCTTTACAAGCGAGACTTTCCATTACCATTGGGAAGATGCTTATATTCAGAAAAAGCTAATTACATCATGAGAGAGGTCCATAAAAGAGTTTTTGGAAACCACTCAGAGGCCAAATCATTGGCAACAAAGATTGTACGACGAGGCTACTATTTACCAACCTTGAACTAAGATTCCAAATAGTTCGTCATGATCTGTAACCCATGTCAAAAAATTTCCAACTCCATTCACCAGCCCCCTGAGTTGTTTTCCTTCATCACCATCCTTGGCCTTTCGCATGATAGGGGGTCAACCTGATCGATCCTCTTCTTCTAGGGAGGGGTTAAACCAAGTATGAAGTTGTAGCCATGGATTACTTCACAAAGTTGGCCAAAGCAAAACCTTTTACCATTACTACTGAAGCTTGTGTAACAAACTTCCTCTGGACATGCATAGTGTGTCGATTTGGTATACCAAGGGCAATCATGACTGACAACATAAAGTAGCTCGACAATGCTAAGTTTGAGGATTTATGTTTGAAGCTCGGCATCCAGCAGTTAAGCTCATCTCTAGCACACCATCAGACGAATGGTTAAGTTGAAGCTATCAACAAAATCATCAAATGAAGTGACATTGTGGTTCGAGCTGGGCTCCCTTGGCCTTCATTACCTAGAGGTCTACCTCGATAGCAGTAGTGACATCCTTGATCAGTAACAGCAGCAACTCCACCTCCTTGAGCTCAACCTCTAGATTTTTTCTCGTTCTCACTCTCTTCCTCTTTCCCGCTATCATTCTCGCTCCCCGATTTCCCACTTTATGTTATTTCTCGCTCTTCACTCCTCCACTTTCCCACTTTCTCTTGCTCTTTCTCTTGCTCACTTTCTTTCTCGCTCACCCTCTATTTCTCACTCATCCTCTTGAAGAAAAATACAAGTAATAAATTTTCTCTCTGATCCACACTAGTCAAGAGTGGATCTAAGCAAGATGGATATGAGCATGGGTTTACTAGGTCCGTCATCTAAGAGAGAACTTGGAGATTTTGAATGTGGGTCTATGTGTTGGGTTTTTGGCTGGGAGGGCGAAGCTGATCGTAGCCACTTATATTATAAACTCGTGTTGCATTGGAACTCTTTTTTGGATTGGATGCTCATTTGAGCTTTTAGACTCTGTTACCATATCTAACACGACCTATCCCAAAATACCTACTAGTCATAGAACGAGCAACGCCAACCACATACCCCACTAGCTACAGAGTCTATAGTCAACTTGTTTTTGCTACCAAATCTTATATGTGCAAGTTTACAATATCGTCGCAGCAAGTAATAAAAGTTCGTATCCACAAAGACTAAATGCTTAAACACTCAATATTTACTCAAGGAAACAATACAATAAACCAAGGAGTTTTTCTTTTACTAAAACTAAAATTTATTGAGGTAAAGACTAGTTAAAACGAGTATCTTAAATTAAACGCAAGGGTGAAGTCCGCTAGTTTCCCACACATCCACAATCACTTGATAACAGCGTATAAGAACAACGACGTAAGGGGGAGAGGAAGTCAACTCGCCTGGGCCACTCTAACTATGCTGTAGTATTAATGGAGTACTGCAGTGGTCAAACATACAAGGTGTTCTTCCAAACACCCCAGATTTTCTACTACTAATATTTATAGACAAACATCAATAGCATATATGCATAGTTTTTATGACCAAGCTAGGTGATGCTTATCCCTAAGTCACCACACGCTAAACTCAAGTAGACTCTAGCCCAAGATGAAGGGTTTCGCTCCTTAATACATTTTTCCAAACATTATCAAAGAGGTATTTCAAAATGGTGATCAAGCATGTTAAAAATATAGTGATAAAGCAACTTCAACTCAAAGCAAACTTTCATTAAAGCAAACAACAATGTTACAACCAAGAAAATAAGTCTAGAACATCTCCCCCTTACACATGTTGGTTAGCTATGCAAAGCCATAAGGAGAGTTAAACAAAACGTAGGAATGAAAATAATACAAAGATGAGAAAATGAAGAGAATGAGCTGAAGATCGGCTCTCAAATGCCACTGAAGAGTCTTCTTCTTCTCTTGACTTTCTCTAACGGTTTTTGGAGAGGGTTTCTTGGAGTGAGGTTGGATTCCTTCGAGAATGAATCAGGGTAATGTTTCTTAATGTGTGTGTCCTTGGAGGCTTCTCCTCTTGTTTGCATTTATACCCCCTTCAGATATTAGGGCAACAACACGAGCCTTGAGGGACCCAGCTCTCACTTTTGGGTAAAACCTCCAATTACTGTGGTAAATTCCGCTGAGAAGCCCGTTCACTGTTAGCTTGCTGCTTTTTGTCTTTTGTCTTTATCTGGAACCGATGTTATAGCATCATCGAAACTGCAGCAAAAATGCTCAAAATTAGATCGTTTAATTTAGTGCTAACATAGACTCTTAGGAATGCGAGATATCTATTTATCTTGTAATTCAAGCACACTCACTGAACAAATGGGGCTAGAATATACTAATTTTAGCTATTTCATGCAACTTATAGGCACAATTAACTCTCTTTAAGAGAGTTATCACACCCCAAACTTAGCCTATTGCTTGTCCCCAAGCAATGCTAGCTCTTCTATTCTAAAAGCTAAAAGCTACTAGCCCCGTGCCCTAACCATTCTCATCTCTGCCCTAAATTCATTGCTGTGGTAAGTGTTTCTCAGAGTGCTCATGCCTTAGCTTACAAAGGGACCAACCAGCTCTTGCATTAGAACTAAGGTGCTTTGTTCATATTTGAAGGCCATGGCTCACCTTCTCCCTTGCCAACTTTCAAAAATTTCCCCCAACCCCTTTTCAAAAACACTGACTTCCTTCCTACTCTACCGACCAACTAAAGTCTTCTAGGCCAGCTATGGGCTACTAGCCATTCCGGACCTTGCAGCTCTTTTTTTTTTAGAGCTGAATTACTGGGCCAAAATTTTTTCATAACTTAACAAGACAGCTCTTGGCACAGGGGTTACATTACATATTCTATTGTTACACACGAAACTCCCTCACCTCGAAACTTAAAAGGAAGCATTGTCCTCAATGCTTAGTAGATAAGGACAAGGCTCCCCCAAACTTAGCTTGGTCCTAGGAAAGATAAAAATATTGAATAAAAGGATTTTGTAGCATAAGATGTTCTACCTGGGGGAATTTGGCGCTTAAAGTTAAGGACAATGGTTAGCTAGTATTGTGCTTAATAGGAACAAAAAAAATAAAAAATCAGCATTGAAATTCAATTGGGGTCAAAAGCTCTAGAGTTGGCAAGAGGTACTTAGCAAGGCAAGGTTACCAAATGCTAGTAAAAGACGAACTTAGAGATAGGGCAAGGCTAACAGACACCTTAGATAGGCAAGAGCAAGAACACTCATCCTATGAATTTCTACAGATCAGTCATTTGGGTAAAGAATTAAACAGTAAAAAACACACAAGCTAGTAGATATAACACATCGTGCAAAATCTTTCATTCATTTTCATTTTCAAGTAATGGACTAAATTGAAATGGTAACAATCTAAAACCTAGAATTTAAAAAAAAAATGCAAAAACTAAACATGTAAACTGCCTAAACTAGCCTAACTAGAATGAAAAGTGTAGAAACGTAAACTTGTTGAAAAGAAAACAAAGTAAAGGTAAAACAGATTTCAAGCGGGGAAATCAACTCCCCTGTTTAGCTTTTTCATCCTCTTCACTGGAGCCGCCCGTAGGCTGAGATGTTCCAGCACCATCCACTTCTTTATCTTTATTCGGCCTGTCTTCTGGAAATCTTGGAAAAAAAGGAAAAGGGCAGGAGAAATTTTGCATGAGGGCCTTGCGGATCACGATGTCTCTCTCTTTAGAATAACACATGTAGGAGCCTGTTGCCTTCTCTCTATAGCCGCTACTACTCCTACGATGGAGTCGAGCTGCTGCATCAAGCTGGCTTGTGTGTTTGAGACTTCTTTAAGCCCAAAGACAATATTTCCTCCACGTTTACTGTGATCAACGACCTTCAACCTCTCAATTGCCATCTCATTGATGACACCCTTATCCTTCAACATTTGATTTGTGTCTTCCATCTTGACTCCCTAGAGGATACAAAGCTCTGTGATCAGATTGGGGAAATATAGGTTGCCCTGCTTTCGCCTCTCAACCCCTGTAATCTCTCTTTCAATGAGTTGCCCCACATTGATGCTAAGACTTTCGATAATGCAAAGCAGGAGGAGAACCCGTTCCTTCGTGATGGAGGTGTCATGCATTATGAGCATGAGTTTGCTTTTGACGAGATGATACCAGACGTTGGCTTCGAGCTTAAGGTAAGTTGGGAGGAAAGTCTGCACTCCTCTAGCTTATAGCTGTCATCTTAACCCTTCTACACCAATACATTTGATAGCTCTATTTAGTTGCTCTTTCATCTCATTAAAAGTAGCATGAGATTAGTTGGGGAGATTGTATACCTCGTTGATGGCCTCTACGTTCCAACAGACATTCCTACCTCTTACCATCACATTGGAAGGGTCACTAGGGTTCAGGTTGGCGAAGAATTCTTGAACAATTTGAATGACCGCAGGCTTGGACTGTGCGCAGAAAGTTTGCCACTCATGCTTGTTGATGGTGGTGGAGACAAACGAGGGCATGGATGAATCAGATGGAAAGCCCCTTTCTCCTAGCAGATTACGCTCCTTGAGGCTTTCAAACCACAAAAACTCTGAGGACCCTGCAGCAACCTTCTTTGTGCCCTTTTTCTTAACCTACATGTCGACCTTCTGTTTGGGCTTTCAAGCTCAGCAACTGGGAAGGGCTTCCTTTTTCTCTGTGATTTTCTTGTAGGTACCGGAGCTGCTTCATCCTCGCCTTGTCTTTCTTCTTGCTCTTCCTCAGGTAGAGCTTCTCCTTCTCTGGCTGTTGCCTTGGCTGCGCCACCTTCCCCTAAATTATGTTCACCACTGCCCGCTTGCTCATGGCTACTGTCCGCTTGGAAGAGCATTTGCATAAAATCTTCGACCCTGCGTCTGGCTTCAGGCAACTATTTTGGTCCTCTTTCTGCCTCTGTCTCGGCATTCTGTCCTTCTTCATGCTCAGTATTCTGACCGGCTGCATCGGTTTGGCTGCCTTGACCCAGCTGCTCCTCTTCTTTTACTAGGACAAGCGATTGTTTCTTTCCTTTCGCGACTTTCCTTCCTTTCTTGGCAGCAATTTTCTTTTTAGGCGGGGAAGGGATTTCATTCTCTGGAGCAGTGCTTTCAGGTAACGGGTTGGGTTGGGGTTCGGTTTATGCTGGTTTTAACGACTTTTCCAGCGAAGGAAACGGTGTCAACTCTTGGGAGGGATGGTTTTCTTACATTTCTTCGCTTTCGCTTTAACTCGAGGCATGTTGGGATGACGAGGCTAACAGTTTGTCAATGCTGTAGGGGACCTAGGGTTAAGGGAAAGCGACTAAACAGAGAGAGGCGAAGGAAGAGGAAGGGATGGGAAGGATGTTAGCACGAAATTAGGGCTTCGAATTTTTTTGCTTATGATGATAATCTCCTTTTTTGTCTTTCCTTAAATAGGCTTATCAGCCTTATCCTTACTAATGCTCAGAAAAAAAAACAACTACCCCCTAATTACTTTTCCTTCTTTTCCGAAGAATTTCAAATTCAAAAACTCTCACCCTTTTTTCCTTTCCTTGAAAAACGCCATGCTTTTCTCAAAACGTGGGAGAAAACTGTCTAAGATAATTCGGTTTTAAAAACTTCTGACGTACAATTTCTTTTCTGATAGATTTTCTGCTGCAGGCACTAATTGCTTTTCTCTCTCCTTAACTGCTTTTCTCTCTTTTTTTTTTTAAATTCCACTTTATTTTTCGTGTCCCTAAGTTATGTTCCAGCATCGACGAGGTTGACCACTCTTTCCTCAACTTCCGCCAACTCCACTCTTTCCTCAACTTCCCCCAACTCTACTTAGTAATTTTAGCAACGAACTGGTGGAGTTTTTCCTTTGCCTGAAACAAAAATAAACAAAACAAGAAACATGCCTCTAATTAAAATTTTCCTACTAACACTAAGAAGATTAAACTGAATTAACTAGATTTAAACTACAGAGAGAAAAGAAACAAAGGATTCTTCCCCTTTTATTTTGTCTTGGTAACCACTTATGCTAATCTCAGCTGGTCGGAATCAATCTTCCTCACCACTTCTCCTCCCCAGTAGTGCTTTAATCTTTGTCCATTCACAGTGAACTCCATTTCATTATCATCTTCTTTGACGGTTATAACTCCATAAGGATATACCTTCACCACTGTGAATGGCCCTGACCACCTTGATTTTAACTTTCCAAGAAACAACCTCAGCCTTGAGTTGAATAACAACACCTTCTGTCATTCCTCAAATGTTCTTGGCTTTATTCTTCTGTCGTGCCAAACTTTGGTCTTCTCTTTGTAAACTTTTGCGTTCTCGTAGGCTTCTCTTCTGAATTCATACAACTCTAGCAGCTGAAATTTTCTTGCTTCTTCTGCTGCTGATAGATACATATTCAACCTCTTCACAGCCCAAAATGCCTTTTGCTTAAGTTCGAGTGGGAGATGACATGTCTTTCCGAAGACTAGCTTATAAGGGGAAGTTCTTATGGGAGTTTTATAGGGAGTCCTATATGCCCATAATGCATCATCTAACTTGTCAGACCAATCTTTTATGTTGAGATGCACTGCCTTATCCAAAATTCTCTTAATTTCTCTGTTTGATACCTCTGCTTGACTATTTATGTGAAGGTGATAGGCGGTGGATACCTTATTCTTGATATATTTTGCCTGTAAGGAACTCATGGCCTTGTTAACAAAATGGGATCTCTCGTCACTTATAATTGCCCTAGGGGTTCCAAATTTGGTGAATATGTTCTTGTGTAGGAATTCAAAACTGTTTTCGCATCACATGTTACACAGGCTATTGCTTCCACCCATTTAGAAACATAATCCACTGCCAACAAGATGTAGAGGTTACCATTCGATGGAGGGAAATGTCTCATAAAATCTATCCCCAGACATCAAAGAGTTCTACATCAAGGATAAAATACAGAGGCATTTCCGACTTGTTTGAAATGTTTCTCACCTCTGGCATTTGTCATAGTTATTGACGTATGAGTGTGAATCTTGGAAAATAGTTGGCCAATAGTAGCCACTTTGAAAGATTATGGCTGCAGTTCGCTGTCCTCCAAAATGCCACCATACGGGGCGGAGTGACAATACTTCAGCACTATTGAAGCTTCAACACTGTCAACACAACTGCGCATAATTTGGTCTTTGCATACTTGTACAGATAAGGATCATCCCAGTAGTAAAACTTGTTGTATGAGTGAATCGCTTAAGCTGCTGCCTTTTCAGGTCTGATGGCAAAATTCCACTAGCCACATAATTGGCCATATCAGCAAACCATGGCTCCACATCTTTTCTCTGTTCTGTCACCACTAGCAATTGCTCATCAGGAAAAACATCTCTTATCGATGCTTGTTGTCCTTTCACTGTTTCTTTAAGCTCCACTCTCGATAAATGGTCTGCTACTTGATTCTCTTATCCTTTTTTATCTCTGATCTTTAAATCAAATTCTTGTAGCAGTAACACCCATCTAATCAGCCTTGGCTTGGCATCCTTTTTGAAGAGCAGATACTTGATGGCTGCATGGTCAGTCTATACTACTACCTTCTTTCCAATAAGGTAAGCTCTGAATTTTTCAAATGCAAAAACCACCGCTAGCAGCTCTTTCTCAGTGGTGGTGTAATTGAGTTGAGCTTCCACCAGTGTTCTGCTGGCATAGTAAATTGGGTGGATTAGCTTCCCTTTCCTTTGTCCTAACACTGCTCCTACTGCATAATCACTAGTGTCACACATGACTTCAAATGGTTCCTTCAAGTTTGGTGCAGTCATTATGGGCTTCGATGAGAGCTGTTTTCAATGTGGTGATAGCCTGAAAACAATCAGAAGAGAAGTTAAAAATTCACTCACTTTCTAAAAGACAGCATAAAGGCTTAGAGATTTTAGAAAAATCCTTTATGAATCTCCTGTAAAACCCTGCGTGTCCAAGGAAACTTCTAACTCCTCTAATTGAGGTGGGAGGTGGCAGCTTCTCTATGACTTCAATCTTGGTGCGATCTACCTCTATTCTCTTCTTGGATACTTTGTGGCCCAATATTATCCCTTCCTTCACCATAAAGTGGCATTTTTCCAAATTGAGCACTAAATTAGTGTCCTCACATCTTCTCAACACTTGCTCCAGGTTGCTCAGACACTCGCTAAAGTCCCTTCCAAAGACTGAGAAGTCGTCCATGAAGACCTCGACCACGGTTTCTATTAAGTCTGAGAAGATTGCCATCATACACCGCTGGAATGTTGCTGGAGCATTGCACAGTCCAAAGGGCATTCTCCTAAATGCAAACGTACCATATGGACAAGTGAATGTCGTCTTTTTCTGGTCTTGAGGATCAATGGTAATCTAGTTGTAGCCATTGTATCCATCCAAGAAACAGTAGTATTCTTGCCTAGTCAATTGATCTAGCATCTGATCAATGAATGGCAATGGAAAATGGTCTTTCTTGGTTGCCTTATTCAATTTCCTATAATCCATACAGATGCGCCAACCTGTTATGGTTCTTGTGGGGATCAACTCATTGTTGTCATCTGGCACCACTGTGATCCCTCTTGTCTTGGGTACACATTAGACTGGGCTCACCCAATCACTGTCAGCTATTGGGTAAATTATCCCAACATCTAGCCATTTAATGGTTTCCTTCTTGGCAACTTCCTTCATGGTCGGGTTCAGCCTTCTTTGGTGCTCAATTGAGTTCTTACATCCCTCTTCTAGATTGATCTTATGTATGCAGTAACTTGGATTGATCCCCTTTATGTCAGCTAAAGTCCAGCCAATCACCCTCTTGTGATTCCTCAACATTTCTATGAAACGATACTCTTTATCTTTGTTTAAGAATGATGACTGGCGGTGTTTCTACTTCTCCCAGATAAGCATACTTAAAGTGTGATGGTAGGACTTTCAGCTCTAACTTGGGGGCATTCACCACAGATAGCTGCAGTGGCACTTGTACCATGTCCTTTAATTCCAGCGATTCAAACGTTTTCTTATAGATTCTATCAGTAGCAGAGTCATTCGGCTGGCCTTAGATCATCTTGGCCTCCTTGTCTCCAGCCTTGAGAATTCTGGTTAGCTCGCTCTCTATTTGGTTCAACAGCTCTTCCTTTTGTATTCCATCACTCTTCAAATCATCTGCAATCCTTAACAAAGAACATTCTTTCACATCAGTAGGGTATTTAATGGAGTTAAAAATAGAAAATGTCACCTGCTAGTCACTAACTCTCATAGTGAGCTCTCCATTATACATGTCGATCAAAGCTCTCCCCATGGATAAGAATGGTCTTCCCAAAATGATTGAGATTTCCTTGTCAGCTTCATAATCCAGTATGATGAAATCTGCAGGAAAAATGAATTTATCTACCTGAACCAAAACATCCTCTATCTTGCCTTTAGGATGTGTAATGGACCTATCTACCAACCGTAAGGTGATGGTTATTAGTCTTGCTTCTCCAATCCCTAGCTTTTGATACACTGATAAAGGCATCAGGTTGATGCTAACGCCCAGGTCACACAATGCATGCCCTACATTCTTCCCTCCTATAGACACAGGAATGGTAAATCTTCCAGGATCACCCATTTTTTGAGGGAGCTTTCCTGTCAAAAATGGCACTAGATTCTTTTGTAAGTGCCACCGTTTCAAATTCGCCTAGCCTTCTTTTCTTTGCCAATATATCTTTGAGGAATTTAACATAGTTTGGCATCTGCTCTAATGCTTCTACCAAGGGTATGTTGATATGGAGCTATTTCAGCACCTCTAAAAAACGATCAAACTGGACATCTTGGTTTTTCTTTTGCAACCGTTGAGGGTAAGGGGGGAACTTGATGTTCCACTTGAATTTTTACTGTCTTTTGCATTGATCTCCGTAGACACTTCCTCCATAGGTTCTATTTTTTAGGCCCTCTTTCCTTTGTTTATCTCTGGCTCAGGCTACTTCGTCATTCCTTGATGTGCCACCGGTTCTGGTTTCACTGTTTGCTCAACTGATGCTCCAACATCATTCACTACATTCTCTTCAGTATTCATATTCTCTGCTATACTCTCAGTCACCTTCTTTATCTGAAGCTCTTCCTGCTGTACAACATTATCCTCTCTCATTAGAGCTGGGTAGGGATGCAGTAGTGCTTTTCCATTGAGAAGGGTCAATGCTTGACACTGTTCTTTTCCTTCCCTCTTAGGATTCTCAGTATTACTTGGCAGGGTGCCTTACGGGCGATTTTTCATTGTTTTCACAGGCTATCTTGACCACGCCGATCTCGTCCAAAGGGAAGCTCCCAAGCCTCGACAAATATGATGGGTCCGCAAATCTAATTGACCATATGGAGACCTATGAGTCGCTGATGGACTTCCACACCTACCCTGATGCAATGAAGTGCAGGGCATTCTCCGTGACCCTATAAGTGTCTACGAGGAAATGGTACCGGCAGCTCTTGCCCCACTCAATTTCCTTTTAGAAGCACCTCCGCAAGGCCTTTGTGGCCAAGTTTGCAACTCAGTAGGAGACTCAACACCCAGCCCAATATCTGCTCACTATAACGTAGAAGGCGAGGGAAAGCTTGAGAGATTATGTGAGAAGGTTCTTCGGGAGACAGATCACAGTGTCCTACAACGAAGAGTTCGCCTACTCAGCGTTCGCCTCGGGAGTTCGACATGAGCAGCTGAAGTGGTCGCTCGCCAAGAAACCTGAGCTCACTATCAAAGCCAGCTCAAACTAGGAAGTTCATGCAGGCGAGTGAGCTCATCCAATCGAGGGAGAACCCTCCAAGAACCAGTCCTACACGTGAAAGAATGGGTCGGGACAGCTTTGGAAGGTCGCCTTAGTGTCAATGATAGTATGACCGTGAGCCTCGACAGAAGCAGGATCAATAGCGCGGACGACCTGAGAGATATGATCGCTTTACACCTTTGAATGTCCCAGTGGCGAAAATTCTTGCCAACATATAAGACTCGAAGCTAGACTTGCTCACCGAGCCCAATCTCATGCGTCGAGATCATGAGAAGCGTAGCCGGTCAAAGTTTTGCCATTTTCACAAGGACCACGGCCATGACACCTCCGACTGTTATGACCGGAAGAGGTAGATCGAGGGCTTCATTTAGAAAGGGTACATCAAGAAGCACGTGGGACGAGCTCTCAGCGAAGGTGGGAACGGGGCAGGCGATTCGAAAGGACAAAGGACAGAGAGAGAGAAGATGTGATCTCCCTCAAAATGCATGGACCGACCTGTTGTGATCAACATGATCTTCGGAGAATTGAGTAGGGGGAAATCAGGAAACAACCATAAGGCACTGGCGTGAGAAACCCGCCATGAGGTATGCGTGAGCTACATGCAGCTCATCCCTTACCAGATCTCATTCTCAGATGAAAACATGAAAGGCCTACACACTCCACACAATGACGCCCTAGTCATCAAGGTTAAGGTAGACCACGTAATGGTCAGGCGGATTATGATCGACGGAGGTGCTTATGCTAACATATTATCGTTCTCTACTTACCTTGCTCTAGGATGGGAGCGAAGCCAGCTCAGGTCGAGCCCCACTCCGCTGGTCGAAAAAACCAAACGAAAAATAGAGGATGTACGTAGACTTCACTAACTCAAACCGAACGTGTCCAAAAGATAGCTTCCCCCTCCCTAAGATCGATCAGCTGGTCGACGCGATGGCAGGGCACGCGCTCCTCAGCTTCATGGATGCCTACTCAGGCTATAATCAAATCAAGATGCACATCCCCAACTAAAAGCACACCTCATTCATCACTGACTAGTGGCTCTACTGCTACAAACGTGATGCCCTTCGGGCTAAAAAATGCTGGAGCGACTTACAAACACATGGTCAACAAAATGTTTGCCGACCAGATAGGTCGGATATGGAGGTGTATGTAGATGACATGCTCGTGAAGAGTAAGAAGACGACCTCCCATGTCGCTGATCTGATGGAGACATTTGAAATTCTCTAAAACTACCAGCTGAAGCTCAATTTGGAAAAGTGCGCGTTCGGGGTATCGTCTGGCAAGTTCTTAGGGTTCATGGTAAACCAGTGCAGAATAGAAACGAAACCCGAGAAGATCCGAGCTGTATTAGATATGCAGCCACCTTTAAACTTAAAGTAGCTCCAATATCTCAACGAAAAGATTGCTACGCTAAATCGATTTATGTCGCAATCTACGGACAAGTGCTTGCCTTACTTCAAGGTGCTACGGAAGAAATATTGCTTCAAATAAACCTCATAGTGTCAAGGGCCTTTGACGAACTCAAAAGCTATCTGAGCTCAGCACCACTGTTATCAAAACCACTGCCTAGTGAAAAGCTCGCATTTTACCTGACAGTGTTCGCAAGTGCAGTGAGCTCGACGCTGGTAAGGCAGGACGGTGGTCGGTAGAGCCCTGTGTACTACACGAGCAAATCCATGATGGACGTCAAGACTTGCTACCGACAGGTGGAGAAGTTGGCGCTGGTGCTAATTATGGCAGCGCGATGACTTCGACCTTGCTTCCAGGCTCATAAGGTGAAGGTCCTTACTAACTTCCCCTTGAAACAGGTCTTCCAAAAGCCCGAAACCTCGGGGAGACTCATGAAGTGGCCTCTCGAGCTAAGTGAGTAAGACATAAGCTTCGAGCCAAGAGCTGCAATGAAGGGTCAAGTCGTGGCCGACTTCATAGTTGAGCTCACTCCGCTGTGTAACTCGGTGGGAGAAAGTTTGAACAAGTGGGTCTCCAATGTCGATGGCTCCTCGAATGAGAAAGACAGTAGTGTCGAAGTTCTTCTTCATGCACCCAGTGGATATTGGTTTGAATAAGCACTAAGATTCAACTTCCCAGCTTCAAACAATGAGGCCAAGTACGAAGCACTGGTGGCAGACCTACGTATGGCTGAAGCCATGGGAACCACGCACTTGGACATAAGGAGTGACTCACAACTCGTAGTTAACCAAATTACCGAAGAATACTAGGTCAAAGACAATAGGATGGAGAAATACCTACACAAGGTATACGAGCTATTGTCTCAATTCCTTAGGTACACCATAGAACGAGTACCGCATGCGAAAAACACTAATGCAGATGCCTTGGTAAGATTGGCCTCCTCAACTGTCTTGGCATGACCAGCGGTCTCCTTATTCGCCCACTGCTCTCGTCCAAGGAGCTCCGCACCATGAAGGTCACTAAGCTACATATGAGGGCATGCACCTGAAAGAACAAAAGTAAGAAAAAATAACTAAACGATTGAAGTACTAAGTATAAATGAAGAGCTCTAGAAGGGTACCTCGACAGCGTGGTCGATGGCCAGCTAAATGGTCTCCCTAGCTGTCCCAGTAGGTGAGTTGATGCTCCCCAGAGCTCGGTTCAAGCTCGCCAGGTTTGATTCTTCACGATAGGGCATCGATGCTGCTAGAAGTGGGGTAGCTCCTGAAATGGAGGTCGCAGTCCCTTACTTTGCCTATATTCCTAGCGATGTGCGACCCCCTTGAGTCGGCCACTACAGAGGGGCCAACCTTCTCAGCCCTCTCAATAGCCCATGAACTCGGGCTAGACCCCTAATGAGTCTTCTTCTTCTTCTTCTTTTTCTTAGGAGGCATTGTGAACTATCTGGAGTGGAGCCACCTCGATCGGGTCCGAATGGGGAGCGGAAGGGACGGATCCAACAGAGGCCTATCCGTTAGGGACCTCGATAAGCGATGTGTAGCTACCAAGCTAGGTACCCTCCGTTTCCGGCCAATGAGGAACTCAGGCAGCATGTCTGCAACGACACCATATGGTCAAATTCACTGGTGAAAGTGATAGTTGGCAAAGTGAGAATAAAAGATGACGTACCTTCGGATATGAGAGATAAAAGAAGAGAGAGAGATCTAGAGGGGCTGGCGTGCATGGGTTAGATGCAGCCTCGCCTAGTGCGATCTCCTCTCATATGCAGCCCACTCGAAGATGTGCAGGCTACAGTCGTACAAATTGTCGTCGGCCATAAGAGTGAGGTAGTGTTGATCTGCTCGGTAAATTTTAGGAATCCTCACCAAGTATTTGCAGGTGAGCTCGTCAGGTCAGGGAATAAACTTGGGGTGAACTACAAACAAAAAAGAAAAGTGAGAAGGTTGGCAAGGCTTGAAAACACATGGCGACTAAGGAAGAGGGGCGTTACCTCGATTGCTGAAGTGGCGAAGAACCCGCCATCTCAGCTCGCCCTTACGACCCTAGCCAACCAGTCGCCGTACACATAGAACTAATCGTCTTTCCAATGCTTAATAGAGGACGGTCCACAGACTAGTTTCCCGACGCCCTGTCGAGCTGTGAGGTAAAACCGACCTGGTTCCCTTGAAAGGTTATTGACAGTGTAAAATGAGTGAAACTGGCTCAGGGTGAGGTAATTTGCACCTATGGTATCTACCCCAAGCCCCAACATAACATCCAACAGCCGAGAAGGATGCCCCAGCCATTGGACGCGAGCTGTGCGGAAGGGTGAAGGGGGAGCCTAACCCTTAACTCGAACATTTTCTCGTAAAAGGCAACATGCCCCTCAGGAGGATTCTCTACGGTCTCTCCTAGCTTGAGAAACATCATCCCTATCGATGTAGGAATGTCATACATGTCCGTAAAATAGGCCAGGCAGCCGTTGCCTAGGTCGGACAGCTGCGATGCGTTTTTCTGAGATTTTGGAGGGGGGACGTAAAGCTGAATGGATAGGCAAGGAGGCAGCTCATCCCTGCCCGTAGGGAAAGAAGACCTGTTATTGGAAGACTCGGTGGATGACGACTCGTCGAAGGCCAACCTGACACTCGAGAACGCCAATGGGGGACCCCTCCAAAGGTTTCTTGAAGCTCTCCTGCAAGCTCCCAGGCCCCGACCTAGAGCTATTATCCCTATCAGACATCTCCTACGACCTACTTGCAAAAGGAAGTAGAGAAAGACGAGCTACTGACCTCGGCATGAGAGTAAAGGGGAGTCTTGAAAGCGCAAAGTGAGGGGGAAGCCCTCAAGCTTATATATACGAGGTGGGGAATGATCTCCACCCTACACGTGTCTTCTCGCAGGCAGCCCAGATCGTCTCCCATAAAACGACGGTTAAGTGCCCAAGAGCACCTCAAAGGTCGCGTCCGATATGAAACCCCCTAGTGGCTATTAAAGGCCCTTGTCAGGGAGACTGATTGGTCCACATCATCCATATCAACTCGGAAACAAGATCTAAACGCAAGTCGTCCGCATTAACAACCTCGCAGGTAAATGACCTGTCAGTCGACCTAAAAGGGGGTCAATTTTTGGGGTCAAATTGTGGATGTCTGACTTGTTGACAGTTTCCACTAACAATAGAATTGTCAGGTCGGTTGCGGCAACTTGGTGTGAGAAACACGGACCGGTCCATGGCTAGGACTGAAGGTTGCTCAGGGGAATCCAACTCGAGTAGGACTATACCCTGATAGGACAACTATCTACCCCATTGACCACTATAAATAAACCACCCCTTTCGATGCCTAGGTATTAAAAATAATTTGTCTGACGCTCATCTGTTGAGCTCGAATTATTTACTAACTTGGACGTTGGAGTGGCTAACCTCCTTACAGGTACCCCGAGAATCGCTCTAAGTTTTGTCAGCTGACCTCCCCGATCGTCATCCATGCCTTGGAAAATTTTTTCATTAAGAGGTACCTTCCTACCCACCATGAAAAATTAATAGCAAACTTATTCTTCTATTTTCTTTTTTTTTTTGGTCCCCTTTTTGCACTCATCTATCTGTACCTAATTATCAGTAATAAGCACCTAAGTTTTATTGAACGAAACCGATGATGGTGTAAGTTAACTCAAATTGCAAGTTTTTGAATTTGTCTAGTCCAATTCCTAGTTTCTAGGAAGTTGTTAGGTTTATTTTTTGTATAGTCAAGTCAACTAGGTAGGTTGTTATTCTTATGGCTAGTAGAGTAGTTGTTTTTTATGTGGAATTAGTTGAGTCTATTTTTAGACTTAGAGTTTGTATAAATATGTAGTATCATTGAATGAAACTCACACTTCCCCACTTTCTCATTTCTCTCTCAATAATAAGAACTACAGTGGTATCAGAGCTTAAATTCTTAAGGGATCTGTGAGTGAGGATTAGTGAAATATTCCCCGAGAGAAACTAAGTGATACACCTATGAGAGTTTTGTCCAATGGAGCTAGGATCAAACAATCTTTCTTTACTGGCTCCACCTGTGTTTGATGGTGAAATCTATCAAACATGGGCAATCAGAATACAAGCTTACATGGAAGGTTGTGATTATTGGGAAGCAATTGAGCAAGATTATGAAATTTCTCCACTTCCTGATAATCCAACGATGCATCAGATCAAGACTCACAAGGAGAGGGTCACCAGGAAGGCAAAGGCTCGAACTTGCCTATATGCAGCTGTGTCTCCCACCATATTTAATAGAATTATGGCATTGAAGTCAGCAAAGGAGATCTGGGAGTTCCTCAAAAGTGAGTATGAAGGTGATGAGAGGATTAAAGGCATGAAGGTGTTGAACTTGGTAAGGGAATTCGAGAGAATGCAGATGAATGATTTTGAGTCCATCAAAGAGTATTCAGACAAGTTGATCGGGATTGCTAACAAGTCAAGAGCATTAGTAACTGATCTATCTGACAATAGATTGGTTTAGAAGATTCTGGTTTCAGTACCTGAGAGATATGAAGCAACCATTGCTTCCTTAGAGAATACTAAAGACCTCTCCAAACTCAAAGTGATAGAAGTTGTTAGTGCTTTGCAAGCATAGGAGCAGAGGAGGTTGATGAGGCAAGAAGGAAGCATGGAGGGGGCACTGAAAGCTAGAATGCATCAGGGAGAAGGTGGAAGAGAGAAGAAGTGGAAAGGGAAGAAGGCGAGTGACAGTAGTAGCTTAGAATCTGCTGCAAATGATGTTGGTAGTGCATGCAAGCACTGTGGGAAGCACAACCATCCACACTTCAGATGCTGGAAAAGGTCAGATGTGAAGTGTAGAAGGTGTAATTTATTGGGACACATTGAACGATTTTGTAAAGGTGCCAAGACCCAACAACAAGGAGGAGCACATGGTGCAGTACAGCAAGAAGAAGATCAACTCTTTGTGGCCACCTGTTTCTCATCAGCCAATCAATGTGATGGTTGGTTGGTTGATAGTGGGTGTACCAATCATATGACAAGTGACAAAGAGTTGTTCAAGGACCTTGACAAGTCATTTAAGTCAAAGGTAAAGATAGGAAATGGTGAGTATCTAGAAATGAAAGGGAAGGGCACAATGTTAATAGAGAGCTATGCTGGAACCAAGTTGATTAATGAAGTGTTGTTTGTTCCTGAGATTGATCAAAACCTGTTAAGTGTTGGTCAACTAGTAGATAAGGGATTTAAAGTGTTGTTTGAAAACGAGAACTGCCTCATTTCTGATTCCAGTGGGAATGAGTTGTTCAGAATAAAGATGCAGCATAAGAGCTTTTCATTAGATCCATTTGAGAAAGAGCAAATAGCTTTCAAGTGTTAAGTGAATGCCACTGAGTTATGGCACAAGAGGTTGGGGCATTTTCATCAAAAGGGGTTGCAGTATCTACAGAAAAATGAAATGGCAATAGGAGTACCGATTCTGGAGGTGCTGAAAACAAACTACAGAGCTTGTCTGACAGGGAAGCAAACAAGATTGCCATTCAAGAAGTCAGTTTGGAAAGTAACCGAGAAGCTACAGCTCATCCACACTAATTTGTGTGGACCTCAACCAACTCTTTCACTGAATGGTAGCAGGTATTTCATTATCTTTATTGATGATTATACTCGGATGTGTTGGATATATTTCATGAAGCAGAAATTTGAAGCAGCTGAAGTGTTTCTAAAGTTTAAAAGATGGGTTGAGAATCAAAGTGGCTGTAAGATTCAAGTGGTGAGGACCGACAATGGGACTGAATATACATCACAAAGGTTTAATTCTTTCTGTGAAGAAGCTAGAATAGAACATCAACTCACTGCTCCATATTCTCCACAACAAAATGGAGTTAGTGAAAGGAAGAACAGGTGTATTATGGAGATGACAAGATGCTTGTTGCATGAGAAGACTTTGTCAAAAGAGTTTTGGACTGAAGCAGCAAACACAGCAGTCTTTCTATTGAATATACTACCTACAAGGGTCTTGGAGAAGAAGACCCCCTATGAAGCTTGGTTTGATACTAAACCAAAACTGACAAGTTTGAAGGTGTTCGGTTGCTTGTGTTTTTTCCATGTTCCACAGGTGAAGAGAGACAAGTTGAGTGAGAAGGCAAAACCAGGAATCTTTGTAGGCTATAACATGATGTCCAAAGCCTACAAGATCTATCAACCTCACACAAAGAAAATGGTGATTAGTAGAGACGTTCAATTTTTGGAGGATGAGGAATGAGACTAGACAGAAGAAGCAGAGGTGAAGCAACAATAAGTCTCTCTGGATCCTGATGAACTAGTTGATGATGCACCAGTGAAAGGGACAAGACTACTGACTGAGGTGTATGAAAGAAGTAGCGTAGCTGTGTTGGAGCCTGCAGGGTTTGAAGAAGCTCATAAAGATCAAAAGTGGATGGAACCAATGAAGGAGGAGTTGAGAATGATAGAGAAGAACAAGACATGGAAGCTAGTGGAGAAGCCTACTGACAGAAAGGTGATTGGAGTCAAATGGGTTTTCAAGACTAAATTAAATCCAGATGGCTCTATGACAAGCTCAAGGCCAAGTTAGTAGTGAAAGGGTATACACAAGTCTGGGGAGTTGATTTCTCCGAGACTTTTGCACCGGTTGCAAGAATGGACACAATCAGGATGCTACTGGTTGTGTCAGCTCAGCATGGATGAAAGGTGTATCAACTAGATGTGAAGTCAACATTCCTAAATGGAGTGTTAAAAGAAGAGATCTACGTTAAGCAACCAGATGGGTTCATCACACCAGGACAAGAGCAGAAGGTTTATTTACTGAAGAAGGCTCTCCATGGGTTGAAGTAAGCTCCTCGGGCATGGTACAGCAAGATGGATGATCACTTGCTGAGCTTGGGTTTTGTGAAGAGTCTGAGTGAATCCACACTCTATGTGAAGAAATTAGGTACTGTTAATGTGATTGTATCTCTTTATGTAGATGACTTGCTGGTGACAGGAAATGATAATAATCAGATAGAGGTGTTCAAGCAAGAAATGATGAAGGTTTTTGAGATGATCGATCTAGGTCTGATGCATTACTTCCTTGGCATGGAGATTCAGCAAGGACAGAATGAAGTGTTTCTCTGTCAGAAGAAGTACATGAGAGAGATATTGAAGAGGTTCAATATGGAGGAGTGTAAGAGTGTGAACACTCTAATGATTCAGAAGGAGAAGTTGCAGAAGGATGATGGAGAGGAACCTGCAGACGAGAATGTGTATAGAAGTCTATTTGGATGTCTCATGTATCTCACATCCACTAGACCTGACATCATGTACACTGTAAGTGTCTTATCTAGATTTCTTCATTGTGCAAGCAAGAATCATATGGTTGCTGGAAAGAGGGTTTTGAGATATCTTAAAGGCACACTGTCTTTTGGGATCAAATACAATAAAGTTGAAAATTTTGAGTTGCAGAGTTACTCAGATAGTGATTGGGCTGGGTCATTAAATGATATGAAGAGTACCTCTAACTATTGTTTCACTTTTGGCTCAGGGTGTTTCTCATGGTGTTAAAAAAAACAAGATATAGTGGCTCAGTCAACTGCAGAAGCTGAGTTCATTGCAGCAACAGCAGCAGTCAACCAAGTTGTTTGGTTGAAGAAGTTGATGCGTGACTTGCATCTAAAGAAAGGAGAGGGTGTGAAGGTGTTTATGGATAATCAAGCCACTTTAGCTATTTCATTGAATTCGATTTTTAATGGAAGGACCAAGCACTTTAAGATCAAGTATTATGTTCTTAGAGAGATGCAGAAGGAAGGAGAAGTTCAGTTGGTGCATTGCAGCTCAGAGGAACAAATAGCAGATATCTTCACTAAGTCCTTTAGCGTGGGTCGTTTTCAAGCTCTTAAGAGCAAGTTGGGTGTTTGTAGTATTTGAGTTAGGAGGAGAATGTAAGTTAACTCAAATTGCAAGTTTGATTCTTTTAGTTTTTGAATTTTTCTAGTCCAAGTCCTAGTTTTTAAGAAGTTGTTAGGGTTATTTTTGGTATAGTCAAGTCAACTAGATAGGTTGCTATTCTTATGGCTAGTGGAGTAGTTGCTTTTTATGTGGAATTAGTTGAGTTTATTTTTAGACTTAGAGTTTGTATAAATATGTGGTATCATTGAATGAAACTCCCACTTCCCCACTTTCTCATTTCTGTCTCGATAATAAGAACTACAGTTGGACTTAGATTAAAAATCTTCGTACCCACCTATTATAATTCATAAATTTGATTGTGTGGTTTGTTTCTCATGCATCCATGGATCCAATGGTGTAAAATTAAGATGTGGGCGTACCATGAGACAGAGAGAGTGGGACACTTGACAGCAAATTGTTTCAGTATTTTAGAGCTTAAAAAACACGTGAAAGTCAGTGCTTTGGATTTTATAAAACCCTTCCCCTCTCTTCCTATTCGTCTTCAAGGAAAGATGGAGAAGAAGCAATGGGGGAAACGGCGGCGTTTAGTGCTGGTTCCATGCCCATTCCAGGGCCACATAAACCCAATGCTCCAGCTGGCCAATGCGCTCCACCGGAACGGCTTCTCCATAACCATAGCCCACACCTTCTACAACTCCCTCCGCCCTTATCGTCACCCGGAGTTCACCTTCGTCCGCCTCAACGACGGCCTGGCCCAGGACGACGTGTCGTCCTGGGACCTGGCGTCCATTTTGCTGGCCGTCAATCGGAACTGCAGAGCCAGTCTGGAGGAGGAGATGGCGGCCATGGAGCAGGAGGAGTCGGAATCTGGTGCGGCCGTGTGTATAATACACGATGAGCTCATGTATTTCTGTGCGGCGGTGGCGAGCCGGTTTGGGGTACGGAGCGTGGTGTTGCGGACCACGAGCGCGGCCACGTGCCTGAGCCGGTTTGCGATTCTGAAGCTTCACGCGCAGGCTCGTTTTCCTCCCCTTCAGAGTACGCTCTTCTTTCTTTGTTCAACTAATTTTAAATTTTCATCTTTTACCATTCAGCTTGCAACAAAATTATGCTGCTGTATTTTTTTTTTTGAGTGACTCTTTTAACAAGGAGGACAATCTAATCCAAAAATTGTTAATTCATTAACTTTTATAAAAACCTTTAGTTTTGCATTACTCTTTGAAGGACAAGATTGCTCGTTAAATAGCTAAGTATTTTCCTTTTTAGTCTACTAAAGTAGCATTTTTAAATTTAATTTTGTATTTGTTTCAAAAATATTTTTTGGACAAACATCCGTTAATATTTTGAATAAAGTTAAAGAAAATAGTTGGCTCCAAAGAGAAATCTTTTCCTTATCATCATTAAATATTTCAAAACTAAGAGAGATAATTGAAAGATGAAGACATTTTATAAAAATTAGTGAGTTGTCAATTTTTAAATGGTGATGAGTACAAGATTTGACTCCCTCTTAAAGTTGACATGGCAGAATCTAGAACAATATAATTATTAACATGGAAGCTCATCTATATTAAGGTTGAAAAAAAAATAAAAGAAAATATATAAAAGAAGCTATCAATTTTATAAGGGGATTAAGGAAAAATAGGTAGAACAAGATGGAAGCACAACTCAGTAAACAATGGAAAAATAAGACTTTTAAAGGTATATTTGAGATGTTAATTATCACGATTATGCTATATTAACATTTTATTCAAAATACTAACCGATGTTTATTCAAAGGATATTTTTGAAATAGGGGAAGAGTCAACCTTAAAGCTTAGAAAAGATAGATATAATTTTAATTTTAAAGCAAATTAATTCAAAGGGATTTTTTTTATAATTTAGTCTTAATTTTATTAAAAGAATAAATACTTACCTCTTTGGTCGGTCTGTCGTCAGCATGAATCTTCCTACTCCTCGATACAAAAATTTTCGCTTTTCTTTAAAATAAGAAAATATCTTATTCTCTCCCACCCTTTTAAATTTCTCCATCTTGTCAAAAGCATGGTTATCCAAAGATTTATACTTATCCACCAAGGGGTAAATTTTATTTTTAATATAATATTTTCCTATCCAATATTGTGCAAAGCGATGTCGAATCATTACTTTATAGTTCAATCAACCTGCCACGTAAACATTAGAAAAGAACAAAAATCCACTAAAATGCTCAATGTTGATCAGGGTGCATGGAGGATGAGATACCAGAGCTCCATCCTTTGAGATTCAAAGACTTACCACTCCCAATCACTTTTGATTTCTTTAAGTTTACACAAATAATTCTCAACATGTACGCCATCACCACAGCTTCAGCTGTTATATGGAACACTATGCCCTGGCTTGAACCATATGAATTCACCCAAATCCAAACCAAACTTTGCAAAATCCCCATCTTCCCAATTGCCCCAATCCACAAGATTGCCTCAACTCCAACCTCAGCCTCTTCAAGTTTGCTCCAAGAAGACTCCACTTGCCTGCCATGGCTCGACAGACAGCCTCCCAACTCAGTCATCTATGTCAGTTTGGGCAGCCTAGCCGTGTCGACTCAACAAGAGCTAGAGGAAATGGCTTGGGGTCTGGCCGATAGCAGACAACCATTCTTGTGGGTTATTCGCCCGGGATCTATTCAAGGCTCGGATGGAGTTGGATCCATGCCAAAAGGGTTTCAAGAGAAGGCTGGAGATAGAGCGTGCATCGTGCAATGGGCTCCTCAAAAAGAAGTGTTGGCGCACAAAGCCGTTGGCGGATTCTGGAGCCATTGTGGGTGGAACTCGACACTTGAGAGCTTGAGTGAGGGCGTACCAATGCTGTGTAGGCCGTATTTAGGAGATCAAACGGTGAATGCAAGGTATATTAGTTGTGTATGGAAGGTGGGCTTGACATTGGAAGATAGGTTGGAGAGGAATGAAGTAGAAAGGGCAATTAGAAGAGTGATGGTGGAGGAAGAGGGAAGGAAGATGAGGGAAAAAGCCATGGATTTGAAGGGGAGAATTGAAGATAGTTTAAGGGAGGATGGGTCTTCCTCTTCTAGCTTGAAACAGCTTGTGGACTTCATAAAGACATTATATTAAGATAAAAAAAAACAAATAAAGCACTCATCTCTTTAAATTTTTTCTAGAAAGTTGGTAGTAGCGAAAGATAGGTCACTACTACAAAACTGGTCTTCCATAACAGTTAAACTGTCACTGACTTAATTTGTGACACTTAATAACAGTCATGGATTAAGGCATCATAGAAATGGAGAACGTGACCGTCTTTTAAATTTGTCATTAATGCATTTACAATGACGGTTATAGTTTGTCACGAATTGATCATCCACCACAATTTAAAAATGTCACAATAACTCATTTGATGATAGTTTATAATTGTCACTAAATGAAGCAAAGATTTTGACATCCGGTCATTAAAAACGTAGTTGTGACAGTTTATAATTGTCACAAAAATATATATAACGACAGTTTAACAATGTCATGGAACATTTAATGATGACATTCTGTAAACGTCACAACAATATGTATAACGACAATTTAAAACTGTCACAAAACATTTAATAAGGACATTTTTAAACGTGACAACAATATATACAACGATAACTTAAAACTGTCATAGTACATTTAATAAAGACATATTTTAAATATCATGAAAATTGGTATAGTGACAATTTAAATTTTTGTAATGTACTTTTATAACTGTTACAAAACTTTTAACCGTGACAATGTTCATAAAGTAGTCAAGAAAAGTTCGACAATGACAATTTTTCTTTTTTGCCACGAAACATATTTTATTGAGATTTATAAATATTTATGGTACTCTTTTAATTGTCATAACTGTTGAAACCATGATATTTTTTACATAAGAATAAATCTGTCATGAAATATTATTTAAATGAGTTGTTTTCCATCCTACAAAAGCATATATAAAAAGAAATACGAATCAAGAAGTCATATAAATAAATGAAGCATTCATACATAACATAAATTACAAACTACATTTGAATGTACATCAACCCCATACCTAAATAAACTATTATAGTAATACATAAAACATGAAGTCCCTGCTAACCCAACCATTCTCAAATCAAAGTTCTCCATGGCGCTTCTCACAAGACCTAAGCAATAAAACAATGTCAAATATTCTTCCATAACGTAGTAATTGTGAAGGGGTCAAACTATAGTATTTAGCTAACATATTACAATTTTATGGAATCAGAGTTCATACCGCGTACACGTTGAAGGTACACCAACATATTTTTCAACATCATTCTTTCTCGAACCGTTGCTCCCACCAAGCTACAACAACATATTCAAAACAAACAATTAAAAATACATTAATATGAACTCATACATTAGTTTGTCTCGAACGAATATTTGCACTCTAACTAACATGTTGTTAACAAATCATAAGAACAAATATTGTTTTAGCTAAACTATGAAAACAAATTCATAACTAATTACCATTCTTTTAGTTCAACATATGTATGAGAAATACTAATTTGAAGAAGGTATAACTACAGCAATTATAACGAACTCAAGGCATGACTAATTTTGGGGGAGGGGAGTTTGGATAAGATATGATATCATACATTGGTTTGTCGACATAGAATAATCTCACTTTCACTATCTATAATTTTTTTTTTTAGAAATCATAAGATATGTTTAAGCTCAAGAATGAGAACAATCTAATTAGTTGAGAACCTAATTATCTAACTTAACTATTTCTCTTAAGCTAATTAGTTGAGAACCTTAGTTAATTTAAATAATTTCTATAAAAAATAGAATGAAAATAATTTGAGGCATGTATATATAGTGATGTTTTCAAATTTCTATATATCTTGTTTCTCGTACGTTTTTCCCTTCGTCTTTTAAAAGAAAAAAATGACAAACATAAGAAATGACAATCTAGTATACTTTATGAAATATGTAAGCTATATACCTAAAAGTATAGATCATATAATTGGATGTTAACGTGTAAGACGAATAGCACAGAGTTCGAAAATGTTAAATTTTTTATGATTCTATCGTACATGATTGAGTTGCGTAAATTTCTAGACAAGTATGTATATTGTACAAAATTATTTTTGGTTAGATATTAAAGATTTTTGTGACTACATGAAAATATTATTAGATTTTCAGAATAATAAATTATATAATACAATAAAACATAATAATACAAAATTTATAACAATATATTAATACATTAGTTAATAAAATTTTAGACTAAACTAAATATTTAATTGGTAACTACATTAGTTTATAAATATATTAGTCAATAACGAGTTTCAAATCAAGATTCAATTTTCAAATCTATTAATATTAAATATATATTCGAAAATGCCTTTTTTTTCTGAATTTATTATTTCCAGATCAACTGAAATGAACAAAATTTCTCGACCTGTGATGAAAAAGATCATAACCACATCAATTTATTTCTTTGTAGGATTAAAACCAAAAGGGAATGGAGCAATTAATTCTCCACGTCAGCCAATCAATTTTTTTGCAGGAGAGAGAAAGTGACTGAATGGAAGAAAAATATTTTTGTTTGTTTCATTAAAAAGAAAGTGAATAATCCCATGATGCCACATATCACATGCAATAGCTTCCACAATTTTTACAAATATATTTCTAATATGTCAAAGCGGAATTGACATATCTCTCATTAAGGATTGTGACTTCAATCTCTCACTTTCACGTATTGTACTAAAAAAAATACCTTTCTAATATTTGAGTTTAAAAATAAGATTTTATTTGGTTTCTAAATTTCAAAAATTGACAATTTGGTCCCTTCGATGTTTAGAAAGTAAGTTTTTATTCGATCTCTAACGAAACGATGACGTGGCACATGAAGTGAATATTTATAAATTTTATATTAGTTTATGTGGCATCTTTCTCCTTTTCCTTTTCCATTTTTCCCTCTCTTCTCTTCTTTTTTTACTCCTCTCTCCCCTTCCCCTCCCGACTTCCTTTAAAATTTTTGGAACATAATATTTTTTTTTAATTCAAATTTGAATAAATATATTTTTCATTAAATTTAAATATTAAATATTTTTTACATGAATTCAAAAATAAATAAAAATAACCAAAATAGAACAGCACATGTCAAGAGTGATTACAAATCCTTAATTGCTGGAATATAATTCCAAAAATGTTGTTGGAGGAATGTCTCCAATTTTATATTTCTCCCCTCCCACGAAGGCTACTTCCATCTTAGAATTGAAGCGAAGATCGAGAGGAACGGAAGAGCAAAAGTACTTCAAATATTGAAAAGATAAGATTTTTTTCAGTTGATAAATGTTAAATCGTTTGATGACATCGTAATACTTGGTGAGTCGTTAAACCAGCTCAACGAAAAAAAAAGAAAAAAAAGTCAAAATTTAAAAAAACTTAAGCCAAAATTTTGATTTTAATCAAGTGTATTTGAATATCTCACATTAATTTAGCTTTAAATTCTTATAAAAATTTAGAACTAAATGAATGTGAGATATTTCAATAAAATGATCTCGTTATTTTTGTTAAGTTACTTATTAATAAAAAATATATACTAGAATATAAAGGATTAAATAAAAAAATTTTGAACTAATAGGAGCTGAAAAAAAAAATTCAAACCTAATGGAATAAACCATATTGGTAGGTTTTTTAATGAGCGCAAGAAAAACGGATTGTAGACGTGAACAAATTTAGCATTCGAATGCTTACTAGTGTCGCTCCGTTCGTGGCCTCAAAGGAGCCTTGGGCGGCACTGCCACCTAGGGTTCTCTACGACAAAGCACAACCAATCGTCAGCAAACTTAAGACTCTGATCCATCTTCAATATACTTTTGGTCAAAACTAACCGCATCAATCCAAGTTAATTAATAAAAAAAATATAAATAGAAAGTAAGAAATCCAGGAGTAGTTACAACTCTGAAAACAGCAATTAAGTGGGATAAATATATATATATATATATATAAATATTTGTGATTTTCATAATCGTATATCTTGCTATTTTTAACTGGCCTTAGAACTGAAGATTTCATTGTTTAGCTATTATGTTTTAGTTGAAGCATTGGTGGAAACCTAAGGACATCTCTTGGGTTTAACCATTTCAAAATTGGTTGGAGTATATTTCCATTTAAATTTAGGAAACTTATTTTTAATACAAATAAATATAAGTATAAATAGAAAATAAGAAATGTAAAAGTAATTAAGATGATAAAAACTGTTAAGATTATGTAACTGAAATTGGTTATTCAAATCTATTAGTTTGGTTAAGTTAATCGTACGGTTACTTCTTGTATTTGTATTTATACGAGAGAAACAAGTTGTATAGATGTGCGGTGATATTAATAAAATTCACTCCTTCCTCTATCTCCCGTTAAGTATTATGGTATCAGAGCATTTCTAAGTGGTGAATCCATTTGGCAATTCAGTGAGCTTTTCGTTCAATTCATGGAGCC
This sequence comes from Momordica charantia, assembly GCF_013281855.1. Taxonomy (NCBI): domain Eukaryota; kingdom Viridiplantae; phylum Streptophyta; class Magnoliopsida; order Cucurbitales; family Cucurbitaceae; genus Momordica; species Momordica charantia. The sequence continues at coordinate 2,037,163 of NW_028275161.1, read as the reverse complement.
GTGCAATGCTAATTGCACTTTCGACCAAAAATAAGGTCGGATTCATTGATGGAACGATCAAGCAACCAGATGGAAATCTACTCACAACCTAGAAATGCAATAATGATGTGGTAATCTCTAGGATTATGAACTGGTTTCGAACGAGATAGCAGCAAGCTTTGTTTATTATGATTTAGCAAAGGATATTTGAGATGCACTCAAGGATCGTTTCCAATAGAATAATGGACCACGAATTTATCAACTGCGAAAAGAATTTGAGACGATTTCTCAAGGTAATCTATCCATTGAAGCCTATTACACTAAGTTGAAAACAATTTGGTAGGAACTGTGTGAATATCGTCCATCGAATACATGTAGTTGTGGTGGATTGAAGATGGTTCTTGATTATTTTAATTCAGAATATATGTTATGATTTTTCTAATGGGCCTCAACGATTCTTATACTGGTGTTCGCGCACAAATACTTCTGATGGGTCTTATCCCACCAATTAATAAGGTTTTCTTCCTTATCATTCAAGAGGAGCATCAACAGTTCTGTTCAGCAACTGACATCTTCTTCTGAATCTATCACCTTGGCTGCTGCTACTGAAAATTCCAAAAGGACTATGAATGATCGACATCACAAGAAGGAGTATCAGCGCCCTTTACTGTACTCATTGGAACCTTAAAGGTCACACCATCGACCGCTGCTATAAACTCCATGGTTATCCACCGGGATATAAGCAACGCAATACTACATCTGTTGCATCTGCTTCCAGCATCGTTGCATCTGATAAACAAACTCATTATTCTGCTGCTACTAATGTTTCTTCTGACCAATCTGATTTTTTTTCTAGCCTCAATACTAATCAGTATGCTCAACTCATGGACATGTTTCACGTTCATCTCTCAACTGCCAAAATAGATGCTATATCTACTGCTCCTCAATCTCATGTAGCAGGTACATCTTTCTTGACCTTATCTTCTTTTACGCCAACCACTTCGCATGTATGGGTTATAGACTCCAGGGCTTCCACTCATATTTGTCACAATCGGGAATTATTTTCCATTCTGCGTCGAGTTTACAACCATACCCTGGTTCTTCCTACTTTATCACGTGTGAGTGTTGATTTTATTGGTAATATACATCTTTTGGATGATTTTCAACTTCATGATGTCTTATTTGTACTTGAATTCACCTACAATCTGCTCTCTGTTAGCTCATTACTTAGCTGCAGTGCATACCCAATCATATTTTCTGCCACTAATTGTCTTATTCAGGATAGGTTACGATTGAAGACGATTGGCAAGGCTAGCTGCATGAGTGGTTTATATCTGCTTTCTCGGTCATATTTGATATTTGTTAATGCTACTGCTGTTTCTAAGGTTTCTATCGATACTTGGCACAACCGCTTAGGACATTTGTCTTCTAAATGTCTTCATTTGTTGAAAGATACATTGGATCTATCTTTTGTTTCTTATACTGATTCTTGTTCCATTTGTCCATTGGAAAAACAGAGACGTTTACCTTTTGTCTCTAATAATAAAGTTGATGATTCTGTTTTTTATTTAGTCCAATGTGACACATGGGGTCCTTTTTCTACACCAACATATGCCGGATATTATTATTTTCTGACCATTGTTGATGATTGCTCACGCTTTACATGAGTCTATTTAATGAGAAACAAATCTGATGCATTGCATATCATCCTTTGTTCCTTTAAACTTATTGAGACACATTTTTCTAAAGTATTCAAGGTTTTTAGATCTGACAACGCACCTGAACTCCAGTTCACTATTTTTTTTTTTTTTTGCCTCAAAAGGTACTTTCATCAATTTTCATGTGTTGAGCGGCCTCAACAAAATTTGGTGGTTGAATGTAAACATCAGCATTTATTAAATATGGCTCGGGCACTATTTTTTCAGTCTTGTGTGCCTCTTCCATTTTGGGATGATTGTGTCTTGACTGCTACTTACCTTATTAACCGTACTCCCATACCTTTATTATCAAATATTGCCTCATTCACAGTTCTGTATAAACAAGATGTTTCTTATTCTTCTTTAAGGGTCTTTGGATGTTTATAATATGCATCTACTTTGCCATCACATCGAAGAAAATTTGATCCCCGAGCTATTCCTTGTGTATTTATTGGTTACCCGTCTGGGATCAAAGGATATAAACTATATGATATTAGCAGAAAAGAGGTCTTTGTTTCGAGAGATGCATGGGACTCTCTTTTTGTTACATCATGTTTCCACCCACTCTGAGACATTATTACATGATATTTTTGCTGATATTGTCCTCCTTTATCCGGCATCTGCACTTCCTATTGGGATTCACTTGGATTTCCATGCCCCTTTTTCGTGTGATGGTTCATTGCATGATGTTGACCACACGCAACACGCTGCTATTTTTTTATCACATTGTACAACACACTGCTCCATTTGCCAACGCTGACCAGCCGCTTGTAGCATCTATTCCGAATAGTGTAGCTGTACTGTTAGCCTTTTCTCCGACTGCACCACCCGCGGCTGCCCAGCCTGCAGCGTCTGATCCGTCTGCTGCCTCTGATTCGGACAATGTGGTTGTTCCATCCACATCTCATGGAGACTGGGACTGATTTATCTATTGAAGTTGTTTTTTTATGTAAAAATTACGGGTATGTAAATAAATTGTACGATAACTTTAATTAAAAATTGCTCAACTATCTTTAAATAAAAATTTATGTAAACAATACACAAATAAGAATAAAGTGGTTGTAGTTTAGTGGTAAGAATTCCACATTGTGGCCGTGGAGACTTGGGCTCAAATCCCAGCAGCCACAAATTTGTTCTCTTTTTCAAATTTTTGTTTTTCTTTTTAAACTTTTGTATTATTGCAATTTATTGAAGATCGACCTAAAAGTCTTGCCTAAAGACCACTCAAGGTCTTGTGGCCGTGGAGACTTGGGCTCGAATCCCAGCAGCCACAAATTTGTTCTCTTTTTCAAATTTTTGTTTTTCTTTTTAAACTTTTGTATTATTGCAATTTATTGAAGATCGACCTAAAAGTCTTGCCTAAAGACCACTCAAGGTCTTGCCTGAAGACTAACTTCAAGGTATTTCCTAAAGATCATCTAAAGGACTTTCCTAAATATGATTTAAGGGAAGAACGACCTTAGTAAGGTGCAACAAAAACACTCCAATTCGAGCAAATCAAACTAGGAGAATAATGATTAAATAAGGGAGATAAAGAACTCTATTGTGAATCCTTATATTTGACAAGATCAAATCGAGCTAAAGGAGATTGTCTCTTTATCTTAAAAAATCCTCAAATTCCTTTCAAACCACAGTTCATACGCTAGGGCCTTTTTCTTTCCTCCTAAACATAATGTTGATGGTTCTATTGATGGTCCTTTATTACCCGATAGAACCAATGTTGCTCCTCGCAGATACCAGAAGCCCTGTAATCCTTTTGGTTATTTAAGAGATTTTCACTGTCTCTTGCTATCTGCATTTACGACCTTATACTTCTCATCCATTGGACCAATTTCTTTCTTACGATGTTTTCTCTTATGCTCATCACCATTATATGCTCAATGTATCCACTGAATATGAGCCTAGTTTTTTCCATCGGGCTATCGGTATTCCTCATTGGAAACAGGCAATGGATGACGAAATTGCAGCTATGGAGCGGACTAAAACTTAGAGTCTCGTTCCCCTTCCTCCTGGCCATTATGCTATCGGCTACAAGTGGGTTTATCAAATCAAATATAACCCTGTTGGTTCAAGTGATCGATATAAAGCCCGTCTCGTGGCAAAGGGGTACAATCAAATGGAAGGTATTGATTTTATTGATACTTTTGCACCAGTAGCTAAGATCGTGACAATTAAAGTTTTGCTTGCTCTTTCGGCTTCGTTTGCTTGGCCCTTAGCACAAATGGATATTAATAATACTTTTTTGAATGGGGATTTGTTTGAAGAATTTTATGTGTGATTTCAAAAGATGCTTTCGAAGTGAAAGTGAATTATATCAGATGAACGCTACTCTTCAAAAGAAATGGCGTGATTTGCCTACCTATATTCATAGCATGACGAACAGGAGGATTAAAGATTCTCGAAGGATGATATTGAAATCTTACTAGAAAAAGAAAGACGGAAAAAAAAATTTAATTTTGCAGTGAAAGTTGCGGATCTCTTCGCCTACCTTTGGGTTATTATCGTGATTCACAGACTTCTGATTCACCTTTAATTTGTCCGCTGAATAAATCTATATATGGCTTAAAGCAGGCTTCTGGACAGTAGTTTTATAAGTTTTCTACTATCCTTATGGCTTCTGGATTTTCTGAGTCTAAGGCCGATTACTCTCTTTTCACTTGAGGCTCTAGTTCTTCCTTTGTTGTTTTTCTTGTTTATGTTGACGACATACTTATTACGGGCCCTTCTTTTGATGTCATTGATTCTGTCAAAGCTACATTACAATCTCATTTCAAGCTAAAGGATTTAGGACATTCCAAGTATTTTCTTGGCCGAACTTTCTCGTTCATCCCATGATATTTATTTGTCGCAGCGTGAGTATTGGTCCCAGATTTTGGAAGATTCCGACTTTCTTGATGCTCGACCTGCTTCGTTTCCTATGGTACCCAATTTATGCCTTTTTGCTACTTTGGGTACTTCTCTTTCGTCGGACGATGTCACTCATGTTTTACGGTTGGTGGGCCATTTATTATATCTTTAGATATCATGTCCAGATATATCATTTTCAGTTCATCGCCTTAGTCAGTTTCTTCAACGACCTTGTACAGGTCATTTGACTGCTCTGCATCACTTACTTCGATAGCTAAAAGGTACTATTAGGCAAGATCTTTTGCTTCGTGCTTCCTCTACTTTCAACTCAAGGCTTTTGTAGATGCTGATTGGGGAGCTTGTTTAGACACTCCGCGGTCTGTCTCTGGATTTTGTGTCTTCCTTGGCGATCCTTTGATTGCCTGGAAATCCAAGAAACAAGCCACTGTCTCTCATTCATCTGTTGAGGTCGAATATCGTGCTCTTGCTACTGTTGCAAGTGAATTGATTTGGATTAGTCATATTCTTAAGGATTTATGTATTGATTCACCATACCTGCCTTAGTTTATTGTGATGATCAAGTTGCTATGTCTATTGCTTCGAATCCTACCTTCCACGAACGTACTAAACACATTAAGATTGATTGCCCCTTTGTTCGTGATCGCATTAATGCTAGTTTCTTGAGACTGCTTCCAATTTGGACTTCTTTTTAGCTCGCCGACATATTTACCACGGTTGTTTACGCTACCATTTTGCAGTCTTTTGTGTTCAAGATGGGTGTTTGCAATTTACACACTCCATCTCGAGGGGGGTGTGTTAAGATTATGTAACTGAAATTGGTTATTCAAATCTATTAGTTTGGTTAAGTTAATCGTATGGTTAATTCTTGTATTTCTATTTATACGAGAGAAACAAGTTGTACAAATGTGTGGTGATATTAGTAAAAATCACTCATTCATCTCCCTCGTGACGTATTAAAAATAATAATCAGGTGGGATAAATACAAATATTAAATATAATTTTATAAGAATCTAAAGATAGTTAAGAGAAAATAACAATCACTCCATGTCAATTTAGAAAATAGAACACTCGGAATACGATCACAGTACAAAAATTCTCATCAATTTAGAAAACAAAACACTCAAAATATATTACAGTACAAAAGTTATAAGTCAAAACTAATCACATCAATTTAGAAATCCATGTTAATTAAAAAATATATAAATATAAAATAAGAAATCCATAAAGAATCCAAGAATAGTTAAGATCATGATAATTTTATACTTTATTTCTTTATCGACTAAAATTAATTTCTGTATTTGCAAATATCTTCGCTTTGACATGCTTCAATGTTTTCCTTACGAATAACAAAAACTTTTATTTTCCGCTTTTTTTAGAAAGATATGAGTTATTTGATAAAAGAAGAGATATTCGTACACATTTTGGGAGAAAGCAATAATATAAAATTTGATGTAGTATAATAATACTTAGTTTTTTTCCATTTTATAAATAGTTTGTAAAAGAATAGATGCATTGTCTCGTCGAACATTCACACCTCTTGATCGATCACACCCATATGTGAAGGGACGCACTGTTTCTCTAAAAAAACAGTTCATTGAAACAATAACAAACAGACAGGTAAAAATTCTCCTCCATAGCCCAATTTATATATAGTATAAGATGAAGTCTAGCAAATGAGCGCAATCTGAAATTTGAACGTCTGGAATGTCCTCCATAATATTACTGAAAATAGAAACCTCTCTGAGCAATCTGATTAACATGGAGAGCAAAATCTTATTGGCAACTTCTGACGATTCAAATTGAAATTTCATCATCTACATCAATACAAACAACAAAATCTGATTTTCTTGAAATAGCTAACATGGAGAGCAAAATCTTATTGGCTTCGTCCATCGTAATCCACCAAATGTGACATTCTGGAAGAAACTCGCTAGAGAATCTTCATTTTATCTTGTTGGACAGCACATATATGAAGAAACTCAAGCAAGAAAGATGCTCAGGCTAAAGTTTCCCCATTAAAATTCACTGTGATAAGACGCTTGAATCTTCTGCTCGAGGCTCATCAGTTGTTCGATGAGATCATGAAACTGGAGGTCTCTACAGCCAAATATTTTTTGGCTCTTTCTACGACAGAGAGCTTGAATCTAATGGAAGTTTTGGCTCTTTTCGTCTTCATTTCCTATTCGATTACGGTGGTGCAACAGAGATTTGAAAGGCTATGGCACCGCAAAGGAGTGGAGAAGATGAAGGGGAAGAGAGTATGGGTGTTCATAAAACTCGGTAACCCGATGAACCCGAACAACCCAACCCAAACCGTAAATTTTTGGGTTGGGTTGGGTTGAAAAATGTAAGAACCGACTAATTTGGTTCGATTCTCGAGTTTATTAAAAAAGAAATTCGGTTTAACCCAAACCAAACCATTTCTCCATTTGCCGCCTTCCTCCTTTTGCGGATTTTTTTTAATATTATTATATATTAAACTTATTTTAAAAATATTGTTATTTAATTAAAAATATTCGAAATAGGGTAGTTTATGAAACTTTTTTTAAAAATATGGTTGTTTTAAAAAACCAAAGGGAGACGACCATGCAACGCGGCGCCACGCCAGGCGCTTCGTTGCATGTTAGTCTAGTTTGACCAATTTTTGGACGTGGTCGTCTCTTAGAGACGACCACGTCTAAAAATAGGCCACGTGGTAGATGGTCATCTCTTGAAGAGACGATCATCTACAAAACTCACCCCAAACCCTTTTTATAAAAAGCCTACCCCACCACCAAACACCACCACCATTATTTTATTCCCCCGCCGCCGCCGCCTCTTCGCTGCTCCGCCGCCGACTCCCGTCGTCGGCGTGCCGCCTCCTCTGCTCTTCCGTTGCCGTCGCCTCCTCCGGTGACCGGCTGCCTCTTCCTTTTTTTTCCGTTTTTTTTTTGTTTTGTTTGTTTGTTGTTTTGTAATCTAATTTTATTTGTCGTTTTGTTTGTTTGTTGTTTTGTAATCTAATTTTATTTGTCCTTTTTTTTTGTTAGATTTGGGACCACTCTATTACTTTCTTTTTGGAATTATAAAGGATAAAGGTATTTTTTCTTTGTTTTTGTTTATTATTATTATTCAATTTTATTTATTTATTTGTATTTTGTGATATATTTAATTGGTGAATGTATCTAATTTATTTGTTTAATACGTACATATATTTTTAATTCGTTTCTTTATTGGATGAATTTAGGCAATTATAAAATCATATATTTATTTTTAATTGTTGGTGAATGTATTTAATTGTTAATTAATATATTATTTATTTGTTTAAATAATATATATTTATGTAATTTATTTATTTTATTGATTTACTTTTTTATTTAATACATGTGCGTAATGTTTAATAAATTTAGGTTATTTATTTGATTGATGTAATTAAATTTAATTAGGACCTTAATTAAATATATCCTTTTCCAATTTAGGATTAAAATGGCAGCTAAATGTTTGGCGATTGTACTATATATGAATGGAGGTACTGTTGATGGTGTAAATGAAATTGATTACGATGGACCGTCAAGTGGAGGTTTTACCGTCTACAGTAGTATTGAGTTTGAACATTTTGTTCAAATGGTTGGAGTGTCACTGAGATTAGATATGGGGAGAAGTAAATTAGAACTTATTTATAGACACCCTAATCAAACACCATCGGGTTCCATTAAATACATTCCTATTCCATTAGAGAACCAGAATGCATTGGACTTAATGTTTTCTATTGCACTGCCAAGTCCACAATTAGTGGAATTATATGTGAATGTTAGAAATATGACGAATGTCTCATTTGACCTCGACAGTGAACATGATATCCCTCTTGAATCATTGGATCTCGAGGGACCCAGCCAATGTCTTGACCATAGTCAATGTCTTGATCCCGAACCTGAGTCAGTTGTACCTCCGACGACTAATTTAGATGAAGATATAGACTTAACTGCTGATAATAGGTTTATAGAACTCAGGACAGCGACAGATGATGAGTTTGATGAATTGGAACTCGAGGGTGAACATGAGATCCCTTCTCAAACATTTAAAATGGACAGTGTTAACAGTATTACAGAACACGAGTCCATGTTGCGACCAGTGACAGTTGAAACTTATATGTTGTACAAGGGTTCATGTGTAATGATAAAAGAACTATGCAACATATCGTCAAATGTTTTGTTGTAAAGAGTCACCATCCTTACGAAGTTGTAGAGTCGACATCATCTATATGGACAGTTAGATGTAAGAACTGGCAAAATGGATGCAATTGGCGACTTCGTGCGATTCTTAAGAAAAGTACTAACTTATGGGAGATTACAAAGTACGTGGACCAACATTCCTGCGTATATTCAGAATTTAATCAAAGTCATTGTCAATTGGATTCAAATATGATAAGTAGAGAATTTTGTGATGCAGTGAGAGCTAATCCTTCTACGAGTATTGCGACACTTCAAGATCTGATCAAGGAAAAATTTGGATATCATGTTCCTTATGGGAGGGTCTGGGAAGGAAAAACAAAAGTTTTGGCTCGTATTTTTGGTAACTGGGATGAGTCATATCAACTTTTGCCAAAGTGGATGTACATGCTGAAACACACTAATCCAGGAACAATCGTTGAATGGAAAATTAGAAACTATGGACAACCGGGTCATGGCATTCTTCATTCTGTATTTTGGTCATTCGGTCCTTGCATTGCAGTCTTTCAGGAGTTTCGCCCCGTGCTTCAAATAGATGGTACTCACCTTTACGGAAAGTATAAGGGGAAGCTATTGATTGCAACATCAGTCGATTCAAATGGACATTTGTTACCTCTTGCGTTTGCCATTGTAGACGAAGATAGTCGTCAGACCTGGGGATGGTTTTTAAAAAACCTAAGAAAAGTTGTTACGCATGAAGAGATATGGTTAATTTCAGATTGACATGGTGGTATTATCTCTGCGGTTAATAATCCAGACAATGGTTAGACCGGACCTAAATCGCATCACAGATTCTGTCTACGACATGTTTCTAGCAACTTCAATAAAAAATACAAGTGTAAAGAGTTGAAAGATTCGGTATATCGTGCCGGTACTCAATTCCAAATTCGAAAGTATAACAAGGAGGTGGAAAATATTAAATTACTGAATAGTTCTTGTATGAATTTCTTCCGCAACATTGGGATTGAGAAGTGGACCCTATCACATGATGGTGGATATAGATATGGGTGGGCGACAACCAATCTTTCCGAATGCATAAATGGGGTGCTGAAAGGAGCTTGGATGTTACCTATCACTGCCTTGGTAGAACTTACATTCTACCGATGCGTAAAATATTTCGAGAAGCGGAGGGAGGAAACAAGAGATGTTTTAAGTAGAAACGAAAAATACACCAGGTATTTTTTAATGCGTTGTTTACTATCCTTGCATTATGTCAATGTTGTTAACTTACATTATCAAGCTTAATAGGTATGCTTACGATAAGCTTGTTAGATGGGCCGCGAGATCCAGCAACCACACTGTAGTTAGTTATGATCGAGTCGTAGGTGTGTTTCATGTGAAAACAGGGCTTCACTATTACAATACGAAAGGAGGGAACACACAAATAGTGAGAATTATTGCCGAAGAACTTTCATGTACATGCAACAAGTGGCAAACGTATGGCATGCCATGTTCTCATGTAATGGCAGTTTGTTCACACTTAAACTTTAACTACGAGGACTACATTGAGGAGTCTTACAGTCTTACGCTCCTCAATTTCAGCCAATCCCGCATGAAGATTATTGGATCGCTCACCCAAACTTACCTATATTGCACCCTGATCCAACATTATTGAGATTGCCTGGACGACCAAGGAGCTCGCATATTCATAACGAGATGGATTGGAGAGAACCAAGTTTTCAACAGAGATGCGGGCTTTGTAATCAACTTGGTCACAATCGAAGAAGTTGTCCCTCGAGACGACGGGAAGCACCTTCTTAGATGTTGATGTAATTGAAAACTTTCGTCTGAATCATTTATGTTAGTTTAATTGTCGATATGATTGTACTCTGTGTTAGTTTAATTGTCGATGTACTTGAAAACTCTATGTGAATGTACCTTTAGTTTAATTGACACTCTGTGTTGTAACTATTGTTTTAAAATTTATATTTAATTTTCCAACTAATGATTATCTATTGTATTAGATTATGGAATTAAACTCAGGTCCTATCGATCGATCTGTATTGTATGACCAAACTCGACATCGATCGGAGTTAGTTTGGCAAGGTCAGTGTAACGAGGAGTTGCACTGCCGACGTAGAGAGGCGGTATTTGATCGTAGCATCCCATTGCATCCTTTAATTGAACCTGCATTATGCGCTTCTAGATTTTACGGATTCGCCAGATTGGGATTCATCCAATTAGATTGGCATTTCATTACTGCGCTTGTGGAACGGTAGAGGCCAGAGACTCATACATTCCACATGCCTGATGGAGAGTGTACTATCACTCTACAAGATGTAGCGATGCAGCTTGGGTTACCGGTAGATGGCGAGCCTGTTACTGGTTGCGTTGATTATGATTGAAGAGGCACCTGTTAAGCATTACTTGGGGTGACTCTAGGTGCTGCGCACATCAGAGGCTCTAGGCTCAGTCTACCTTGGCTAGCTTCCCAATTTCGTAATCTAGCCGACGATGTTGATGAGGAAACCATTGCCAGATACGCTCGTGCCTATATTATGCAGCTTATCGGTGGTAGGCTATTCGCCGATAAGTCTAACAACTTGGTGCATTTAATGTTTCTCTCGCTATTAGCCGATTTCGAGGTAGCTGGACGTTTCAGTTGGGGTGGAGCATGTTTGGGGTGGTTGTATCGAAATCTGTACAAAGCGTGTCGCTCTGACTCTCGTGACATTGCTGATCCAATTATACTTCTACAAGTATGGGCTTGGGATCGATTCCCCACGATGGCTCCACAGCGTCGTCACATCTCAGATCACGATCTCGTAGGTCGACCATTAGCTGCCCGGTACGTCGATATAAATATTGTCCTATTTTTCTCTTAAAATTTTTTTACGCATTCAATTGTTGTACTAACCTATAATATTATTGTAGATGGAGAGATCAATTTTGTGTTACAGAAGTATCTACACATGTTTTGATCCAATACAGATACATGTTGGACCTCTTGCCACCAGGCTCGGTACGTTTTTTAAATGTTATAATATAAAAATATATATTGATTTATAATTAATTACACGATTTTTTTATTACAATTTCAGATGATCTGGAAGCCATATGATAAGGAATTTGCCAACCTACCCGACTTTTGTGTCAATGGACATAACGTCTGGTGCACTGTGAGTCCACTCATATGCTTTCATATTGTGGAGTGGCATCATCCTGATAGAGTTACAAGACAATTTGGTATGAAACAAACAATTCCAGAGGTGCCATGCTGGGATAAGAGGATACATGACATCGACATTCGGGATAGCACCTGACAGGATCAGATTGCACATTTTGTGGCGAGGTGGAACATACGTAGCCAATTTCTTGTTATTAATCCTCCAGTCGACGACGACGGTACTTGCGATCCAGGATACATGAGCTGGTATACGTTAATCGCCAGACGATATATAACTCGAGAAGGAGCAGCATTTGGTGCTACGGTACAATCTTTTATTTCGTTATAACAATTATTCAAATTAATAAATACATATTCATTAAATTTTTTTCATGTAGGCTGTGTGTTTTGAGCAAATCAGTATTCTCTCGTCATCAGACGAAATTAATAGGTTGTGCAACGTTGGCGGGAGGCATCTTCAGAGTCTTCATCAAATGTACAAAGTACCTACTCCTGCTCGTGGCCCTAGTCGTAGAGGACGACGTCAAGTAGATCAAGATGCTCCAGTAGGACTTGATGATCCCGTACCTGAAGTTATCTATCATAGGGTTGAAGACATTCCACTATTTACACAGACACAAGATGATGCTGGTCCGTCCATGTCTATGGTCATGATACCGACTCCTGGTTCTAGTCAGTATCACACACCATCTTTGCCGTCGCAGTATGGCTATGGAGGGGGCTATGGAGGGGGCCATAGACGTGGACGTGGAGAGCATGGACAATACTTGAACCCTACGGAAGATCGAGACCCTACAGAGAGTCAAGAGACACCAGCGGCACCACTAGTTCGTCGTCAGCCACATCGTAACCTGCGACGTCCCCATTGTGGAACTGATTAGATCGATAGACTGTAAATTGACGGACTACAAATATTGTTCTCTTATTTATAATATTAATTTCCAATTTTGAACTAACATGGATAACTTCATGATTATATAAGAAAATCATAAAATCATAATTTTGTTTACAAAACATAATATAGTTAATAATAAAACTTATTTTAAAAATATAGTTAATAATATATTTGAGGGGATTTTTTAATTAATATAGTTAATAATAACTAGAGATTAAAGTGAATTTATAGTTAATAAATAAATAAATATACCCAATCATTTGTATTTTATTTAAAAATATTTAAAACCCTAAACAAAAAATAATGTGGTCGTCTCTTGAAGAGACGACCACGATTAATAAAAAATAAATAAATGAGATGGTCGTCTCTTGTCTCTTGAAGAGACGACCACCCTTCACTTTTTTACAACCACTATATTTTTAAAAAAAGTTTCAAAACATACCATATCTTAAACAATTTTAATTAAAATACAATATTTTTAAAATAACTTTTATTATTAACATTATTAATAAAAAACATCCCTCCTTTTGCTCTCTCTCTCATTTGTCGTTTCCTCTTTTATGCTGTCTCTCTCATCTGAATCTCAACCTCCCCTCTCTCATCTCCTCATAACTTCATCTCTTTCATCGATTCATCTATCCCATCTGTCCCAGTCTCTCTTCTCTCCATCTCATCTCCTTCATCTCATCTCCTCCATTGCTCGTCGCCGTAGACTATTATTCACCATCGTTAGTCATCTCAAGCCATCACAAATTGTTGCAATCTATTGTAGGCCATCATCCATCGCCTTTGATTTGTGGTTACAAGTTGCTGGTGGTCGAACGCTGGCTTGTCGCTTCAGGTCGATGGTCCTCGCTGCTACGGCAATGGGTTTCAAGGGAAAAAAAACAAATTAACCTGATGGCCCAACCCAACCCAACCCGAAAATATAGGGTTGGATTGGATTCGGTTGGCCATTAGCATCGGGTTCACGAACTGACTAACCCAAAAAATTTGGGTTGGTCCAAAAAATGCTCCTCAAACCTGACCCATGAACACCCTAGAAGAGAGATCAGAAAGATAAGAAGAAAAGAAAAAGGAAAGAGAGAGAGAAAAATGGAAAAGAAAAAGAAAATGTCACTTGAGCATTCTGCACTCGCGGAAGTTTAACTCTACTTACCTTTTAGAACTTTTTGTTTTTTCTTTAAGCAATAGGATAAAACCAAAATCCATTAAAAGGACTCCAACTCACGCCAAGCGTAGTGCATTTTCTCCAAATCATATTTTGTTTTAGACGAGGAACTTCTCCATCCATATGGTGTCTTCGTTTGCCTCCACTGTCTTCCACATCAGGAGAATTTTCTAAAAATGAAGTGTGGTTTTTTTTTTTTAAATTTCTGTCATACTCATTTCTTCAGGAAAAACACCTTTTTGAATCAGGGGATACATATTTCTTGTTACCTCGTGATATAGATAATTTATGGATGTGATTAATTAGCTTCTTTTTTAATTACTGAAATGCAATGATAACAAATGAAATTAAATGGAAGTAGATATAGAAGTGCTTTAAGCACCTAAAAGCTCACAATATCACCTCTTCGAGGTCGATTGCTGCCTCTTCCAGTCAACTTCCATCAACACTAGCCTTCACTACCATTTTAGCTGCCGCGTGAGCTGCTTTGTTTCCACCTCTCCAACAATCGCGAAAGGTAATTTCTTTCGTATGGGCAATCATGGCTTGGATGTCGTTACAAATTAGCCCCACCACTAATCTCTTCTCCTTCTTTGCTTGAACCATCGCAAACACCCGCCACGAATCAGTCTCCACTATTATCCTTCCAAAACTAGCTTTAATCGGCACACCCAAACTATCTCTGATCGTCGTTGCTTCATCAACATCAACCTTAAAACTTGGTTCTACACTCTGAGAATGGTAAGAATAATCTCTCTTTGTTCATTTATGATTACTCCCCCCACCCTTGTTTATTGCAATTTCCTTCTTATAGCTGCATCTGTATTCAATTTTAGCTCACCAGAAGAGGGCTGGTTCTAGCGACCATCGTAACTCTGCACCATTCCTCTTCCAGGTAATCTCTGATTCCCTAATCTGAACTTTCCATTTGCTAAAAAGTATTGTTGTTCATAAGATTAACCCACTCCCATAAAACCCTTTCATCCATGGTTGACCACTATTGCTCGCTCCCCTTAATCACCACTTTATTGTGTGTTGGTTCCAGACAGCCCTTAACATAATTAGGAAGCAGTTGAATTGTCTTTCCTCATGTTGATCCTCGAACCACCACAATAGGTCACTAAGAGTAGAAATCGTTTTTGGCCCTTGAGTGTGATAAAAAGGTGTTTCTTTCTACATATTATTTTTATGGTTACACAACCAAATAACATGTAGAGAATCTTCCCTAAAATGTACACATCGTTCGCACCCTTCAACTCCTTCAATTTCTCTTCTTCCCAAATTCACTTCAAAATGATAACACTTTCCAGCCAAAGATCTTAATTTTAGATGGAATTTAAGTAAAAAGACCACTACTTTTCCATATCCTCACTACAAAACTGATCTGGCCAACCTTTTTTAAAGAAACAAAAATGATAACCACTTTTGAATAGTTCCCATCTTTGCAATAATGCCACATTGGAACATCTTTAGCTTTTGTCTTTGCTAGCAGGAATAGATAGAACTTGTAGGGTGAAACATCTTTAGACCACTACATCTGTAGGGTGAAACATTCTACTTATCAGATTCTCATTCCACACACCCTCTCCATTCAATAGTGTGCAAACCTACCTCTCAGAAGCTCCCCCTTGAAAAGATAGATTGGTCTTAACGTAGAACTTGTAGGTAACCAATTATGGAACCCAATACACACACTGTTTCTATCTTTGATTCTTGTTGCGTGTACACAACTACCGTGAAACCAGTGCAATATACACTAAAAAGCTCGGATGTAGTATAATAACAAGGTTATTTCCAACAGGGACTAAGATTTAACTTTGAAATAGTAAAATAGAATATCAAAAGAATTTCAAAATAAACACAATTAATGTAGGATGAATTTTGTACTAGAAACTAACATAAATTGTAATTAAGTGAAACGAGCAGAAATATTATGCAGTCAGGTGCGGGAGCATGCGAAAACAGAGAGCAAACTGGAAAGAATAAACGAATATGGTATAAAGAGGAATCGAGGGGGAATCACTCTAGATGCTCTCGTTGACTCCCAACCAGCGCTCTAGCAAAACTTACAGTGCCTAATGCCCAAACAAACATGACTCTCTCCCGAGATACCCAAACATGTTCATTCTCAACTCCCACTATAGGATAAACAAGCATAAAGTAGTTTATAAGCATGGTAGGGTGAACCTCATTCCTGAGTGCTCATCATCCTACTTAAAATAGAGGAATCTAACGCAATAAGAAATTATCATGTATTAAAAGGACTTTCTCAAGTCACAAAATAGCTAACAACCTGACAATGCTAGCTAAACAAAATCAGTTTGATGAAAATATTAAAACATCTTTATTAAATCATCAATGTAAGCAGGTAATGTTGTTCGAAGGCTCCATCAAGCGATTCCTCCACCCCCCCGAAGGTAGGTTTAGTTCATGATAAAAGAAAATAAAAGAGTGGGTAAAAGAGAAAGATGACCCATTAAGTATAAAAGCTTTAGGGGCGATGCATAACCCTCAGCTCAGTGATGATAAAAGGTCTCGCTTCTCCTTCGTCAACTTCTTCCTCGAAATGGGTGGAGAATGTTCTCTATTTCTTGTCCAAAATTGATTCCTTCATCTTGACCGCCCCCCCCCCCCCCCCGGGCACCTGGGCTCTCCTTTCCTTTTATATTAGACCCTAATTTTTAAGGCAGCACCTGGAAGCTGTACGGGCGCAGTTAACAAATTCGAACAAAGAAATAACTATGCAGTCAACATACACGAAAGCATCTATCAGGCTACAACATGGGAATTTTTCCATAGCTCTAACATTCCTTCAACAGCCTTCAAAGCGCCCAGCTTTGGCATCCTCAAATCTGCAAAAACAAATCGAAATATGAAAGAATCAGCTCAAACTTACTAGGATATTGAGGATTCTAAATAGCTTAGGTGTCTTCCTCACTAAATTCCTTTCTTTTCTTATTAATTAACAAAGGACCCTCACGTTTACACACCAAAATTGTGCAAATTTGACCACAAAACACTATCTTTTGGAGAGTTATCAATTCTCCATCGAATCCCTTTGTTCAGCAACTCCACTCCCCAAAGGATACTCTTCCACACAAAAGAAACATTTCCTTTCTTTTTTAAGAGCACGAGTCACAAACAAATCAAGATTCATCAGAAAACGCTATCCTTGCTTTGCTAGCAACGCTGGATTAAATCATTATAGATCTCGATAACCTAGCCTTCCTGTTATTTTCTAACCACAAATTTTAACCCATGTACCCCAATGAATTTTCCTCTTCTCCTACATTCCACCTTACCAGAACATTGTCATTAGCCAGTTGCACACAACGATAAGGCCTTTTGGAAGCTTAAAACCCGACATGGAATAACTAGGCATTCCTTGGATTACTACTTTTAAAAAACCTTCCTTCCACATTTGGAAATACTTCCAAATCCAATCCTTAATATCGGACAAAGAAGTTTTCGCCATAGCCAATGAGAACGGGAGGCCTAGATACGTTTTATGTAAATTGACTCTCCTAAAGTCCACCCCAAGATCTCCCCTTCTGTCTCGCTACTTGTGTTAAGGCTAAAACAAGCCTCTGGTTTTTTAAATTGACCTCTTTGCCAATGATTTTGGTATAGGTCATCAGCGTCTGTGAAAATCCTTTATGCCTCCCTTTTCTTTGCTTTAAGGAAAAGCAAACTGACATCTGCAACTAAGTGAGAAATAGGCAGCTTATTCACTTATCAAGTTCTTCCTCTTCAAATCGTAAAGCAAAGAGGATAGGCCTTCTGCACATAGCAAAAACACGTAAGGGAAAATAGGGTCTCCTCGACGGATTTCCCTATTTAGATACAACATCCCTTTTCTCTGGCTATTAATCATAAAATAATAGGAAACAGAAGTTACACATCTGATTACCAGCTGCACAAAATGATAGGGGAAAACCTATCCCCAACATGATTTTTTTTGGATAAAAAACCACTCAACTTTATCGTAGGCTTTACTCATATTGAGTTTCAGTGACATCCACCCTGTTTTTCGTTCTTTATGCTTAAACTATGAACATATTCATAGCCTAAAATTACATTATGGGTAATAACCCTTAAGCTAATGAGTTGAAACTCACACATCCTCTTTGGGTGCGTGATTCAACTTTCCCACCTCAGCCTTACATTATTTAGGATGTCTAAACACAGTGTACACACCTGAGGTCGAGCTCTCGAATCTTAGTTTCGGCACATTGTTCGAACTTTTTTACACATGACTAAAAAGCTATCGAATCTTAATCCTTTTTTATATAGATCGAATTTAATCTTTTCACATCCAGTATGATTGGTAGTAACTCAAAAAACTTTTTCCTTTACAAAATCCTCCTAAAAGATGTCATTCATTAGATTTTGTTAGAAGACTGCTAATAAATTGTATGTACACACGAGAAGGTTGTAATTTTATATTTTTAATTAAAAAGGAAAAAAAGTAAAAATCTATCCCGATACATGACAATGAGAATTTTTCCAACCAAAGCTAGCAATGACATCAACGCTTTTATTATCAATGAGCTGATAAAACAATTTCAAAAAAGAAAATACTTGGCTCTTAACGATAAGAAGCAATTTTATCCCCACCAACCTTAAATATTTGACAACTAAGGAAAAGAAATGCAGAATTAGAGATTTTATAAAAATAAAATAAAGAAAATACTTGCCTCCTTGATGGTGAGGACCAAATCTTGTCCTCCCCACCATCGAAAAATTGACATCTCATTAATTTTTATATAAAATCTCTATTTTTTGTATTTCTCTTGCTTAGTTGTCAAACATTTCATGATAGCAAAATCAAGATTGCTTCTTGACCATTAAGGAGACAAATATTTTCTAAAAAAAAATTAATTGAATTAACAATTTTTTAATAGTGGTGAGCACAAAATTTGTTCTTTATTAGTAAGCAAGTATTTTACTTTGAGAAATTGAATCTCAAAGGTAAAAAGTAAAAAGTATTCATATGGTATAACTTTTGTATATTAGCTCCACGAATGAAGCTAGACGAAGCCTCAACAATAAATGGCAGCCTAGCACCTCAACCCAACTAATAGCCATCCAATAAAATATAATCGAGAGTATAAATTAAGTCACATAGACAAATTTAAGATTTTAATTGATAAAATTTTTAGTTTAAATTTTTTTTTTTACAATAGGTTGGAGAGAGATTCGAACTCACAGCCTTTTAGTTCCAGGTATTTATTATTTTTAATTGATAAAAAATGTTTCTTCATTGATGTTATCACTCCTTTTCTTGGAATAGGTGTTTTCGGGGCGGGCAGGCCATCCTCGTCCTCACACCCCTTATTTCAATCTCCATTCTTGTAAAATTTTCCACTATATTTTAAGTGATTGGTTGACTCTCATGGAGAATTATTCCCCACTCATTATTATTATTTAAAATAATTTCTCAGTGAAATAATTTTTAAAGAAATTTCTAATTAAATTCTTAATTTCCAATAATAAAAAGGAAAAATTCGTAAACTACATCATAAAAATAATATAATATTTAATCTTAATTGAATATAGATAATATAATATTTAATCTTAATTTAAAATAGATAGGATATTTGTGTGTATATATATATATATATATGAAAAAAACTTGGCTCCTTAAAATTAAGGACTCCCTAGAGCCATTAAATATTTGACAAAAATTTGGCTCCTTAAAAGTTAAGAACTTCCTAACACCATTAAATATTTGACAATTAAGAGAGAGAGATTCAAAAATAAAAAAAATAATGAGTTGTCAAGTATTTAATGATATTAAGGAGGAAGTTACTCCTTAACTTGAGCCAAGTATATAAGAAAAAGAAAAAACTTCTGTCATGAAGATTTTGGAGAAAATTTCTCCTGAATTCTTATGTGGTTCAATAGCATATAGACAATATTTTTTTTTATTTTTTATTTTGTATAATTTCTGCGTTGTCCACTTGTCTATATACTATTGGACCACACAGGAATTCAAGAGGAGCTTTGTCACGAATTTTCAGGAGAGAAGTTATATATATATATATATATATCTTTTTTGATAACTGGAAGTCCGGGTTTTCCTCCCCTATACTGAGGACACCTACGCCCACCACAAGGCTCAGATATAGAAGACAACAAGAGTTTTTGGTATTAAGCTCACAAGAATGAGAAACATATTCTCTATCTCTATTACGGTTCTACAAGAAAAATGAACACCCTTGATCCGGAAGTAAATGATAAAAGGAACAAAATCTTCGTCCTCCCACATGAATAATTAACTTTAAATTTTAGAAAAAATAAAAAGAAATTGGTGGAAATGGTTGTCGGAATCCACACACATTAATTAACTCATAAGAATACCAACAAAAACAGAAGGACGGCCCCCCCAGCCGGCAGCTGCGAGAGCTCCATTATTATTAAACGCCAAACCCTTTCTTTCTCACTGTACAGTTTACATGGGAAGATGGAGAAACGGCGGCGTTTAGTGGTGGTGCCATGTCCGTACCAGGGCCACATAAACCCAATGCTCCAGCTGGCAAATATCCTCCGCCGCAACGGCTTCGCCATAACCATAGCCCACACCTTCTTCAACTCTCTTCGCCCATGTCGTCACCCGGAGTTCTCCTTTGTCCGCCTCCGCGACGGCCTCCCTCTGAACGACGTGTCGTCATGGGACCTGGCCTCGGTTCTGCTCGCCATCAACCAGAACTGCGGAGCCAGCCTGGAGGAGGAGATGGCGGCCTTGGGGGACCGATCCGATGCGGCCGTGTGTATAATACACGATGAGCTCATGTATTTTTGTCAGGCAGTGGCCACTCGTTTTGGAGTGCGGAGTGTGGTGTTCAGGACCACGAGTGCGGCCACGTGCCTCACTCGGTGTGCGATTCTGCAACTTCACCACCAGGCTCGGCTTCCTCCTCTTGATCAAGGTATTGAGGAGCTTTCTTTTTCTTTTTCTTTTCTTTATTTTTTTTAAACTACCTCGTCATCCTCACCACAATTAAATGTCTCGCGAGAAATGTAAAAGTAAATATTTTTTTTTAAAACATAATGAAAGTTGTCAATTATTGAAGAGTGCACACAAGAATTCGTCCTGACTGTAGAGTCAAGTATTTTTTTATTTAGAAAGAAAAATAATTTGCTGATCAATATTGTCTTCATCATCATTAAAGGTGTGAGAGAAATGCAAAAGCAAAATTGGTTTTTTTTATAATAATGAATTTTCAGATTTTAATGATGGAGAGGATAAGATTTTCTCACTATTAAAGAGCTAAGTATTTTCCATTTAGAAAACAATTTTAACCTAAAATACTTTTTAAAAATAATATTAAAAATGAAAAAGAGTAGAAAATTATAAATTTGAACTTTTAGAGGTGACTTTCAATCTTGTGTCTAATAAATTTTTTAACTCAAATTTATGTATAATATTTTATTACCTGTTCCGACATTTTTTAGAATTCACCAACCTATTAAGCACGAAATTAAAAATATCAATTATGTTAGATGTTAAATTCAATTTTGCGTTTAATAGATTTATTGATTAAAAAAAAGTCAAATAGATCACAAGACTTAGAAGACACAAAATTATTAAAAGTGTAAAAACATTTTAAATACTTTTATTATAAAATTTGATTTTAGCTTGTTATGTATTCAAGTTACTATATATGAATAAGTAAAAATATAACACAACGAATGTGGGTGGAGGATTTACTTATTGGTCAGAGATATATGTCAATGACCAATAAGCTAAATTCATATTAGTAAAATAAAATATACTTTAATCTAAGAGGAAAGTTCTAAAGAATCAAATCAACAGAGCTACTTCAGCAAAATAAATAATATTAATTAATAAATTAAAAGTTAAATATATGTTTTAATTTCTAATATTTAGATGTTTCTACACTTTAATCATTTATTTAAAAAGTTTAAATTTAATTTCTAAAATTTTAATATTTTTAATTATATTTTTCTTTATCGTCAAATATTAAAATTGGTTGATGATAAACTTAAAAGTTACAAAAACTCGAAACAAGAATTCTAAAAGAGCTAATTATTTTAACTTTTTTTTTTTTTAGTGATATCTGTCTCATCTCTTAAATCTTTTTCCAACTTATTGAGCATCATGCCACGTTATAAGCCAAGTTTAACATTTAGTAAACATAAGAGTATTATTGAAAGAAAAATCCACTAAAATTTTTAATATTGAACAGGATCCTCAGAAGATGAGGTACCAGAGCTCCCTCATATAAGATTTAGAGACTTGCCATTACCAGCTGCATCAGATTTCTTCAAATTTACACAAATAATTCTCAACATGTACACCATCACCACTGCTTCAGCTGTGATATGGAACACTATGTCATGGCTTGAACCAAATGAACTCACCCAAATCCAAACCAAACTTTGCAAAATCCCCATCTTCCCAATTGCTCCAATCCACAAGATTGCCTCATCTTCAACTTCAGCCTCAGCCTCTTCAAGTTTGCTCCAAGAAGACCCTATTTGCCTGCCATGGCTTGACAAACAACCTCCCAAGTCAGTCATCTATGTCAGCTTGGGCAGCCTAGCCATGTTGACTCAGCAAGAGCTAGAGGAAATGGCTTGGGGCCTGGCCGAGAGCGGGCAACCGTTCTTGTGGGTTATTCGACCAGGGTCCGTTCGAGGCTCAGATGGGATTGGATGCATGCCAAAAGGGTTTCAGGAGAAGGTTGGAGATATAGGGTGCATTGTGGAATGGGCTCCCCAAAAGGAAGTGCTTGCCCATAAAGCAGTTGGCGGGTTCTGGAGCCACTGTGGGTGGAACTCGACGCTTGAGAGCTTAAGTGAAGGCGTTCCAATGTTGTGTAGGCCGTATTCAGGAGATCAAAAGGTGAATGCGAGGTATATTAGTTGTGTGTGGAAGGTGGGCTTGACTTTGGAAGATTGGTTGGAGAGGAAGGAAGTAGAAAGAGTGATTAGAAGAGTGATGGTGGAAGAAGACGGAAGGGAGATGAGGGAAAGAGGCATGGATGTGAAGGGGCGAATTGAAGATAGTTTAAGGGAGCTGGATGGGTCTTCCTCTTGTAACTTGAAACAACTCGTAGATTTGATAATGTCTTTTAGTTTAACATAAGAAAAATAGTTTAGTGGCAATAAGTCTTATCGCTGACGGTAAAGGATCCCATATTGAAAAGATAAAAGATTTACCAAAAGTTTATATTATAAGTAGATTACTCTTCTCATTGTCAATTGATTTTGAGATGGAATCCTATGAGTATTGATATGGTATCAGAGATCAAAAACTCCCCTTTGATGTTGAATCTTTACATTCGTCTGAGAAATGCTTTATGGCGACAAAAAATAAGATTCGTCCCCAAAGATTTGTCACTTTCGGAGATTTTGTTACGAAAATGGTTGGCGACAAACTTCATAGGTATTTATCACAACGAAAAATCAGAGAATCTATTATAATCAAGATTTTGATTTTGATTTTTTCTTTATGAATTTGAATGGATTTTGTTACTTTTTTATTTTTTTATTTAACTTTTTCAATATACATAATCTTCCAACTATTTCTAATTCACTCAAATTACTTCTAAATTTCTTTATTTTAAACTAACTTTAAAATTTACTGCACCTCTAAGATTATTTAAGTTGACCGCACTTTACCTAATAACTTAAGTAACTTGTAGATTGAGTCTGTCATTTTCATTAATTTTTTTAAGTCTAACTCTATCAAGATAAATTATCAATAAAACATAATTAAGCAACATTTAACTTTAATTTATTGATTCAAATATTTTTCATCAATCTCCATTATCTAGTTTCCGATATTTTCCTCGACGTCGACATTTCTATAAGTAAGCGACTCATATTTTTACATATATTAGTTAAAAAGGATCAATTATAGCCTAATTAAGCTAAAATTAAAATTTTATTTACTAATTCAAACAATTTCCATCAATTTTCACAATTTTCGTGATTTTTCTATAAATATCCGTCGACGTCGACATTTTCTTTAAATGGAAGCCTCAATATTTCCATTGACAACAACATTTCAAATATCGTCTAAAACTAATTAAAAAAATCTACAACATTTTTCCAATCTCAAACTCTCAATAAAACACAAAAAAAAATAAAAAAAAAAGGAGAAAATGTGTCATAAAAATTGTTGATGCAATTTTTGGGGAGCTGGTCGGACCAGGGTCAGGGTTAATTGAATCGTATAATTCGAGTGGATCTAGAGATTAACTAAATATTGGCTATACAAAATTGAGGTCGAGGTTAACTCAATATTGGCTACATAATCATGCGGTTGCATGATTGTTGGGTGGTTTTTGTGGATTTTTCTCCGACCAAGGCTCAAAACGAGTCTTACTTGGGTCTAGCTTAACTTGTGCTTGTTTGGAAAATTCACCCTCAATAGTGGCAGTGGTCCCCACTTCTGAGTTGGGTGAATCAAACAGTCATTTATGTGAGGTGAACACTAGCCCAACTTTAGAAGTAGCGTCTTTAGATATATCGATTAGTACCTAACCATCGCTAAGCTTTGTCCTTTAAGAACGAAGCTTATGGTCCAAACGTTACATCTGATTAAAGCAAAGTCGAGTAGTTCTCAAGGCCGAGGTAATGCTCGAGAAAGAGGTGAATTCTCGAGTTGAGGTGTTTCTCGAGGCTGAGGTAGTTCTCGAATCCGAGGCAACGCAGAAGGTTGAGGTGAATTCTCGAGGCCGAGGTAATCCTCCAAGTCGAGGTGAACTTTCATGGCTGAGGTAACTCTCCAAGATAAGGTGAACTCACATGGCTGAGGTACATACTCGTGGTTGAGGTGTTTCTCGAGGTCAAGGTGAACTCTCGTGGTCGAGGTAACCTCAAGGTCGATGAGCACTTTCGTGGTCAAGCCAGATGTGATGCAATCCACTTGAGGCCGTGGTCGAGCTAAGTTGGTGGTTGACTTCAGGCATGACCGAGTCATGGCCGACTTTTTTGTGGTCGAGGTGGCGCCGAGGGTGTGCTGCCTTGTGTGGACGAGGTGGCACTGAGGGTGTGGCCGCCAAGCCGAGGTGGTTGAGGACGTGGCTGCCCTGTGTGGTTGAAGGCTTGGCCACTCTATGTGGTCATGGTGGCCAAGCACGTGGCTGTTTTGTCGACCTCAAGAAGATTTAGCGCATCCTCAAGGGAAGACCTCAGGAGAATTGAGCGCATCTTCAAGAGAAGACCTCAAGAAGAATTGAGTGCATCCTCAAGGGAAGACCTCAAGAAGAGTTGTTGAGTGCATCCTCAAGGGAAGACCTTAAGAAGAGTTGTTATCCTCTTTGCATTGATTAGTTCTCCAACATACATGTCTCTCTGTGCTCGAGAAATGAACTCATCAAAGGGGACCAGAGTTTTCTTCTAGAGGGACCACATGAATTTTTCGTCTGAAGCCCTACCATGATAGCTATTAAAGTTGTACCTTCTTAGCTTACATCTGTTGATGCAGAAATTTGGCTCCAGTGGATCTCGCCAAATTCACACTAATCTTCTAGAATAAAAGAGATCGACGAGACCTGCAAAACAGAATAGCACTAAGACCGATGTGGCTCTTGCCACACGAGCTCCGATGCTTAAGTTAGTATCGAAGTAGTCGAGTATAGAAAGTAGGGTCTTTAGGCATACCTTTAGGGTTTAGTTTACTCTCGTATTTATAGAGGTCGAGTAATAATCCCTTCAAGATTTACATCAGTTGAATCTTATTCCCTTTAGGATTTACATAAGTTGAATCCTAATGCACCCAAGAGATCTAGATGAAGTTGGGCTCATGCTGCACTCAGGGCTGAGTCCAAGTCAACTCTGATCAGGCTGTGCGGGGGTCGGGAAGAATCGATGAAGTTCTCAGCCATTGGGCCGAGCACTCATCGGCTTCAAGAAGGTCTCAATGCCAAGGTCTGGTCGGCTATGGCCGGCCCGGATTGTTGGGCCCCGACCCACTTACCTTGCTTCGAGTCCGCTCCTTCTTCGTTCCATTCCTTCTTTCTGATTGTTAGTCCAATCTCTATTTTTTTGCTATAACAATGGCCCTCACTCTCAAAATAGAAGGCAGAAAGCATGTTAGGTCTTCTATATTAAGAGTATTTGTCGCTGTCAGTTGTCGTCTTTATGGGTTGGCTATCATAGCCCCCATTCTCTTTTGTTGTAGTTGGCTACCATCAAGTCTCTTAGTATTAAGAGCATTTGTCAATGTCAGTTGTCGTTTTTATGGACTGGCTGTCATAGCCCCCATTCTCCTTTGTTGTAGTTGGCTACCATCAAGTCTCTTAGGCACTACTATACGGTTAGCTTTTACCGTTAGATTTTGGCCTTGGGATTTAACCTTTCAACAGGGCCAGTGGTACTTCTATGGGTTTCTAACCTATTTGGCCTCTACCCATGGTTCTATACCCGAGGATTCACTCTATGGTTTCTAACCTATTTGGCGTTTGCCAATGGTTTTATACCTTGAGTCTAGTCGGCCTTGGGTTTCTAACCTTTTGGCTTTTGCCAGTTTTTTACCCTAAGTTAATGAACACCCCTGGATTTTTAACCTATTTTGACTTTTACCAAATGTTTTTCTACCCCTGGGTTTCATTGATTGGTTAAGGCTTGCTTGCTTTTTGTTTTAACCTTGATGGGCCTGTACGGATGCCTTTCAGCACCTTTGCAATTTTTTCCTTAGTTTCACTGACTGGCTTCTTGCTTATCAGTCTGCTTCTGGGTCTGTACCAGTTCGAGTTCCTTGATCGGCTGTTGATTTACTTACTCATGCCGCCACTTGAGGGATTTATATTTAGATAAAAATGAGTACTCAAGTAAAAGTCAATCAATAAAAAGTACCTATGACTTTATTGAAAAGGAAACAAAACAAATAAAACTTATCCTATTTCAACGCAAATATGCAATCATTATATGGGGAAAAGGTAAAATAACCTATCCTATCAAACATGCAATAATATGATCCTATCTAAGGTAGAAAATGAGATAAATAAAAAAAAATTACTATGGTCTTGAAGCGTGAGTCCTATCAGTTTCCTTAGTTGCTTCTTAGTGAGGTGTAGTAACACTCTCATGTAGCTCTCCTTTAACTTCACCTATTCTTCCTAATATGGTTTTTATCTCCCTGACGGGTGACTTGTCGTCTCGATCTCTGTCTGGAGTTGTCCTGTACTCTTTTATGTACTATTTGAGGTAACCTCTTCGAATGAGGTCCTATATTTCTTCATTGAGGTCGAAACAATCCTGTGTCGTTTGGCCATGATCTCTATGGTACAAACAATACCTTCCCTTTTGCTCCTTTTGCTGGAGGATGCTTTCATCCTGTAAGGCCATCTGAGTAGTCTTTGGTATTTTATTTCCATCAAAACCTGTTCGAGTGGGACCGTTGTTAGAGTGTATTTTTCAAATTTTCGCTGAGGATCCCACTGGACTGGTCGACCCTGTCCGTTATCTAATCTCTCCGACCTCGATCCGTGTCGCTTTTCTCTAGGCCTCTCTCTCTCCTTATGTTATAATATGCATGTTTTCTTTTAGGGTCACGCCTCGAGTGAATTAATTCTCCAACACTCATGTACTTCTGGGCTCGGCTTAAAGCTTCCGAGAAAGTGTCTGGAGTTCTCTTCCCAAAAGAGAACACCAATTGTTCGTCTTTCACACCGGATACAAAGGCTAGCAGCGTCACTGCATCTATCAGACCCTCCACTTGTAGCTTCTCTTCATTGAACCGAGCTACATAGTCTTTGAGGCTCTTTGTCGCATTTTGCTTAATAGTCAACAGGTATGCTACAGGCTTGCTTCTATTTCATCCTCCGATGAATTGGAAGACAAATGCTCTCGCCAATTCCTTGAAGCTTGAGATCGATTTTCCTTTCAATTGTTGGAACTAGATGCGTGTCTAACCAATCAGATGAAAGAGAACACTCTACATCTAATAGCTTCCGTTATGCCATAAATATCTGTCCATTCTCAGTATGCGTCGAGGTGATCAATGGGATTTGTCGAACCGTCGTATTATGTGATGGTGGGTAGCTTGAACTTCGAAAGAAATTTTTCTTTCATTATTTTCTCCGTAAAGGGAGGGTCTGCTTGGTCTACAAGTTCCTCAAGATCAAACTTCTTATCTTTGTGTCATCCTGACTATATTTCTTATAGCTCAGTTCGACCGGGTGGGCTTCTTCTGTTAACAGTAGTATGCCCGAGGTCGGCTCGGTCAACTGGGTACCTTTTGCTTCCGTTGGGCATGACAGATTTCTGTTGTCGTACAGTTGCTTGCCGACCTAACCGGCCGAAGACGTTGGTTCAAGGTCCGTCATTTCCTCCTATCTTCAGTTTGTTCCGTGCATGGTTGGTTGATTCCCCAACTCCTGTAATCATTAGAGCTTTACACATCTGTGGAACGCGAACAAGCGCCAATTGTTCCACTTCATGTTGCTCAAGTTTTTGTAGAAGCAGGGATATTGTTGCACCTCTGCTTAATAGCTAGAGGGTAAGTGCAAGTGCACACTGTCAAAGGTAATAGTATGGAAATATTCTAAGTTTGTCTCCACAGGGACTAGTTTTCTTTTAAAATTGAATTTGTAAATCGCTTGAGTGAGCAACCAGGTTTTAGACAGAAATTTGTGAAATTATTCAGAACACAAATTAAAAACACAAGGATTAAAAATCCAACCTCCTACTAAGATTTAGTTCTTAAAAGATGAATTACACCTACCAAATGTGTCCGTAATTATGCTTAATTTATGCAAACTAATTCAACTCCTATTCCATGCCACTTTTGGTTTGTTTAGAAGCTTAGGCTAGCGTTTACATATGTCTATGAAACTATAGAATCCTAAATAAATCAAATTCCAACTTACGTTTAACGGGTAAGAGAGTCTATGTCTAGGATCTTGTTTTAGTTCTTATTTCTAAACCACTTCCCATTTTACCTTGATGAAATCCATTTGACTCTAACCTTTTCAGAATTAAATTCAAACTAATGTGATTTGAACAAATGGCCAACAAGAAAATCAACTAGAATAATTATATCAATCAAGATAAGTAAAGAGAGCGTAATACGTCGTGCTCACTAATAGATGTAATTTAAAATAAGATGAACTAAACCATTCGTAGCAAGGTTGAAGAAAATAATTTAGCTACTCATGGAAGTGAAAGAAATGAAAACACAAGAGAAGATAACAAAAAGAATGCATTTTAATTGAAGTTGGAAATAAAGTACAAAATTAGAACAAATAGAATTGAAATAAAATAAACAAAGAATAATTGCATAAAATAATTGAAGAACAAAACTTAAATAAAAACTACAAAACTAAAATTGATAACAAAGTAGGAAGGAAAAACAAAAGTATGGAAAATGAAGTGTGTTGAAGTGAACCATAGAAGCTCAATTTATAGGTTTGGGAGGTAACAAAGTGTTGATAAATTTTTGGGAAGTTGGCAACCACTAGTAATTGGAGAGATCTTAGGAAAGGAGACGAAATCTTGGACCAATTACATGGTCAAAAGTAATTATTCATGTTTTGATAATCTAGGCATCGAATGTAGCTGAAGCATTGTGAAGCTGGATCTTTCAAAGTAATTTGGCTGGCGCATTCCTCTAGTAAGCTGAAAATTATGGGCATGCGATGTGTCTGACGCATTATGATCATCAATCTTCAATTTTTCCTGACAAAATAAACATATTTACACAAATTAGCCTTTATTTACGTATAACTAAATGCCCAAGTTCATAATCACAAAATATGCACATTTTCCCTAAATTATATGCATGAACATACATTTTCTATCCTAAATAACCCTCAACTAAGCACACAAACCTATTCTTGTTAGCCTTTAATCAAGGCTTATCACACCCCCAAACTTAATATTTTGCTTGTCCTTAAGCAAAAACAACAATTATCAAATCAATAATAAGCATGCTAAGTACAAGAGTAAACCAAACATTAAGTAGAGCCGAATAATTTGCTCTTATGGTGTCTCAGGAGGAACATCAAAGCTTTAACCCCTATTACTTTTCTCAAACAAAATCATCATAAAGTCACATTTGTTTAAAAGATAAAAGCTTTTCAAATTCTTCTATTGTCCAACTTAAAAACTTTTTCAAGATCCAGTAGAGACTATGCACACTTTCTTTAATGAGAATTTTCTAGCACAAAAATGACTCGAAAAATAGGATTGCCACCCAACGGATTCTCTAAGCTGGCAACCAATCCGAGCATGTCGATTAGTTAGTTGCACAAAGTCAAGCAAGATCAAAGTTGCTATCATAAAATTACGAGTATCCCTAAGTGAGACTCTTTTCGCAAACAGAGTGGAAATTGAGTTAAGGTAAGCTTCGTTACTTTTGTTCTCTCATTAATTTCTCTTGCCACACATTTTCTCCTTTCACGCTTTTGTTTTTTCACTCTAATTTTTATTTTGCTTTTCTTTGCAAAATTTTCTATCACTTTTTCTTTTTTCTTGCTCTTTTGCCACCCTTCTTTTTCAAGACAAAAATTTTCTTGATTTTTCCACACTTCTTCTTACCTCTCTTATTTTTTCGGCCCACTGCATCTTAATATTCTGTTAGGTTTGCTTAAGCTACTCCCTCAAACTTGAGGAAAGCGACTCCCCCAAACTTGAAGGAGACAGTGCCCTCACTGATTTTAAGTGTAAAAATTTTTAGTGGTACGTAAAAATTTTTTTACCACTAAAGGACAATGATCCTCTTGAAAGATCTAAAAAGTTAAAAGGTTAAACATAAAGAAGTAAAAAACGATTTTATCCTAAAAACAATGTGGCAAATGAGTCATAGCTTAATCTAAGTAGTAGAAAACAAAGCTCATGCATATTCCTAAGTATCATCATCGATATGAGAAAAGAACAAAGAACCTACTCAAAGATGGAAAATTCAAGACTTTTCATGCTCAAAATTAAATAGAAATTGTGCATTCACTTCAAGAGTCACAAAAAAAAAAGTCTGGTAGCATATTTTATTGTTTCCATGCATGAGAATATAGAATCTAATATCTTCACAGAAACACAATTCTCAACTTTTCGCAGCATGCTTCCAGATAAACAAAATCAAAAGTACTACAACCTATCCCTAGTCATGTACAACTAATAAACTAACCTATCAACCAAAAAGCACAATAATCCAAAAAAATTTTAAAAGAGAGATAGGTCAGAAACTCCTCTTTTTCAATCTCTTCGTTTTAGACTCGGGCCACCATGGATTTCGAACCGTTTCCATATTTTGAGTACTAGTACAGAGAGTATTTTTTAGGGCTTGACGACGCTCTGCAGAAATTGGGATAACCTCTTCAAAAGGTTCGGGTTTCGGCGTAATCAAACTCACCCCTGAACTTCTAGTGAACCATCGTCGGCGGTAGTGTACGGTAGAGCTGTATTTTTGGCGAGGGATTGCGATGGGCGACCATGGGGTTTCTTCATCAGACGATTGGGAACGCCAACAATCCACGGAGTAAGACGACATTGATGAGTTGCATTTTCTTATGTGAGATGGTGAAGTTCCCATGGTGGAAAGAATAAGAAAGTGAAGGGGGGAGTCTGCATTCAAAAACACGAAGGAGGGGTGGGGGGAGGTCAGGGGAAGAAGGCATTTGACTTTTGTTAATTTTTTTATTTTTTATTAATTTTATTAAAAAAATAAAAATAAACCCCAGGTCAAAGTTGGGTTACAAACTTTTGGGCCCAATTGCTTTGTCTTTTTTTTTTTATTGAGAATTCACATCAGGTGTCTCTACTTGTCACCCGATATCGAAAAATGGTCAAATCATCTTTGATAATAAAAAATGTTCATTTATATTCTTCTAACTGTTCTTCAAGTTTGGTATTTGACACTTTTACTCTTCTATTTAGTTATTAGTTTTAAAATCAAAATATTCTAACTTCCATTATCTTTCCTATATTTTATCTCTCCTTGAATCTAGGTTTTTTTTTCCTAACCACTATTATTATAAATTTAGATATATATGGAGATAGAATTCGTCAATTATAGGGAGACATCATATTGAGGGAGACGACCAGAGAGGGAATCTATCAGAGTCGAGTTGACAAAGGGAGAGGATGCAACAAATTGATGGAATCCAGCGAGGGCAATGCAGTGGGTTGCAAGTGGGGCGGCAGGGGTGGAAGATAAAGGAGAGGGAGACATATATGTTGAGTTTCCATAGTTTGTGTACCTTTTTGATTTGAGGTAGAGTGGTTTATATTTTTGTATTAATTGTTCACAAAATATATATCTTATTTCTTCACACTATTTGTATTTATTTAGTTGAACTTGTTCACTGTATTTGTTACTCTCTCCTTCTTTTTATATTTTTGTACTAATTGTCACAAAAATATAACTTATTTCTTCACAAATTTAACTAATTTCTTCACAAATATACCTTATTTCTTCATACTATTTGTATTTATTTAATTGATTTTGTTCACTGTATTTGTTACTCCCTCCTTATTTTTATATTTTTGTATTAATTGTTTACAAAAATATACCTCTCTTCACCGTATTTGTTGTATTTGTTCCTCTCTTCACCATATTTGTTTCTCTATTCACCGTAATTGTTATATTTTCGTGTTCACGGTATTGATATTTGTTGTCCGTATTTGTTGTATTTTTGTTTCTCTGTTCACCGTATTTGTTGTTTATTGTATTTTTTTTGTATTTTTATTTCTTTGTTCATCGTATTTTTTATTTGTTGTTTTTGTTTATTTTTTTACCGTATTTGATTTGTTTGTTCATCAATTTGTTCTAGCTTGAGTTTTATTTCTATTTCTAATTACATTTTGTTTATTAATATTTATTAGATATTATTTTTTTCCATAGATTTGTTAGTATAATTCTCTCTAAAATTGGTTAGAAAACTATTTGAATTGAAAAATACAGGTAGGATTCTTAAAATATTTGAATTATCCTATAAATATGGTTAGGTATGATTCTCCTATGAAATAGGAAAAATAACAAATTCATTTTAAAATTATTTTAAAAGAGGGTAATTTCATCCCTAAAACATTAGTACAGATTTTCCTACTTTATGTTGGCCATTTTTGAAAAGCGAAAGTTGTTTCGCCATATTTTGAAATTGTCTATTTTAAATGGCTATATCTATTGTTATCTCTTTTTTTTTTTAATCCAAGGCACAATTTTAAAACAAACATAACCAAAATTTTATTTTTATTCTTTTTCGAAAATTTTTTTTTTCTTCTTCTCTTTTTTTTTTAATAAAATAATAATTAAAAAATTAGAAAAAGAAATATAATGGGTTTAAATGAACTTAGGCCTTAATTGTGGTTTTGTTTAGGAAACTTAAGCCCACTAAAAATACAAAACAAAACTCAATTCAACTTTCTTTTACTTAAGAGATAATATCTTCGATGAGCTATTTTGGAAACTTATTTTCACAAATTAATTTACAAAAGAGTGCCCCAAATCAAGCTCATTCGACCTCTCTTCTTCTACTGCCATGTCGTAGTTTCTCTTCTTTAAAGCACAATATGCTTAAAGGTCCAGCTCGAGAGGGTTCTTGATCTAAACCTACCTCATCTCCTATTTTTTTCCTCCATTTTATCCTTGAAATGTTTGGTCAACTCTCCCTTCTTTATATCTTAAATTGTATCCAAAGAATGTCTAGGGAAAGGAAAAAGTGGTCCAATATTGAGAGGTGATTGGTTCAGGTTCTTTGCAACCTTGTGCTCAATTACCTCTATTGGTCACTTTGTTCAACTTCCTTATAATTCCCTACATCGTTCATCACATTAGGGGTTGGTGGGTCATCATTGTCCACTAGGAGCTCTATTTCATCATGTTCAAGCTCGCTCTATACGCTCATTGCCTCACTTTGCTCCCCTTCTTGCTTTGGGGTCTCCACGTCGTTAGGACAAGTTGTTGCTGGACTATTCCTTAGTTCATTAGCCAACTCCTTTATTCGAATCTGCATGTTGCGTATTACTGCATCATTTCTCGCCATAAAATCTATCACCATCTCTTCAAGGCTAGAAATTACTAACGATTGTATTTGCTTTAGATCCCATGGTTGATCGTACTCCTGCTGAAGCTGTATTGGGAATTCAGGTGGAAATGCATGCTCATATGGATAACTACTTTCATGTTGTTGCTCTCCCACAAGAAATTTGAATGATCCTCCATTCTTGGTTGTAGGGATTTGAATAAGGGGTGAACTTTTGCTGATTTCCTGGTGGACCTGGATAATAAAAAGATGTAGGATTAGATGGACCATATTCAATCGAATGGCGGCTATCACCACAATATGAACAAAAGAATTGATTAACAGGAGCTATAAATGTGCTACTTCCCATTGGTAGAAAAAATTGAGGATTTATTTCAATCACTCCTACTAGCTATTTGCTCAATACAAGTAATCTCTCCTGCTTTTCATTTCCTTCTTTATTTTTTGATTTTCGCTAGCTGTTTTTTTCTTTCTTTTTTTTTTTTTTTTGAGTCTCTGTTCACGCTTTAACATCTTGTCATTTTTCCTAGATCTTGGGATCGTACGGAAGCAAGCGTGTATTTTGCTCACTTTTGAGAACAGAAACGGTAAAGTGATTGCACACAAAAACAATTTACGAAACATAAAACAAAAACAAAGTCCTGAGCAACGGTGCAAAAACTTGTTGCACCTCTGCTTAATAGCTAGAGGGTAACTGCAACTGCACACTGTCACAACTAATAATACGGAAATATTCCAAGTTCGTCTCCACACGGACTAATTTTCTTTAAAAATTCAATTTGTAAATCGTTTGAATGAGCAACCGGGTTTGGGATAAAAATTGGTGAAATTGTTGGGAACATGAATTAAAAACACAAGGATTAAAAAGTCAACCCCCTACTAAGATTTAATTCATAAAAGATGAATTAGACCTACTAAATGTGCCCGAAATTATGCTCAATTTATGCAAACTGGTTCAACTTCTATTCCATAGTGCTTTTGGTTTGTTTAGAATCTTAGGCTAGCATTTACATATGACTATGAAACTATAGAATCCTAAGTAAATAAAATTTCAACTTACGTTTAACGGGTAAGAGAGCCTATGTCTACGATCTTATTTTAGTTCTTATTTCTAAGTAACTTCCCGTTTTACCTTGATGAGATCCAATTGACTCTAACCTTTTCAAAATTAAATTCAAACTAATGTGATTTGAACAAGTGGCCAACAAGAAAATCAACTAGCGTCGTGCTCACTAATAGATGTAATTTAAAATAAGATGAACTAAACCATTCGTAGCAAGGTTGAAGAAAATAATTTAGCTACTCATGGAAGTGAAAGAAATGAAAACACAAGAGAAGATAACAAAAGAATGCATTTTAATTGAAGTTGAAAATAAAGTACAAAATTAGAACAAATAGAATTGAAATAAAATAAACAAATAATAATTGCATAAATAATTGAATAACAAAACTTAAATAAAAACTACAAAACTAAAATTGATAACAAAGTAGGAAGGAAAAACAAAAGCATGGAAAATGAAGTGTGTTGAAGTGATCCATGGAAGCTCAATTTATAGGCTTGGGAGGTAACAAGGTGTTGATAAATCTTTGGGAAGTTGGCAACCACTAGTAATTGGAGAGATCTTAGGAAAGGAGACGAAATCTTGGACCAATTATATGGTCAAAAGTAGTTATTCATGTTTTGATAATCTAGGCATCGAATGTGGCTGAAGCATTGTGAAGCTGGATTTTTCAAAGTAATTTGGTTGGCGCATTCTTCTAGTAAGCTGGAAATTCTAGGCATACGATGTGTCTTAAGCATTTTGATAATCAATCTTCAATTTTTCCTGAAAAGATAAACATATTTACACAAATTAGCTTTCATTTACGTATAACTAAATGCCCAAGTTCATAATCACAAAATATGCACATTTTCCCTAAATTATATGCATGAACATACATTTTCCACCCTAAATAACCCTCAACTAAGCACACAAACCTATTCTTTTTGGCCTTTAATCAAGGCTTATCATATATGTTCTGGTGTATTCCTTCGACCTTCTCCTCTAGGGCAGCCAACTTGTCACCCTGTTGATCCAGAACTTCGATCGGTTTATCTTTCTATCTGAGAACTGGTCGGTCGGTATCCTTCTATCCGAGAACTGGTCGGTCCGTCTCTCCCTCGACTATCTCCAGCAGAGGTGTACCCTATTAACTTTTTCCTATGGTGGCACTATTCATCAGAATGTTGTGGACTCCTTCTCGAACTCATGTCGATGAGTCTGCGATCTCTAGTCGTTCCACAGACGGCACCAATTATTGATGCAGAAATTTTGCCTCTGTGGATCTCGCCAAATTCACACCAATCTTCTAGAATAAAAGGGGATCGGTGAGATCTGCAAAACAGAATAGCGCTAAGATCGGTGCGGCTCTGCCACACGGGCTCCAATGCTTAAGTTAGTATCAGAGTAGTCGAGGATAGAGATTAGAGTCTTCTGGAATACCTTTAGGGTTTAGCTTACTCCTGTATTTATAGAGGTTGAATCCTAATCCCTTCAGGATTTACATCAATTGAATCCTATTTCCTTTAAGATTTACATAAGTTGAACCTAATGCACTCAAGAGATCTAGACGGAGTGGGCCTCATGCTGCACTCAAGGCCGAGACCAAAGTCAACTTGGATCGGGCTGTGTGGGGTTGGGGAGAATCGATTGGCAGAGAACCCTCGGCGCTAAGACCTTCTTGGTGCCGAGGTCTGGTCAGCTATGGCTGGCCCGGGTTGTTGTCCCTGACCCAGTTACCTTGCTTCAGGTCCGCTCCTTCTTCGGCTCCATTCCTTCTTTTCGATTGTTTAGTCTGATCTCTATTTTTTCTTATAACAACATCTATGTTAAGGACTTTGTTAGTGAAGCATTTCATGTTGTCACAAAGACTTTCATGCAGTCTCTCGTGGAGTGTAAATAAGTGAGTGGTAGACCTCTTTTGTTCTTACCTAACAACAAACTGAGTAAGAAAAGCTCAAGTTAATTCTTGAAATGAGGCGATTTACTATCTCTTAAGACGTTGGTTACAGGTACTGTTAGTTTCGTTGAAGGTTAAATAGAATGTCCAACATTTGATTTCATTTTGAACGCCCTATTAGATCTATCCATACGTTGAATGTATCGACATGATCCAAGAGATCTTTAGTGCCGTCGTATTGCTGCATGGTAGGCAATTTGAATTTGAAAGGCATTGTCACTCATGATGTTATCAACAAATGGAGAACCTAATTCTTTGAAGGGTTCTCATGTGATAAGTGCTCTCCTATTGTCTTCGGGGTTAAAAAAGTAAGTGGTTGTCCCTGGTGGAGTGTAAATAAGTAAATGGCAGAGCTGGGTTCACACGATGGAGGGAGGCAGAATTTTTTTAAAAGTGAAATGTTTTTGTGGTGAAAACTAAAAGTTAGAGTTAAAAAAGTTGGGTCACCTTTAATTTCGGGATGGACCTGACATTAAGTGTAGAATTACAATGTCGGGCAAGGCCCAATATTGGAACTTAAAAATTTATTATTTTTAAATTTTAGCGCTTTTTTACTTTATCCGACATTGTTTCCTCCGTATTTTTTTGTCCGACTTTAAAATCCAGATAGTAGTTGATGGTTGTACAAATTGCCTATAAATAAGTCAACTTATGGTTCATTCTAAGACAATGGAAATTGTAGGAAATTAATGATAAATTTGAAAGGATTTTTTAGAGTGAAGAAAATTGGTGTGAAAGAAATAAAAATTCCAATTTTATATTTTTCCTTATTATGTAATTTATTCCTAATGTCGTTGTGCCTCGTCTACTCCTTAACTTCATAGTACGTGGTCAGCACAAGCCACTGTCATTTTTTTCGTTAAATGTAGGTTATTTGGTTTTTCTTTTATTTTTCATGCTTAGTATATATTAAATTTCTAATATACATACATTTTCTTTGTGGTAGTGTTACCATGACAAATCTTACCAAATTAGAGTTTGTTGTCCTTGAGGTCAATGGCAATAGTTATTTGTCATGGGTACTTGATGCTGAGATTCATCTTAATGCCATGAACTTGGGAGAAACTATTAAAGGAGAAAATACGACTACGAGTCAAAAAAGGCGAAAGTTATGATTTTCCTTCATCGCTATCTCCACGAGG
The DNA here is from genome assembly GCF_013281855.1 of Momordica charantia. NCBI lineage: Eukaryota > Viridiplantae > Streptophyta > Magnoliopsida > Cucurbitales > Cucurbitaceae > Momordica > Momordica charantia. The sequence continues at coordinate 1,999,115 of NW_028275161.1, read as the reverse complement.
GTTGAAAATGGAATATCTAACAATAAAAGATCCCCGTGTTTTATGAAAGAATTTGAAGGAGAGATTTGATCATCAAAAAACGATTATTCTTCCTAAAGCACGCTATGAATGGATGCACTTTAGGCTCTAAGATTTCAAATGAGTGAATGACTAAAATTCCGCAATATTTAAAATCAGTTCAAAATTGTCATTACGCGGAGAGAAAGTTACTGATGTGGATATGCTAGATAAGACATTTTCTACCTTTCATGTTTCAAATATGCTCCTACAGTAGCAATATCGAGAGAAATGTGTTAAAAAATATTCTGAGTTCATATCATGTCTTCTTGTTGCTGAGCAAAATAATGAGCTATTGATGAAAAATCATGAATCTTGACCAACGAGAACGACACCATTCTCTGAAGCGAATGTTGTAAATTTTAATAATCATGGTCGAGGTCGAGGACGTGACCATGGTAGAGGAAGAAATAATTTTTCTTTTCGTGGTGGTCGTTTTAATCATCCAAATTTCAAAAGAACTACACGAAATAATGATCATAAAGGAAGAGCTGCATAGGATTAGAATTCTAGAAATGTTGAACATAAATGCTTTCTATGCGCAATCACTAGGTATTGGACACATATATGTCGTACGTCAAAACATTTGGTGGATCTCTATCAGGTTTCCCTAAAAATAATGGGAAAAAATGTGGAAGCATATCTTGCATATTAAGATGGTGATATATTTGACCTTGTCGACATGATAAATTTGGATGTGACAGATTTTTTTGAATCTCCTTAAGGACCAGTTGGCACAATTGATGGAATTGTCAGTATTTCGTTTGATTTTGAGAATATCCATAATTAATTTTCTTTTTTGTTTAGTATCTATCTTTTTTTTTTCAGCTAAGGTTTACTTTTTGTATTCAAAGTGTTTTTTCCTCCTCTTTTTTTCCTTCTTATTGTAATTATTTGTGTTTAAATGAAGAAGCATTGACAATTTTTGTATATTGGATGATACGAAAATGAGCAATGAAGATTTATATCATGCAGATAGGTGCAATGCACACAATACTTAAAAGTAGAAAATATTTCTCTAGCTTGACAATGCTAGAAGCAAAAGTCAACACAATATCATGTTGTGGAAACTTGATTCAAGGTTTTGGAAAAGCAAATATTATTTTGTTTAGAAGAACAAAATCTACAACTGACAATGCATTGTTCTCTAGTCAATCAAAAAGAAATCTATTGAATTTTAAAGATATATGTTGCAATGGTTATCATATTGAGACTGATAACAAGAAGAATATAAAATATCTCTATATTATATCTATTGTCTCATATGGCAAACATATATTGGAAAAGCTTCCTGTTTTATCTTCTAAATTATATTATACTTATATACGAGCAATTGAAACATATGCAACAATGAACCTGAAGTTCATGAATCCAGATTTATTTACTATTTGGCATGACCAATTGGGTCATCCAGGGTCTATAATGATAAGAAGAATTATTGAAAATTCACATAGACATCCATTGAAAAACCAAAAAATTCTTCAATCTAATGAATTGTCATGTGATGCTTGCTCTCAAGGCAAATTGATCATTATACCATCACCGGTTAAAGTGGGGACTAAATCACCTATATTTTTAGAACGAATTCATGGTGATATATATGGATCTATTAATCCACCAAGCAGACCCTTTAGATATTCTATGGTGTTAATAGATGCATCAAATAGATGGTCACATGTGTGATTATTATCAAGTCGAAACCTTGAATTTACAAGATTACTTGCTCAAATAATTAAGTTATGAGCATAATTTCAAGATTGTACAATTAACAATATTCGTTTTGATAATATTGGTGAATTTACATCCCAATCATTTAATAATTATTGTATGGCAATTGGGATAAGTTTTGAACATCTTGTATCTCACATTCATACATTAAATTGGTTTAGCCGAATCATTTATAAAACAATTGCTAGACCATCACTTATGAGCTAAGCTTCCTACACCTGTATAGGGACATTCTATTTTGCATGCAATATCACTTGCATGCATTAGGCCAACAGCCTATCATAAGTACTCTCCATTAATTAGCTTATGGCCAAGAGCAGAATATTTTCCATTTGTGAATTTTTGGATGTGTAGTATAAGTTCCCATTGCTCCATCACAACGTACTAAGATGGGCCCTCAAAGTCGGTTGAGAATATATGTTGGTTTTGATTCCTTATCAATCATTAAATATCTTGAGCCCTTGACAGGTGATATATTTATTGCATGATTTACTTATTGTCATTTTAATGAGACAAATTTTCCAACATTAGAAGGATCAGAGGAATTAAGAAGTTAGAAAAAGAAATTACATGGAACGCATTCTTATTGTCTCATTTTGATCCCAGTACAGATTAAAACGAACTTGAAGTTTAGAAGATAATTCATTTTAAAAATATAGCAAATCAATTACCAGATCCGTTTATAGATACTAAGAAAGTGACAAGTCATATATTTCAACTGCAAATGCTCCATCAAAATTGATATACCAATGCAGCAAATTGTCATTAATGAGTCTACGACATGACAGAAGCGTGAAAGACCAATGAGTTCCACATATAAAATTCTCGAAAAAGAAAAGTAGTCAATAATCAAAATGACTCAATTGAAAATGTGGATATTCTAAAAGAAATCTTTAACATAACTACTCATAAAAATACCGAGGAATGTCAAGTACCTGAAAATAATAATGACATTTCAATAAATTACGTCATGACAGGGAAAAGATGGAACCGAACTAATGTAGTTGTTGAAAACATTTTTGCTTATAATGTAGCTCTTGACATTTTATCCGAAAGTGAGGATTCTTAACCAAAATCTATCAAAGAATGTCAACAAAGAAAGAATTGGATTAAGTGGAAAGAAGCAATCTAGGCAAAATTAAACTCACTTTCAAACATCAAGTCTTTGGACCAGTAGTCCGAATACCAAAAGGCGTTAAGCCTGTGGGATACAAATGGTTATTTGGAAGAAAAATAAATAAAAACAATAAAGTCACAAGATATAAGGCAAGATTGGTTGCATGATGTTTTTCACAAAGACCTGGTATTGATTATGAAGAGACATATTCTCCAGTGGTAGATGCAATTACAGTCAGATGTTTAATTAGTCTGATTTTATATGAATGTTTGGACATGGATGTACTTACTGGATATTTATATGGATCTTTTGATAATGATATTTATATGAAAATCCATTAAGGATTTAAGACACCAGAAACATATAATTCAAGTTCTCTAGAATTGTATTCAATACATAGATCATTATATGGATTAAAACAATTAGGACAAATGTGGTACAATCGTCTAAGTGGATGTTTGTTTAAAGAATGATATAAAAGTAATCCAATTTACCGTGTGTTTTTATGAAGAAATCTGACACGACCCGCCCTAAACACCTACTAACTATAGGACAAGTCGTGCCGACCACAGACCCCCAACCATCTACCAAGTCTATAATCAAATTCTTCCTAAATTTCTAGAACTAATTTAGATTATTCTTCAACATATAAAACATAAAGTGTAACATAATTCATCACAAAAATAACTACTCGGCCACGACTTCTAAACATGTTGTATAACCACAAAAGGTACAACTATTCCAGTGTAAGTCATTCTAGTTGTACATACAAAATGATATGCAAATTCTGAGACGGTGAGTGGTAGAAACTGGTTGGCTATCTCTATGAAACTCAGGTGCAGCCTAGAGGAGGAAAACAATGATAAACAGTGAGCTAGGAAGCTCAGTGAGTGGCATTTTATTAAGAAAATAATTTCGTAAAACTTATTCCATAAAAACAACTGAAATTTCAATTCTTAAGACGAGATTCATAAAGCTGAAATAATAAACATTCTCGTTAAAACTTTATATAACTTGAGCAACTAAAATTCAGTAATTTTCTGAGCATAACTTGTAACAACATATACTTCCTAAAAACACTTTCTGAAACACAATTCAAATATCTTTTTTCAAACCTAAAACAGATTAAGGAAACTCAACACCATATATGTATCCACATTCTATTCTGTTTTTTTTTCCACTCTTTTTCTTTTTGCAACTTCTTCTTCCCAAGTCTCTAAAATTATATTTCTCACCTTACCTTTCTCTTTGCCAGCAACTCAACCTCACAGCTCACTGAAACCATAAATTTTCAATTCTTGAATCAACATAACATCACCAGTTTTTCAACCAACTTCCATATTTGAGTAAACCACAAAGAAAAAAAACAAATCTTATTTTCTTTTCATAATCAAATACCACAAAATCACACTTTGTTCTCAGCCATGCACATAGGAAGTCGGAGAGATGTATGAACATAGCATTATACCCACAAAAACTAGGAATTAAGAAGAAAACCCACAAAAACCAATCTTAAAAAGTTTCATACTTCCATGGATTTCCCTATTAAATCTCTAGAAAACTTACAAAATTTCAAATTTTGGCTCTAAAATCACAACGCTTCTTCTTCTTCCCTTTCAGCAACCTTGAGTTATCCACCTTTTTCAGTCCTCGCTCCCCCCCTCTCTGTTTTCTTCTCCAAAACCCCTTCCATTTCGAATTTCTTTCTTTTCTGTTCTGTTTTTTTTCCTCCTTTCCACGTGTTCCCTTCCACAACTCACACACAAACCCACTTTTTTTTCAACAATTTCCCAACTTTTTTATTTTTATATTTTTTTAAACTTACGAAAATACCCTTACAAAATATTACCTCCTTTTAAGAATTTCGTCCTCGAAATTCAATCAAAACAATCAAGGAAATAGACCAGGGTATTGAGTACGCATCTGATCCTCACTTTCCCATGTTGCCTCTTCTACTGCGTGATTCCTCCACAAGACTTTAACTAACAGAATAGTCTTGTTTCGCAACACCTGTTCCTTTCTATCCAAAATTTGCACTGGCTCCTCTTCATAAGACAAATTCTCACTTAACTGCACTGGCTGTGATTCAAGAATATGCGATGGGTTGGGTACATACTTACGCAACATAGAAACATGAAATACATCATGAATCCTGGAAAGCTCCATAGGCAGTGCTAAACGATACGCTACTGGCCCAACACGCTCAAGAATCTCATATGGACCAATATATCTAGGACTCAACTTTCCTTTTCGGCCAAACCTCAGAACACCCTTCCACGGTGACAAACAAAGAAAAACTTTATCACCTACTGAAAATTCAAGATCTTTCGACGTTTATCAGCATAACTCTTCTGTCTGTCTTGTGCTACTTTCAGATTCTCTCTAATTATCTTTACCTTGTCAGTAGTAATCTGAACAAGCTCAGGCCCCACTAACTTTCTTTCTCCAACCTCACCCCAACATACTGGAGTTCGACATTTTCTGCCATACAATGCTTCAAACGGAGCCATCTCTATACTAGAATGATAACTATTATTATAAGCAAATTCCATGAGAGGCAAATGAGTATCCCAACTACCCTTGAACTGTAAAACACAAGCTCGTAACATATCCTCCAGAGTTTGGATCGTTCTCTCTGACTGCCCATCTGTCTGGGGATGAAAAGCTGTACTAAAATATAATTTAGTACCTAAGGCTTGCTGTAAACTAGGCCAGAACTTAGAAGTAAATCTAGTATCTCTATCTGAAACAATAGATACAGGAGTCCCATACGAGCTAACTATCTCATCAACATATAACTTAGCTAGCTTATCAAGCGTATAATTGATTTTAATTGGTAAAAATCGAGCAGTTTTAGTCAACTTGTCTACTATCACCCAGATACCATCATAACCACTCAAGGTACGAGGAAGTCCAAACAGAAAATCCATCGTAACATGCTCCCATTTCCATTCCGGAATAGGAAGTGAAATCAAGGGTCCTGCGACTTTCTGACGTATCGGTTTCACTTGCTGGCAAATCAAACATCTATATACATACTCTGCTATTTCTCTTTTCATACCCGGCCACCAGTAGTGTTCTTTCAATGCTCGATACATTTTTGTACTTCCTGGATGCATAGCATAAATCGAACTATGAGCTTCTTCTAACATTTCCTCTTTCAAGTTCAAATTATAAGGAACACACAATCGATCATATCTAACTAGAGTTCCATCATCTCTCACTGTATAATCTACTCACTGACTGCTTTTTACTTCTTCTTTTATCTTACTCAGTACTGGATCATCAAGCTGAGCTGTTACAATTCTATCAATCAAAGTAGGCCTTACTTGTAAATGAGCCAATAAGGCACCTCTGTCATTAACTTCTACTTTTGCATTCAAACGCCTTAACTCACCCAATAAAGAAAAACTAACTGCATTTGGTGAATCTTCTGAACCACGAGGTTTTCTGCTTAAAGCATCAGCTACAACATTAGCCTTCCCTGGACGATACTCAATAGTACAATCGTAATCTTTTATCAACTCAAGCCACCTTCTCTGTTGTAAATTCAACTCTTTCTGATCAAAAATATATTTAAGACTTTTGTGATCTGTATAAATATGACATTTTTCACCAAACAGGTAATGTCGCCAAACTTTCAATGCCAAAACTACAGCAGCCAATTCTAGATCGTGGGTCGGGTAATTACATTCATGCTTTCTCAACTGTCTCGACGCATAAGCTATTACTTTCCCATTCTGCATCAAAACACACCCTAGACCCTGATGAGAAGCATCACTATAAACATCAAATTCTGTTCCAGGCGTCGGAAGTGCTAATATAGGTGCAGAAACTAATCTCTTCTTCAACTCTTGGAAGCTCTGCTCACACTTTTCTGTCCACACAAATTTTGAATTCTTCCTAGTCAAATTAGTTAAAGGAAGTGCTATCCTCGAAAATCCCTCAACAAATCGGCGATAATATCCTACCAAACCGAGGAAACTACGAACCTCTGTAACAGTAGTAGGCTGTTCCCATTTCACAACTGCTTCAATTTTCTGTGGATCAACATAAATACCTTCTGTAGAGACAACATGACCCAAAAACATCACATGATCAAGCCAAAATTCACATTTGCTAAATTTGGCATACAACTTCCTCTCACGTAACGTCTGTAGCACAGTTCTAAGATGCTCTACATTCTCGCTCTGGCTGCCGGAAAACACTAGTATATCATCAATAAACACAATTACAAATCGGTCTAGGTACGGATGAAATACTCTATTCATAAGATCCATAAATGTTGCTGGTGCGTTTGTCAACCCGAAAGGCATAACTAGGAACTCGTAATGCCCATATCGTGTTCTAAAAGCAGTTTTCGGCACATCTGCTTCTCTTACCTTTAACTGATGATATCCAGATCGCAAATCAATTTTTGAGAACACTGCAGCACCTTTAAGCTGATCAAACAAATCATCTATTCGAGGTAATGGATATTTGTTTCGTATCGTCACCTTATTCAGTTGTCTATAATCAATACACAACCTCAGAGTACCATCTTTCTTTTTCACAAATAACACTGGCGCACCCCACGGTGACACACTAGGTAATGTAACCTTTGTCAACTAATTCCTGCAACTGTGTCTTTAATTCTTTTAATTCTGTAGGAGCCATTCTGTATGGTGCTTGAGATATCGGAGCGGTGCCTGGTATTAAATCAATCACAAACTCAACCTCCCGATTAGGTGGCAAGCCAGATAAATCATCTGGAAATACGTCTGGAAATTCTCGCACAACTGGTATATCTTCAAGCTTTCCTTTTTCAACCCGCTAATCAACAACATACGCTAAGTATGTTGTACACCCCTTATTCAACAATTTACTAGCCTTCATTGCAGATATTACACATGTTGGACGAATTTTTCTTTCACCTCTATAGATAATCTCAGCCTCCCCTGGCCGTTTAAATATAACTTCCTTCTGATAACAGCCAATCGATGCATGATGTGTGAACAGAAAATCCATTCCCAAAATAACATCAAACTCACGAATATTCAATGGGACTAAATCCACATTAAATTGCCTATCACCCAAATCAATCATGCAATCACGATACACACTGTCTGATATCAAAGAGATACCACCCGGTGTAGCTACTACCAATTCACTAGGTAAGGGTTCTAACTTTCTATCTAACCCAACAGAAAACATGATAGAAACAAATGAATGTGTAGCACCCGGATCGAATAAAACATGAGCATTTTTATCGAAGATATTCAACGTACCTGTAACTACATCTGGCAGTTCTTCAGCCTCATGCTGCGTCATCGCAAATATCTTTCCCTGACCACGTGGTCTGCCTACCTGACCCTTCGACTTAACGCCACTAGAATTTCCTGTATTTTGTTGCCCCTCACTCACAGGTTTTGCTTGTGAATCTGAACGTCCCTGTACCGTCGGTCTTGAGGAAGCTCCTTGGGACGCACTACATTCCTGCCACAACTGAGGACATTCTCTTTTCATATAACCTGCTTGCCCATAGTTATAACAAACGATACTCGCCCTCCAAAGGCATTCACCCCTATGCAACTTACCACAATTCTTGCAGGTAGGATATCTAGTATAACTAGAAGCAGACTCCGCTTGTTTCCCGGATTGCTGATTACCTGAAAGTCTTCTATACTAACTCGAGCCACTCGTAGTCTGTTGAGGAAAATTTACATTCGCCCTAAAGTTTTGTGATCCTCGATATCGTTTAAAACTCCCTCGACCCGACACTCCAGGCGTAAATCTCCTGCTACTATCTCGAAAATGTCTACCACTCGAAGAACTGGTAGAGCTAGAAAAAGTACCACGCACATTCTTTGACAATTCCCTCTGATTTTTCTTGTCCAACAAACTCTTCTCAACCCTTGCTGCAGCTTCCACCAAGGGTCCAAATTCCTGCCACCCAGATGCAGTAGTACAGCTTCGAATCTCCTCACGCAAACCATCCTCAAACCGTCTACATCGATCAGTCTCATCTTCAATGATAGTGGTGGCATACTTTGAAAGTTCTACATATTTTTTCTGATATTCTGCTACCGTCATCGACCCTTGTACTAGCTTCAAGAACTCACTTCTTTTTGTATCCCTGTAGGATCGTGGGTAGTATGCCTCATTAAACAAATTTTTGAATTCTTTCCAGCTTAATTTTTCAGCTTCTGGTTGTCTCGCTATAACTGACTCCCACCACTCACCAGCTCCACCTTCTAGCAAAAATGTAGCCAGTCTGACTTTCCTATCTTCTGGACAACCCATCACATTAAAAAAAATTTCTATTTTTTTCATCCACGCTTCCGCGTCAGCTGGATCTGCCGTCCCAGAGAAATCAGTAGCCCCTAAAGCTCTGAGTCGCTCGATCTTAAAGTCTTTCTCGGGATCCCTCCTCAACATTCTTACTCCCAACGCAGCAATTCTTGCCATTACACGTTCATCCTGATCAACTATAACCTCCTGTGAATCTACAGGACAGTGGCTAGACTCACCAACTACGTCTTCTGCCATTGTATTCTGCCTACCAGGGACCTGTTGAGTTTCAAATTCTTTAAACCTCCATGTTCTGCCCTCACATAATAAAATAAAATGACATGCATATCACACAATTATAACATAAACCATTAATGCATCTTCTATTCATGTTATACAGGATCTTTCTTTTGCTCTGATACCAAACTGACACGACCCGCCCTAAACACCTACTAACTATATGACAAGTCGTGCCGACCACAGACCCCCAACCATCTACCAAGTCTATAGTCAAATTCTTCCTAAATTTCTAGAACTAATTTAGATTATTCTTCAACATATAAAACATAAAGTGTAACATAATTCATCACAAAAATAACTACTCGGCCACGACTTCTAAACATGTTGTATAACCACAAAAGGTACAACTATTCCAGTGTAAGTCATTCTAGTTGTACATACAAAATGATATGCAAATTCTGAGACGGTGAGTGGCAGAAACTGGTTGGCTATCTCTATGAAACTCAGGTGCAGCCTGGAGGAGGAAAACAATGATAAACAGTGAGCTACAAAGCTCAGTGAGTGGCATTTTATTAAGAAAATAATTTCGTAAAACTTATTCCATAAAAACAACTGAAATTTCAATTCTTAAGACGAGATTCATAAAGCTGAAATAATAAACATTCTCGTTAAAACTTCATATAACTTGAGCAACTAAAATTCAGTAATTTTCTGAGCATAACTTGTAACAACATATACTTCCTAAAAACACTTTCTGAAACACATATCAAATATCTTTTTTCAAACCTAAAACAGATTAAGGAAACTCAACACCATATATGTATCCACATTCTATTCTGTTTTTTTTCCACTCTTTTTCTTTTTGCAACTTCTTCTTCCCAAGTCTCTAAAATTATATTTCTCACCTTACCTTTCTCCTTGCCAGCAACTCAACCTCACAGCTCACTGAAACCATAAATTCTCAATTCTTGAATCAACATAACATCACCAGTTTTTCAACCAACTTCCATATTTGAGTAAACCACAAAGAAAAAAAAAACAAATCTTATTTTCTTTTAATAATCAAATACCACAAAATCACACTTTGTTCTCAGCCATGCCCATAGGAAGTCGGAGAGATGTATGAACAGAGCATAATACCCACAAAAACTAGGAATTTCCTTAAGAAGAAAACCCACAAAAACCAATCTTAAAAAGTTCCATACTTCCATGGGTTTCCCTATTAAATCTCTAGAAAACTTACAAAATTTCAACTTTTGGCTCTAAAATCACAACGCTTCTTCTTCTTTCCTTTCAGCAACCTTGAGTTATCCACATTTTTCAGTCCTCGCTCCCCCTCTCTCTGTTTTCTTCTCCAAAACCCCTTCCATTTCGAATTTCTTTCTTTTCTGTTCTGTTTTTTTTCCTCCTTTCCACGTGTTCCCTTCCACAACTCACACACAAACCCACTTTTTTTTCAACAATTTCCCAACTTTTTTATTTTTATATTTTTTTTAAACTTACGAAAATACCCTTACAAAATCACAGTCAGAATTTGTTATTATAACTGTGTATGTTGATGACTTGAATATAATTAAAACTCTTGAAGAGCTTTCAAAGACAATACAGTATCTTAAGAAAGAATTGAAATGAAAGATCTCGAAAAAACAAAATTTACCTTAGCTTGCAAATTGAGTATTTAGCAGATTGAACATTTGTGCATCAATCAACTTATATAAGAAAATTTTGAAAAAGATTTTATATGGACAAAACACATCCATTGAACATTCCAAGGGAAGTTCATTCACTTGATGTGAAGAAAGATATATTTTGACCTTGAGAAAATTTCTTCAAATAGCTCCAATGAGGACCACCAAGAGGGACCTTTTTTAGCGAAGGAAAATTTGAGAGAAATGTGGAGCTAAAAGGAGTTATGTAATAAAATTTGTAGATTTTCGAATAATAAACAATTGAATATCAACCGCTTTTATATGCACCGGCATAGTCTTCAGACCTTTCTCCATTCTCCACATGGCAGGACTAATTTTCTGCCCCAACACCTCAATTTTTTTAATCTCATTCAATGGTGAAGAAGGCAGAGCGGAAGACGGCGGTGGAATCTTCTCCGGCGCCGCCGTGTAAAAGGAAATACAAGGGTGTCAGAATGAGGAGCTGGAGATTTTGGGTTCAAACTTTGCGCTAATCACTGTGTTGCTCAATTCATAATCACATAAAAGAATAAGCAGCGTAAATAACACTACATCAATTTTAGGAAAGCTCAGGAACGAAGAGTGAAATAATTGGTTCTGTAGGAGACCAGCAGAAATCCGTTACGTTTTCAACCTTCAAAGATCTTTTGTCAATTAGTGAGAAAGGACCATTAGCTACCCGGTACGTCGATATAAATATTGTCCTATTTTCCTCTTTAAATTTTTTCACGCATTCAATTGTTGTACTAACCTATAATATTATTGTAGGTGGACTTGGTTTGATGATTTGAATCGTATTTAAGTTAAATTTATTGAATAAATTGTTGAACTATAAATGCAGTTCATAAAATATAACCCTGAGTATATTATTTTATTATTAAAATAAACAAAATATTAGATGCTTTAATATTTTTTTTTTAGACTATGCTTATTCAAAGACCTGGATTACCAATTGCAAAAATGGTTTTCAACTTTGTTAGCAACTAGACCTGATGCTTAGGGCAAGGTGTTATACACAAAACAATTTCAAAATAAATGTTTTTATTTTAAGTTTAAATATTATTTTGATACTTACGTCAATTTTGATCATAGACTTTTAAAAATGGTTATGCTAAAGTTAATTAGCTCGGTACATATGAGATTTTAATGAAAATTTTTCCAAACCAAAATAAATTTAATTTTTCTCAACTTATCTATATATTATTCTTTTGTATGCCAACTTTCTTTCATAATTAAGTTGTTATTTAAGCAACAGCGGTGTCTTGCAACGACGACAGCCATGTCGACCTTCTAGCATCAATATGTTTAACAGCAATTAAATCATCATTGATAGTATCTCTAATAAAGTGGTATCTAACATCAATATGTTTAGTTTTTTTCATGGTGAAAATGATTTTTAGACAGGTGTATGACACTTCGACTATCATATAATACAGTAACATTGACAATGCTATGTAAGTATTTTTCATTTTTAATTAAATAATAAATTAATATTAATTGAAAACAATTTCAACAATTTTTTTTTCTTTTCTCAACAGGGCTAGAATTCGAAGAAATATAAAAATATAAATTTAAAATAATAATAATAAGTTGTTAAATTTTCAGCGATGACAAGAATACTTTTATTTTCAAAATGAAAAATACTTAGATCAGGGTGCCAATAGACAATGATGAACAACCAAGTATGGCTCACTTGAGGAGTTGCCTTTAGAGCAATTTCTTATGCCAAATGGAGATGAGCATCGCTGTGGTGGTAGAAATCCCAAGTCATATCCACTTATTCTGAATTTTTTGGCTGTCTTATATTCTGCATTAGTCAAGAAACTTACTACATGTTATTAAGACTATATTCATGAACTAGATGAGATGATTTTGTTGATGCATTGTAGAGTCATTTTTGAACATGAACTTTTTACATTTCATCATCATCAGTTAAGAATTTTTCCCATTCTAGGTGAGTAATGGCTGAGTGAGAAAAATTTAGAGATAAAAACAAGATTCAAAATATACTTGTTAGGGAAAATAAATAAATACAAAGAGAAATAAAAGTTACTTTGAAAAAAACGAAGAAAATAGATGAGAAGAGAAAGAAGAAAAGTTTGGGAAAATATTAAATTTTTGAGTGAGAGATAATAAAGATCTTCTTCATCCTGAAGTACCATACCTTAGTGCAATTGGTGCACTTATGTATCTTGCTAATACTACAAGAGCAGATATAGCATTTTCAGTTAATTTATTAGCTAGATATAGTTTTTCTCCAACAAAAAGACATTGGAATGAAGTTAAACATATATTCAGTTATCTTCGAGGAACGACTTATATAGGTTTGTTTTATTCAAACAAATCAAATCTTGATCTAGTTGGTTATGTATATCTTAAATATTCATTTAATCCACACAAAGTTAGATCTCAAACAGGTTATTTATTCACATGTGGAGGAACTGATGTATCATGACGATCAATGAAACAGAGCATAACAGCTACCTCTTCAAATCATGCTGAAATTCTTGCAATTCATGAGGCTAGTCGAGAATGTATATGACTAAGATCAATGACTCAATACATTCGTGGAACATTTGGTTTGTCTCCTAATCATCATCGAACGATATTATATGAAGATAACACAACATGTATAGCTCAAATCAAAAGAGGATATATTAAAAGTGATAGAATAAAATATATTTCACCTAAGCTCTTCTACACTCATGATCTTGAAGAGAATGACAACATCACTATTCAACAAATTTGTTTGAAAGATAACCTCACAGATTTATTTATAAAGGCATTATCTACTACAACCTTTGAAAAATTAGTGCGCGACATTGGAATACGGCGGCTCAAATATCTAAGTGATGTTTCCATGAGGGGGAGCAGAATATATATATTTTTTTTTATTTATTCAGATTATATGAAATATGTACTCTTTTTCCTCACTATGATTTTCTTCCCATTCTGTTTTTTCCTAGTAAGGTTTTAACGAGACATATTTCATATATACAATGAACATCTAAGGGGGAGAATTATAAACATTATTAAAATAGATGTCATATCTTAAGTGTAAACAAAAAAAAATTGTCTTAATGTCCTAACTCCATGTGTTTTATTTTCTATTTGATTAGCGTCTACAAGTGTCAAATTGACCTATGTCCCAAATGCCTAATTGTCAAATGTTTCATGTGTCATACTCCACTTATAACACCGGTTGTAATAATTGCCTATAAATAGTGACAATTCATGGTTCATTTTGAGACGATGGAAATTGTAGTAAATTAATAATAAATTTGAAAGGATTTTTAAGAGCGTAGAAAATTGGTGTGAATGATCAAAATTCCAATTTTATATTTTCCTAATTTTATAATTTATTCCTACTGTCGTGATACCTCGTCTTACTCCTCGTCTTACTCCTTAACTTCACAATGCTTTCAAAATTTATTAAAGCAATAATACACTCATTCAAATTTATTCTAAAAATAATGTGTTTGAAATTGATTATGTCATTTGAAAGACACGACCATACCACTTCAACATTTGGTCGTCGCTAAAGGAAATCAAATTCCAATTTTATATTTTTCCTAATTTTGTAATTTATTCCTACTATTCTGGTGCCTCGTCTTGCTCCTTAATTTCACAATACTTTCAAATTTATTAAAGCAATAATATATTTGTTCAAATTCATTCTAAACATAATGTATTTGAAATTGATTAAGTCACTTGAAATTAGACACGCCCATACAACTTCAGATTTGGTCGTCGATTTTGATTTTAAAAGAAAAAAAAAATCAGACGTGACACTACGACCATACCACTTCAGCATTTGGTCGTCATCTGGGCGCGCATTTACTTACAGCAACGTTGTTTTTTTTCAAAAAAAAAGAAAAAGAAAAATTCCATATATTATATATGACATAATAGCGTGATAGTATCAAATTTAATCTTTTGCGGAGTGGATTTAACCCTCGACTAACTTTCCCGCTCAGAGAGGAAGAATGTGGGTCTTCAAGTCTACTGGGCCAATTGATAATTTTACTAATAAAACGCTATTATTAATATATAATATAGTTAATGTTTTATTTTGTGGCACTACGACAGATTTCCAATCAAATCTGAGAATATTGTTTGTGTATACCTTACGTGAGAGACAGGTCTCTATTTATATAGATGAGCTCCCGAGAGTGCTCCAACGACTCTCTGACTGTCCAAGAATAGCGGCACCTTTTTGGAGAATGTTCCTGTCACCTTCACGCTTGCAGGTGCTTTTGGTGAAATATGGCTCGGGTTGCCTTTCACTTTCGACTATCCAGGGACGTCTGCAGATGATATGTTGTCTTAGGCAAAATTTTGAAACGGAGGCCTTAATATGACTATTTTTTTCAGTTGAACTTTATTTGATTAGATGCTTTATTGTCTACCATTTTTGTTTATGTTTTGATTTATCTATACCTATTATTTCTTCTACTATTTTATCATTTTTATTACTTTTACTTCTACTAAAAAAAATTATTGATAACATTTTACAGATCAATCCGTTTTTGTAGGACATTTTTCATATTCAATATAAGGTTTTATATTTTATATTTTCTTAAGCTTTTCATATCCATATTCATATTTTTTTATAGACATGTTAATATTCTATATTGAAACAAGTAAGTAAACCTAAACAAATCTCAAATATTAATGTATTGAACAATATGAAATACATTTTCAAAAAAGTAAAAGAAATGGAACGAAAAACTTAAAATTATAAACTTTGAAGCTTTGGTTTCTATTCTAACAATTTGGTTTGACATAATTAAGTTAAAATTAGTATAAACTATCGGATATATTTATGGTAAAGTCTTTTTTCTTAAGAGAATTTGAAAAAATTTAATTGTGAAAAAAATAAATTAAAGGAGAAATAATACAGAGTATCTAAAATTTGAGAGAGTTTTGAAAGATTATGTTAATGTTTTTTGTTTCTTTTTTAACGAAGTTTGAAAGGTTTTAAACTTGAAGAAAAAGATAAAAGTAACAAATTTTGAAGGTGTAAAATTAGAATTGAGAATTCTTTTGTCTATGGTTTTAAATATTGAGAACCTCCTGTTTTAGGATGGAGTGTTAGTATCCGACAAATTTATGGTGAATCCGTTTCTTATGCATATTGGCTTGCTAGTCAAACAGTGTTTCTTCCTTTAGTTTACATATCTGCGAAGAGCCTCCTAATAGCCTCTTTTCCCCTATTCATTGCGTATTTATTGGGGCCTCCATGTTCTCATTTCTTTTATCTTATTATTTTTTCTTAGTTTGATGGACTTTAGTCCCATTTTCTTCCCAAAAAATTAAAAATTAAAATCGAGACAAATTTATACAACGGATTATGATTTTTATATTTAATTGAAGATTTTTTTTCAAGAGAATTATATTTATTATTAATTTGTATTTTCAATATTACAGGAACAAAATCCATGAAAAATATTGGCCTTCTAAGATTGAGGGTCTTAGGCGATGATCTCAGTCGCTTATATGTTTAGTCGATCCTGTAACTATCTAAAACTTTGAATCAAATCAAAAGATTCGTTTGGTTCTTGTGATCGTTATGGCGATGGTGGATCTTTGATACGGACAAGTGACGTGTGGTTGTGATATATATAATTGGCCTCCGTGAGAATGAAATTATAAAAAATTGGGAAGGGTGGACGATTGTCCTTGTGTTAGTCGTCGTTTTGCTATTGTTAAAACATATTTGTGAAATAAGAAATGGGTGATGGGAATCAATTGTACATGGCTGTCCCTTGTCACTGTCAGAATACAGAACAAAAGGGCCGGCAGCTCCCTCATTTCTCACCTTCTCTCTCCCTCTCTACTTGGGAAGATGGAGAAGCAAGGGGCGAAACGGCCGCGTTTAGTGCTGGTTCCATGTCCGTACCAGGGCCACATAAACCCGATGCTCCAGCTGGCGGATGTGCTCCACCGGAGCGGCTTCTCCATAACCATAGCCCACACCTTCCTCAACTCTCTCCACCCTCATCGTCACCCGCAGTTCACCTTCCTCCGCCTCAACGACGCCCTCTCCCCGGACCACGTGTCGTCCTGGGACCTGGTCTCCGTTCTGCTGGCCCTCAACGAGAACTGCAGAGCCAGCCTGGAGGCCGAGCTGGCGGCCACGGCGGGGGACTCGGAGTCGGAGTCCGGTGCGGTCTTGTGTATAATACACGATGAGCTCATGTATTTTTGTGAGGCGGTGGCGAGTCGTTTTGGAGTGAGGAGCGTGGTGTTACGGACCACGAGCGCAGCCACGTGCCTCAGTCGCTTTGCGATTCTGCAGCTTCACGCGCAGGACCGTCTTCCCCAAAATCAAGGTATGATCGTGAATCTACGCTATCCTTGTTGTTTTATCTTAACTAAAAAATAAATATTGTAATTTTTTCTTCTATTTTTCTTAGAATAACAATTTAATTTAGATTGATAAACGATTTAGTCTTTAAACTTTAACAATTTAATTTGTGTAGTTTACTATTTGTAATAATGTAGGCCCTATTTTGAAAAATATTGTTTTGTATACGTGTGTGTATCAATAAACGAATGAGGTAACAAATGTTTTTATAAATTATAAATAATAATTAAGTTGTTATGTAATAAGTCTCCTGATTCATGGTTTCATCTCAAAATTAATTGGTAATGAGGGGAGTAGTTCATGTCTATCATAAACTTAAATTGTGAATCATTTTGGCCTGTCGATCTTGGTTAAACCTCAATAAGAATTGACACTTAATTTTGAAGAGATTTTTCACGAAAATGCTAATTAAATAGTTGTTACAAATTTGAAACTATAAGGATGAAAGTTCAAAGACTAAATTGTTATTAATTTAAAAGCAGAACCATTAACTCATTATAGGTTAATATTCAGAAATTATATCCTTATTCCAAAAAATACCCAGTTTTGGAAAATTTCAATTCCGTCCATATAATTTTAAAAAGTTTCACTTTGTAGATTAGTAAATTTTAAATTTAGTTTATTTTAGTTCGTGAAATATTGAATTGTATATTTTAGTCTCCACAAACTTTTGAAAGAACAAATCTTTGGATCTTATCCTCATTTTGCTTTTAACACAAATAGATAACATTCGCTTTAGTCATGTCACGTAAACATGTATTATTTGGTGTTTTTTTTTAATGCAACATGGTAGGAGTGAGAATTTGAACTGCTAATCTTTTTATCGGAGATAGGTATCTTAATCAGTTGAGCTATGTTCAAATCGGTTACAGATTTAATTATTTTGTGGAGAGATAAGATACTATGTTACAAAATAATAGTAGTACTTAGAATAGTTACATTTTTAAAGCTCATAGGTTAGAATGGTCTTTTTGAAAGTTTATAAGAATCAGAATGATTATTTTATAAAAGGTTATAGATTATACTTAAACTCTCTCTTAAAAGAAAAATGGCTAAAATATTTTGTTACTCCCTCAAATTAAAAATGATAATAATAAAATAACTATTTAAGTCCTTAGAGTTATTTTATAAGTCTTTAAATATTTTCAAACCTATATTCTATTTCTTAAACTTTAACAAATAATCATTTTAGTTCTGGCTAGAATAATCATAAACGAACTAACAAGTTTACACTCAAATTTTCATTAATGAACAGGATCTTTCTTGGAGGATGATATACCAGATCTGTATCCTTTGAGATTCAAAGACTTGCCACTCTCAGCCACTGCAGATGTCTTCAAATTGAAACAACTAATTCTCAAAATGTACACCATAACCACAGCTTCAGCTGTGATATGGAACACTATGCCATGGCTTGAACCAAATGAACTCACCCAAATCCACACAAAACTTTGCAAAATCCCCATCTTCACAATTGCACCAATTCACAAGATTGCCTCAACTTCAACTTCAACCCCTGCCTCTTCAAGTTTGCTCCAAGAAGACCCCACTTGCCTGTCATGGCTTGACAAACAACCTCCCAACTCAGTCATCTATGTCAGCTTGGGCAGCCTAGCCCTGTTGACTCAACAAGAGCTAGAGGAAATGGCTTGGGGATTGGTCGATAGCGGGCAACCGTTCTTGTGGGTTATTCGACCAGGGTGTGTTCGAGGCTCAAATGGGGTTGGATCCATGCCAAAAGGGTTTCAAGAGAAGGTTAGAGATAGAGGGTGCATTGTGGAATGGGCTCCCCAAAAGGAAGTGCTTGCCCACGAAGCTGTTGGTGGGTTCTGGAGCCACTGTGGGTGGAACTCGACACTTGAGAGCTTAAGTGAAGGCGTTCCAATGTTGTGTAGGCCGTATTCAGGAGATCAAAGGGTGAATGCGAGGTATATTAGTTGTGTGTGGAAGACGGGCTTGACTTTGGAAGATGGGTTGGAGAGGAAGAAAGTAGAAAGAGTTATTATAAGAATGATGGTGGAAGAAGAGGGAAAGAAGATGAGGGAAAGAGCCATGGATTTGAAAGTGAGAATTGAAGATAGTTTGAGGGAGGATGGGTCTTCCTCTTGTAACTTGAAAGAGCTTGTGGATTTGTTAATGTCTTTGTTTTAGGTCAATATAATTGGTCTTTTTTAATACAACATGTTGGGGAGGGGACTCGATCGAACTCACAACCTTTTGGTTGGAGGTATATGTCAATTACCACTGAGTTATGCTCGTTTTGATTAGTAAACAGTGATTATTAATATCAAATGGAGAGAAAAAAAATTACAAATATTTGAATATAGGACATCTTGCTTTTAATATCCTTTAATATACTTTAAAACTTAGTGTCTTGTTCTAACTTTTTTTATTATAAAAATAAACAATAATATATCCTTGATGATCCATTATTATATTTTTTGTTTTCTAATGTATAAATTATGAAACATAATGATCCTTAAAACTTTTCTGGGTATGACGTAGTAGTAAATGGGGTGATCTTTCAAGTACCAAGTTCGAGCCCTGCGTTAGTCATTGTGTTTTTCAACCCAGGTAACAGGCATTAGTTATAAAGATCCATACTCAGGTTGATAATGTATTCAATATTTTAAATATAACAATGGAAAAAATAATTTACATAACTTTTTATGTTGTTTTATTTTATTTCTTAAAGATAAATATTTTTGTTTTAGAAATTATTTTTAAAAGATAATTTGTTTCTAGTTTAAAAAAAAATGGTTAAAGGTAAATCTTTTATCTTTTATCTTGGTGTTACCTTTTTCTTAAAAGGTCCTAGTAGTTTGTTTTAAAAGCTTTTAAATCCTAGTTTTAGATTAATATTTCTCTCACCGACTAGACCTAGTTTTCTATGAAAAATAAAAAGAGATAAGAAGAAGGAAACTTTTTGGTACTTTCTCTCAAAGTGGGTAAGTTTTTTTTCCTATTATTTTGTGGTCTTTGTTTTTCTTCTTTTTCAATAAAAGCAAAAGATTTTAAAGATTTTTTGCCTCAAAGATTTTCCATAATTTTTAGTATTAATCTTTTTGTTTATGAAACTATTTTTGGGTTATTTCGACTTTTTTGCCAAAAAGTTTACCATGTGTATCCCCTCAAAATATGGTTTATTGTTTTGATTTTTACATGGAGATGATATATGTTTCTACCAAGTTTTAAAGACTTTTTTTATACATTTTTCAAATTTGATTTTTCTGTAAAAAAAAATCACTAAATTGTTAATTGTTTGTTGAAAATTTTCATTTAAAATCACCGAATCACCAAATTTTTAATAGTCTTGAAGGTTTTATATGCAGTTTTGTTGAGAAACTTTTTATAAATTTACTCCGTAATGATTATTATCGATTTTGTACTTTAAAGTGTGTTATTTTTTATTTTAAGGTATTCTAACCTTGTTTTTTAGATCTAGTTTTGTAGTCTTAAATCCATATTTTTCTAATTGTTTTATGTAAAAAAGTGTTTTGAATGGGAAAATTGGGTAGATAAGATGGATTTTAAATCCTTATATAGGATTTTAGATTTGATTTTGGATATGGATTGTATTCTAAGCTTCTAAAAATGCTAAGTATTCTAGTAAGAAGTTACTTAGAATTGTGGGATTTTCAATAGAGGTAAATAATTTGTCGTTATCCTTTCTGAAAATTTTGTAAGTAATATTTCCTTCCAAGACTAAAGATTTATTTTGGATTTGATAGGCAGGTTTGAAGTTGATATATTGTTTATGAAATTGAAGTTTTATTATGATTTTGATAAGTATTTTGGAAATTGATAAGTATTTAAATTGTATTTTGTATGATTTGATAAAGTTCTTTGAAATCAGTTAAATGTTTTGAATTGATTTACTACGAAAGTATGTATTTGTTTTGCATATTTTTTTGAAGTATTTTGATTGATTCGATAAGTCTACACAAATATGTCATTTTTGTTTTGAGAATGTTTGCTTATTTGAAGTAGTAATCTAATTTGGAATTGATAGATTTCTGTCGTGGGAAGACACTTTTGTAGTTTGACATTCCTTGATAATGAATATTCATGTGTGTTATTCACTCACGTGGTCTCACACTTAAGTAATCATTTTAATTGTTATGGTTGATATTAGTTCTACAACTCTAATTGAAGCTTTTGAATGATTGATTGGTAGACAGGTAACCACATATGTTCTTTAGGCTACCAAAATAATGCATATTCCCACTCTCATTTTGAAAGTACCAACAAAAGAAAGTTTGTTTTGAATGTTTGAACGATTTGGTTTATTTAAGATTTTACTGTTTGTCTTATAAGGACTTTCGTAACTTCGTTTTGTTTGTATTTCATTTACGTTTGTTTTGAAGCAAAAATGATTTTAAATGTTTGATATGGAAATTACTTATTGAGTATTTTTGTACTCATTTTTGTTTTTTTTAAATGTTTTTCAAATAAAGGTTTGAGTAACTGTTCAGATAGTGAATTAGTAGGGATGGCAACAGCCCCATCCCGTCCCGTTGGGGAAATTTCCCCCATGCCCGCCCCGTCTCCGAAATTTTGGGGGCGGGGACGGGGCGAGGATTCCCGATCGGGGATGTTCCCCATTAAATATATATATATATATTTTATTCTATGACTGTTAAAAGCAAAAGAAAAAATGGCTAAATCAGCATTGGGCTTGAACTTTTTAAAAAAAATATTAAAAAGTATTTATTAAAATTAATATATATTAATGTTATTATATATAAAAATAAAAAATTAATAAAAATATTAAACGAGGCGAAATCCGGGATGGAGACGGGGTGGGGAGACCTTCCCTCGTCCCCACAGGAGACCCCGATTTGACCTCATCCCCATCAAACTGGGGATTATTCCCGACCCGATCGGATCGGGTACCCGCAAGGATCGAGTCCTGCGGGTTTTTTTTTACCATCCCTATTAATGAGGAATTGCACGAGGGGTTGGAAATTTTGTCTTTTATAGTATTTTTTGTTGGTTAGATTATAAGCACTTAAATTATGAGAACTTAGTATAGTTCTTTAATTTTTGTTATAGTGGTTTCTGTTTCAAAAATGGAATGGTCCTAATCTTTTGTCGTGGCTTTAAAATTTAAAAAAAAAGTTTTCCTTTGATTTAGTGTTTTAACTATCAACGCTTCCACATTATTATTAGAATGATTATATTAGAAAATACGGGTCGTTACATTTAATTAATTCAAACCATAGAAAAAATATATTAAATTTTGTTAACAGAAAGTTGATATACTATTAAATTTTTGTTTTGCTAACATATACTTGACACAACCCGTCCCAAAACACCTACTAGTCTAGAACGAGTCGCACCGACCACAGACCCCGACTAGCTACGAAGTCCATGGTCAACTTTTTTCTTAACTTTAACCTGATATTTGACTAACAACTCCGAATGGATGTACAATAAAATAATAATCTTAACAGAACAACCCTTCTTACATCCATTCAATACATTCTATCAACAGGGTAGAGATATAATTTCTTACAAACCAACTAAATTACATACAGAAGGATATGCATTTTTTGAACTATCTTGGGTGGCAGAATCTGAACTAGAATTTGAACTACTATCTCCTTAAAACTCAGAAAGTCAGATACCCAACTTGGGGGAAAAGTAAAACATAAACAAGTAAAACATAAACAGTGAGCTGGAAGCTCAGTGAGTAGTAAGTTAATAAGAAAATAATTTCGTCAACTTTCTTTCATAAACAACTGAAATTCAGCTCTTAAAACAAACTTCATAAACTGAAGTAATAAACATTCTCATTTAAATTCCATAAAACTTGAGTAAAACTGGAGCAACGTTGTACCTTTCATAAAACTTAGTAAACTTCTCAAAATCAAACTTGTAACAACAATTTCTTTCCAGGCAAATCGAAAAGATCACTCCCAAGTCCAGGATTTGGACCAGGATTCAGAATCCGGATTTAGCCCTAATCGCCCCGGCATTCCCCTGCATCTCCTGCGACCTAGTTACGCCAACTTCTCAACCCGTTCTAAAACACATTCTAAAACATATAAAACATTATTTTTTCAAACTTAAAACAGATAGATAAAACTGAACACCACGCATGTATCCATATTCTATTATGGTCTACTGGCGTAGAGTAATCTTAATACACACAGCAGAATAATTCTAGTTTCCTAGCATAGAGTAATCTCAGTACACATAGTAGAACAATTCTCTCAACACGTGGAGTCAAATGGTCCCAAAGACCTTCTATTTCTGGGTATACTATAGAAACACATTCACATAGCATACGGGTAATCACCTGGATACAATAACATGGTGGTTTGAAAACTATTCTCATAAACTGTTCTAAAATTCTTCTTTATTCTTTCTAAGAACTTTTCTAACTTTCTCAAATCATTTCTAAAATATTTCTTTCTAAGAACATTTCATGAAATTCTAGAATCATTTTCTGAAATCTCTTTCTAAATAACCTTCCATAACTTTTCTCTAACATTTCTCTAAATCATAAAACATTTCTCAATAAACATTTCTAAAATAATTCTTTCTAACACATTTTCTTTCATTCTTAGTAGAAATGCTAAAACATACAAGACATATACTTTCTTGAAATTCTATCCTAATATATTCTAAAAACATTTCTAAAATAAATCACTCACAAATTTCAATAATAATATCTAAAACATTTAGTAAAGTAACCACTCACAAATCAACTCAGTCGTTCCTTTGCTCCAATTTCTGCTCAACCTGAAATATCGATTTAATACCAAATTATTTCACTTAATTCCAACATAAACTAATTCCAAACTTTAATCACAATATATTCAAACAAAACAAATTATCCAAATTCCCCATTCTCTCTTCATTAAAAACTCACTACTTCTCTTTCTTACAACCTTACAAGTGTGAGTCCCACAAGTTACCAATCAATTTCTCTTCCTTCCATCTTCTAACGTGATTTCTCCTTTTTGTTTTTTAGTTTGATTATATCTTCTCTATTTTAATCCATAATTTCTTTCTCTCTCATCAACAACTATTCACTTCTTGTTTTCCTTCTCTCTTCTCCAACCAAACCCACGAGTTCTTCTTCTTTTCTTTCTCACTCCTTCTCTGTTTTCTTTTTTTTTCCCTCCACCAAGAACCCTTTTCCTCCAATTTCTTTAACATTTACACCATTAATGCGTTCCATGAAAATCCCAAGCAAGCACACTCCTCTTCCTTCTATCTAATTACCCCACAATTTCTTATTTAACCTCCTAAACTCATCAACAAAACTTACCTTATCTATAAAATCAATTAAGGAAATGAAAATCTATTTTCTTTAACTCTTTCATATGGGTTCTTAAACATAATATATACAACCACAAAATTACTCTTCAATTTCTACTCATTCTCAAATATTCCAAAGAATAGATTTCCTTACCAAGCTTTGCTGTTTTCCATAGTTGAGGTTCTTAAGTTCGGCTTCAAAAATACCAACCTTCTTCTTCTTCCCTTTTTTTTAGATACCCTAGCGACCGGGTCTCACCCCTCCTCTGTTCTCTTCAAACCATTCTTCATTCTTTTTTCCTTCACTTTCTTTTCTTTCCCTCTTTCTTTTCTTTTCTTCGTTCTTTTTCTTTTTTCTTTTCTTTTTTCTTTTCTTTTAAACACATGTCACACACGTGTCACCTTCACAGTTTTTTTAAATGACTAAAATACCCTTCCAAACTAAAATTCAAATTTTCTCTTTCTTTTTTTGTGTTCTTCTCCCTTCCTATACACTAAATGACGATCATGTCCTTACAATACTAAACACGTGGGCATGCAACTTAGGTATATATCATTTGGAAGAACTAGATTTTTTTTCTTTTTCTTTTTTTTTTCTTTTTCTTTTTCTTTTTTTTTTTGTACAAGAAGAACTAGATTGGTAGATCTATGGGTTGAATTTTGTGTGGGTGGGTAATTTGGGGAAATTGAAGATCCTGAATAATTTTCCCTTCCACAGAAATATCCAAACACAACCAAAATATATGAAAATATGAAGAAAACTGTAAAAGCATAAGAATAACGACACAGCAAATTATACTGGTTCACCACGAAAGGCTACGTCCAGTCTTCCACTCAGATGTGGATAATTCACTAATAATTTAAGGATTAGAATACAAAACTCTTCCCAAAAAAACATTCCCTAGAGGTCCCAACAAAGCCATTTAGCTTCTATGTATTATAAGACACTATACTTAGGTACAGGAATGAAAAACACTCACTAAACCCAAGAATCCTTTTCAACACTACCCACAACCACTAAAGTCTCTTTTATTTGGATTCTATACAAATGAAACCTTAGGCCAAATATCATAATTCTTATAGGAAAATAATATTGTAATCCTTATAAGACAACAATATCCTACTCCCGATAGGAATGGGTAATAGTGTTGAAAAATCCTTTTCTTCATACGATATGGATTTCCTGTTTTGGCTCCATAATCCCAACAGGTATAGAATGAGTATATGTGTATATCTAGCTAGTAGCATGTGGTGACATGTTCAAATATATTAATAAAACAGTAATTCAAAAATAGATCAATTTTTTGTTAACGATTTTTAAATTATTATGATATTTTTAACTTTTACTTTTTAATTTTATTGTGAATTTGATAAGTAAAGAAATGATAAAATATACTTCGCCAACTCGGAGAGAATGAACAAGAAACAATAAAATCAAAATCTCATTTGATACAATTTTGCTCTTTTATTAGAAAAAAAAGCTTTTTTTTTAATTACCATTTCTTTATTTAATTTTTAACTATATAAAAATTGATTTGAAATTTTTGTTAAATTCCAAAAACTGAAATAAAATTCTGAAAAATCTTGTAGTTCTGTAAATTGAGTGAGGTTTCAATATTACCATTAATTTTTCATAAAGGTTTGAGAAATACCTTTCGAGCAAATATCCCGTTTATATTTGAATTCGAATTCCATGACAACTATCGTAGAAACTTATCTGGATTAAATCTAAAAAGAGAGAAAATGTGAAAGGAGTGTTTAGAATAGAGATTAAGGTAGAGAATTAAGACGTTAATTGTCACATCGTTCAAAATTTAGGCACGTCAACTTTTCATTCAAAATATTAAATGACGTTTATTTAAAACATTTATAAAAAATCGTATTGAAACTTTCAAGAGGCATGACAAAGGCAAGGTTTAGGTTTTTTTTTTTTTTGTGTAATTTAGCTAATAAAATAAGAAGTTTTGGCAGCAAACAGATCTTGAATCGCAGAAACTGAAAGCAAGCACATGAAGAGAAAGGGTAAATTGGTAACTTCAGAAGAGGAGAGGGCCGTATTTCAACGATTGATGTCGTTCCCATTCCCAAAATCCCACCTTCTTGAGTTCTCTTCCTTTCCAAAAATGGAGAGGCAGAGGCGCCCAAAACGACGCCGTCTGGTCCTGGTTCCATGTCCGTACCAAGGCCACATAACTCCGATGCTTCAACTCGGCGCTCTCCTCCACGCCGCCGGCTTCTACATCACCGTCGCTCACACGCGCTTCAACTCGCCGGATCCTTCGAAACATCCCGATTTCCGATTCGTTTTCTTGGAGGACGGAACGCCGAAACACGAGGCCATTCCGGCGGATCTGATCGCGGTGCTCCTCGATCTCAATGTTAATTGCAGAGCGAGTTTCGAAGAACAGATGCTGAAGTTACTGATCGCCGGAGAAGGAGCGGCGGCGGAGGAGGAGGATTCCGGTGAAGTCGTGTGTGTGATCCACGATGAACTGATGTTCTTCTGTGAAGAAATCGCGAGCGGGCTGAAGGTGAGGAGCGCCGTGTTGCGAACTACCTCTGCTGCGGCTTCCTTCGCTCGGATGGCTCTTCTTCGCCTCAACCAACAAGCCTTCTTTCCTTTGAATGGTGCGTTCTCCACTTTCTAACAATATTTTAAATGGTAAAAATAAAATAATTTTGGAAGAATAAAAATAGTTACTTTTATTTTATAAGAAAAAAAAAGAAAGACCTGTCTGAGGATCGTAAGGAGCCAATTTTTTTTCTTCAAAGTTTAATAATCGAAATAAAACCATTTGAAAGTCTAGATATCAAAATAGACCCTTCAAGAACCAAAATGATGAATAAGTTAATAACTATGAGTATTCTTGTCACCAGAATTATTTCTTAGGTAGTAATAGGAGTGAACATTTTTGTCAATGTCGGTTTTGACTCAAAAACTAGCACTAAAAACCGATCGGCTAAAAACTAAAGATTCTCTGAGAACCAACCGATCTTCCATTGGTTTGGTTGATCGGTGTTAGTCGATTTTTGGTGCACTCTAGAGAGAGAGTGGCTTAAAGGATTGAGAGATAAACTTAAACGGATGGATTTCGTAAATTTAATTCTTTTAGTGGATATCTAATAGATCTGAACCAACTGATATCAATTCAATCTATTTTTCGAATTTATTTGTTCAAACATCTACTATCGATTTGATCGATTTTTCGAATTTATTTGTTCATCCTTAGGTAGTAAGTCGTCTTAAATACCCATGTTTGGAAAATGTTTTTCACCTACCTGATTTAGCAATTTGCACGGTTTGTTTGGGGCATTTTTATGCTTTAATTTTGAGCTCTTTGTTAATTAAACTTTATTTAATATTTGTAAATAACTATGTAATTTAGTTATTAAGATATTTTAGTTTCAACACTTATTCAAGCCTAGAGTCAATGACAGTGAATTTAAGAATCAAATTGACCCATTTTGACTCAGAGTGAAAAAAAGGTAAAATGACAATTTTTTTCCTCAAGAAAAAATAAAATAAAAATTTCTCTCCTTTGGGAGGTGCGTTGTTCACTTTTTAGAAAATTTTTAATATTTCTAAGAATTTTTAAAATATCTATTTTAGCTTTTACCTTTAAAAAATTAATTATTTTAATCTCACCAATTTTCTACGAATTTTTAAAAGATCTATTTTAGTTTCTACCTTTAAAAAATCAATTATTTTAATCCTCACTTTAATTTTTGTTTTAACGAATTAATACTATATATATATAGTTTACATTTTTCTCTCTTAGTTGTCAAATATTCAACTATTTAATGGTGACAAATACATGATTAGTTTTAACCAGTAAGAAACCAAATATATATTTTTTTATTTTTAAGTTTAATAACTAAAATAAAACAAGCTGAAAATCTGGAGACCAAAAAAGATCTTTTAAGAACCAAAATAATCCATAACTAGAATAGGGGTAAACATCTGTTGAATTGGTTTTGGCACAAAGCTAGCACCAAAAACTGATCGGTTGAAAACTTAAGATTTTTAAGTTTTGTACCAACCGACCATTCATGGTTTAGTTGATCGGTGTTGGTCGGTTTTGGTTTAGTTGATCGGCGTTGGTCGGTTTTTGGTGCATGCTGGAGAGAGGGTGTCTTGAAGGAGTGAGATAAGAGAGATGAAGAGGGGAAAGGAAGCGAGAGAAATAGAAGAAGAACATGAAGGGAAAAAATTGGAAGAAAATTGCCAAGAAAGGGAGAAGAGTGGGAGGGAAAGACAAAAGAGAGAGACGAGAAATGGCGAGAGGGATTCACGTCAAACAGTAAGAAAAAAATAAAATACCTCGCTGCTATTCTAGACCCAAATCTTGTCTTCGCTACCAGTGAGAAATTCATTTGGACTCGAGTCAGAAAGGTAAAAACACAAATTTTTTCTCTCAAGTAAAAATAAAATAAAAATGTCTCTCCTTTTTAAAAATTGATAATCTTATCACAATTCTTGTTCGCCCCTCAAGGCAATTCACTCCTTGTCAAATAAACCTATCTTTGAAAATAAGAGGGATGGGAAAATTCTAATTCCAGATCACAGAATCTATGTTACAGGATCCAGTTCCGGAACTGCATCCCCTGAGATTCAAAGATCTGCCATTTTCGTTAACAGCAAGCTTCACCAAATACTCAATACTGGTTAAAAAGATGTACAATATCGAAACACCCACCCGAGCCAAAGCCGTCATTTGGAACACAATGGAATGGCTCGAGAAATCGACTATGGCCGAAATCAAAAGTAAATCCATGGTCCCCGTCTTCCCAATCGGCCCTTTACACATAATGGCCTCAACACCAACCAGCATGCTCAAAGAGGACCCGGAATGCCTGTCGTGGCTCGACCAGCAAGCCAACGGCTCCGTCGTCTACGTAGCCATTGGAAGCATAGCTTCACTGAGTGAGAAGCAGTTGGTAGAAATGGCCTGGGGGTTGGCCAACAGCCAGCAACCGTTCTTGTGGGTGGTGCAGCCGGGCTCGGTGCACGGCTCGGAGTGGACCGAGGCATTGCCGAAGGGTTTTGGGTGGGCGGTTGGAGGGAGAGGATGCATTGTGAAATGGGCTCCTCAGAAACAAGTGTTGGCACATAGGGGTGTTGGGGGATTTTGGAGCCATTGTGGGTGGAATTCAAGCATGGAGAGTTTGAGTGAGGGAGTTCCAATGCTGTGCAGTCCATGTTTTGGGGACCAGAAAGTGAATGCAAGGTATCTGAGCCATGTTTGGAGGGTGGGGCTTGAGTTGGAAAATGGGTTGGAGAGAGCAGGGATTGAAAGTGGGATTAGAAGACTAATGGTGGAAGAAGAAGGCAGAGAGATGAGAGAGAGAGCCAAGCATTTCAAGGAGCAAATTGAAGCCCATGTCAAGGAACAACATTCCTGCTCCTCACACAGTTACTTAAAAGACTTTGTCAGTTTATTAACCACATTTTGATCATGCAAGCAAGTAGTTTTTCAGTTCTTTGTGTACCTTTGAACTGGGTAGAATTGTAGAACAGTTCTTTCATCTAATAAGCTAAAATTTAAAGCATATTTATTAACATACTTGTTAGAACTGTTTGCATTCAAAGATAGCTTGGAGAACAGAAGATTACAGAACCACAGAACCACAGAGGTATCTTATCAAACACATGGTGAGCGAAAACCGACTTCAAAGTTCAGAACAAAAAGATATATCTATCATCATTTTACGACAGACAGATTCTCGTCCTAAACACAGCATTCAATCTGAGATTCTTACTTGTATAATCGCGACCTCCGTCTACTCGCCGGTGATCTCCACCACCTGGACATTGCGCCTGCTCCGATCATCTTCTTTAGGAACAAACACAGTGAGAATTCCGTAATCCATGAACGCACTCAATTCCTCGATTTTCCCGCTCTCCGGAATCTTGAATCTACTCACGAAGCCGCCGCTCTCCGCGCTGATCTGGAGCATCCGATCGTCCTGAAGCTCGACGAGAACGTCTTCTCCGTCGAAGCCGGGGAGGGCGGCCCTGAGGACGTGAGCATGCGGCGTCTCCGTCCAGTCGAGGCGTGTGTTGACGGAGCCTCCCCAGGCGAGGTCCGGGAAGGCGCCGGAGATTGAGGAAGGGAAAGCGAAATCTTGCCACAGGTCCAGAGGGAAAGGGAAATTTGGGAAGCGATTCGAGCTGTTTGAAGAGGAAGTGTTGGAAATTCGGCCGTCTCGGCCGCCGGTTGGAACGATCGACATCGTCGGCGGGAATCTGAAAGCTGCGGTGAGGATGCGATTGAATTGGAAAGGGGAGTGGAGATGTAAGATAAAGAGACGGATTCAAGAACGAAGGAGCACTCGGTGAGCTTCTAGGACTTTCCAAGACAATTTTTGTAGCACGGATAAGGACGAAAAATGGGTTTTTCGCCGAATAACTAACTTTTTTCTATGTCACATTTGATTTTTGGTCATCTTTTTAAAATACAAATTTTCTAATCGGTTGCTGATGTCATTTTTGTGTAAAATTACAAATTGCCCTCGTTTCTTTTGTTTTTTTTTTTTTTCTTTTTCTCTCTCTTCCTCCGTCTTCGTTATTTTCCTCATCTTCCCTCCTCTTTAACCGTTGTTTGATTGAAGATTTAAAAAATATAGTCAGAATCAAAGATAAATGTTAATAGAATTTTATAGAATAAATGATTAATATATTTATTGTTGAGGTAATGGTGTCATATTTGTTTTAAAATTAATTAAAATCAACTCTCAATCATTAATTTTAATTGGTAGTTAATTTATTTTTATCAAGTCAAATTGTTAAAAAATAATTCTAAACAATTTTTTTTTTTAAAGAAAAGCTTCAACTCTTCAACTTTCTAGTTCTAAAATTTTATTTTAAGTTTTTGAAGTAGAATTAATTTGTTGCTCGGTAGAAAAAAAATTGAGTTTTTGTCAAAATTAAAAGAACAAATAACTAATAAAGAAAAAAAACAAATGAAAAAATATATATAACAACAAAGCACCACTGGAAAAATAAATAGTTGAAAAAAACGAAAATAAAAAAAAACACAGACCAAAAAACAAAGGATTTTGTTTTAATAGTGTTAATTTTAAAACTATTTATCAAAATATGCCAAATTTCAAACTAATTACGGGAATAATGCTTTGAAATTCATAGGTGTCTCTTGAAGAGCGACCTATGAACTGTCATAAGCTAGTCGTCTCTTAAGAGACGACCAACTATTTTTTTTTTAAATTAATGAAGAGACGTGTCGTTTTTGCTTTTTTTTTTAATAACCTAACATGTCGTCTCTTGAGGTTTTATTTTTTTAATAACCAACATGTTTTTTTTTTGCTTTATTAATTGCTATATTTATTTATATTTAAAAGAACATCTCATCATTTACTTACCAAAGGCGATGGCGGCTGGACGGAGCAGTGATCGGCGGCGACGACTGGACGGAGCGGTGATCGGCGGCAGCGACTGGACGGAGAGATGTTGGCGGCAATTTGGGGGAGAGAAGGTTGGAGCGGTGGTGGGGCAGATATGTTAGGGGTTTTAAAATAAAACCCTAACTTAGGTCGTCTCTCAAGAGACGACCAAGGCACCAGGTGGCGCCCATGAAGAATTGGTCGTCTCTTGAAGAGACGACATGTTGAGTAATTTAAAAAAAAAAAAAAAAAGAAAAGCGCCACGTTAACTGATCGTGTCTTGAAGAGACGACCTTGCCACTCCACAAGAAACGATCTGCTATTTCTAAAGCATTATTTTGGTAAATAGTTTGACAAGTGTCATATTTTTTAAATACTTTCAAGCATTATTTAAAAAAAAATGCAAAAAACAAATAGCAAAAAAAAAGGGAAAAAAGAACGGCAAAGAAAGAGGGAGAAGAGATTAGAGGAGAGAGAGATAATTTTAGAGGGGGAGGGAGGATTTTTTTAGGGGGAAGGGTTAAAAGAAAACTCACATTTTTCGTAGGATGTCTCTCGTTTTAAGTGTTAATGAAGTCCTTGCTTCTTTAAAGCATCTTCGCTCACGTTCCATCGCTCATCTACTCCAATGACGACGCTCCACCTTCCATCTGAGCCACACCAAGCCCTTTCTTAGTCTCTAAATCTATGTCCCAAATGCTGTCGGAACTCGGCCTTTATCTCGCCTCCCTCCTCAGACTTATGACTTTTACTTTTTTTTTTCTGAGTAAATGGCGGCACGATAGCACACCGTACCTTTCATGGGATTTATATTAAAATTATTGGTTAGTTTTTGTTTCTTCACCATAGACATAAGATATATATTTTGCGGAATGAAGTATTGGGAGGAAATGAGACATAATTGATCATTGAGAGAAAAATTGGAGTCAAAATGACTAAGGATGAATAACAACAAAATTTGAAGCCAGCAACCCGAGGAGACAGCGCCATAGCGCTGCCTCAGAGCGTCGCGACGCTCCAAAGCTTTAATTTCACGTTTTTTAATAGTATAGTGTCATGACCCAGTGTATAGCGCTACGGCGCTGCCGCGATAGATTTTTAGAGAGGTTTTTTACCAATTTAGCCTTTTGGCCAATTTGGAGGGCAAGGAGACCATTGGAGAGCTTAGAAAAGAGATTTTCAAGGCTCGGGATCGTGGAGGTCGCTTCGGGGACGGACGATTGACACGACGAACTTAATTTCTTCTCCTTTCCCTTGATTCTTCTAGTTTTGTTATCAACTTCTCATTGTGATTTTATTGTTTTACATTGAATTTGAGAAGCTAAACCTCTTATCTTAAGGATTGATGGAGTCATTCGACTTTATGGATTGATTGTTTAGTTCTCTTGATTGAATGTTTATCAATGTTTTATTTATGCTTCTCTATGCTTAATGTCTTTAATCTACTAGCCATAGATTGATTGATTTTAGACTTGAAATCTTACGTTCGGAAAGGGTGGTTTAGAGTTAAAACTGGGATGCGGTTGTTAGAAGACTTGTTCAATAAAGCTTTTACTTGTTATAGAAATTAGATAGAGATATTGGTTTATTAATTGGTAAGGAGAATTAGCTTACACTTGCGAGAGCCAGTTGAGATTTGAGAGTTCTTGGCCTATAGAATTAATAATTCGTTCAATCTTGAGTAATTGATTAATTGATTCATAGATTCAATAAGTGAAATCGATTATCTAGGACATTTCTCCCCATTGTTTTTATCTTTATTTTAGTGTAGGTTTATTTTCTTTGATTCTATTCTTTCATTTAGATTTGATTATTTAAATA
Organism: Momordica charantia; assembly: GCF_013281855.1. NCBI lineage: Eukaryota > Viridiplantae > Streptophyta > Magnoliopsida > Cucurbitales > Cucurbitaceae > Momordica > Momordica charantia. The sequence goes on along the minus strand of NW_028275161.1, from coordinate 1,965,151 downwards.
AAATTGAATGATTATATATGTGGTACTGAGCTAGAAATCCAATCTAGAGGACGATATTGATATTTACTTACCACCTATATTAAAACTTGACTCGTACACTTGCAGTAAGCAATTTCTGCTACACTACATCACAAAAAAAGCAAGAATCAGATTTGAGCGAGAATCCGAGAACATCAAAGTTGAACGAGAACAAGAGCGAGAACCAGCGATATCGATGGATTTATATTTTACACGTATTTTATAGTTTTTAAAAATTAAATAATTTAATTTAATTTTAATTAAAAAGTAGAATCTTTCCCTCAATCTCCCCCTCCTAAATTTCATTCATTTAACTCTTGTTCTCACTTGAATCCTGAGGAAACAATGGGATATAGATTTTTTTTTTTTTTTTTGCTTGGGACTATTTCGATCTCGATTTTTTCTTTTATCTAATTCAATTTTAAAAATTAAATAATTATTTTTCCTTTTACTTTCACATCTAATTTAATAAGTCATTTTAATTTAATTAGATTAAATTTAAATTTAAATTCCATTCATACATCACAACCTCTATTTTCGCACCGCTAGGGATGCTTAACGCCACTTCGCCAGCTACTGTTACTTGCGCTTTCATGTCTCTTAGTATGGTCAGTACTGGGTGTTTCCGAGCAGCAAGATTCGCATTAGCTAATATTATTAAGATTGTGGGAGATTGAGAGTTGTTTCATTTAAAAAAAATCTCAATCTCTCCTCCAATTTTAATTATTTAACTTTTTTAAAATGATAGACTACGTGTGAAAGTAAAATAAAAGAAAGAGAAAAAAACTCCATCAATCTCGCTCAACTCTAACTCTTACTTTTGCTAAAAAGCAAAATAAAAACTATGGTTCTCCCTCTTGCTAACTTTGGTTCTCGCTCTCAATCAACCATGGATTCTCGCTCTCGATCAACCCTTAATTCTCACTCTCGCTCATAGTCACGATCTCACTCTTGGTCAGTCTCGCTCGCTGTCGCTCACTCTTGATGACTGGTGGAGATAGAGGAAGAGGGGGAGGGAGAAAGAGAGGTGCAGGATTTTGGAGAGAGGGAGAGTGTGTGAGAAGGAGAGTGAAAGAGGCATTGAATTTTAGAGATGGAGGGAAGGGTATGAAGAAGAGAGAGGTAAATGTTAGAAATTAGACAAATAAAATCTCAATTTATTTGAGATTCTTTGTTTTAGAATAGGAGTTAGCTAGTTAGAAGTTTGTTAGTAGTAAACTCGTAATTTCTATTTTGGTGTGTATGGCTATTTATTAGCCTGTCTGCTTTCTCCATTCAACAACACTCAAAATTCCTTCCATAATATTTCTCTTTCTTTAAAATACTTCACTCTGATCATTTGGTATCAGAGTCTCGCCAGAGGCTTAGTAGAAGCAGCAGTCTTCTAAGGATTTAGGCAAATGACAATGGCTATAGAGGCTGCTTTTGTTCAACAAGCGGTGCGAAGGTTCGATGGTTACTACAATCATTGAGCGATGCTTACGAAAAATTTTCTTCGATCGAAGGAGTACTAGGGTGTGGTGGAAAATAGAAGTTATGGTGCAGTTGAATGTGTCACTTCAAACGAGGCACAAAAGAAAATTTGTGAAGAGCAGAAGTTAAAGGATCTTAAAGCTAAAAACTATCATTTTCATGCTTTAGATCGTACTATGTTGGAAACAGTTATCAACAAAGATACGTCAAAAGAGTATTTGGGACTTGATGAAGCAGAAGTATGAAAGAATAACACAAGTAAAGCGTGCTCATCTGCAGGCTTTGTGGAAGGAGTTTGAAATTGCTCATATGAAGGAAGGAGAATCTGGGAACGAGTACCTTGCCCGTGTTCTTGTCATCACCAACAATATGAAAGGCAATGGTGAAGATTATGAAGGATGTTGCTGTTGTGTAAAAGATCTTAAGGTCAATGACACCATAGTTTAATTATGTTGTGTGTTCCATTGAATAATCGTAGGATACGAGTGTGTTTTTTATTGATGAACTGCAAAGTAGTTTGCTCGTGCACGAACAACGCATGAGTAATACAATCCATGAAGAACATGCTCTGAAGGTGACTCATGGAAGCCAATATTCTGGAAGAGGAAGAGGCGTGGAAATTTTGGAGGTAGAGGACGTGGAAGAAATAGGCAAAGTATGGATGAAGCTACTGTAGAATCTTATGCTTGTCATATTGGACATTTTTAGTGGGAATGTAAGAAGGGATGACAAATTTTGCAGAGAGTCAAGCGAAAAGTGATGAACACGTGTTGCTAATGACTTATGTCGAAGAAAATGAGCATAAAAAACATATATGTGGTTTCTTGACTCTATGTGGAAAAAGAAAATATTTTTCGGAGCTTGATGTAGACTTCTCTGATTCGGTGAAGCTATGAAATAATTCAAACATGATGGTTCAAGGGAAAGACAACATCAGGCTGGATATTAATGGTGTTATTAGCATCATCTCAGAAGTTTTTTATGTTCCAGAATTAAAGAACAGTTTGTTGAGTCTGGGAAAGTTGCAAGAGAAGGGGCTGAGCATTTTGTTTCGGTAAGGGCAATGCAAAATATACCAACCTGACAAAGGTTTGATTATGAAATCTAATATGTCTAATAGGATGTTTATTTTGCATGTCATCTCTTTGCCTGCAGCAACCACTTGTTTTAACACAGTTGCAGAAGATGTAGCGCAACTATGGCATTGCAGGTTTGTGTATTTAAACTTTAAAGGCTTACAAATCTTGCAACAAAAAGAGATTGTGGAAGGCCTACTGCTGCTTAAGCCGCCCTCAAAACTATACAAAGATTGTCTTGTGGGGAAACAACATCGAGACTCATTTCCAATGAGAAGTTATTGAAGAGCATCAAAAATTTTGCAGCTTGTTCATGCTGACATTTGCGGACAAGACATTTAATTACTTTTATTGATGATTTCAGCCAAAAAAATGGGTTTATTTTTTGGCAGAAAAATCAAAAGCTTTCACTGTTTTCAAAAGCTTCAAGATACATGTTGAAAAAGCAATGAATAAGTCTCTAAAAGGACTACGTATGGATCGTGGTGGAGAGTTTACATCTCAATAATTCAAAAAGTTTTACAAGAAGCATGGAGTGCAAAGATAATCAATAGCTACATATTCACCGCAACAAAATGGTGTAGTAGAACGGAAGAATCGAATCATCATGAATTTGGTTCGTAGCATGTTCTCTGAAAAGAAAGTACCCTAAACTTTTTGGCCAGAAGAAGTAAATAGGGCTATGCATGTTTTGAACCGTACTCCAACACATCTGTGAAGGATAAAACATCGAAAGAAACTTGGAGCGGATACAAACTATTGGTCCAACACTTCAGAATTTTTGGTTGTATTTCCTATGCTCACATACCTGATAACTCAAGATCTAAACTAGATGAGAAAATCTTGAAGTGTGTTCTACTCGGAATCAATGAAGAATCAAAGGCATATAGACTTTACGATCCTATCTCACAAAGGATCGTAATAAGCAGAGATGTGGTCGAAGAAAGTGAAGAATGGGAATGGGGCAAGCAACAATGAGTCAAGGACTATGTGTGAGTTGGAATGGGAAGATGATGAAAAGGTTGTCATTGAAAAATCTCAGACAGAAGATATTGTTGATGCACAACCTGAGGAGTCTTATGTTGATGCACAACCTGAGGGTCTCTTGCCACTAATCAAGAGACTACTCCAAGTCACGTGGAAGGGAGGAGTAGGAAGCAATCAGCCTGACTAAGAGATTAAGTATCTGGTGAAGGTTTGTTGGATGAAGAAGCTTTGTGTTACTCAACATTCTTTGCCCTGTATACTCCTGGTGCTGATCCACTTAACTTTGAAGAAGTTGTGAAGAATGCAAGATAGGGAAACACCATGGATGATGAGATTGAGGCGATTGAGAAAAATGTCACATGGAAATTAATTGATCGAAAAAAGGAGCTAAAATAGTTGGAATAAAGTGGGTCTAAAAGACTAAACTTAATAAAAATAGAGAAATTGACAAGTTTAAAGCAAGGCTAGTAGTGAAAGGATATGCTCTATTGGTGTTGATTACATAGAAGTATTTGCTCTAGTAGCTCATATGGAGACTATGCAATTGGTGATTGCCTTTGCAGCACAAAAAGGGTGGGCTATATATTGATTAGACGTGTAGTCTGCCCTTTTACATGGAGCACTGGTTGAGGATGTCTTTGTTGAGTAACCTCGTGGTTACATTCGAAAAGGAGAAGAGGAAAAGGTGTACAAGTTAAAAAAAAGCTCTTTATGGGTTTAAATAAGCTCACGTGCTTGGTACAACTATATTGAAGCATATTTCATCAAGGAAGGTTTTAAAAAATATGATTATGAGCATATCCTTTTTGTTAAACAAAAAAAAGAAGGCAGCATGCTCATTGTAAGTTTATATGTTGATAACCTTCTATCTACAGGAAATGACGAGTTAATGTTTGCTGACTTTAAGAACTCGATGATGCTTGAGTTTGACATGATCGATCTCGGTAAAATGAAGTACTTTTTGGGTTTTGAAGTCTTGTAGAAATCTGGTGGAATCTTTCATTGTTAAAGAAGGTATGTTGATGAGGTGTTGTAGCATTTTAGGATAGATCAAAGCAACTCAATTCAAACTACATGTATTTCTGGATTCAAGATTTGAAAAAATGAAAAGGTACAAAGGTGGATAAAACAAATTTCATGCAAATAGTAGATTGTCTTATATATCTCACCTCAACTCGTCTAGATATGGTGTTTGTTGTCAGTCTTTTAAGCAGGTATACGGAGAATGCTACTCAACTTCATTTACAATTAGCAAAATGGATGCTCAGGTATTTACATGGAACAATAGAGTTTGGAATTTTCTACAAGAAGGAAGCAATAAACTTGTAGCATATATTGACAGTGATTATGCCAGTGACCTAGATGATAGAAAAATACAACTGGAAATGTCTTCCTTTTTTGGTTCTAGAGCTATATCATGGTGTTTAAGAAACAATCAATTGTAAGTTTGTCAACCACGGAGGTAGAATTCATTGTTGCGGCATCATGTTCCTTTCAGGCTATTTGGTTAAAAAGGTTGCTCATGACACTTGATCAAAGAGAGCAAGAGTCAATCCAATGTGACAGTAGTTCTGCAATCAAGTTATCGAGAAATCTAGTTATGCATCGGCGTAGCAAGCATATAAATGTTCGTTTTCACTTTCTTTGAGAGCTCGTACAGACAAGAGTGATAAAAACTGATTCATTGTAACACCACATAACAGATTGCTGATATAATGACAAAACCTCTCAAGCTTGATGTTTTCTTGAAGCTGCGAGCACTAAGTTATTTGTGTTAAAGAATTTAGTTGAAGGGAGGAATGGTTAGAAATTAGTCTAATAAAATCCAAATTTATCTGAGATTCTTTGCTTTAGAATAGGACTTAATTAGTTAGAAGTCTAGCACGTAACTTCTTGCTTATAGCCTTGTTTACTTTCCATTCAACAACACTCAGAATTCCTTTCATAATCTTTCTCTTTCTTTAAAATACTATTTTAGTCACATGAATAAAGAGGTAAAGAGAGAAGAAAATTCCTATTTTTAAAGAGAGAAAGGGTGTGTGAGAAAGAGAGAGGGAAATTTACATAACTTCTCACCCTTGCGCTCTCTCTCTTTCTCTACGAATTGCTTTCTTTTATGGACACTAGAAGAAATACCTGATACAAATTATTGGGTATGAAGTGTCCTACAAAAATCGTAATTCAAAGAAATTAGATAAAAATGAAAATAAATATCAAAATAATTATTTTAATATAAGGATCAAAATAGATGTTTTTAAGGGAGAGATTAAAATGAACTAAAATATTAAAAATAAATATTTTGAAATATAAGGACGAAAATATATCATAGTAAAAAAATATTTGAGGAAAATAATATTTAAACTTTAATACATAGTATTAAATATTCGTTGACGTCAAAGTGAGCAGCTTAATAATTGGTATATATCTCCAATCAAGAAGTTGTGGGTTCGATACATATTGTACTAACAAAAATCGACAAAATATAAAAAAAGATTGGAATAAAATTACACTAATATAGACCTTTGACATTATCATTGATTTACTATAAATTTCTTTATCAAGAGAGGGGAAAAAAATTGATTATGCATGTTCCTGTGTTTGATATCCATCTTCTCAAAATTACAACAATATGAGCAGCTCCGTTTTCTTCTCCGCGCCTCAATCCTTCTCCCACCTGTTTCAAATTTTCTTCTCCAATGGCGTCTCTCTCCTTGTCGTTTCACAGAGAGAGAGAGGGGGGGAGAGTTTCGCGGGATTTGGGTTCAGATTGGATAGAAATCTGCATTGACTGAATTTAAAATTATTGTAGAAAATAGAATCATGATTCCGATTTCGAATTCTTGTTATTTTTCCTTTTCAAATTTCAACTCGAATCGCGGTGTTATGTTTCATATCTTGATTCGTATTCGTTTTACTGCTTCTTTCTTCGGTGCGAGGTTGTTGTTGTTGTTATGATTTCTTTTATGACGAGCTTTAATTTTGATTTCAACAATGCCTCTTCACGTTGCTCGAGAAGCTTCCAAGGTTCCCCCCTTTCATATAGGCTTTCTCGTTCTTCGCTTTCGATTTAATTTTTTCTTTAGATGGTTGATTCATGAAAATTTGTGAAGCTATGGAGAAAAATATGCGCCGAAACGTCCATAGAAGCTTCGCTTCTTGCCGAAAGCTGGAAATATATCCTTGCCGGCATTTTCTTTCAGGTTTGATCTCTCACGTTCTTTTATAAATGCTTTGATTTCTGATTTATTTTTGTCGAATCCCTTCGTTTTGATTATTTTTTCTATTGTAACCGTTGCGAAAGATTAAAGAGCGTTTCTCATCTTCTCAAGATCACTGCAAAATGATTTACTGTTCTGCATTTTTTTTTTCAATCTATATTAGCTCTAGTCGTGCCAGAAATCCGATCGGATAATTTACTTATTTATATATTTTTGCCTAAATTATAGTTTCGGAATTGGCTTTTGTAATAACTATTCCATTGGCATTTTCATATTCAACTTTTGAACTAATAGTTTGGAGCTGTAATGGAAGTGATGATGTGAGGCATTATCTTCTTATGTATGACAAAGAATTGTCTCTTTCAACACTTACAAATGATTATTTTGAATAATTGAACACTAAATTATTATGTAAATGGGGTTTTTGGATGGCAAGTTTGTTAAACCTGAATAAACGATGGCACTGAACTTCTGCTAAGCTATAAGCTGTAGTTGGTTGAAATGATGGTCTTTGATTTGAAAAGTATGACATAATGTATACAGTCCTTTCTTGTACGAATTTCTTATTTGATTGATTCTGTTTTGCAGTATATCCATGGTTTGGCTGCTCATGGAGTTCATTACTTGCACCGGCCCGGGCCAACACTCCAGGACACTGGATACTTTCTTCTTCAAGTGGGTACTACTTTTAGTATGAAACCCTTTAATTCCAATTTAAAATAATAGGATTGCTATTATGATAGGTTGAGAATATTATTAGCATACTAAGAGTATATTAGTAATTGGATTAGGGAGTTTGGGTTATGAACAAAGTGAGGGGAAAAGAGAGGGAAAAGGATGAAGGTGGGCAACTGGTAGCATGGTATACTTGGTAGTTATTGTAGTTCTTATATTTTGTTATATTTCAATATATTTCTAGTTCGGGTTCTATCACAAAACTTAGATTAAGTTTTCTTTCTTTGGATTCTTACTTAGGAACTCGGTGAAGACAAAGCTTATATTAGTGAGACTGTCTTCTTCTTTATCTTTTTTTCTTTTGTGTTGGTAAGTCCTCTTGCTTTAATCTTTACTGGATATTATGCTTGTTATTATGTTACTGATTTCATGTTCTGAAGAGGATTCTTTGTCTAAATATACTGTTATGTTACAGTGGACACTGCACCCTTTCGTTTTCCAGAGCAAAAAGATCTATACAGTTCTGATATGGTGCAGGGTTCTTGCCTATTTAGTTGTACGTATAAATATCACCATCTCCCTCGCTCACTAATTTTCCTTCAAGTTTCTACTCTTTCATGGATTCTTAATGAATATAAGCTATGGTTTATTACATCTTTATTGGAATGAACATTTCCTGAAGAACAAAATGGTGCTTAGAATCATTTCTCTCGCTCAACACTTCTGGCTTCGATCATTTCATCCAAGAGGCTGTTGGTTAATTAAGATATCAAGTTGACTGGTTAGAAACTTAGGATATTTAAACGATGATGTAGTTAACCACAATAGGTTGACCTAGTAGTTACATAGTGTCAATGGAAAAAGAAAATGGTCTAGAAGAAATGGGTTCAAACCATGGTAGCCATCTACCTTGAAATTAATGTTCTACAAATTTCCTTGGTACTTAAATGTATTAGGATTAGCCGGTTAGGCAATTGTCCATGTCCCATGAGATTGAACACTCATGGAGATTAAAAAATTGATGGTGTAGCTAACTTTTTGTTCATTGAATTTTCTTTATAATACATTAGTCTTTGCTTCTATGTCTACACGTTTTTTTTTCCCTCACAGAACAGTTGTCTTTAGATTTACTGTCTTGTCTATTTCCAAATTCAGTTTTCACTTTTGTTACGAATGATGAACAGTGGAAACAAAGTTATTCATCTTCTTTTCTGCTTATATCTGTTAAGTAACAGGGTTTACTCTGTTTTAAATGCCTTTGACCTTTACAAGGCTTGTCAGTTCCTGAGGATAATCACATTCTATTCAACCCAGCTTCCTGGTCCCAACTACCATTGTCGTGAGGTAAATGAAGTGACGTATAATATCAATGCATACTTTTCAGCCTTCTGATACTGATGCCCGTAGCAATCAATGTTAATACACTTGTTGATCTTAAAATATTCTAAAATTAAATAATCACGCCGTTTCAGGGCTCAAAACTTGCCAAGCTGCCTCCTCCAGATAGCGTAGTTGAAGTTCTGCTAATCAACTGTCTGTCACATGTGACTTGGGCCTTCCATTTTGCCTCAGTTATATGCCTCCATAAGATGGTCTTTTAAATCGTGCTTATCATTTTTAAATTAATGTGCAGTTCCAAGAGGGCTCAATTACGGCTGTGGAGATTTGATATTTTCATCCCACATGATATTTTCTTTAGTGTTTACTCGCACATATCATAAATATGGAATGGCAAGGTATTCACAATTATCACGATTCGTGCTCTTTCATATGCTGTTTTCGTCTCTGATATGTCTTAATGGATGAACTAAGTCTCTTCCTGGCTATGTATTTGATTCATAATATACCCAGTTGAACATAATCGGAACTCATCCTTGCAGATTTGTCAAAATACTTGCTTGGCTTCTTTGTGTAATTCAGAGCATCCTCATCTTAGCGTCTCGCAAGCATTATACAGTAGATGTCATTGTTGCTTGGTAACTCGAAGATTCCATCTTAATTGGAATTGTCGAATATGGTTTAAGTTTACTTGTCAAAGTTATTTATCATTTTTGCCTTGCCTGCAGGTATACTGTAAATTTGGTTACATTTTTTGTCGACAGAAAGTTGCCAGGTTTGAACTGTAACAACTCTCTCTATTATACTCAAGTTGATCATTACCTCTTATATAGAAGTAGTAAAACTACTTCTTTTAACCCTTTCGTTTACAGAGTTGCCCGAGAGGCCTTCTGGCACCGTATCACCTTCGCTTCTTCCATTGAGCTCCAAGGATAGCAAGGACAAGGAAGAGCTTCACAGGCTTGTGAATGGAAATTCTGTGGGAATTACTCATTGAAGAAGATGAATGAAAAGTTGTGAATGTCTCTGGTAATGATTTTCTTTTTAGCCCTTTCTTTATATGGAAAGGTCGGGGCCGGGGCATGTCAGTTGAGAATTTCAGATAGGGATGATCTTAGTGACTTAGACAGGAAGAGACTAACAGCATAGAGAGGGTAAGCAAAGGCATGGGCTGAAGATAGCTGTGATGCCGTTTGGAAAGTTGGAAATGGAATCTTGAACTGATGGCCATCCTGTAATTATAGGCTGTGTTGTTTTGCTAGGATCTGAATACAGTGCAGTTTTTTCTTTCAGAAAGAAAAAATTCATTCTGTTCCAATTGATTTTTTTTTCCTTTCCTAGTTAAATTTTGTAAAGTAGTCAACTAGTCAGATGGAGATCCAGTCAGATTTTTACTCTAAATTTGGTTCAAATGATAACCAACATCATAAGAAGTCAAGAAAATGATCAATTAAGGGTAGATTCAAGTAGATTTTGTTCACTTAGTGCTAAAATATGACTGTTAATTATTAGTTCTTGATCAATTATACTACAATGTGGAAAAAATATATAGTTGTTATTTATTTATTCTTTTTTTTAGTTCAAGAGAGATCCGATCCTCTGACCTTTTGGTTTATAATCAATATTTTAACCAATTAAACTATTTATTATGTTTGTATCATGAGTAGGATAAACCTTCAATTTTGTCTCTTGGGCCTTTGGTTTAAAGCTATAAGTCTATGTTTGGATTGGTGATTAAAGCTATAAGTCTATGTTTGGATTGGTGATTTGTGATCATATAATCTATGTTTAGTTTATGGAGTTACTATTTATTAGTGTATAGCCTAAAAAGGTGAGTTTGAACAGCTTGGATTTATTTAATTTGTCGGTTTACCTAACATATCTTTGTTAGGAATTTATATCAGGGCATCAGATGTCGACATTTCCATCAATACTTTTATGTCTATGAGCTTGAATTGTCATTTTCATAGAATTGTAAAAAAATCAATCAAATATAAAAAATATTACCATAACATCATTGTATTATTATATTTATATTAATAAATTTTAATTTATTTTGGAAATGTAACATTGTTAGTTTAAGTATTTTTTATGAATTATTTTTTTTCGGAATTTTTTCAGATATACCTATTGACATTGACATTTTACTGATATTATTTATGAAATTGAGACCGACATCGGGAAATGTGAAGAATTTTTTAATTTGAACTTTAAAATATAGCTTTTTTTCTAATAGTAATTTAGAACTAAAATGATGTCCGATTTTTATTTATGTTAAATAGATTCCAAGCTGGCAATTCTTATAATTTTGTAGTTAAGTCTCCTATTTCTAATTTCCTGTCAAGAAAAAAAGAAGAGTCTCCTATTTCTAATTTGCTAGCTAATTTTTGTTTTTGTATATTTTGAATATCAAACGTAGGCTCACCTTCCTAATTTTAAATTATATAGATTCAATTTATGAGTTAAACTTTCTATTTAACATAATTCACGTCATTATCATAAGGGAAGATAACCAAACAGGAAATTCATTTTTTTAACCCTACAATCCCATTTCATTACTATTTTATTTTCTATTTTTTATTTTTTAAAATAAAATTTGTAAATACTACTTTAATTTTGCAGGGAAGCATTTCAAAATCTAAACTAAAGAAAAATAGTCTTCAAAATTTTGTTTTTGTTTCTGAAATTTAGATAAGAATTTAAATGGGTTTTAAAGAAAGGTAAAACTATCCGTTTGAATAAACGAGCATAATTTTCAAAAATAAAAAACAAAAAGGAAATAGTTACAATCGAAGTCTAATTTCAAAGCTAGTGGATCTACCCAGAACAAGGACTTTAGTGGTGAATAAAGAAATAAAAATGACCAACAACCTTTATTCACGAGGGACTTTTATTATTATTATTATTTTTTTTTAGTTCTTCATAATTCAAACCTAAATCTGATTAGCAACTATCATTCTCCTTGACATGGATCTCCATTTAGAACATGGTAGGGGTAGGAAAAGAAACTTCCGACAACTAACCCGAGATTTAACCAAAACTAAAGTAAAAATTAAAATTTATGCCCTCAAAAACTAATCTGAGATTAAACTTTAAAAAATACTAACTCATGCTAAGATTTTGTTCTACCATATTAGGGAGGAGTACAAAATTCATAGAATGAAATTAATGCCCATAGGAAAAGTTGGTGAATAATAAAATTGGGGTTGGTCAAAATCGTTGCTTACCATGTTCCATCAATAGCACCTAACCTATACCGATTTTGGCGGACCGTGCTCCACCCCGATGAACTTATGCGGTTCTGACGTATCCAGAGGCCAGAGGAGAATCCGTTCACGGTCCGTAGGACCAACACCATTCGAAGGTGGGTGGCCCGCCCCGCCTAGAACAGTCATCTTTGACTAGGCTTACACACATTCGCTCACTTACGCTGTCCCCCCTTAACTTACCCTAGCCCTCCCCCCCGATCGAGTTTTAGTTGGAGATATGTTTTATTAACTTTTAATATTAAATCAATATTAAATATTTAAAATTTAATTATTTAAATTAAATAATTGAATACAAATACTTTTTTCTTTAATAAAAAAGTTATAAGCATAATCGTCAATGTTAATTACCTGTCCTTGTGAAAGTTTTAACACAGAGTGAGTTTGAGTTGACACCTATCCATATGTCGATGTCGATAAATATTTCGAAAAAAATCACAGAAATTATAGATATTGATGCAATTTTTTTGAATTAATAAATAAGACTTCTCATCATAGTTAAATTAACCTGTAACTAACAAGTATATACTTATGGAAATGTCATTTCATATACATATATAAAAATTATTTGAATTAATAAATTCAAATTTAATAATAATTATTTAAATTGATTTTCTTTTATTTGTTTGTAGATTTGATCAATTAAATTAAATTTTTTTAAATCGATCCTTTAGTTAAATTTAATTTAAAATTTGTTTTTCTTAAATCAATTTCTTATAATCTATTTCTTTAAGATTTTGTTAGATTTTTTATATTCAAATTTAACTTAACGTTTGTTGGTTTGTTTTATTCTTTTTTAACCAAAAAGATAAGAATTTAACTTTAATTTCTTTAAAAAAAATAGAAAATGCCCCATATCAATTTTTGACTTTTCTTTTTTCTCTTCCAGAAGCTTTAAATTTACAGAAAACTGAAAAGATGTCTAGAATAGAAATCATTATTTTTTAAAGATTCGAATCCAAACTTTTCAATCCAAAATTTCTCTGGAAAAACAAGAGACCTCCCTCTAAATCTCAACTAATTAGAAGGCCACCATTTGGATCCAAATTTTCTCAACCACTTAGGGATTCACGGCAAAAAAAATAAATAAAAAATCAATATTTCCTCAACATGTCGTCGACTTGTCTGGCGAACATTTAGAACCCTGCCTATAACTTCATTTATTTTATATATCTCAAACATTAATTATCGAAATATATAGAAAAGCTGACGAATGAAAGTCCAAGAGGAAAAGTCCAACTAAATTTGGTTTAACCTTTATTTTTACACAGAAATTCAAAAATTGGCAAAAGTTACGAGGAAACTTGGTTCTCCGAAGTGTAGTATGATGTTGAGCAAGGAAAAATGGTATCTCGACTCAATCTCATATTTTCCAGACAAAAAAATAAAAATCATAGTAAATGGTGAACTATACCATTTGACTAGAATGTGCCATTTATCAGTGCTTTCTTGAACAACAAAAATAAGTTATTTTGTGAGATAGAGAGAATTAATTTGACAAAAAAATGCATAAACCAAAGTTCTGTCATTCCCAACTCACCAAACCAATTATTCAGATTGCGATTCAATTCACATTGGAGGCCTACCAGAGCCGAGTAGCTGGCCGATTAAATTGGTTACCTGAAGTATGGCAAACTAAGAATTAATACAATAAACGAAATACAAAAGTTTCATCACTAAGATGGGGTCGAGTAGTCAACAACGAAAGGTAATGCAAGTTCAAGCAAAGACATTCTATATAAAAAAAAGACTTAGAAACTGACCCCATATGGAAGTACTAAAATCTAATAAGCTACCATACATACTCCCTAGATCTCTTCACCTTATAAAGATGCTATTATCCCTCTCAATCCAAATCCCCCACAAAACAGTACAGAAACAATCCTATCATATAAATATTTTCGAGGGAACAACTAATTTATGAGTCTAGAGTTCATCACTGAATTAAAAAATATATAGAACATAGCTAGCCATCCTGTAGTGAGAAAAGAAAAATATGAAATCTGTATGAATTCCTAAACTTTGGACAGGAGTGAGTGTTTTAACAATCTCCAGAAATCCCAGGCTAATAATAAGGTGAATTATATTGCCGATGACTTCCATTTTATCAAAAAGACGCCTTGTTTCATTTGCCAAATGCACATCCTTGACTCGAAGTCAAATATGATTGGTTTTACCATATCCATAACGAGTATGGAAGTGAAGATAGCAAGTGAACAAAAACATAACAGGGACCATAAAACGTACCGGGTACATCCATCTAAATTTCCTTCAAAAAACAATAAAATTTTATTTAAATATGATATTATGAAAGATATGAATAAGGACAATATGAGCTTCATGAATTTGACTCCGACTCCGTACTTTCAGACATAACAAAAGACTGTAATTCGAATTTTATCAGATGGAATACAATACAAATGTTCATGTATTATTTGATCAACGTACATCTCATAAACTGAAAGGCATAAAGAGCATATTTAAAGGTAGAAATCAGCTTACTTGCCAATACTTGGAAACACAGCGATCAATACAACTATTTTCACCCATATTCAGCTCAGATTCCTTGTACCTGAAAAAGAGAGCAATTGTTAAATGACAAAAAACCATGCATAATTTAAAAAATGCATGTGATAGAACTAACATGAGAAATAATTGATTATAATTCCAAAACTACAACCGAAAGAAATTGAAAAGGATTTCAAGAAGAGGACTGTACTTCTTGTCAACGCATTTGTTAAAACATGTGTGTGTAAGCCTGAAAGACAGAAAACCAAAGGCATATAGGTCAGCCCCACAAAGAAGGTAAAAGAATGAAGCTCAAGAAGGCGATAGATTTAGAATCTTTCCCCAGGACACAATGACAAAGTTATAGAATACAAGAATTTAACGTTTTCAATGATAGGCTTATGTTATCTCTCATTTTCCAAATATTTTTATTAAAAAGCTAAAAAAAAAAAGAGTAATGTAATAAAACCTACTTGTTGAACAGTTCAACTCGATATTCCATCTCCTTTTCTGCCATACCAAATATCTGCTCAAATGCAAAACTTAAAAATTAAAATCAATTTATGATGGTAATTGTGAACTTATAACTACATTTCAGATATATCTGCATGGTAAGATTTTGGCAGAAACTAATAAATTCAACATATTCATCACTTTAAATGGACAGAGATGAACATATTAATGCGTGAACACCAGTTGCCTCATGAGAGCAGACTTGAAATTAATGAAAATTTAATTGTCCAATTTGGAGGAACCCGCCGCAAAAAGAACACAGATTCCACACTAGATCTGGGATACTTGTAATGAACTGAACCCAATACCAATATCCCAAATCAATGCTAAAATTTACAACGAGAGAAGAAAATTAAAAACCTCGCAAAGACAGAAAAACCAACCTGTTCCTTGTCCAAAGCCGACGGCACATCGTTAGGAGAAGCCATTGAGACTCTGAATCAAGCAAAACCACATCCCAAAAACTCAATTACCCACCAGAAACGAAAAATTCGATTAGAACTAGCAGAGTAGACGATTCGGACAAACTTACTTCGTATGAACCGCCAATGAAAAATTTATAGATCCGTAGCTCTGTCTTTAATCGGGTTCGGTAGCTCGATTTGAAAAATCTGATGAGTCGCTGATGGAGGACGCAAAACCCCACTGCAAAGTTCCTGGTACACGATGAAATGGCTAGGGTTTTAGGAAACTGGAGATTCTTTTTTAGGTTTAAACTTAAAGGGAAGAATAATTTATTTCAATTCATTCAAGTGGTGAAGGTGATTTTGTACAACCGAACCGATGTCCAATATGTCAACCGAACCGGTTGAAAATTGATTTTTAGCATTTCTTTTTAAAAAAAAAAAAAAAAACCAACACTTCGTTTGAGAAATAGTAGAACAATCTCGAGGGACCAAGATAGTCGGCCACTCTGGGATATTGAACTTCCAACAATTACTTTCCTCAATCTCAAGAGGCGCAAGAGAGTAGGCACAAAAATTGCCATATTTATCCACCTTGCTAAAACAGAAAACACCATAAGGATTCTTCAAGTTCGAGATTTCATCGATAACCCATACAATTTCAGTGAGATCATCTTCTTCCCTTCAAAGCAATTTCACCACTTCAACCGAATCAAACTCTACTTAAATTGGGTAAGCCACCCGCCCAAGCAAATTTCTCCATTCCCCCAATATGGCCAAGGTCTCCAACATCTTCACACTTTTTGGGGTGCCCACGGACTAATTATCCGCAAGGATAATAACACCATCCCAATTTCGCACCACCCAACCTCCCAAACCCCCTTTCATCTTCACACATTTTTAGCATTTCCAATACCACAAATGAAAATGTGTAATTAAATCTTGAGTTTTTGAAGAAAAGCAATATACCTTAGGCCAGGTTCATGTTGGCATTGATTTTTCGTTTTCAATAAACTGAAGTTGGCTCAGGTGGTTGGAGTAGCTGTTGGAGGAATAAGGAGCGAACTCGGTTTGATTTTATTAACCAAATACAATTTTTTTTCTTCGGGCCTTGTTTGATTTTTAGTTTTAGTTTTTGAAAATTAAACTTGTGAACATTACTTTTACTTTCACCACCTATGTATTTCTTTGTTTTACATCTACAGCTTAAAAACATTTTCAAAATCTAGGAAAAGTTTTGAAATTAATAATATATATTTGGTAATGATTTTTATTTTTTGTTTTTGATTTTTCTGTTTTCTATTTTTAGTTTTCAGTTTTTGAAAAACAAAAACCATATAGGTTTTATAAACTCTTTTTTGTTTTTTAAAAATAAAAAACCAAACATGTTTGATAATCCTTCTTCGTTTTCTAATTTAAAAATGTTAGAAAGGTGTTAAGAGATATGCTAGAGAGAGAAAATTTAGGTAAAGATGACAATAATATGAGGCAGGAGTCAGGCATGCTTTTCCATCCTTGTCCTCGTGGATATTTTTAGTCCATGTGTTAAGAACTCTTGAGACTTTGACTTAAGAACCTTGCTAACAAACAAAACTCATAAAAACCGATTATGTAATCAACCCAAAGAAAGTAAAAAAAAAAAAAAAAAAAAAAACTGGATTACTTTTTTTATCGAATATCTTAAGGTAAGAAAACTTGTTCCTGTTTGAGACTCAAATCACTCCACAAGCAAGATAGATCAAATTTTATTTGAATTATCCTAAACATGCAAGTTATCACAAGATGACAAAATACATTAACTTTTAGCTAAAAGAATCAAAGGCTAATTTCATTACATCCCAATTATATATTCTCAAACTTGACATACATTACTATATATAACCTCTAAAATAGTCCCTAAAGTAACATAGGATCATTAGAAGGGTTGGAACACTCAAGCCAATCAATGTCATAGATAACTATTAACTAATTGTAACAAAAAAAGGTAAATGAAAAGTCTTAAAACTTAAAAACATAAAGAGACACCATAAATTCGAGAATTAATATTGCAATCAGCAAACCAAGAGTTTTGTAACCATATAGGATTAAATAAAGCCTCATTTAAAATATCATGAACTTGAGTTCCATAATTGATGCTTTTGTCTTGAATGAAGTTTGAGTTGATTTATTTTTCTTAGAATATGTTGGAGATTCATATCACTCTGTCCCCACCCCATTCTCTGATTTCGAGGATCGAGATGCTCTGGTTGAGGAATATTAGCTCGTTTGGGTATGGAGATGGGAAAAATTATCGGTTTAATAAATATTTTAATTATTTTTATAATTTAAAAAAGTAAGAAAGAGTAGTAAATATATCAAAATTATTATTACAAAGATAAACAACTATTTTTTAAAATGTTTAATATTTATTCTTAATTTAGTAAAATAGTTAATAAAGTATATATTTATTATGTAAAAAATGGAATTTGGGATGGGATTGAGGCATTGTGGGAAATGAATTCTCTGTTATTGAAGCGGGTACCCAAGCCTGATTTTGTCATCGTTAATGTATAACTAAAGTTTAGATAGATTAAAAAAAACTTTTTAAAGAGAAATTTTAAAGATAGTAAATTTAGAGAGAACAAAAATATTTAAAGAAAAAAATTAGTGAAAGAAAAGTTAAAGATAAAAAAGGAAAATTTTAGAGAAAGAGAGTAAAATGTAGAGAGCAAAGGACACATGTTAGAGGAAGAAAGAAACATATGGTCCTGAATGGGTATCTAAAATATTAATTTTATAAAATACTCTTCTTTAGATGCCCATTATATATATGTGTAGTATGTTTCATTAAAACAAGAAAAACTATATATATATATATATATTTCATATAATTTTAATAAACCGAAAAAGGTACAATATATTTGCTCCCCTCAGGTAAACATCACTTGAGATCTCTGAGTCGCCGCACTCCAGTGTTGTGAACGAGTTTTTTAAATATTGCAGTAAATAATGCTTTGTATATAGGTCTGCTAGGTTATCTTTTGAGTAAATTTGTTGTACAATAATGTCGTCATTTTCTTAAAGATCACGAGTGTAGAAAAGTTACGATGAAATATGTTTTGTTCTATCTCCTTTAATATATCCTCCTTTTATTTGGGACATACATGTTGTGTTGTCTTCGTATAATGTTGTTGGAAGACTTTTAAAAGATAAACAACATGCTCCACAAATGTGCTAAGTCGTTGATCTTAGCCATACTCACTCTCGACTAGCCTTGTGAATTGCAAGAATTTCAGCATGATTTGAGGAGGTGGCTGTTATGATTTGTTTCACTGATCGTCATGATATAGCAGTTCCTCCACATGTAAATAGATAGCCTTGTTGGATTGGTATCGCAACCTTAGAGGGGGGTGAATAGGGTTTAATTAACAAAATATAAACTTTTTAATAAATTGGCCCAATTTAAACAAAAATAATACACTTTTTGAGATATGCAATTTTAAAAAAGTAAGATAAAATAAATTCTAACGCAAACAAGAGAAATTTAAAGCAAACAGTAAAATTCTAAGATTAATTACAAAAATAAATAAGAGAGAGAGTTAGAGAAATTTGACACCGGAAATTTTTATAGTGGTTCGGCACAACTGTCATACTCCACTTCTCAAGCACCTCTTGGGTTGTAAATTGAAATTCTGACTCTTTCCCAGTAGGAGTCAAACCGGTACCCTACTCTTCACAAGAGCAAAGATGATTCTCTCCACGGTGAGGATCACACCGTTACAATGAGTTGGAAATTTCGAAACATACTTACAAACTCTCAAATAGAGTACATGTACAAATTTGAGCTCACAAAAATTCATCCTCACAACAAAAAATTTCTCTCACAAATAAGATGAAAAGAAAAATTGAAATTTGGAGAGATTAGCAAATGAGAATTTTGAAGTTATAAAGGATTGAGAATAAAAGAAATTGTATGATTTTGGAGGAGAAGTTGAGTTTAAATAGACGGAAGAAAATGGTAAAAAAAAATCAAGTTTAATTTTGGACCATTAAATCTTAATTATTAAAAAATGAAGGGTTGAGATAAATTTAAAAAAAATGAATTAAGAATTATATAATAATAAAATAATACATATATATAATAATGTGATTTTGAATTTTATATATATATGTGTGTGAGAAACGGTAAAAATTTTCAAAACCCTTTTTTTACCATTTCTTTTCTTTTCCCTTTCTATATATATATTAACAAAACAGGCTTGTCATTTGTCAACCTACGAATTGTCCACGTCACTTTCTCGGGTATTTTCCTTTCTTGTTTCGATCGCAACTTCACCGTCTGAGTTCCGATTTGAATGATCCAATAATCGTTAGAATCGTTGTAACGAACTCTACGTTGTGGACACTTTAAAAAAACTAAAATTATCAATAAATAAAAATTATGTTTGTTATCATCAAAACATTAATTAATTAATTAAAATTAATTAATTTGATATTAAGGGTCAAAAAACCAACAAACCTATTTGAGATCTAGTTTTTTGTGGATCAGATAAATATCCAGCATCTACATTACCAACTAGATCAAAATTTGATTTGTTAGAGCAAACAAACTCATATCAATTGTCCTTATAAGATAACATAGTATATGCTTAACTCAATTCCAATGTCTTTTTATTGGAGAAAAACTATATCTAGCTAATAAATTTACTGAAAATGCTATATCTGGCATTGTATTATTTGCAAAATACATAAGTGCACCAATTGCACTAAAATTGGTACTTCAAGACTAAGAAGTTCTTCATTATCATTTCAAGATCGAAAATATCTTTGTTCACATCAAGTGAACTATCTTTGTTCACATCAAGTGAACGAACTTCTATTGAATTGTTCAACGGATGTGCTTTATCCATATAAAATATTTTTAAAACTTTTTTTTTGTATAGGGATGAACAAATATTCCACATGCTAAATGCTCAATTTGCAAGTCAAGGCAAAAAAAATTTTACCCCAATATTTTTCATCTCAAATTCTTTCTTAAGATATTCTATAGTTTTTAAAAGCTTTTCATGAGTTCCAATTATATTCAAATCATCAACATATACAGTTATAATGACAAATCCCGACTTTGATTTTTTATAAAACACAAAAACAAATTGGATTATTTTGATATTATTCTTTCAACAAATATCCACTAAGACGATTATACAACATTCATCCTGATTATTTTAATCAATATAATGATCTCTATAACTTTATTGAATACAATTCTCGAGAACTTTGATTATACGTTTCAGGTATCTTAAATCCTTCAATGATTATCATATAAATATCATTGTTTGGATCCCATATAAATATGTTGTGATTACATTCATAAAAAGAAACATATCAAGACCTTCCAATACAGTCAGACCAATTAAATATCTTCATGTAATTGCATCCACCACTAGAGGTGTTCACTGTTCGGTTCGGTCTAGTTTAAGGGCCGAACCGACACCAAAACCGAATCTTTAGAAATAAAAAAATTTAAACTGCACCGAACAACATTAGCCACACGAACCGAACCAAACATTCGTATTGGTTTAGTTCGATTTTGCAATTCCTGACTGTTTGAGACGACTTCTTGTGGCTGAGTATTGGAATCGTTAATTTGTTTCTTCCTACTTCTCTTATTTAGGCTGCCAAGGTTGGAGGAGAAGTAGCATTAGACACAATGGTGCCGGTGGTGACAGGTGGTGGTAATAATGAGTTGGATAAATACTGAGTTGGATATGATGGTAGTCGCTGCCGGCAAAAGAGGGAAGAAAGTGGAAACAAACTAAAAATTTTAGAAGAAAAATAAGATAAAGGTTGAGGGAAAGAAGAGTGGAGGAGAATAAGAGAAATGGAAAAGGAAAAAAAATCTATGGAATTTGGTTGGAGAGAGAATAAAAATGAAGGGATTGTGGAAGTAAAATCCAATAGAAATGTAAAATAATAAAATAAAATGATTTTAGTATTTCAAGAAAATAATAATGAAAAAAAAATTTTAAGCTTAAACTTAAAAGATGTTTAGTGTTTGGAAAAAAAATAATAATTATTTAATTCGAAGACATTTAGTCTTTTGATAAAAATAATGTTAATAATAATTAAAAAAAAAGGTAAAAGCCTAAAATAGGTTTGTTAGAGAAAACTCAAATTAATGAACTTGTATTTGTATTTATGTATGTAGTGTACAATCTCTAAGTATAATCCTCCGATTAATTCTCTCGATTGTAAACTTTAATTCAATGGATTTGTGAGCTTATTCTTGAATCAATGAAGTTGGTGTCTTCTGCTTCTTGTTTGTCAAAAGATCTTTGAAATCTTTGACTTTAAACATTGTTGAAGATCTTCAGCTTGTTGATGAAGCTTTTAGGCTTATAACTTGATGAAGTTCTTCAGCTTCTAGCTTGATGAAGTTTTTCAGCTATGCAACTTGTTGAAGTTCTTCAGCTATGCAACTTGTTGAAGTTCTTCAGCTTGTTTGGCGAAACTTGCAGCTTAATGAAGTTCGAAATTTGATAGAGTCTTCAACTTGTTGCTTGACGAAGTTCTTTGGCTTGTTGAAGTTCTTCAGCTATGCAGCTTGTTGAAGTTCTTCGATTTGAAGTTTCAAAAGTTCTTCGGCTTGCAGCTCATGAAGTTGTTTAACTTGTAGCTTGTGGATGACTTTGAATGATTGTAGATGATTTTGAACACTATGATGACTCTGAATCTTCAATTCTTCAGAAACTCATTTTCCATCAAATGAGAGGTGACCTCTCTATTTATAGAGTTTTGGTGGGTCTTATATGGGTCATATGCTTGGGTACAATACCTTTTATGAGTTTGGTCCAATTAGTTGATTTCATCGGACAACCATAAGAGAGACACATGACATAACTTGATTCATTGGTTTCAAAATTAATTTAGAACACATGTAACTTTATGATTGGTCCTAAATATAATCTTAAATTGTGACTAGTGATTGGTCGAAATTTCTCCTTCAACAAGGCTATCAGCCATCAGTCGCTAGCCGTCAACCATCATTACATAAGGTCAATGTGACATGACATCACACTAGTAGACAAGTGGTATTCCATGACAGTTGTGAACAGTTAAAAAGTTTGGAGGGAAAAAAACTGTCATAAATGATGGGGGCGCATTTTTGGCAGGAAGAAACACTATTTTTCGGATTTTGTAAGTTTTATGACAGTTAAAAATTGTCACGAAAATCGAATTTTCAATGACAGTGAAAAACTGTAACGAAATGGTGGAGGCGTGATTTTGGTGGGAAAATGGCAATTTACAAAAATTTTCATGCTTTATAACATTTTATAATTGTCCAGAAAAATAAAAAAAATTTCACGTATTCCATGACAATTACTTAGACCATCTTGAGAATGTATGACATACAAAAAGTGTCACAAATGATTTTGAGCGCGTTTCATTTCTGTCGGAAAAATTGCAGCTTTATTAATGATATTAATTATTTTGAGATTGTTCGGTCGCATCGAGTATAAATTTATGCTTAATAAATTCCCCCAAATACTCCACGAAACAAGTAGAAAATGGTATTTGGTATAATGGTATACTTATCCTGCATAATCGTGCCCTTCCTCTCTTCGATCTCGAGTTTGAGCCCTATGAATTTAAATTATTTTTTCAACCCTCTATTATTATATTTTTATAAAAATAATATTAGTTAATTCTACTTTCACCAAACATTTCGTAAACAAAATATTTATATTTAAATTATACTCGAGTTTTTTTTTATTGGAATGAAAGGTAGTCAACTTAATCAATGCTTAGGAATTATTTTGGGTTTAAATTGGAACTAGTTAGGTTTGTTGGAGACTATTTATCGCCGGCCACATGTCGACAAAAGAAATGTATTGTTATTTAAGAATATCTTTGATTATGATACTCTGCCTAATTGTGCCCTTTCTCTCTTCGGTCTCGAGTCCGATGGATTTAAATTATTTTATCAACCCTGTATTATTATATTTTTACAAAATTTTACCTTTTACCATCATTAATTAATTTAATTATAATTAAAAAATAATAATATATATTTATTTCTTATCAACCATTCCTTACATAAATTTAAATTATAACCTGGATTTTTTTATTGGAATGAAAGTCAACTTAATCGAATACTTAGGATTTAATTTGGATTTAAATTGTAACTAGTTAGGTTCATGATCCTTTAAATTTTTTTATAACATAAAATCTTGAATTTTAGATAGAAATCTATTAATTAAATCTCAGTTTTGAAATTTTTTTTTCAAAGAATATTAATTGAAACTTTTTTAAAGAAAATAGAAACAATTTTTTTCAATAAAATAAAAAGAAAACGTAGTAGATATTTCTTTTTATAAAAAAAACAATAAAATATATAAACAAAAACATATTGAATTACGTGTGTGAATTATATGTTGTTAAAAAAATATTTTTTATATATATAATAATATATTATATTATATTATATCATATTAGAAATTAGGTTAACTTTACCATTTTACTCCCTCGACCCTCACCCTCTCATGCACAGCCTCCCTCCCTCCATTCTTCATGTCGTCTCTGCCTCTCCCACACTCACAGTCTTTCTCTCCCTCGTGACCTCGCCGTCGATTCACTCTCAACCCGCCCTGTTGCACTCCGCTGCCACTGTCACTAGTCGCTGCTGCCGCCGCACTCCGCAGCCAGTGCTCGTTGTCGTCGCCACACGCTGCAACAATCTCCTTCTCCTTCGTTGCGTGCAGTGATGCCACGTCACCGTTGATCGGTTAGTATTTCTCTTCTATTCTCTCCATTTTCTCGCCAGATTCGATTTTTTGAATAAATGATGCCTTTTATTTAGAGTTTGTCGTTACACTAAAAATAGTGGTGGTAAAATGTAAATTTAAAGAAACAAAGGACTGCACACAAACCTTGGAATGAACTTGGGAAAATGAAGAAACACTAGTAGAAAGTTGTCTTCCATGACAGTTGTGAACAGTAAAAAAGTTTGAATGAAAAAAAAAACTGTCGTAAATGATGGGGGCGCGTTTTTGGCGGGAAAAAACGGTATTTTTCGGATTTTGTAAGTTTTATGACAGTTAAAAACTGTTGCGAAAATCGAAATTTCAATAACAGTGGAAAACTGTCACGAATGGTGGAGGCGCGATTTTGGCAGGAAAAAACGGCAATTTACGAAAATTTTCAGGCTTTTATGACATTTTATAATTGTCAATGAAAATAAAAAAATTTCAAGTATTCCATGACAATTACCTAGATCATCTTGATAATGTATGACATACAAAAACAAATGATTTTGAGTGAGTTTCATTTCTGTCGGAAAAACTACAGCTTCGTTAACGATATTAATTATTTCGAGATTGTCCGGTCGCATCGAGTATAGATTTATGCTTAATAGTTTTCCCAAATACTCCATGAAACAAGTAGAAGATGGTATTTGTTATAGTGGTATGCTTAGTGTAATTGTGCCCTTCCTCTCTTCGGTCCCGAGTTTGAACCCTATGAATTTAAATTATTTTTTCAACCCTCTATTAATATATTTTTATAAAAAAATAATATAAGTTAATTCTAGTTTCACCAAGCATTCCATAAATAAAATATTCACATTTAAATTATACCCTGATTTTTTTTATTGGAGTGAAAGGTAATCAACTTAATCGAATGGTTAGGAGTTAATTTGAGTTTAAATTGGAACTAGTTAAGTTCATGAAGCTTCAAGTTTTTATAACATAAAACTTTGAAGTTTAGATAGAAATTTCCAAAATTAAATGTTAGTTTTGAGAATTTGTTTTTTTTTATTAGATTCTTGTCTAAATTTTTAAGAATATTAATAGTAACTATTTGAAAGAAAATAGAAAAAAGTCAATAAAATGAAAAATAAAAACTTAATAGATATTTCTTTTTGTAAAATATATATATATACATATATATATATATATATATATATATAATGGTAACATATTTAGTTACTTGTGTGAATTGAACGCTGAAGACCACTGAGAATTATGGACACATGTGTACACCAAACACCAACAAAATAAGCTGATTTTATGAAATTTTCAAGTATAATATTAATATAGTAATTATTTTTTCATTGTAGGTAATTACAATTAAAATAAATTAAATCAAACCACGCCATTTTGCGAACTTCTTTCTTCCTCATCTGTTTTCGATTTTCTTTTCAAAAAACCAAAAGTTCATTATCTTCCCCGCGACGTCGTTCAAGATCTGTTACCTAGATGATGCAAATTCACATAATCGATCGCCGACAATACAAGAATTATGAGTTTTTTCCAACGCTTTTATTCTCGACGCTGGGCAAACATTTTTTTCCCAATTAAAGAATAATAGTTGAGACTCTACCGACTATTGACTAAAATAATCTGGAAAGGAATATATTTTCGAAGCTTTTATTATCGACACTAGGTGAAGTTACTCTTACCGACGCTTTTGCCTAATAGTCGGGTAAAGTTTTGTTTTTATATATTACCACTCCCGACGATTTTTGAAATATAAGGGAGAGATTTCTATTCCCGACTATTTTATTATATAGTCAGTCAAAAATTTTCTTAATTTTTTAAATTACCACTCACGACTATTTTTAGAAAAAAAAAGTTGAATAGTGGACTTTACACCAATATTTTAATAAATTGTTGGGCGCTATTGTTTTTTATTGTTTTCAATGTTACAATTCCCGGCTATTTTCGAAATAGTCACTACCAGAAATATGACTTTTAATAGCTTTTGGGCATAGCATTTTAAAAAATGAGCTATGAAAAAGTAAATAAAAAAATGGGGAATTTGTGAAATTTGTTTATTTTGGCGCCTAATGAAAAGTTGTACAGTCTCCAAAGCAGAGTCATCTCCTCCTTGTCCTTCGTTTTTAATTTTCCTTCGTGCTCCCAGATTGGAAAGTTGTCCCCCCCCCCCCCCCCCCCGCCTACTCCAGCCAGATCTGAATGCTGTCGTGGCCGAAGTGCTCCTAGAACTGAAATTTGCATCTGTCGTCTTGCTCTAAGCAGATCCAACACTGCTGTCGCCTTCTTTCTTCCAGATCCAAAAGTTGTCAAGCTGCGCCGGCCAGATCCGTGCGCTGACGCCGCACTACTCTAGCAAGATCCAAACACTACTGCTGCTGCACTACCCCAACAAGATTTGAACGCTGCCGCCACCATCGTTCTCCCAAATCCGAAAGCTGTTGCCGCCACTTTACTCTCAGATCCGAAGCTGATCGCGCCTCCCTTAGTTCATTCTCGAGGTCTGTTACCCACACCCTTCAGGAAATCGCGTGGGGATTTCATTTTATCACGAGAGAAAACAAGGTGATGAACAGCGAAATTCTAGTTCTCTATTTCTAGGAAAAAAAATTAAATCCCTCTAAAATTTCACCTAAATCTTCAGTAGAATGTCTTTCTGCACCACTTTGCAGAGTGACAATGGTGCTACACCTCTCGGTAATTTTGTTAGGTATTCTTTTGGCTACCTATCAATATCGATATCTTGATATGTCTACTTGTGAGATTATTTTAGTTGTGGCATGTGGTAAACTTATTATGATTTTTTTCAATGTTTGATTGTTGCTTCTTCACGGAAGTGGTGTAAGAAGAAGAATAGAAGGTCTATTTGGATGGCATTGTAGCACAGTTACAGAAAACTTTCATGATGCTTCTTTCATGGTTTTTAACTTTAGAGAAGGTGAAAGGCGAAGCCAAATTCGTACTGTATGACTTATTCTCTCGTATTAGCCATATTAGAATTGCATAGGTGTTCACAAAGAATTGTCACGAAAAATATGAATCACATGGAATGAGCACCATTTAATGTTTTTTTAACAAGGAAGTAGGAAAAGATAAAGATGTAATCCAAATTGTCCAATTTATATTTATAGGGAGTGACTATTATCTTCTTCTATATTTGTCTTCACTTTTTGAACTTAATGACCTAAATTTGTAGATGGAGTTTACTGCTTCAATTGAGTTGGAAATCTTCATTTCCATTATCAATTGAGGAATTGCAGGACGACCACATTTGTTGCACATGATACTTTCGATATCTGCTTTATATTTAGAAAAAGTGGTTTCCTACTCTATCATGTGAATTATTTATGAATAGAAGAAATTTGGTATTTACATGTTAAGTTTTTTGTCATGTTATTATCATGATTATTATTATTTTTGAAGTAGGATAAAAGTCAGAGAAACTTTCTTTTTGGGCAAGCAAACAACTTGGCATCTAGCCGTTCTTTGTTTACTAGGTTTATATTTGTCATAATTTTGAGAAGCTTTACAACTGGTTTACTCTCAAATTTGATGATACTTTGATTTGAGAGGGCAGTCATTTTTTATTCGTAACATCTGATCTTTGATTAGCTTTCTTAAATGTGCAACAGTTTGAAAAGTGCAGACCATAGCATTGGGGTTGAAACTTCAATGTCCACCCTAGTACTAAGCAAGCACAAAATAGTTATCTCTATCATCAAAAGCTTCTGTGCTATTTTTCCTTAAGTTTGTACTTCTTTACTCGCACTATTTGGTTGTTGATTCTTGTGTGGTTTTCTTTTTATCTCATATTGATTTCATTTTATCATTAGCTAATTGGCTACTATTGCATCATGTTCTAGTTTTGCTTCATAATATTTGTTGATAAACTATACTTTTATGGTTGTTTCTTTGGGATTAGTATTTTCATTTAGCATTGGACTCCTTTTGTAAACATTTCTCGGATCCCTTTCCAAAAATAAAAAATAAAAAACATTACTAGGATAATAGTAAATCTTTGTTGTTGATTTTTGAAAATTTCCACGTATTTAATATTCCATTCCTTCTACCTCTGTTCTGACAAGTCATGAACACTGAAATTGTTTAATTTAATTGGCTCTCTTGTAAGTGTGATTCTCATGATTGGATTAGTGTAACAACTTACACTACTTTTTTTTTATTCATGTTCCTAGGATTGAGTGACAAGGTCTGGTGAATTTCTTTGCTAAAACAGGGAACAATATTGTATTTTCAAGAAATTCATAATCAAGTTGGTATTGCTTGTAATGGCGGTTTAATGCCATTATTAAAGTTTCTTGATTCAAAAAATTGTTCTCTTCACTTAGATTTTGGACACATACTAGCAAAGGAAAGATTTTGTTACTTCTTCACTTAGATTTCTATTATCCTAACCTTGTTTATTGCTCTGTTAACTAGTATTTTGTTCTCAAGAGTTGCTCCGTTTACTTCTCCTTTTACTCCTCCTTTTAACGACCATTATACGTCATGGTAGTTTCTTTATTGGGATGGTCCTCCCTACGATGCCTTTCATGGGATGATCTCATGCTCTTAAAGTTTGACAACAAGTTTAATCATAATGTCCCTATTTGATGTACTTTGAATAAACCTTAAAATTAGTCTCGACCTGTAGTTTCTATCTTTTCCCTAATATCATCAATAAATTGTTTATGTCATCAGTTAATAAGTTGCCTAATATCAGGACAATGGACAAATCATGGATGAAAAAAAATAGATTGTCTGACGATTATGAGTTAGGAGTCGAGTCATTCATTGAATTTGGGTTCCATCATGCAAATGGTTCTAAGGTTATTCGTTGTCCCTGCTTGAAATGTGGAAACCGTACAGATAAGGATGCTGCAACCATTAGAAATCACTTGTACGAACATGGTATTGATCCGAGCTATAGGGTATGGTTCTGGCATGGTGAAGAACATGCACCTAGAACAGATGAGGATAGGTTGAATGGTGAGTTCAATAAGAATCACGAAGATGATAATAATTTGTTTATGTGATTGACATGGTTCAGACTGTTTATTATGGAATTTCACATGTATATAAATCGTTTGAAAATGCTAAGAAAACGTTATACCCTGGATGTAAAAAGTTCACGAAGTTGTCAACTTTAGTAAGATTATACAACTTGAGAGTACGATATTCATGGACCAATTTTAGTTTTTCAGAATTACTATATGTAATTAGTGACCTCCTACCAGAATTGAATGAAATGCCCGAAATCCATGTACAAGGCGAAAAAAACATTGTGTTCTTTCGGTTTGAATTATGAGAAAATTGATGCATGTCCTAATGATTGTTGTTTATATATATAGGAATACGCATGCATGAACTGATGTCCTTATTGTAGTTTGTTTAGGTGGAAATTAAATAAGGATACAACTAAGGAGAAAGAAGGAGTTTCTGCAAAGCAACTGTGGTGCTTTCCTATAATTCCAAGATTCATTAGACTATTTAAGAGCTCCGATCATGCTAAGAATTTGACATGGCACAGTACTGGTAGGAAACTAGATGGGGTTTTGCGACATCCCGTTGACTCTCCCTCCGCAACCTTTGTCGGGAGATGCTATTTTTAGAATAATTACTGACATGAACTTCCTAAGGGGCAAGAAAGACGACAATAAGTTGAGTTGGCAAACTACCAATAGGTATTGGAACAGAAAATCTGCATTCTTTCAACTTCCATATTGGAATAAGTTGCATGTCAGACATTGTCTGGATATAATGCATATCTAGAAGAATGCGCGTATAAATATCATGGGAACATTATTGGACATTCCAGGAAAATGTAAAGATGGAATAAATGCTAGACTTGACCTGGTTGAATTGAATATTCGTACTGAACTTGCACCAGTAACGAGAGGGAAAAGAACTTATATACCTCCTGGTTGTCACACATTATCAAGAGAGGAGAAAATAACTTTATGTAAGACTCTGTATGATATCAAAGTTCCTGAAGGGTGCTCCTCAAACATTCGAAGTCTTGTCTCTTTAGAATACTTGAAACTCAACCAGCTGAAATCTCATGATTGTCATGTTTTGATGCAACAACTACTTTCAATCTCACTACGCTCAGTTCTACCTAAGCATGTGCGATATACCATTATCAGGTTGTGTTTATTCTTCAACCGAATATGTTCTAAAATTGTGAATGTTGAAGAATTGGATAAATGGCAAGATGATATAGTGGTTACATTATGTCTATTGTAGAAGTACTTCCCACCTTCATTTTTCGATGTAATGGTGCATCTTACTATTCACCTTGTGAGAGAAGTTAAACTTTGCGAGCCTGTCTATTTAAGGTTGGTATATCCATTTGAACGATATATGAAAGTATTGAAGTGATATGTGCATAATAAAAATCGTCCTGAAAGAAGTATTACACAGTCATATATAGTGGAGGAAGCGACTCAGAAAGTCGTAGAACGCATAGTAAGTGTTATATTAATGTTTTAGCACGAATAATAATTGTTTTAACTTATATTTGCTGTTACAATTGTAGGATAATCTCATGATAACGCAAGACTTGGAAAAAGAGAATGTGGACAAAGATGGGGATTTGTTATCCATCGCACTAGGCAATAGGGATCAGCCCGGACTTGTTAGAGCAGTAGGTCCGAACATAACAAAAAGCCAGTACTTCCATTCAACCAAAAACTCAACGCCCCCAATAGGAGAGAAAAAGGTGGACATCGAAGAATATGATCGAATGGTAGCTCTTGTGAAAGAACTTCAAGCGAAACTGAAGAAGCATGAAAAATGTTCCCCAAAATCAAAACATGGCATGCAGGCTAGGAAGACTCCTAAAAAATCTCCTAAACCAAAGCCTACCACACCATCTAAAAACACTTCAAAAAAATCTCCTCAATAAAAGCGTGGTACTTTATCGAAGCATGAGCGAGATGAAAAGGTTTTAAAAAATGAGAATATAGATGAGGTAAATGTTTATGTTTACCAAGTTTTCTTATAAAAAATGTAATTAGCGTAGTTACCAATACTTAACTGATGTTACTTTATGTGTTCACTTGAAGATATTGGACAAGGAAAAAACTTTGGCGTTCAAGGTAAGTGTTCACTAGCTTTTCAATTTAAGGAAATAAGAAATATAACATCGTTAACTGCTTATAAATATTGTTTTCGATACAGGAGGAAACTCATTGTCATCTGCACTTGGGTCCATCGATAATGTTGTCGTTGCGGGCATTATATTTAAATCTGGGAGGAATGATGGAAACGTGAAAGTGTCCATAGACGTGGTGGTTGATGACGACTCTCGACTTCCAATTCCTTCGCATGCAAGATATGATATTCTCTCGCAAAAAATAGGTTCATATATATTATGGCCACAAAGTCTAGTCATAACTGATAAAGAAAAGGTAACATCTCGTAGTTGATTGTAAGAATTCATTAGTTCATTGGTCACTGTTAACGCCTCATGTTATTGACTATATTCTTGAGCTGAAACATATCGTATGATCTTGAGAAGCATGTTGGTCATAGTACAATTATTCGTTGTGTCATTCACCACCCAATAAAATTAGTTAGGCATTATGTTTTCATGTCTTCTCAAGGAATGGAGAATGTATATATATAGTTTCATTTCATTTTGGTGTGGAGAAAGAAAATAAAATACATTGGTACTAGATTTGAGGAGATCAAAATGATTGCTAAAGCAATAAATTGCATTGAATTGAATGAGAGAAAAAGATGTACATATATATAGTGCCAAAGGCAGAGGGTGATCATTCCCTTAATTTTATTATTGTGAGGGGAGGAAGCACTTAGTTTTCATTTCTTCTATCCCTCCCTCAGTTTTAGTTTCTATTTTCTATCGTTCTTTGCAAGTTAGCACTTTGGCACTGGTGGAGTGTGTTCAAACTTTTTTGTCTTTCAGATTCTTTCCTTTCATTACTTTTACTAATTGTGAAAGCTTGTTCTTGCAGTGAGAAATGTGTTTAGATAGTGTTTCCATTTCGTTTGTATTTGTTAAAGTTATGTTGTTTAGATTTGTATGTTCATATCTTGTTTTTGGATGTATTTCTCTCCCGATATGGCTGTTTTTGTGGTCTCTTTTGTGAATATTGCGCCTTGATTTTAGGCTTGACTTGCTTATGTAAGATTGTGTAAGTAGCCAATTAAGACTTAGTGTTTATATGTGTCATGCATATAGTATAATGTCTAGTTGGATAATTGTGTGGTTTAAAGTTTAGTTGGATAATTGCGTGGCTATCCTGCAGCAAAGATAGTCAATTAAGACTTATTGTTTATATTTGTGTCATGCATATAGTTGAAAGTCTAATTGGATAATTTTTTGACTATCCTGCAGCAAAGATAGCCAATTTTCGTTTCCGTTTGTGTTTGTTAAAGCTATGTTGTTTAGATTTGTATGTTTATATCTTGTTTCTGGATGTCTTTCTCTCCCGTTCTGGCTGCTTCTGTGGTCTCTTTTGCGAATATTGTGCCTTGATTTTATGCTTGACTTGCTTATGTAGGATCGTGCAAGTAGCCAATTAAGACTTAGTGTTTATATGTGTCATGCATATAGTATAATGTCTAGTTGGATAATTGTGTGGTTTAAAGTTTAGTTGGATAATTGTGCGACTATCTTGCAGTAAAGATAATCAATTAAGATTTATTGTTTATGTTTGTGTCATACATATAGTTGAAAGTCTAGTTGGATAATTTTCTGGCTATCTTACAACAAAGATAGTCAATTAAGATTTAAATAAGTAGATTGTTTTTGTTTGTTAGTGTTCAACATCTGTGTTGTTCCTAAATTAGTTTTATTTAGGTAAAGTCTTTAGTATTTTGAGAATTTAAAAAACCGTTTGATATTGTCTTTTTGCGTCTTTGTTTTTGTGAAAGAAGAGTTTTGTATGAGTAATTTGAAGGGAAGAAAAAGATCTTATGTGCTTATTGTGATTGTTAGCTCTCTGTTGAGCCACTACATAAAGGCTATGAAAGTGTGTTGATTTCAAAAATAAAGTTTGCTGGTTCTCTGATTAATATTAAACTGATTACATAGTGGATGACCTAAAATGGATGTAGATCCTTTATGGATTGAACAAAATCGGTTCTCCACTTTTGTGTATATTTGTCGAAGTTAGATTCGTGTTTTCTTAATTGTTGGTTTTGAATATGTTGTTCAGCATGTGGGAGCGAGGGTTGAAGAAAGCAGGGCCGAGAGTTTCTATAATATGTTAGCTACATTTTGTAGTTTGACCTTTCACGTTTAGATGGTATGAACTCTAACAACATATAATAGTAATATGTTAGGTACATTTGCTGTAGTTTGACCTTTCGCATATACTATTGTGAAATATTTGAGATTTTTTTTTCATCGCTTAGGTCTTCCAATAAGAGTCTGGAAAACCATGGCGGGTAGCTACTTGAATATTTAAAAAATTACTGTTAGGCTATTTTTTGTTGGGTTAGCAGTTACTTGGTATAATTT
Source organism: Momordica charantia (assembly GCF_013281855.1). Classification (NCBI taxonomy): domain Eukaryota; kingdom Viridiplantae; phylum Streptophyta; class Magnoliopsida; order Cucurbitales; family Cucurbitaceae; genus Momordica; species Momordica charantia. The sequence continues at coordinate 1,931,435 of NW_028275161.1, read as the reverse complement.
GTTTATGTACGGGGTTGATGGACATGAAAAAACTTCGTTGATGTATATATAATTTACTATATGTATACACTTTATATTTGCAAGTGGGTTGGTGTACTAATGAATATATATGTTTTTGTATGTAAAATACGTCACAATTGACAGGTACTAGGTACAACTATGGAAAGCGATTTTTAAAAACATTTCAAAACAAGTTTATGTGAAAAGTTACATTTATAAATGTCAACAAAACAGGTTTCGTGACGAAAAAAAAAACATTCAAAACCGTTTCTTTACAATTAAATGTTGTCATTATTAAGTATATGATGATAGTTTTAAATTGTCATTGTAAACCTTTCTGTGACATATATCGAATGTCATTATTTAATGTTGCATGAAATTTTTAAGTTGTCATTATACAATTTTTCGTGATAGTTAAAACTGGCAATATTGATTGTTAAAACTATCACTACAAAAGTTTTTATGAAAATTATAGATAATCATTTTAAAAAAATTCATGTCAATCTTTAACTGTCGTTAAATACTAGTTCATGACAATTTATAAACTGTCGTCTTTCGGTATTTATTGACAGGAGAACAAAAATATTTGTTCATTTTAGTGACACTTATAAATAGTAATTAAATGATTTATGTCACATTTATTAATTGTGATGGAAAATCTATGCATGACAAAGTATAACTGTAGTTGTAAATACATTGATGACAATTTTTCAAATTTATCATCTTCTTCTCTTTCATGATGTGCCTTAATAGATGAGAATTATATAATTGTCATGAATTATGTTAATGACAGAATTTAATTGTCATTAAAGGCAGACTTTCTACTAGTGACTTTATTCTGTTTTTTTTTAACCATGAATTACAATAAATTAATTATTAATTAATATTATGGGTGTACAAAAGTAACCGAAAAATCGACGTGACCGACTAAATTTGACCGAATCAACGTCGATGGATCAATTTTTACCCCCAGGTCAGTTGGGGTTGGTCGGTTTTTACCCCACGTAGGTCGGGGTCGATTTTTATGATAAATATAGTCCAAACCGACCGACCGTCGTTAGTTTAATTATTAAAAAAATTATTATATATATACATATCAAAATTTAGGGTTTACAAACCCTTCCCAATTTTGTCACCGTCGCAACACCCTTCTGCCCTCTTTCATTTTCTCCCTTTCTCCCTAACCCATCTCTTCCCCTTCATCAACATCCATAATCTTTCTCCCCATATCTTCTCTCCCCTTTCATCAACTTCTGTTTTTAATGTCGTCGTCGATGCCGACGCCAAAGATCTTTCTCTCCCAATCTTTGATTTCTTCATGCATGTAATTTTATCTCTCAGATCTAAGATTTTAGGTATGAAAATTTTTATTTTCTTTTAGATCTAAGATGTTTTTGGTCCCTTCTTCCATTTCGAACACTTTCTGTAACATTTTTTTTCGTTCTTCTTCTTCATCAGATTTGCGAACTCTGTTTTAGAAGAGGTAAAAAAAATCAGTTAACCGACCGACGAAACATCGGTCCGAGAAAGGAGAAAAGTCAGTCGGTCGGCGGGGATTTTGGCCTGAAAACCGATCCGACCAACTGATGTAAACACCTAATTAATATGATATAATTTATATTTTATTAAAAATTAAAATTAATTTATGCATTTTTATTTGAAATAAAATTTCAATGTTGTTGAGGGTAAAAAGGGAGCTGGACACGCATCACCATTTATAAGGCACGAGATCACAGGCGATTGGTTACACACCGTACACTGGGATGGCAAGAGAGCGCGGCTCCACTCTTGTTGTACGGGAAGCATGCTGAGCACTGCAACCGGACAGATGTAGGGTGACAAGTTTCAAGCCTACAAATGGAGGCGCCACCCACTGATTGTCAGGGGCATACAGTCCCCATCAGACATTGTATAGCTCGGCGCCCCTGCTATCCCAACCATCGTCCTTCCTGGTCGGCCACCCGAGCCTATATAAGGGAAGTATTCTTATCTTTGCCAAGTAAGTGAAAAATCTGTCACTAAACCATAAAATGTCTTTTCTTAGTCCCTACTCTGATTTCTAACTTAGGCATCAGAGTGCATTAGACGGGACTTCGCACCACATCGAGTTTTCTGGTTGCATGCTCATTTGATCATTGGTAGAGTTGCTCGTCCGAGGGACATGTGGACCTCTTCAAAATTCTCCGTCAACAAATGTTATTATTAAATTATAAGCATTTATAATATTAAAAAAAATCATAATTTAACTAAAAAAATGATATAAACAAACTAACACTCATTTATGCAGTGAAGAAATCACTAGTTTTAATGAATCGTCTAACACTTATAAGAAGATTCATTATGAGGGACGTTCACAAGGTGAGGTGGGGACAAGGAATTCCTCGTCCTTGTTCCCATCCGCACCCTCCATTTAATTCTCCATCCCGTGAAATTTCGCAGAGATCGGGAAGGGGATTCCCTCTAGAGAATTCACAAGGATTCGGTTTCCCACAGGTAATTTTTCTCGTTTATTTTTTTTATTTTTTAAAAATTAAAAATTATAATTATATATTATAATTTCTTTAATTAATTGCTTAGTTTATGATGATAAAGCATCATTTATATGGTCTAATCATCCTTTATATATCTATAGTCTATAGTATATATAAAAGACAGGATTCAGAGAAATTTTTTTTACCGTTTTTGTCCTTCACTTTTAATACTTTTGAATATGAAGTTTGAGGTAAATTGGTCCTTTTACATATAGATTATTCAATTCATTATAATTATAATTATTTATCAAAAGATTTGATTGATCTAAATGCAGCTATAATTATTTCGTTATTAATTCAGGTGAGATTAAATGGAAATAAATGTTTAGATTAAGGCTTGCTTTATATTCCACCATTTTTCCCACGAATGGCTCCATATTGAAGGGTTTAATAGAAGTTAATACAATTTAGATTTAAAACCGTTGGAAGAAATTCAAGAGATTTTGGAAATTAAATTGACTATGGAAAAATTAGTAATAGTTGATTCAACTTCCCATGGAAGTTTGTAAACTTTCCATATTTAAAGAAGAACAATAGAGAAAATTTAGCAACGTCATTTCAAATTCAGAAATCTACGAATTTCCAAAAATGTGTGTATCATCATCATCATACTGTTTTATCAAAGAGTTGAAACCATTCAACAAAACATGGAGAATAAAAGTAAATGTTCTTCGTAAAGGAAACATTCAATCTTGTGAAGATAAGAATCTCAACATTCTGAACTTTATTTTTGTCGATGAAGAGGTTTTTTTTTCAAAGTCATTTTACGACACTTTCATATGTTAATTTTAAATTTCAAAGTCATTTGTTATTTCCTAATCATATTCTATAATTGCAGGGAACAAAGATACAGGCGGTCATGTTTAATGATGTCATCGAAAAAATAGGAAAGAGTATGGAAAAAAATAAATCATACTTCATTCAAAATGGAAATGTAAAACCAGTGAATAACAAATACGCGAATGTTAATAGTGAGATAGAACTAAGTCTATCTCCATCATCAGAGGTCGAAGAAATTTAAGAGTTTATTGGTTTACATATGTTGAAATTCAATTTTATTGAATTTTCAACTATTCCATCACTTGTGGGAAATTTAACAGGTACGTAATTTTTTTTTTTAAATAAAAATTTGTGGGTAAATTTGCTTATTTTTCTTCAACTTTATAATTTGTTTATCTTAATTCTATTCCATGAATAGATTTTACAGGAATGGTTTTTTCCGCAAGATCTAAAGTAGAAATCAAGATGAAAAATTCAAATAAAATCATGTCAAACAGAGATATTTTACTCATAGATAAGAGGTAATATAAATATTGTTAAATTAGTTTTTATTTCATTTTGTATTATTTACATTATTTTTTCCTAATATATATTTATATAATTGCTCATTTTACAGTCGTGCGACCATGAAGCTGACATTATGGGGTGATTTAGCAGAAAATGAAGGTCTAGAAGTGGAAGAAAATGTTAAAAATAATCCTACCATCATTGGAACCAATGTTAAAATTGAGATTTACGAAGGTATGCACTATTTTTAAATTTAGAAAAATGTGAATCATGAAAGGAAAAATATAAAGTTACATTTTTTGTGTTAATATTTTTAGGAGGAGTTAGTTTGTCAACAACTTTGACCAGTATTATTCTCATTGATCCAAACCTTTCGGATGCAAAGGACCTAGATGCTAGGTATGTTAATTTATAATTTATATCAAATTATGTTTTTTTATCATATTTAATTAAGCAATCACATGCAACATACCATGCAGGAGAGAAAAGCTTCTTGATTATACAAAGATGGCCAACATCAACCCTTCAAGAAGAATGCAAGAAGCTAAAGTAGTTAGTATACAAAATTTAATGGAAGGAATTGATAATGTTACATACTGTTCGCTCATAGCATGTATTATCAATGTATCTAATAAAGAAAATCCATGGTATGAAAAATGCAAAATATGCTGCCAGAGAGTGTATCCAAATGATAGTGATGTGACAGCTTATTGTAGCAATTGCAACAAAAATGTAACATTCATTAGAAAATATATGCTGAAACTTTTAGTTTCTGATGGAGAAATGGATGCACACATAACTGCTTTTGAGGCAACCGAAATGTTAATAGGATGTGACGTTTCTGAATATGCTACAGAAATTATATAGGTAAATATACATTCTAACTACAATTATATATTTGTTTATTATATTATGATATTGTTTATATATGAAAATAAATATATTCATTTGTTACTTGGATTTGCAGATGAAGAAGGAGCATTTAAAATTTATCGAAAGTTGACACTCGCTGAAGATAAAAAATACAAATTCCTCGTAAGATTAGATCAAAGAAATGAAGCAGACCGAAAAAGAGGATATTTTATTGCCCATGAGATCAATAAAGTTGAAGATGAAGCTTGCAATGTACAACATGAAAATGTTATACATATTAAGAAGAAAATTAAAGTAGAGAAATAAGCTTTTTAGAAGAGATACAATTGTTTTTAAATTATTGTTCACTGTTGTCGATTCATTATCATGATAATGTTGTTTTTCAGTTATACATTTTATTTTATCCTCTCAATTTCTTTTACCTTTTATGACAATAATTTAGTTGAAAATGATACATTACGTTAAAAAATCACTTAAAAAATAAAATGAGACATTATATGAAAAAATAACTAAAAAAATATTATTTGAAACCATGATTATTAGCGAATAGGTTTAAATCAACTCATTAATCATTTTTGTTTTAAAAAAATAATTAATTATTTTAATATTTTACTTTAAATTAATTTTGAAATAAACCTCTTGAATTTAAATAAAATTAATTCATATTAAAATGTTTAGGTAAGCACAAAATTTCACGTGAAACTAAAAGATGATAAAAGAAATTATATATTTAGAAACTAATAATACTTATAACCTTTGGAACATTCCATGTCCAACTTTCTCATATTATTCATCTTCTTTCCAAAACTAATTTAATCGTTTTATTTACTTTTCAATTATACATTTTCTTCTTTTTATTCCATCCTTGAAAATGAAAAAACCAATTTCCCACAGAAAAAATGTCAACAGAAACCTCTTTCAAATAAAATAATATATATCACCTAGAAGTATAAATAAAAAATTGGATATGAATAATGATTTGCAAATTATATATATTCTCAGGAGAAACTCGCGTGATACACTTTTGATCAAATTTGATGTTTGAATTTGAAACTTATTCGAATTGGATCCTTTATAGATTTGAATTTGGCGCTTGTATCTTTATATATAGATTTTTCTTCATTTTTGAAAAATGTAAAAATAATCTCATTACTAAAGGAATTTTAAATTGAAAGTTTCAACTATTGTATACTTTTGTAAAAACAATCAAATGCATATTCAAGCTATTGGAAATAAAGCTTAGAAGAGTTGAAGGTTCTTAAAAATAGACCTAAAATAAAATTAAAAAAATTGTTTAAGTTAAACGGTAAAAATCAAATGATAGTTTTTCTAAAAAAAAAAAAAAAACAAATGATACTTTCGTAACAGATTAAAATGAGGATATTTGCAAAATGAAAAAAAATTAAAAATAAAACTAAATGATGTTTTTTATCCCAACAAATATAAAATACAAAAAATACAAAAACTTATAAAGAAATTAAATATTATTTCGTGCGCATTCAAAATGTATAATAAAAACAAGATAGAATAATTTTTTTTTAATACAACATATGAGGTTGATAAAATAAAAAAAATAATGATGCTCATTCAATGAATAACGCTCATAAAACCGTTACAATACAAAATTATGAGTATGACATAATGAAATCATGCACGTGATTCGTACATTCTATTTCAAAAAAAAAAAAGGAAAAGATATGCACATTCAAAATTTATGATTAAAACAAAATAAAACAGAAATTTAAAATCATGCTCATTTAATGAATTACTCATAAAACTTCATGTACCGTTACACTACAAAATTATGACTTTCAATGAAGCAATATTAATAAAGCTTCGTTACACTACAAAATTATGGGTTTCAATGAAACAATATTAATACTGCCATAATAAATTGATATTTTGTCTTTTTATAATTCCTCATCTAAAACGTCTACATATTTATATATTTTTTTAAAACTATCTAAAACATCTATATTGTAAGTATAATATTAACAAAATTATTATATATTACCTTTCTTTGCCCAAACAGTTCTTTCATCAATCCTTTCTTTGCACCTGTTGATGCGTGGATTTCGGTCCTTCGGTTCTCTTCTTTGCACCTACCAAACTTGTTGATCCGGGACTAGTACCTGCAAAACCAGATGAGCTAAACCGGTGCGATACTAGTCACACGGGCTCCGATGCTTAAGTTAGCCGGAGGATAATGTGAAATGTAGCTAGTTTTAGATGCCCTTACCTCTAAGGCTGGATCGTTACTTATAGTCGCCAGGTTGTTCCAGAACATTCCATAGGTAGCTAACCCTAATTTCGTTGGCGGGCCTGGGCAAAACCGTGGATCGAAGACGAAGGGCCGCTGGAGGGCCGTGCCACGGGTCGGGACCGAGCCCCGGGTCGGGGCCGAGCCACGGGTCGGGACCGAGCCCCGGGTCGGGGCCGAGCCACGGGTCGGGACCGAGCCCCGGGTCGGGGCCGAGCCACGGGACGGGACCGAGCCCCGGGTCGGGACCAAGCCCATCGCAGCCCAGTGACTTCCTTCCGATCTTCACCTGTACCTCGACTTTCGGTTTCCATTGCATAACAGTTGCCCCCTGCTCTCAATGTGATGCTTTCGATCTAATTGGGAGTACAGCTTTTGTAGTGATCTATCTTGTCATATGGGCCCGAGTCGAATGAATTGTCGAATCATTGCGGGGCTCATGGCACCCTTGTCGCAGTGAATGATCTTATCATCACCGGACACGAGAAAGTGAAAGTGTATGTCAATTTTCCTTTTCCTTGCAAGACCCGATGCAGCCTGTCATGCAACTGTCACATCTACAGTAGACCCATGCTTTGAAATCTCGAGGTGTTGGGCGCCGAGCCGAGATGTCACAAGTGTGTTGGGTACCGTGCCAAGTAGTCACAAGGGTGTTGGGTACCGAGCCGAGTAGTCACAAGAGTGTTGGGCCTTGTGCCGAGCACCCTTTGGCCCGCTGGGTAAAGACCTCTGGACCGAGAACTGTGCTATGAGTTGAGGGCTATTTAAACCCCTCCATCCTCATCAATTCTTGCCAACCTCCCAACAAGGTATTCATTTCTCTGCCCTGTTCTTTGTCGTATTTTCTTTTTATATGGCCGGCCTTGATTTCGAGTGGACTTCCTCGGATGATGGGTCATCATCGCATCCTTCGTCAGAGTCTCAGTCTTATCGTCCATTTTGGATGGATAACTCCAGTCTTACGGCGAAGGACCTGCGCCGCTTGCGTTCGAAATACCGTATCCCAGATTCGGTTAGCCTTCGTCTTCCAAACCCGGGAGAGAGTATTGACGGTTCTTATCCCGGTGAAGTAGTATTTTATGCTGCGATGTTCCAATTTGGAGTTCGCCTACCATTGCCTCTTTCCTTCAAAAATTTTTAGCTTTTAATCAAATAGCTCCTTCCCAAATCGTCCCGAACGGGTGGTCTACTTTGATTAGCTGCTTTATTTTGTGGTCACACCTCGGGGGCGAGCAGCTTCTAACCGCCGCGGATTTTATGTCGCTTTATTATCTCAAACACAGCCCCGAGGATAACTTTCATTTTTATGTTAGTTCCCGGAACCAAATTCTGGTGATGGGTCCCTCCTCAGTGAAGCATTGGAAAAATGAATGGTTCTTTGTTGGCGATGACTGGCTGGCCCATGATGAGAGAGGGTTGTATTTTCCTGTCCCGACCGAGTGTAGGGAGTTGGGTAAGTAGCTTCCGAACTCCGCCGGGACTTTCGCAAACGTCAATTCTGATATTCCTTTTTGTTGGCAGTTTCCCGCAACTGTGAGCTCACCGCCGAGACAACCACTTTCTATCACACCATTATCCAGCTACCGGATATCGAGCGTTGGGGCCCAGATTTGGTTACGGAGCAAAACCTAGTGGATTTTGGCTTGACCCTTCCGCGTAACCCTCCAGGTCCTTGTCGAAATCCCCTCTTCACTTTGCATGAACGTCGTTTTTTACCTTTATCTTTGTTTGTAGACATGTCGAGACGGAGTGCTTCCTTGTATGAAAGAGAGCGTCGCCGGAATACCCGGGGTTTGGGGGCCAGTTCTAGTTGGGCTTCGGATATCGAGGTAACTGATTTGACCGAGGAGGGACTCCCTTCACAACACGCTCGATCTTCCATGCCTCCGACAGCCCCGAGGCGCTCTACTCGACTTCATGGGACAGCTACCCCGTCTTCCCCTCGAGGTCACCCAGGAATCTCCTCTCAAGTCCCAATTTTCCCTTTCTCTGGCCCATATAATTCTGATGCTGACGGGACAGCTTACCTGGAAAGAGCATTTAGTCTCTGGCAAGGCCTCGACGACTCATCAAGTGGGTCAGACTTTGGTCTGTCAAATCTTCAGCACAGCATCAGCACATGCCTTAGCGATCTCCACCAGGTGAGTGCTTGGTAACCTCCAGTATTTGCCATAGCATTCTCCCCTAACGTTAAATCTTATCCTTGGCAGACTTTCAATCGTCTAGTGGTATTCTCGGGTCGAATTGCTGACGAAATTAACCACCTCCGCTGCCACTATGCCCCTCGGGAGGAGCTGGAACATGCCATTTCTTCCTTCAACCAGGCCACCAGCCTTCTGGAGGGTACCCAACGTGAGTTGGAAGCAGAGAAGAGAAAATCTCGAGACGAGCTAGCTAACCTACAGAGGAGACTTGACGAGGCCAACGCTCGACTCTCTAATTCTGAGTTCTTGGCCAGGGAATTCAAGAAAGCTCAGGAGTATGTTGACTTGCAAAACTCTGCCATGGAGTGCGGTGTTTCCTGGTCTCTCCGTCAGGTTTCTACTCAACACCCTGACATTGACTTTTCCTTCCTCCCGGAGCGTTTTAGGGCCGAGCGTGACGCTCCTGACGACATGGATGACGACGACGACGAGTAATAGGGTAGCTTGAGCGAGTAGTTCTTAAGGTTGACTTTTATGTGCTTTGTCACTATGTTGCTTGTATTCTTTTCTTTGGAATCGTCAATTAACCCTCTTACCAGTCACTTACTGGCTTACGGCTCTAACCCTGATGGAGTTTTGTTGCTTTCTTTTCGTAGATTTCTAACTCGTTGGTCATAGCCAATGGTTTTACACCCGCTGTTGCTTTTTGTATTTTTACTCCATCTCATGTTTTAACCGTGCTAGGCCAATTGACCCGCTTCTGGTTTGGTCGTGTTGAGATTGTTTAATTGTTCTTTCCAAACATGTCGATTAAAGTAGATTCATGCTTCGTCGCACATGATCGGCGTCGAGTGATGGTCGGACCCGAGCAGTGGTCGGTCCACGAGCCGTGTTTAGTCAAAAATAAGACCTATTAACAAACATAGGCTATCTCGTAAAACCTCCGACTAATGTAGATCTGTGCCTGTTCGCACTTGGTCGATGCCAATAGTGGTCGGACCCGAGCAGTGGTCGGCCCCGAGCCTTGCTCGGCCTGCTCTGTATAGCTGGTTTTACCGTCACCGTGTAGGATTGGATTTACCAAGCTTACGTCGTTGAGTAGCCGTAGTCGGTACCTGTTGCCCCCTACTCTCAATTGTATTGTCGATATCCTTTGAGAGTACGCTTGTAGACGAGACAAAGTATTTTATCAAAAAGTCTCTTGGTATCTCGTTTTGGATTTAAGAGATACAGTTGACAGAGAATCAAATAAATTGGTACTTTATTGAACACAAGGAATTATAATTAGAAATCTTGTTAAAAGTAGAAAACAACCATATTTGAAGGAAGAAATAAAAGGTCAACAGCCCCCCTTAGTAAAAGTTCTGTCGTTGTCCCTCATTGAAGTATAGTAGCATTCCCGTGACACTCGTTGTTCTCCTTTAATTTCTCCTACCCCACCCGGTGTTGGGAACTTCATGGATTGGTGATATGTGGATGGTATTGCTCTGAGCATATGCATCGTCGGTCTTCCCAGTATTGCGTTGTAGGAGGATGTGTAGTTAACGACCAGAAAGTCCACCATCTTGGTGACACTCTTCGGCCCACTTCCGAATGTTACTGGAAACTCTATCCTCCCTTCGGGGATGACCCGTTCTCCCCCAAATCCTACCAGTGGTGCCGAACTACTCTTGAGCACCTTTTCTCCTAAATCCATAGCTTTATAGGCTGTCCAAGAGAGGATATCCGTCGAGCTGCCCCCATCCACCAAGACTCGATGTACTTTAACATTTGCTATCTTCAACGTGATAACAAGTGCATCGTTATGAGGGTGAAGGAGGTGAGTTGCTTCGTCTTCCGAAAATTCAATTGTCACCGGCCGGTTTGTAGTATACGCGTGGTAGACCTCATTTTGCTCGCGACTCGTCCTAGCTTCACGCACATCTGCTTTCCTTTTTCTCCCAGATTCTCTTTCTATGGGGCCCCCCATTATAGTTCGAATCTCTCTTGCGGGAGACTTGTCGCTTTCGCCGATCTGGGTCGCTTTAGGTTCCTCTACATACTCCTTGAGGTAGCCCCTTCGGATTAGTCCTTCCACCTCTTCCTTGAGATCAAAACAATCCTGAGTTGCATGGCCGTGATCCCTGTGGAAAAGACAATACCTGCCTTTACTGCGCTTAGCTGACGGGCCTTCATCCTCTCCGGCCATTTAAGCAACCTTTGGTCTTTGATCTCAATCAGAAGTTGCTCGATTGGAACGGTGGTCGGGGTATACTTTTCAAATTTTCGGGGTGGATCTTTCTGGTTACTCCGATCCCTCTTCTCCCATCTCGACCCCTGCGGTTTATCTCCCGACCTCTCCCTCTTTGGGTCGGTTCGCTTTCCGTCAGGTTCCCTTTTTGAGTAAAAGAACTCACCAGCGCTCATGTACCTCTGAGCTCGGCTCAGCGCCTCCGAGAAGCTATTCGGTGTTTTCTTTCCGAACGAGAATGACAAATGTTCATCCCTAACGCCGGACATGAAGGTCAGCAGAGATACAGCGTTTGTAAGGCCTTCTACCTGCAGCTTCTCCTCGTTGAACCGGGCTACATAGTCGTGTAGACTCTCTGTCGTCCTCCGCTTAATGGTTAAGAGATAAGCCACGGGTCGGCTCCGACACCGCCCCCCTACAAACTGGGTCACGAATGCTCTGGCCAAGCTCTTGAAACTCGAGATCGACCCTCGTTTTAATTGTCGAAACCATATTCTGGCCGACCCGTTTAAAGTAGTCGAGAATACCCGGCACCTGACCGCTTCCGACACTCCGTAGATATCTATCCATTCCCGATAAGCATCTAGATGGTCCACTGGGTCGGTCGTCCCGTCGAATTGCTTCACCGTGGGTAGCTTGAATTTTGGAGGGACCTTTTCTCTCATGATTTCCTCCGTGAACGATGAGTCGGCTTGATCCAGTAGTTCTTCGAGGTCGAATCCCTTCTTCTTGTGGCTATGTCGCTTCTCCGAGGACTCTGGCCGATCTGCCGGTTTGCCTTTGTCGAGACTTATCGGTTCAGAGTTTCTGTCATCATGGTCGCTCTTGCCCCCATTTGGTGCCGGGGATTTATGTTGCTTTTTCGTCTTTCGAGGGTCGAAAATTCGGGTTCGTCGCCTGGTATTTCCACCTATCCGCAACTTGCTCCCTACACTGTTTGTTGACTCCTCGGTATCGCTTTCCGCTGGGCCCTTCCCCTTTTTCGGGTCTCTGACAAGGGGCACTTCGTCGGACTCCTGTCGCTCGAATGGTCGAAGGACTTGGGTCATGCGTTGAAGCATGCCCTCTACCTTGTCTTCCAAGACCGCGAACTGCTATTGGAATGGCTCAGGGGTCGTTAATGTATGCACCTCGGGCAACCTCTCCTGACGCTCTTGGTTTGGCTGGCTGGTTTCATCCTCGGGTCCTCCAACCTGGGGGTCGCCCAAGTTCAGCCTTCTCTTGGCAGAACAGTCATCATGAGAGCGTCGTGGACTCCTCTCTGGTGTCATGTTGCTCAACTGGATGCTTTAAGTCATTCCCACAGACGGCGCCAATTGTTGATGCGTGGATTTCGGTCCTCCGGTTCTCCTCCTCGCACCTACCAAACTTGTTGATCCGGGACTAGTACCTGCAAAACCAGATGAGCTAAACCGGTGCGACACTAGTCACACGGGCTCCGATGCTTAAGTTAGCAGGAGGATAATGTAAAATGTAGCTAGTTTTAGATGCCCTTACCTCTAAGGCTGGATCGCTACTTATAGTCGCCAGGTTGTTCCAGAACATTCCATAGGTAGCTAACCCTAATTTCGTTGGCGGGCCTGGGCGAAACCGTGGATCGAAGATGAAGGGCCGCTGGAGGGCCGTGGGCCGTGCCACGGGTCGGGACCGAGCCCCGGGTCGGGGCCGAGCCACGGGTCGGGGCCGAGCCACGGGTCGGGGCCGAGCCACGGGTCGAGACCGAGCCCCGGGTCGAGACCGAGCCACGGGTCGGGACCGAGCCCCGGGTCGGGACCGAGCCCATCGCAGCCCAGTGACTTCCTTCCGATCTTCACCTGTACCTCGACTTTCGGTTTCCATTGCATAACAGCACCAAAGCTTCTTTCGACAAGCATTACCTCTGGAAATACATATTATTCCTCAACATCTCCTTTAGTACCGGTTTCAAATCTGACACAAGTTCGAGATCAAGCTGATTAAAGGTAAATCCATATTATATTTAACTTTTGGTTTTTTTTTGTTTTGTTATTTTACCCAAAAGAAAATGTTTGAAATTTTAAAAAGTCATTGTAGATTTACGCAATGAGAAATATTATGATAGCAAATACCAAAACATAAATAGATATAAAATGGAAAGATTGATAAAAAAAAAAGACATGTAAATAAACTTTACCTCATTTTAGCCTCAGATCTGGTATCGAAACAATACCACAACTTTAAAAATGATGATCTACGAATATCACAGACTCTCTAATGGTGAATAACTGCAACTCTAAATCATTGTGGTTCTTTATATTCATATGGTGCAACCTCATAAAAAAAATTGGAATGTTGTAGGTTAGAGTTTACAAGTGAAATGCATGTATTATGGAAATTAACAAAAACATGTTTTCCTTAATTATCGCAAATTTTAATAGTGTGAGTTATTAGTTTTATTTTAATTTAAATTTATTACTATTATTGTCATTTGAGATTTGATTCTTAGAGATGGAAAAAAATTAAGTATAGATTTTAAAAAATATATTATCTCAAATTTTAATAATGTTATCCCATATTTTCGTTTTAAAAAAATTACTCCGTATTTTAATATGGTTAGTCATTAATGTTTTGACAATATGACCTATTAGATATGGTAACAATATTAATTATAGGTTTAAAAATTCATCTTTTAAAATATAATAAATTGGTCATCCTAAGGTAACTATTTAAACTAATAAATTAGTTCTCTTAAAGGTAAATATTTAAAAATGATTACAATTTATTGTAATCCCTTTTATAGACGTAATTTAATTTAAAATAAATAAACTTAAAATAATAAATATTTTTTATGTTATGTTAAAACCTTTTTTTTTTTAACTTTGATGCGTAAGATGAGAGTTTGGGATGGGGACACAAAGTTTTTTTAAGTACTTTAAAAAAATCTGAAATGGGTGTGATATGGAAATGAACAAAAATATTATTCCTTATTTATCGCATATTTTATGAATGTGAATCACTGATTTAAATTTAATTGAAATTTGTTATTATTATTATTATTATTATTATTATTATTATTATTATTATTATTATTATTTTGAGATTTGACTTCTTAGATATGGAAAATATATTCCAAATTTTTTTTTAAACCACTAAGAATGTCGCGATTAGAGTTTACAAAATTAGTCTTTTTTAATTATACCATATTTTCGTAAAAAAGAAAAAAAAAAACTTCATTTTTAATAATGTCAGTCATTAATGTTTTGAAAATTTGACCTTTTTAGAAATGGTAACAATATTAATGATAGGTTTCAATATTTGATTTTTGAAAAATACTCAATTAGTCATCCCTAAGGTAACTATTTAAAGCAATAAATTAATTCGCTTTACGGTAAATATTTAAAAATAGTTACAATTTATGGTGATCCCTTTTATATGGCAACACAACAATAATTATTTAGAATTTATATTATTATTAATATTTTTTTAGATTTGACTTCTTATATATTAAAAAAAATAAAGTATAGATTTTAAAAAAATGTTTAAACGATTGAGAATGTGGTAATTAGGGTTTGCAAAATTGGTATTTCTTAATTATCTCAAATTTTCGACAAAAAAATTACCTATTTTAATTTAAAATACATAAACTAAAATAATAAATATTCTTTCAGTTAAGCTTAATTAATATAATGCGTAAAATGTGGATTTCACTTTTTAAAAAAGAATATATATTTCGAAATTCTTGTGACGGGGACACAATATTTTTTAGTAGTTTGGATTTTGATTTTTTGTATGTGGAAACATAAATTTTAGGTTTGAAATATGATTTTTTTAGATATGTCAACAACATTTAGTAAAAAGAAAAAAACACATTTAGTAAAAAAAATATTTGGAATAAAAATTATTTGGAATTTAGTATAAATTTTCAAAGTTGCTAAATTACCAAACAACAATAATTATTTGGAATTTATATTGTTTTTTTATTAACCATCTCGATTATATTACATCTGTTTTTTTATATTATTTTTATGTTGGGTTCTCATATTTACGCCATAACATTTTATTAAGGTTAACGTGGATATCGATTTCATTTGAACCTCACATTTGTAACTACTTTCCAGCAACAAGTTGAAGTTCTTGAGGGTGTAGGTAAATTGAACACATTATTAAACTTTCAACTTTTACAATATTAATTCTCTTGAGTATTCAAATTTTTTTTTTGGAATAATTAAGTAATTTTATCTAATTTGAGTTATAATTTCTTTGCAGGATTGATATTCTACAAAAAATGTGGCGGTTCTGGATATTCCAGACGGCAATGAGAACTTTTGAGGGTTAAGTTTTCTCCATTTGCAATGTAATTTCTGACATTGTGTTCTAACTCGGGGTAACAATTCAATTGTTTAATATTTTTATGTAGATTAGCTGTATATATATATATATATACAGATTAAAAAAAGTTATCTTTTTAACAAAAGTAATATTTACTATTTTTAGCATAACAAAATTCATGACCATTTCCTTTTTGGATTTTCAAGTTACTAAATTACAAATGGAACCAAATGAATATAGTGTGATATTTGACTTGGATTGTTTATTATTGTAGTACAACTTTGATGCCAACTAAAAGGTTTGATGAACACCATGCAAGGGGACACTTCTACGGCAAAAGGTAGATAATTAAAATTTTACAATTTCCTTTCTAATTATTAATTATATTATGAAACGATTACAATTTCTTCCCAATATTTATTTCCTAATTTATTTTCTTTTGTAGT
Organism: Momordica charantia; assembly: GCF_013281855.1. Classification (NCBI taxonomy): domain Eukaryota; kingdom Viridiplantae; phylum Streptophyta; class Magnoliopsida; order Cucurbitales; family Cucurbitaceae; genus Momordica; species Momordica charantia. Next base: position 1,915,377 of record NW_028275161.1, on the reverse strand, counting down.
TTTATATGATCATGGAAAAAATTGCATGTCATTTTTCAAGCTCACACATATATTACGACATATGACAATTTTCAAAATTGCTTTATTTTTATATTAGTGTATTACAATATTTTAAAAATTAAAAAATAATTAATTGTTCAATTATTTTATGTATGTGTGGATGAAGAATATATATCATATATTTATATAGCTTTCATGGTTTTTTTTTTAAGAAAAGACGACTATATTTGTATACTACTAAGTACTCATACATGTGATTTTCATGATTATACAATGATATTATTATTTCAATTAAAACAATTCATATTTTCAATTACAAGATAAGTTAAAGAAGTTTATATTTACAATATTATAAATATATAATATTTACATACTTTCATTTCATTTAATTGAAAAAAATAATATTGGACAAAAAAATAAAAAAAATTAAATAGTATTGTTTAATCCAAATGATTTAAGTATTTGCATATAATAAGCTCTACGGTGATCTTATTAGACTAAGGTCATAATAATCAATAGGTGAAATAATTTCTCATCTATTTAGTAGCTTATCCTAACCATTTGTATTTATAGGAAAAGAAAAAAATGACTGAAAATGGGAGGAAGAGAAAAAAGTATGCAGAATTATCGATCGAAGAACGAAGAATTAAAATTCAAAAATCTTCTCATGCAAAGAAGCTAGCACGAGAGAGAAAACAAGTTCAAAATGAGGTTTCCAATATATTCGTCCGACAAGAACTACATAAAATTTCGAGCGGTATGCTTTTATAATCTATTTACTCATTATTTGATTATTTTAAATACAGCCTATTAAAATTGAAAAACAATTATACATATTTTATAACAGATGACATTTCAAATGATGAAGATATTGTCATTCATGAACTCAAGTCGATGCCTCTATGTGCATTTTGCAACGGAAAATGATTGGAATATGAGACACCAACATTTTGTTGCTATAATGGAGAAATTAAACTTTCTCAGAGCAAATATCCTGGTGAATTGCTTCATTTTTTTACATCTCAACATAAAGAAGGAATCAAGTTTAGAAAAAATATAAGAGCATACAATAGTATTTTCTCTTTTACTTCTTTTGGGGTTAATTTGGACAAAAACTTGGCGTCGTCAAGAAAGGGGGTTTATACCTTTAGAGCTCAAGGACAGATATATCATGATCTTCCATCACTTCTACCAGAGGATCGTCCGAGATACTTCCAATTGTATTTTTATGATACTGAAAACGAAGTTCAAAATAGAATCAAGGTACTACAAAATGGAGTTCTCGATGAATCAATTACAGAAAAGTTAATGGTTGTCTTACAGAATAACCCGTATACTCAAATCTTTAGATCCTTGAAGGATATTGGGTCATTCGAAGACATCCAAATACATATTGCAAGTAATGTGAAGATTGATCAACGAGTCTATAACACACCCTCAGCAGATCAAGTTGCTGCAATATGGATTGAAGGAAACACAGACAATGTACCCTTCGAGAGAGACATTGTAGTCCATGAACATTCTGGAAATAGACACAGAATAAAACATTATTTTAGTTGTTATGACTCATTACAATATCCATTGTTATTTCCAAGAGGAGAACCTGGATGGCACCAAGAAATAGATAGATGCACTCGCAAAAATGAAAATCTCCGATCAAATGCGATGATTGATAATCAAGATACCCAACTCTTGGAACACCAGAAGAAATCATTCAAAGAGAATGTCGAGGTATATTACTAGATTTCTATATTTTTGGTAACATACTAAATTTTCATATTTTTCTTTTTCAAGAAACAAAAGTCTTTACATATTTTAATTTTATAACATAACTTATTGATAGGTATATCGAAGAAACGACAGAAAAGAATTTCTTGTAGAGAGTATTATTGTTTCAAGTTTCAGATAAGACACGACCCACCAATTCTTCTTTTGGCTGGAAGATTGTTCCAACACTATGCAGTTGATATGTACATCAAACTTGAAACAACAAGACTGGATTTCTTTATAACACAACAATCTCATATAAGATCTGAGTTGTACCAAGGGTTGGTAGATGTTGTTAATGTGGGAGAAACAAGAGGTGACAAGATAGGAAAGAGGATAGTATTACCGAGTTCTTTTGTTGGTGGTCCAAGAGATATGCGACGCAGATACTTAGATGCCATGACCTTAGTTCAAAGATTTGGAAAACCTGATCTCTTTATTACAATGACATGCAACTCAGATTGGAAAGAAATTCGTCAAGAACTTCTACCGGGACAACATCCACAAGATAGACCAGATCTCACTTCTCGAGTTTTCAGAGCAAAACTCCAGGATCTTAAAGATCAGCTTTTCAAAAAACAAATTTTTGGAAATGTTGCAGCTTATGTTTATGTCATTGAATTCCAAAAGAGAGGATTGCCACATGCTCATATTTTAATTATTTTTCAAAGTGGCTACAAAATAACAAATGCAGATCAGTATGATAACTACGTCTCGGCTGAAATTCCAAACAAGGATGAAAAACCTCTTCTGCATGAGTACGTAGTCAGACACATGCTTCATGGACCGTGCGGAGAATTGAAAAAAAGTAGTCCATGTATGGTTAATGGGAAATGCAGGTTCCACTATCCCAGACCTTATAGTTCAAAAACTATGCAAGGAAAAGATACATATCCATTATATCGAAGAAGAAATGACGGAACACAAGTAAGTTTTTAACAAAATGTATTAATTTTTTTTAATGACATCTATTCAATTTTTAAAACAATCTTATAAAGTTATACTTAATTTTTTTCATTTACAGATAAATATTAGGAATGCAATCTTAGATAATGCTTGGGTTGCTCCTTATAATCCGTATCTTCTTGGAAGATATAATTGTCATCTTAATGTTGAAATTTGTTCAGCAATTAAGGCGGTCAAATATCTCTACAAATATATATATATAAAGGTCATGACAGAGCAGCAGTTGCAATAACAAAGGATGATGATGACAAATTTGTCAATGAGATACAAGACTTCCAAGATGCAAGATGGGTTTCAGCACCAGAAGCGTTGTGGAGAATTTTTGACTTTAGGATGAATGAAATGTATCCTTCAGTTATAAATCTACAACTACATCTTCCAAATCAACAATTGGTTTCATATTGGGAGAACCAGAATTTACAACGGCTCATTGGATTTGAATATGCTTCGAAAACAATGTTGACACAATATTTTCAAATGTGTGGAACAGATGAAGATGCTAGAAAATTGCTTTACAAAGATTTTCCAGAGTACTATGTATGGGATAAAAGTGCAAAAGAATGGATGTCTCGAAAAAAAGGATATGTTATATCTAGAATTAATGGAGCAAATCCAATTGAAGGAGAAAGGTATTACCTCAGACTTTTACTAAATCATGTTGTAGGACCTATGTCTTTTCAACATTTGCTAACAGTTGAAGGAAAACAATGTCTTACATTCAAAGAGTCAGCACAAAAAAGAGGTTTGCTTGAATCTGATCAAAGTTTGAAAGCCTGCTTAGATGAAGCTGTAATTATTCAAATGCCATATGCACTTCGAAGGCTTTTTGCTACTTTATTAGTTTATTGTGAGCCAACAGAAGTTCGAACATTATGGGATCTTTATTGGAAACATATGGCTGAAGATTTTAAGGCAAACGACAATTATACGCCGGCCAAACAAATTCAATTAGTCCTTAAAGACTTGAATTCCTTTTTGGAGTCAATGGGAAAACATGTTGGACAATTTGACCTACCTCAGATGGATGAGGAAATTCATGATAATGGAAACATTTCCAACAACGAAATCATAGATGAAGAATCTATTACAATAGACGAAGAGGATATCCAAGTGTCATTAAGGTTGAACAATGAGCAGAGAATTGCTTATAATCTAATCCTTGAAACAATTGATACAAATACGTGTGCATCCTTCTTTATAGACGGTCCTGGAGGAACTGGAAAAACTTTTTTGTATCGAGCACTTTTAGCTACAGTAAGGTCAAAGGGAATGATAGCTTTGGCAACTGCAACATCTGAAGTCGCAGCGTCAATATTGCCAGGAGGAAGAACGACACATTCGCGGTTCAACATTCCTTTGGAAGCAAATGAAACAACAATGTGCAATAGATCAAAACAGAGTGCAAGAGCTGAATTAATTCGAAGGGCGAAACTAATAATTTGGGATGAAGCTCCAATGGCAAAAAAATATACAATTGAATTAGTTGATAGAACACTAAGAGATATAATGGATTCTCCTCACCCGTTTGGAGGAAAAGTAATAGTCTTCGGAGGAGACTTCCGTCAAGTGCTCCCGGTGCTTCCTAAAGGAACAAGACAACAAACAGTTGCAGTTAGTTTGAGAAAATCATATCTCTGGGATAAAATGCACAAAATTCAACTCAAGAAAAATATGAGAGCATATGATGATACAACAATTGCAGATTTTATTTTGCGAGTTGGGGATGGAAAAGAACCTACCATTAAAGATGATATAATTAACTTGCCTGAAGAAATTGTAGTTACAAATTCGGGAAATGATTCGAAAGGGGAATTCATAAGGAAAGTATATCCGAATCTAGAACTTCATGCTGGATCAGCAAATTACATGACACATAGAGCTATTTTGGCAACAACAAATGACCATGTAGATAATTTAAATGAAGAACTCATAAAACTTTTTCCAGGAGAAAGTACAACTTTCATCAGGCAATTGATGACACCAATGCTTACTATCAGGAAGAATTCTTGAATTCCCTACTACCAAATGGAATACCACCACATAAACTTATGTTAAAGGTAAATTGTCCCATTATGTTGTTGAGAAATTTGGATCCCTCCCATGGATTATGCAATGGGACAAGATTGGTGTGTCGATCATTTGGCAAAAATATTATACATGCTGAAATAGCAATGGGAGCTCATGCAGGGAAACAAACTTTTCTTCCACGAATACCATTAAGCCCACCAAATGATGCGGGATATCCATTTAAGTTCAAGAGAAAACAGTTCCCCATCTGTCTATGCTTTGCAATGACAATTAACAAAGCACAAGGACAAACAATTCCACATGTTGGAATATATCTTCCTCAACATGTGTTTTCTCATGGACAACTTTATGTTGCACTATCAAGAGGAATTTCCATGAAGACAACAATAGTCTGGATCAAACCGATAGGTCATGATAATAATTTACCTTCGAATTGTACGAAGAATATTGTTTATAAAGAAATTCTTTTTTGATATATGCAAATCTTACGTTTTTATTCTTTTGGTATTATTTATTTTTACTTTTCTTAATACACACATGAGTTATTTGTACCATTTTCCAAATCGGTACTCTCAAAATAAACAATACAGACATATATATATGTGCAATATTTACTATAAATTAAAACTACACGATTATACGTGCGTTTATTTACTATAAATTAAAACCACACAATTATACGTGCAACACACGTGTATTTTACTAGTATATATAAAAGTCACTATTAGAAGAAACTTTGTGTTCCATTTTTACCCTCTCATTTTAACTCTTTTCACTGTTCTTTTAATCGTAATTGCGTAATTTAAATACAAATTTTCTCTCTCTCAATTTCTCTCTTCTCTCCCTTAAGATCCCACCCCTCTAAATTCTCCTCTCCCTTCATTTATGCCATAATATCTTTTAGTGTTTCATCTTCCTATTTCAATTTTGCCATATACTATGAATCAAGACTATAATTAGAATATCATTAATGCTCCATTATCTTTATTCCATTTAACTTCTAAAAACTCTTTCATTTTCTTAATCTTTTTGAGAGATATATATACACATAGTGGGTGAGATAAATACAAAATGCAAAGGGGAGAGCACTAAAAAACTTGCGAGAAAGTGAGATTTTCATTCTCACCAAACGTAACCAAAGGGCATAGTAGAAGTCGTTACAGGGAAGACAGATGGCATAACAGTTGTAATCGAGGTCGCAAAATGTTGTTTCTAAATTAGAGAGGGAACGGTAGTGGCGAGCCAGAAGGAGAAAGCTGTTGAGACAGTAGCGGCACTAGATAGAAGAAGACGACATATAGTGAAAGACGATACACGCGTGAAGGGAGAGGAGAGAAAAATAGGTTTCTATAATTTGTGCATTTATGTTTAGAAATACAAAATCCTTGTAGTCGGGCTCTGTTATTAGCTGAAGTTTATGGTTGAGCTACATATGATAATATTGGGTCGGTATAGGTAAAAATAGGTGAGAACTATAGTAGGTAATTATTATGTAACTTTCCCACTTCTAATTTAAAAATAAAGTCCAATAAATAATGTATTGTATTATATAAAACAATTATTAATTTCATTAACATGTTTAAATTCAGTTTCAATTTTGTTGAATAATTAATTATCCTTTATTTTTAAATTATAATTACAAAAAAAAATCGTAAGTAAATAATATATTGTGATATTTTTTGACGATAAATGAAGAATTGTAATTAATCCCGATAAAATATTTTTATAAAAAATCATGATAAAATATAATACGTAGTTCAGCATTCATGCAACATCGCATGTGTTGATTTAAATTCCAATAAAAAAATATTCATATGATAAAAAAAAGAATTATCTAAAATATTCACATAAATAAATAATTAGGAATTGTAAAAGGTACCATAAATAAATGAATAGAAAATATGTTTAAATCAATATTTTGTATTAATTAAAATTAATATAATATAATACGAATACCTAAAATGTTAATATAATAATAATAAAATGCTGAAACTAACATCTTCAATTTTATAAAATTAGGTTACGTTATAATTTATCACTTTTTTAATTAATTTTTTTGTACTTAAAAATAAAACTTTTGAGTTCCACGTGCATCGCACGTGTTTCTTACTACTATATTTAAAGGGAGGCAGAGCAGATAATGGGGAACAGAGACACGGAACGTATTCCCCCACTCCGTTTAGGTGGAAGGAAAATACTTCCTCTACCTCCACCTATCAAAGAATCTAAAAGAGATTTTCCGTCCTATTTAGAAAAATTTGTAGGAAACAGGCAACCTTAAGTTTAGAGATTTGTGGGGCTTCAACAAGGCACTTATTTCTCAGCCTCGTGAATAATTAAAATTTTTAATTTTAGAAAAAATATTTTTAATTAAATATCAAACTTCTTGTAAAATTATCGAGCAAAATGAGGCATCACAAATCATAAACAACGATAAAATATGAGATTGGACAAAATATAAAATTGGAATTGAAAATGAAAACATAAATTTAGAAAATAAGAAAAAACAATCTCTTTAATTTCTCTCCAATTTCTCTTGAAAATTCAACAAAATTTTCCACCAAAATCCACTCCAATTATCACTGCTATTATCCATGAATTACCACTATTTATACGCAATTTATACAAGTGTTACACACATGGGGCTAGGGTTATTTAGGCAGTTGGACATAATTTTGGATAATCTTCATAAAACTCAATATTTTAGAAGTTCAATTTAATTTAATTAAAAATATTTTTTAATCACATCTTTAGATTTCAAAACAAAAATATCTCGAGCATTTTTTTTTAAATAATGTAATTTAAAAAATAAAAAACAAAAATAGTGTAGTTTTCAAATTAATTTCAAAAGTGGGGTAGCTAATAGTAAACTCGAGTCTAATGGACATGAATTCAGTAAACTCGTATGCAATGCACACGAGTTGTGTCTAATGTGGCTCCAACGACACAGAGTTGGAGCCACGTGTGTTGTAAGAAATCGTGTGTAATAATGCACACAATTTCACTGAACTCGTGTACAATGCACACGATTTCACCAAACTCGTGTATAAGTACACGAGCTTCGTCTCCACCCTATCCCTCCCCCACCTCTCATTTTCAAACCAAAACCCCTAATCCTCTCTCTCTTTTCCTCTCCTCTCTCAACTCAGCCACAATCGCACTACCATCCATCGTCGTCGTTGCCTCCACCAACTGTTTTTTTAGTTAGATTTTATTATGATTCCTACACTTGTAGTTCATTCAATCATCGCATCAAGTTCAATTCATCCACCGAATGCATTACCACAACTATCACCTATTGAGGTAACACAACAAGATATGAATTATATAATTCATCATCCATCATCACATATTGTTATGCCTCAATCTCGTCGTGGAGCTCGTCCTAGAAGACGACCATCATGTGGTACATGAGTTTTTATCAATATTATGTAAATCAACTATCACATTTTAAATCAACTTGTGTACTGAACTTTTATTAACAAATTTGAATTAGTTTATCATTGAAGTTAATTTTTATTATAATGTGGTACATGAATTTAGTGTATTGAACTTTTATTAATCAACTTGTGGTGCATGAATTTAGTTCACAATTCAACCAACCACAACAAAAGACTTAGAAAATTTTCAAAATTTTTGCAAAAAAATAAAATAAATAAAAAATAAAAATAAATAAAGACAAATCCCACCTAGTATAAAAAATTTAGAAGGAAAATATATATATATTTTTGGGTGAAAACATGAACTCATGTACAATGTACACGATTTACCTAAATCGTGTACATTATAAACGTTGAGGAACTCATGTACCAGGTAAATCGTGTATATTGTATATGAGTTTCCTCAAATCGCGTGCAACGTACATGATTTATGAGTCCAACTAGCCCTCCACCCGCCACATCGGATTCAAACGGAGCCCACGAGTTTTGAATTTGACCATAACCACTTTAGTTTTATTAATAGTTTTGAAATGTACCATATTTTGAATTTATATTATTTATTTAAAATTTTTATAATTTTAGTTTATAATCTACCTTAAATTTGCAATTTATTTTTAAAATTACATTATTTATGAAAATGCCCCAAATTTCTCTCATAGATTATCCCAAAATTTTTAGGGGGTTTATTTGAGTTTTTAAATTGGGAAAAAAAAGCAGAAATTAAGAAAATAAAAGTAAAACCCTCTAATACATGAGGTCATTACATCATCATCGTCTAAACCCTAGCCACCACCTGAATCTCTCTCCCTCCTCTTCGTGTGTAGCAGCCACCTCCGAATCTTCCTCTCCCCTCTCCGACGATATATCCACGACGGCCGGCGACCCACCAAGCCCGGGCGGCTCTCCTCCCCACGGCGGCAACGTGAGTCGTAGATTGGGTAACCGCGGCTCCTCTCAAAACCCTGACGGCCGGCGACGCCCCGACGCGAGCTTCTCCTCCGGCTGCGCATCTTGGTAGGTGACGGGCGGCGGCGCAATCCTCCGGCAACGACCCGGGACGACGAGTATTCCCCCTCCCCCGGCGGCACAAGATCTGTAGCACCCATCCGAGAGGCGGCGGCGAAACCCCGAGGCCAGGCGTAAGACTCACGAGCCGATCTCTCCCCTATAAGACCCTTAGTAAGTAGTCCTTGTGGTGGGTGCTTGCTTGTATTTTAGTTTATATTATGTATATGTGACTTCAAGTTCTGAATAGTTGATTTTGGAATGAAGCATGAGTTGACTATGTGTTCTGTTATAGGTTGGTACTATGTTCAAAGTTATGCTTTTATGTTGTCACTGAGTTGCAAGTGCATTGTATGCTCACTATGATTATTGAAGCATGTTGCTGCTTTGAGATTATTAGGCTGTCTGTATTATGTGCTTATGTAACATGTTGGAATATTGTGAGTTGAATGATTTTGGCTTGGTCATGGGTTCATGACTTCATGTTGTAGGATTTGGACTGTGAGTTCTGGAATTAGTGTGGACAAGTTGAATTAAGTCGGGCGAATATCAGGAATTATTTGGACGTTAGTTCAGTTTCATGTTTCTGAAAACCAAAGTCATGTCATCGGTTCCAATTTATGTGCCTGCAGCTGTGTTAAGTCTCAGAGAGTGATATTTCATTTCTTAGGAGTTGGTGGAGAAGAGCTTTCGAGTTTTTTGCTCTGTTGGTTTTGTAGAGTGTTGGCTTATTTTTTCTTATGTGGTCAAAATTTTGGTTTGTTTTGTAGACTTCTGGTTTAGTTTTTTCTAATATTGTGTCAATTTATTTACCCCTTTGTTTAATAGAGATGCTGATTGTGTTTGGTTTTCCATTTTTTTTTCTAGCAATGGAACATGGATCGTTCTCAGATGAGAGCAAATCGACATTTTCTATGGCTGATGAAGATCATACACTTGCAAATGCTCTCAGATACACCTTGAATCAAGAGTAGGAGCTCTTATTCAGTTGTTTTTTAATGAATAATTTTAACTGTTTACAAGACGTGTCAAAGAATTTGCCGTTTAGAAATTAATTATTCCAAAAGTCACTGGCTTCTATTAGTTTCATGACATTAATAATTAATTATGATATAGATTTTTCATTCTTGGATAACTCATCCGGCATAAATTTATGTACTTCGTTCACCCATTGTATGTGTTAATATTGGTTTCTCTCGCTGTCCATTCATAAGAGTTATTTCTAATGTTATCACATACATTTTTTCCTTTTCAAGCAAGAGGAATCGACGGTTATGTTGTCCTTTCTTTTCCCTAAAAGAGCTAGTTGATTGTTATTATATTCTAATATTATATCTGATATACTTTTAAATTACTTGCAATATCGTCTTGCAGTCCAAGAGTGACATTCTGTGGATACAGCATCCCTCATCCTTCAGATAATCGTGTTAATATCAGAGTCCAAACAACAGGTAATTTTTCTGAGGTATTCAGATTCTCTAAAGTACAGACCAGTTCCCATTATTTAGGACATTTTTCTGATACTTAGATTTGTTTATCTTGCCTGGTTTCTTCTCTTTATATTCATCGAATATATGCATTCATGAGATGGATAGTCTATGGGCGTATGCAGGGTGTGATCCTACAAAGAAAATCTTTCGATTATTATTATTTCTTCTTTTGAGAAACGAACTGTATATAAAAGATTTAGTTACCTCCCTAAAATTTGAACTGTGATGATTAAATAGGCATGAGTTGATTTGGCATAACATAATAGGAAAATAGTAGAAGAAAGTTAAGTACACAATTGGATAGAGTAAAGTGGTACGATATATAAAAGAGTTTTGATATGCTGCTTTAAAAAGATATATGTTGTATATACCACTTTATTTTATTCAATTATCCACTTGTTCCCGTCAAGTGCCAAATCAACTGTTGTTTGTCCTAAAGGCATGTTGCACTATTATTTAACCTTCAAAATATCATTTGTTTCAATTGCCCCCAAGGGGTAGTCGTTGGCAAGTATTTGGGATCTCTTGATCATACTAGCTTTTAGAGGTCTCAGTTCGAACTTTCTGGTGAGCTTAATACCAAAAACTCTTGATGTCTTCCGGGTCCGGGCCTTGGGGCAGTTGTGAGTGTCCTTGAGTATAGGAGAAAAAAGCTATGGCTCGTTATCAAAAATATCACTTGTTTCAATTGTGAAGTAAAATCTAACAAGTTCACCTAAGTTGTTAGAGGTCTAGATAGTGTTGTCCAAAATGAATGCAAAGATATTGATTACTAGGAAAAAGCAAAGCACATGGAAATGGCAGGGCCTATGTATCTGTTGAAGTGACTACGCATTAGAATTAGAATTAGAATTAGCATTATAATTATAATTACTGCTGATTCTGAGGTGTGGGCTTTTGAATCTTGATGGAACGTGGCAGGTGATTCTGCAAGAGAGGTTTTGAAAGATTCGTGCCAGAACTTGATGGTGGTGTGCCAGCACGTGAGGAACACGTTTGACAAATCTGTTCTTGATTTCAAACTCACCAAGCCTGTTGGAGACATTAATATCAAATAAGTTTCCAATTGATTTATTTTAATTGGATGGCCTTCTGTCACGAATTCGCTTGATTCTATATTCTATGATTTGAAATATTGGAAATGGTTTCGAGTTCTTTATCTCTTTTGGAACGAGAAAGATTTGGAATGATCTTAACTGGATTCTGATTCTCTGTCTGAATGATCAATGGAAAGGAAAAATGTTAGGTGTACTAATATGGTCTTCATATGACAAGTTAAAATTCTTTGAAATGATGTGAATTTCTATCATTTCAGGATAGTTTTCGTAGAAGTAAGAATAATTTTAATCAAATTAATTATTAGGATATAAAGTAACTCAAGATCTTAGAAAATAAACGGATGACTGTTATTTGTTTGAACCTGTGGGAAATTTAGGGAAAAGAAAATCATATTTTTAGGGTCTATTTGATAACCATTCTGGTTTTTGGTTTTTCTTGTTTTTAGTATTTAGTTTTTAGTTTTTGGTTTTCCGTTTTTAAAAAACAAAAACTATATATGTTTGATAACCATTTTTTGTTTTTTATTTTTAAAAAACAAAAAACTAAAACATGTTTGGTAACCATTTTTAGTTTTTTATTTTTAAAAAGTTAGAAAATTGAATATACATATTAGAGAGAGGAACTTTTATGTAGATTAGAGATGTCAATGGTGTGGATGCGATGATGATCGTGGTCGGGACATGCATTTTCTATTTTTGGGACCCGACCATGTGGAAATTTTTGTCAATTTTAGAGAAATAAATAAAAATATTTAGAAAAAAATAGTGAAAGAAAAGTTAAAGACAAAAAGAGAAAAATTTTGGAAAAAAAATAAAGATATAAAGAAAGAGAAAAATTATAGTGGAAACAAATTTAGAGATAAAAACAATATTCAAAATATAATTTTCATAGAAAATAAATAAATAAAAAGATAAATAAAAGTTAAGAAAATTAAACGAGAAAATAAAATATAATTTTTAGAGGAAAAATAGATTACGAAGAGAAAGAAAAGTTATAAAATATGAAATTTTAGAGAGGAAAAAGTTAGGAAAAATATTAAATTTTTGGAGAGAGAAATGAAACTAGTCCATTAGAAAAAAAAATAAAAAAAAATAAAAATTTGGAGGGGACAAATAACAATAAATATTTAAAATATGAAATTTTAGACAGAAAAAAATAAAGTTTGTAGAGAAAAATTTAGAAATAAAAAAATTAGAGTGAAAAATAATTTTTTTAGAGATAAATATGAGAAAGAAAAATAAAAGTTAAATATTAGAAGAAAAATGAGATTTTGAAACAAATACCTGTCTTTGAAAATTATTTTTTTTTGTTTTTGAAATTTACATAGAATTTCAAAATGATTCTTAAAATTGAATTATTTATCAAACAAGCATGTTTTTGAAAAACTAAAAACCAAAAACAAAAAACGAAATGGTTATCAAACAGGTCCTTAGCTATTAATTTTTACTTACAACTTTCAGTTTCATTATGTTGTTTACGTAAACAACATTGCAATTAATATTATTATTATTTTTTCATTTTTTTGATATGTAATATGTAGGGTGGAGATTCGAATTTATTATTTTAGTAGAAAAGAGATACTTTAACTAGTTGAGTTATGCTTAGTTTGCGTCATCCAATTTTACTCGCTTGGAATCGGGTTCAAATTCAGGACCGTCCTCCCTTTCCGTTTCCTGAGTGGGGAAAATGAACCTCTACGATAAATATATGATGATGAAAATAGAAGTCTGAGGTGGCAGGATTTACACACCCAAAAAGATAGTCACCGTGTAGAGTGCAACTGAAAGCGCTCTGTTTTCCTCCACGTTTATTTCCCATTTACATTGCAATCATGAACTTGAATGTTGCAATTACAAATAATATTTATATATTTATTTTATAAATCACATTCCTGTGCAGTAAAACTTAAAAAAATAATAAAAATTTAAATGTGGAAAATCGTTGTCAAAATAAATAAAATAAGATGTGATTAATAATTATTCTTGATATATATTTTAGGTTTAAATATATGACTTGATTCATTTTGGTCAAAATATTGATCCATGTACTTTTAACCTAGGTTTGTTTTAGATTTTCAAATTAAAGTTTAGTTTATGTATATTTTAAAAGTGACCATTTTAATCTATTAATTTTCATTTTTATCTAATTTATTTCAATCAAAATTTAATTATAACACTCCACTTACTAAATTTGAAATGTAGCTACAAGTTTGCATTATTTTTTTTATCGTACATAAAATTTTTGTTAAAATTTTATAAATAAAGATCAAAATGACCACTTTTTTAAAATATAGAAATCAAAACAGACGTTTCCAAAACAAAAAGACTAAGACCACGGTTACTTATCTGCAATCGAAATGAAAATCAATCGTAATGAAATCAATGAGAATCGTAATGTTATTCCATTATGTTGTTTATTAGAAATTTTATAGAATCGTAATCAGAATTCCTTTGATGTTGTGTTATTAAAACTGTCTGGAATCGGAATCGGAATCAGATATATAACAATTACTAATATACTTCTTTTTTCTTTTTAACTAAATACACATATATTATTGTGCTAATCTTTTTTAAATTACAATAATAATAAATTTTAATTTAATTTATTACTATATCATTGATAATAAATATTTTTTATTATAACAATTTAACTAATATTAATACATAATGAATAATTAAAATAAAATTATATCAAATAAAATATTTTTTATTAGAACAACCCAACTTTAATATAACATATTGTTATGTTTTATTATTGTAATATTTAAAAGTAATAATATCTATTTAAAAAATTTATTGATATTAATTAATATTAATTATCATATTATATAATAAGATCATATCAAATAAAAAAATTAGAGTATAAACCGAGAACAAATCATAAAAGTATATAAAAAAAACTAATTAAAAATTTATAGATCTAATCCATAGATGAGAGAGAAAGAATAAAAGTGATACATTAATTATAATATATAGTGGGGTCTAAGGAATGAGAATGAGATTGATGGAGTTGTAGGAGTGTGATGGGATTACACTTTTTTGTGTGATGAGATTACAAAGTTTGAGGTGGATTTGATTACATTCCTACAAGTTGATAAAGACCATCAAAAGGAATCAAAGTTGATTCATTGATTACAGATAAGTAAACGGGACCTAAAAGAAATCAAAGTTAAAAATACATCTATATCTATATCTATACTATATATAAATGGGGTTATGGAGGAGAATCTTTGCCTTCCATTTTTGCCCTACACTTTTTAATAAATACCTATTTTACCCTTGAAACTTATGGGGGGAGGTATCTCTTGAAAGAAGTGATGTGAAGAGACAAATGATAAAAGTGATACATTAATTATAATAAATACCTATGGGTGCGATTGAGATTGATAATTGTTTATATATAATATAATAGACCGATGTATTTTTTTTAGATAGATAAGTTAATCCAAGAGGTGTGATTGATGAAATGATATATCCATTCTCAAATAGGTGTGATTACAAATATCTATATAACATGAAAGAAAACACCATACATAAAACTGTATATTTTCTCTCTCTCAAGATGTTTATGAAGGTTTTTCTCTTGCAATGAAAATTAAAAATTTTCGTTATTTGTGAGAGAAACACTAAAGATCCAAGAATCTATAAGTTTATTTGATTTGATGATGAGGTAGAATATAAAATTACATTTTTATATTAATATATTAATGATTTATTTTAGTTTATTACTGTTCGTATTCTCTATAATATAGTATAGACTCTTGATTGTTGTTGTATATGTCTTAATTACTTTTAAATTCCTTATTTCATGTTTATTTTCATGTTTATGTCTTTATTAACTAACTCGAGTACTTAACCATGCATATTTATTACTTGATTTGTTAAATTAATTATTTACCTAATAGATTATTGTATTAGTTTTCATATTATAAGGGTTTTTGTTTTCCTATTTTGCCATTTAAATTTTCAAAAATTTATTGGCAAGAGAAAATTATTCAGGTAAATATATTCATTGAGAGGAGTTAATCCATTGTGGCTACATAAAGAAGAGTGTTATCATCCGCATATGGTGTGATCCAGATTACGATATGAAACATCACAATCAAATGGTAGAGATATATCTATGGATGAGAATATATGTTTCTTATTTTGCTTTTTAAGTTTTCGTAAATTCATATTTTAGTTTTTTAAACATCATTTTTAATATATTTTAAAAACAAACATTTAATTCCATGTACAATGTACAGTGATTATTGCTAGTATACCAAAATGAACATACTTAAATTACATGAACCAAATTAAATCCTTTTGAAAGTACATGAATCAAAGCCAAAAACGGGCTAATTATATAATATATTTAAACCTATGCTTTAGATTAAATTAGAAAATCCCCTCAAGTCGCTTATCTTTTTTCTGTTGAGTTGCTCTTGCCAGAAAAATGTATATTGAGCAACAAGAGAGGTACTTATATTTACTAAGCTCATTCAGCTTCAGCACACAAAATTAAGAAATGCCTAATCAAGACCTTACCAAAATTAACTAAATAAACTAAAGTGTAAACATATGTACAAAACCCAAATTTTCCCCACAACTTGGAATGCCTCAAATTTTCATTCTGCATTAACTTTTTTTTCCCTCCAGTAGGTGATCTTCCAACAAGTCTATGACATTAACTTGAAGTGAAAAAGCCAGGACATTGTAAATGCAAGGAGCATACAAGCAAGCAGAAAGTTCATAATACGACGCCCGTGAAAGATTGTTCGAGTCTCGACGAGAGTTAGGGGCGCTGATGGAGCTGAGGACGCTACTGCAGCTGCAGCTGCAGCCACAACGGCATTGTTTGGTTCACTTATTTGTTGACTTGCAACATTTTGTGCAGTTGCCCCACATATCTCGCAAATTCTGCCAGAAGAAAAAAAACCATATAGCTTGTCAAATTAAACAGTCATAACAACAAGATCATCTAGCATACGGACTTGATCATATACACTAAACCAGCAAAAGAATCTAACTTCTGTGGCCTATCTTATCACATATACTCAATTAGCATTGGCTCATCCCGTTCCTATCTTTTTTTTGAACCAGAAACAACTTTTCATTATATACGAAAAAGAAGGTCGAAATATCAGCCGCCCCACCACAGCAGGTGGGTTGGAGGTGACTGGTCTCAATGGAGAGGAGAGTTTTGACAGCGAGGGAGGTAGGGGTGCGTCTGCTCAGTGGAACTCTAATGTGCATAGTACTCAGTAGAGGAGTGGACTGTCTTGGAGGTATGTGATTCTGAGCATAGAACAAGAAAAGTCCTCGCTTATTGAAAGGTGGATTATTTTCTCTTTAGAACCCTTTTTTTTGCTTGTAAGAATAATCTCTAGCTCTGTCGAGTTAACCAGAAGATAATTCTATGCTTGAGAATAGTCAGTTGTTCAAACAAATGACCAAATACATATAGATTGTAGATACACTTTAATTTTTACACTGTTCCAGTAACATTGCAATATGAAAAGAGTCAAAAGACATAAATTGAATAACAATATAAAGACAAAATCTAGTTGATTTAAGGTTTCTAACAACAAGTTGTCTGCCCTATTTCTAACTGTGTGAAAAAGGAAAACACATGTATCTGATCTATGTTGTCCCAAAGGAGATGAAACAGATTAGCTATGTACAAGGTTGTAAGTCCAACTTAGACACATGGAAATTTGTAGGAACTTTAAGTGTTACAACTTCATATTTCTACAGTGCAAAGGAAAAAAAAAAAAGGAGACATTCAACCTTCAGATAGGACATATATTTCATTCATTTCTAATCCACATGATACAGCCCAACGCAAATTTGAACAACTTGGAAGTTAGAACAGACAGAAACCACCAGAATCAGGTAGACTACTTCAAGTACAGCAAAGAAAACCAGTTGCTGTCTGCACTCAGAGTTTGTAGCCATAATGAATATACAGAATACAGCATAGAAATGAAGTGTTTGATGGGAATTCATGGCAGAAGAGTCAAGTAAATTGTTGCTTAAAGCAAGAACCAGAGGAGTTTTTAACTTTGTTTCCCTAGCTAGCAATGCTCAACCCAAAGGAAAAAAATCTTTCAGGAGCTTAAACTGTTTTCAAGAGGCAAGCTAATGACAAAATTAAGTGGGTTTCAGAAATGTGATGAAAAAAATGGGAGTATATTAGAATAAGAACTTACGTATTTCCCTTGATTTTGAACCAAGTCTCAGCACATTGCTTGTGGGCAGTACCCAGATCACCTCGACAGCAGCAACCGAGCTGAATTGGAGTGTCGGAATCTGTTCCTCCACCGCCACCGCCGCCGCCGCCGCTGTCCAAACCCAAGTGGCAAATTCTGCAATCTCTTTCAATTTTGGCCAAATGCAGCTTCAGCTCCAAATCCAAATCCCCGCTCTCCAAATCCACCTCCGACGAGCTGTCCGAGACGAAATGGCCCATCTCGGCCTCAATCTCGGCCTCGCCGTGGGATCCCCAGGCCGTGGAGTCGAACACCGAGTGCCACGACTGGTCGTCGGAATCATCAAGTGCCGACATGTCGCTGCTACCAGCTGCTGAACGAGCATCGCGAAATTGCAGGGAACTGGGATTTGC
Organism: Momordica charantia; assembly: GCF_013281855.1. Lineage (NCBI taxonomy): Eukaryota > Viridiplantae > Streptophyta > Magnoliopsida > Cucurbitales > Cucurbitaceae > Momordica > Momordica charantia. The sequence goes on along the minus strand of NW_028275161.1, from coordinate 1,897,016 downwards.
AGTTGCAGGGTCTCGGTCACCACGGGCAGCTTCAACCGCCAACATCCTCAGAAACCCAGATGGAGAAATGGCATTCGATTCCACTGCCCGAACCCAAACCCAAACAAAGAAGATATGTATTCAGATTTAACAAACAGTCCCAGTCCCAGCCCCAGCCAGATTAAAAGATTGCGGAGGGCTATTTATAATTATAACTCTTTTTCCATTTCTAATTTTAACTCCTAATCACGAACAGTTTCCACAAACATTTCAGAATACACAGCACGAAATCAAAATTTACAAGAACATGAAATGAAAATTAACGAAGCTAACCAGCGGATTAGTGAGGGGGCAAACGTGGGGTAGTGGGTTTTTGTCTGTTTGTTAATTTTGTTGGGTTTCTCTGTGTACGAAGGGATAATATCAGGGTTCGTCTCTCTCAAACAAATACAGACACAGTGGCACTCTTTTTTTTGGCGTGTCAGTTTCGATTGCTCTGTTGTTCGAAGAGAAAATCAAATTAGAAAAATTAAAAGAAAAAAGCGTGACAAGAACTGTGATTTTTGAAGGAGACGCAAAAGAGGAAAGGGGTGCGTGAGACAGAATTTTGGATCATGAAGCTACAGTGTTCGTAAAAGAGGAATTTTTTCTAAATTTCTTACTCCCTATGATCCAATTTTTATCTATTTTTCCTTCAAAATTTTGTAAGGTTGAAATACTTCTGGATTTGATTCGTCTTTGTCTTTATATTTTTTTTTGTAGTACAACATATTGAGTGGATGATCCAACTAACAACCTTATTAGAGATATATGTCAATTACTATTCAACTATGCTTGTTTTTACAGTCTCAAAATTTTGAGGAGGTTCATTTGTAAATTGGTCCCTATTCTTTCAACTTTTGTTATAATTTCCAAACCTATATCTTCAAAAGTGATTATTTTGGTCTATTTTTTTAACACAATGCAAGCTTACAAAAATATGACTACATTTCAAAAAATTTATTTTGTAATGTCGTGTTAAAATTGTGACCGTAAAAATTGAAATAAAGAAGAAAATGAAGGAACCAAATGGTTACTTTTAAAAAGTATATAAGAACCAAAACAGACGTTTACAAAATAAAGTGCTAAAATGGAGTTGAAAACAAAGAGACTAAAATAGATGTTTTGAAATAGATGGATGGATCAAAACAAACCAAAACCAAAATTGAGAATAGAGACAAAAATAGTATTAAAATCAAAATTTAAAAACTAATTTATAAAACTCAAATAATAATAATCTACATAAATTAGCAAGCTCACACTATCAATGAAAGGTACTCAACCATGGCTAAGCCAAGCTAATTTGGCTCAAATATGACACGTCTTGATCTGTGTATGGACAAGCAAAACCTTCGACTCTCATTTATATAAGAAAATATATATATAACATGTTTTGATGATATTCATCTTATCTCAAGTCATTATTCCAAAGAACTATTGTCCTTCCATAAAGAACCTCAACCTCAGAACTTAGTTCAAAGAGTTTACTGATCATGCATGTTAATCACCCGATATATCTAGTCCATCAACTCTCTTGGAGGCAAAAATATAACTTACCACATTGTGAGATATGGTCGAGCTACTTAACTCATCTATGCCGAGCTCCTAAGCTCACCTATGACTGAGCTCTTAAGCTCACCTATGACCGAGCTATTTCGCTCATCTATTACTGATTGAGCTCCTAAACTCGCCTATAGTCGAGCTACTAAGCTCATCTACCGTCGAGCTACTAAGCTCATCCATAGCCGACCTATGGATGAATAGCCGACCTCAATCATTACCGACCAATGGTCCGACATCTACAAAATTTTGCATCAACAAACTCAATCCCTCCCTGGGTTCTTTCTCCTCTCATTTGTTGGGTGTACTTAATTTGGGTTCGGAAGACTTACCTTAGAAGAAAATGAACTCAGCCAAAGTAAGCCTCGAGGGTTTACTTTTAAACTTGATCCTCAGTGACGTGTAGAAATAGATTTTGCTCCCTCCTTCCGTTTGGTCATTTTTAGAGTTAATTTATCCATCTTGCATTGGAGTAGAGGGTCCCATATTCAAGTTCATTTGAGTGCACTTAACAAGGGAGATCTTTTCTAAAGAGATAAAGAATGATGCAAGATTTGCATTCAACATGGGCGTGAAGCTATTGAGATTCTTTCCTTTCACTTCATGGGCCTACCCATAAAAGATAGTGCTCAAATAAAGTGGCTTTGGAGAGTGCTCTTGATTTGATCCTAGGTAGCGTATAAGCATACGTCAGACTTTTTCCTATCAACTATAGTTTTTCAATCAACTAATTGATCTACCATGGATCAACTCTACTATATGTGGTAAAAACAATCATTTGATTGTTCGGGTCAAATATGAAGTTCAATGAAAATTGAGACTTATAAAAATGTATGTTTTGTTGATGCTGATTTCTGTTAAGTGTCGAAGACTGACGCGAACTCCACTCTAGCGAGCTGCTACGGAATGGGTTGGAGAAGGAAGACCTGCAAAAATAGGTAGAACATTATGACACTTAAGTTAGTTTTGAGTTTGAGCTAGACAGATTAGTTTCAGATATAATTGTATACTTGATGGAGTGGAGTGGAAAGAAGTGTATTTACAGAAGGATAATTGAGCAGTTACCCATATTATCAACTGTAGAACTGTTTCCCAAGTACCTTGTGACATCAGAACTCACATTGGGTATGATTTGTCGACTTAGGGGTAGATCCTGACCACTTAGCTTATCCGACGTTGCACGCAACCTTGCCTCCTAACATAGGTAAAAATACAAATAGCAAAACAAAATTTAAACATTAAAAAGTAACATTGATCGATCATTTTTAAACTATGGTTCAAAAGATCATGTTTTAGGTAGAGAAAGAAGTAGGTGCCAATTTGCACAAGTCATGATGAGGACAATTGGAACAAGTGTTGGGAAATCTTTCATGCATCAAGTAGTACGAGGAACAACTTAGGGTGTATGGGCAAAGTTAGTGCTGGTTTAATGTGAAGTCGTTGTAAGCAACTCAAGGCTGGCTTAAGGGCTACATAGTGGGTGAGATGGCAACCAAAGTGCCACGAAGGGAAAAAAAGAAAAAGTTGAGCCACAAAAATAAACCAAATATTCTACTTTAAAAGTTAGTTACAATGACTACAAACTAAGCGAGACAACTTTGGTAGAATAACGGTTCTCCATATTTCTACCATATATTATTTATTTTTTATTTTGAACTTGCATTTAAATTTAGGGAAATTGCAGCGGGTAGCAAAATTTTTCATGTATTTCAAAATATATCATCTATTTTTTAAATTTTCAAATATAGCACAAATTTTCACTTATATCAGTAATATATCAGCTACTCATATCAATAATATATCAGACACTCGTATTAGTAGTAATGTATATCACATACATATTACGAGTATATCAGACACACTCATATCAGTAGTATATCACATACATATATCAATAGTCACATATATTACAAATATATTACAGATATATATCATTTGGGTAAAGTTGTCATTTTAAAACTGGACCTCCGTTAAGTGTTATATTAAGAAAAACTAAATGTGATTGTTATTTTCCTAATTTTACTAAATGTTTTTGTCATATTTGCAACTGCCTCTTAAATCTACATTGATTTTTTTCTTTATTTTTTTTGATATCTGTGAGTGTCCGGCCCATCTTACGTGCGCAGATGGACACGGGACAACTGCCTGACCCTACAACATTTGGTGTCGGGAAACACATAGGAATTATTAATTCTTAAGGTAGGTGACCATCACGGGGTTGAACCAAAGTAATTTATTTTTTATTTCACCTAAAATAATTCTCGTACTAATAGAGATGTTGTGATGATTTACTTATATATCATATATGAGTCTACATTCTCATTTTCAACAAATTTTCACAAGGGTGTGAAGTGCAAAAAGAAGCAAGCCCTCTCAAAGTGTTGGATAGAATTATGTTCAAGAGAATGAATTAAGTTAAAAGTTATTTTATACAAAATTCTAATGGTAAATCCAAAAGAGAAAAAATAGCAATTGGCTAGAATGGGCTCAATTTGGCTGCAAAGTGAGAGGCAAAGAACACAAAGTGAAATTGAATTTGGTTGGTTTACCACATTGACGGCTTGACAAAAAATAGGATGGAAAGACTGCCCAACAATAATCGAGCTGAAAATAGTAATACTACCATTCCTAATTAAGCATAGAAAGGTGCCACCGAAAGAGTGTTAAAAGTAGACTTTGAAAACCTTATCCTATAAAAGATGCATCATATCAAGTAGCTCCAAGGGTCGAATATGTCCAAACAGGAGGATTGACAAAAGTTCAAGGAAATAATGGATCTTGGGGCCAAACCCAAGTAACTGACATGTTAGGATCGTGGAGCCAAAACAGGGGTTCATAGTTGGTGTTCGAGAGGATTGCATCAAGATACTGACCAAAGCGTCACAAGGCTGGCGCAAGGCAGAATCAAGAGATACTACGTGTTCGTAGTATGTAGCATCTCAACACTACTGCTACACCCGATGAAGAAAGAAATGACAAAAAGCCTTGCTTATGACGCTACAAGTTCGCGGGGTCTCGACGTTGGGGATAACATTCACAGTGCTACGATGATAAAGCTATATAATCTTCATTTTTTGCCAAGTTTTAAAAACACACCAGAAGTGCTTGAAGTTGAGTGGTGAGAACGAGAGGATTAGAAGACTGCATAAATTTGTCAACAACCCGTTGTCCATGAGTTTTGCAAGCGTATTCTTTGTAAAAGTCTAAGTAGTCATTAATTATTGTGGTACTTAGAAGCTACGTACCATTGTTGTGGTACCTCGAGAGCTTTGTAGAGCAAGAGAGTGATCTATTATTATCTCTGTACCATAGCAGAATTTACAATTGTAGAAAATTGGATGTAATGCTAAATTCGACCCAACCTGTAAAAACTCTAAATTTTGGTGTTAAGATTTTCTATCTTTAATATAAGAGGAAGTTGAGAAGGAAGAAAAAATAAGAATGATACATCAGTTAATTTAGACAAAGCACTTGATTATTTTAGAGATATATATTAGGCATATATGGATAAATACATATAAATCCTCTTTGTTTCTAAATGCTTTGGTTATGTGAAAATCTTTTTTTTTGTTTTATTTTTTATATACAAAGTTAGATATATTACAAGAAAAAAGGTACCACTTGCTATTATATTTTATTTATTTATTTATTATTACTTTTTTTTTTTTTAAATTGATACTTGATTCGAGAAGTAAACTGTCTATGATTATGCACAATGCACGATACAGTGGTTGACCGTTCAGATTTTTCAACGTCTTCATGTTTCTAATGTGACCATCCAAAATACAGAGAATATTGGATATCCACCTTCCTCCAAATTGACTTGAAATTAACATGAATAGAACTGCATTTAGTAGTCTCGTGTCTTTATTTGTAGGTCCCTTAACTTTTATAGTATAGGTTTGCAATCGTGTGAATTCTGACATTTTATTTGTCAACGTCATGGTCGTTACCTCATCTCGAACCGTACAACGGCCAAAAAGAAAGCCAACCTCACCTTATCATGGTGTCCGTGAGAGCCACTAGAATCAAATATTTGTTTTGCTTTTGCTTTGGAAACTTAGTTCCTACTATTCATGCTATTAGTCTATTTTTTGAACTTTTGGATCATCCAAATCTAATGTTCTCACATGAACTCTTACACCAATCTTTAGTTCTTTCGTAGCACGGCATACAAGTTGAAGCCCAATATCACGTTAAAACTTTGGGCCCAACCACAAAAGGTCATAGATTATTTCTGCATCCTATAGTTTGTACACACGCACAATTTATCAATGCACTCTCATTTGGACCAACTTAGTTACCAACTTAAATGAGTACATTCTTATCCATCTTCATTGTCATATTATGCTATATATTACCAAAATATTAAGATTTTTGGAGTGAATAGGTATTTTAAAGACACAGTATTGTTTTCTACTCATCATTTCTAAATCAATATAAATTTTCTACGCGTTTACTTACGTCATTTTTGTGCGAAATTACACATGATCCTTCTTGCTTTTTTTCACCTGTTCTCTCCCTTCTTCCTACCATTGTTTCTCTTTCCATCAATTCTTTCTTCTTTCTTCTTCCCTTTCTTTTTTCTTTTTTTTTCAACCATGGCAGAACATAAAACCAAAAAAAAAAAAAAAAAAAATTCTTTTTCCTCTCATTCTCTCAATTTTTTTTTGTTATCTAAAGAACCAAAATGGCACCATCACCCATAAAATTACCTTCATCTTCATCCTCGACAAATCAGAAAATCCCAATTTTAGCGGTCATGGCTTCACTTTCTTTTGACAATTTTTTTCTTATTCATCTTTGATTTTCATACCCATAAGCGTGAGAATTTACTTTTATTTTTCTGGATAATATTATCTGAGCCGTCGGAGGGAGGGGATTTGATGGAGGTAATGTGGGGTCGGTTGAACAGTGAGAAATCCGACAGGGGAAGAAACACCTAAGTCTCCTTTTCTTCTACTTCGATTCAGATCTGAAACCCACACTGCGCAATAGACCACCTGCACCAAAACCACACTCCTCTAAATTTTCCCCAAAACCGACATTGAGAGCTAGAGCGAGAGCGAGATCTGATCACGAGAGCAAGAGTGAGAGAGAGATCTAACCATCGAGAGCGAGAGTGAGATCCGACCACAAAAAGCGAGCGAAAAATATATAAGCAATATACTTGAAATGTCGTGGATGGACAACAGATATCTTTTTTCCAATTTGGTTTTTAAATGAGAAACAACATTTAAAAATAGTTGGAGATTAACAAATTTAAAAAATAATTGTTCGATTTAGGTATAGAAAATCCATGTAGAGAAAAATTTAAATAGCCCCATGGCTTGAGGTAAAAAATATATGTAAAAAAACACATTAGCGGGCAAAAAGCTAGATCGAAAAATTATGCTGGGGCACAAAGCCAACTATTCAAAATTTCTTGTAAATACTTAAAAGATGCAAATTAATTTATATATAGGATTTCCTCTAAGTCTAGGGGCAGCTGTGCCTTAGGCCTACCTAGATTCATCCATGACCGACTAGATTAGAAAACTTTACAAATAGAGAGAAAACTGATATGTCACAAACAAATAAAATATCTGACAATAGAAAATTTACAAGTAGAGAGAAAACTGATACGTCACAAACAAATAAAATATTGGTAGACAATAGAAAAAAAATGTATTCATTTTTTTTTTTGTAAAATTTAGGAACTTAATTGAAAATTATAAAAACACAACTAAAATAAATTTTTTTTTTGAAGAAGAAATTAAAACTAGTTGAACTTTAAAAATAAATTTGGGATTAAAATGTACATCTTAACCTTTTTCTCTCTCCTTGGTACTCAACTGAATACTTTAGTTTTGGAAAGCCAATAATGCCTTATTAAGAAATAATAATAATGATCTAACCATCTTAGCTAATAAGTCATAGTTCAACCAATTCCTCTACATACTTATCTTTGTCTTAGCTTCTAGCATCACACCGTATTCACCAAAAAACTGTAAAAATATGAATCTGACCACGGTGGAAAACTCTCAAAGTGGTGGTGGAGAGAAAAATAAATCACCTAAGCTAGGATATTAATAGACAATTATCTACTTGGTTAAATTTAAGAACTAAAGTTGAATAATTAAAATAAAAACTTGTTAAGGAAAAAGATAACTGTTCAAGAAAAAAAGAACTTTTTAAACCTAGTAAATTAAAAACAAATTTTGAACTCTGAGTTATTAGTAAGACTCTCTAACCAACTAACCGACTGAGTTAATAGGCCATATATGAATAATTACTCCATTTATGTAACTGTTTTTGTATTCTTTAGCATAAAGCTAAAATTAAAAACAAGTTTTGACATTCATTTGTTAGGATAACCCTAATATTATTGGCCTATGCAGTTCTACAACTTTTGCCTTTATCAGCCGGATGCTCTAATCATAAGCAAATACGTCATATATTAATTAGTTTCTCCCTGTAGACAAAAACCAGAAATTTGTCATAGAAAAACAATAAATACACGCTGCAAAAAACCTTCCAATCTCTCTTACGTGGAGAGAAAAAGTAGATCGCACTAGACAAATAAATCATTTTTTGTTAAATTTAAGAATTTAATTCTAATAAATAAAATAAAAACTTTTTGAACTTACTAATTAAAATTTTTTTTTGAACATTGTGTTATTAACACAACTAAGTAAACTAATAGACCATGTATTAGTCCACTTTAATTTAGTAGTAAACACCGGCATCACACCAGAAATCACTTACAAAAATCGTAAACACCATGAATTCAATGAGACGCGCAAAAATCCTCTTAGTAGAAAGAAAATTGGTGGTCACACAGCTAATAGACAATCAAACAAATCATATCATTTTTTCGTTAAATTTAAGAATTTAATTTGAAACTTATCAAAAATTGAAACTATTAAAAACAAAAAATTAAAAGGCAAAATATATATTTTTTTAAAACTATAAACATTAAATTAGAAACAAATTTGGATAGTAGTTTGTTAGCACAACTCCCGAGCTAAGAAGTCATCCATCAATCAAATCCTCTATTTATTTACATTTTCGTAACTAACGTCATTACACTAAAAAATACTCAGAAAAAATGTAAATATCATAGACTAGGCCAGACTAGAAAACTTTATATAAGAAGCGAGAAAACTAGTATATCACACACAAATGAAATATCAATAGACAATAGAAAAAAATGTCATTTTTTTAAAAAGTACATCTTAACCTTTTTCCACGACGCTCTAACCAACTGAGCTAATAAGCCATATATAAATTAATTAATTGCGACTTTCTTATTACTTTTAGTTTGTTTGACAGATTTTCACATTATTAACAATGCTATAATCAATTAAGCTAATAGGCCATACAATAAATTCCTCCGTTTCTTATGTCTGTCGTAATCTCTAAGGTTACACTGAAAATTAATAAAAATTTTAAAATTTTCTTCCATTTATTTACGTTTGTCGTAACTTATACATCACACCAAAAAATACTCATAAAAAACTGAAACACCATAGGCTCGACCAGTCCATAAACTAAGACAGAGAGAATATGGTAGGTACAACCAAAGACAACGAGCACGCTCTAACCAACTGAGCTAATAAGCTATATATAGATTAATTAATTGGTTCATTTATGTATCGGTTTTGTAGCCTTTGGCATACATTCAATTTTTAGGATAACCCTAATATTATTGGCCTATATAGTTCTAAAACCTGCTACCTTTGCGTTATCAGCCGGATGCTCTAATCAACTAAGCAAATAGGTCATTATTAATTAGTTTGTCCATTTGCTTATCTTTGTCGTAGATACACAAACCAAGAATTCTATGAGAGAGTAAAATAGATCACACTAAGATATTTAAATAGACAAATCAATCACTTTTCATTAGATTTAAAAATTTAATTCGAATAAATAAAATAAAAACTTTTTGAACTTACTAATAACAAAATTTGAACCTTGTGTTCTTAGCACAACTAGCTAAACTAATAGACAGAGGCAAGGATTAGCCCACCAAAAAACACTAAGCTAATAGACCATGTATTAGTCAACTCAATTTAGTAGTAACCTCTGGCATCACACCAGAAATTACTTACAAAAACCGTAAACACTATGAATTCAATGAGACACGCAAAAACCCTCATAGGTAGAAAGAAATTGGTAGTCACACAAGGTTGAAATTTTAATAGACAATCAAACAAAATGTGTCATTTTTTGGTTAAATTTAAGAATTTAATTTGAAACTTATCAAAACTTGGAAACTAAAATTAAAAAAAAATTAAAAGGCAAAATATATATTTTTTAAAACTTTAAAGACTAAATTAGAAACAAATTTGGATCTTTTTGTTAGCACAACTCTGTATGAACCCGAGCTAATAAATCATCCATGAATCAAGTCCTCCATTTATTTACATTTTCGTAACTAATGTCATCACACCAAAAAATACTCACAAAAAATGTAAATATCATAGGCCAGGCCAGACTAGAAAACTTTATATAAGAAGCATCCTGCGACCTTTGCGTTATTAGCACGACGCTCAACTGAGCTAATAGGCCATATATAAATTAATCAATCGCGATTTTCTTATTACTTTTAGTTTGTTTGACAGATTTTCACATTATTAGCAACGCAACTAAGCTAATAGACCATATATCAATAAATTCCTCCGTTTCTTATGTCTATCGTAGTCTCTAAGGTTACACCAAAAATTAACAAAAAAATTTAAAATTTTCTTCCATTTATTTACGTTTGTCGTACCTTATACATCACACCAAAAAATACTCACAAAAAACTGAAACACCATAGGCCTGACCAATCATAAACTAAGAGAGATAGAGAGAATATTGTAGGTACAACCAAAGACAACGAGCACGCTTTAACCAACTGAGCTAATAAGCCTTATATAAATTAATTGGTTCATTTATGTATCAGTTTTGTAGCCTTTAGCATACACTCATTTATTAGGATAACCCTAATATTATTGGCCTATGCAGTTCTAAAACCTGCTACCTTTGCGTTATCAGTCAGATGCTCTAATCAACTAACTAAATAGCACAACGCTCTAACCAACTGAGCTAATGGGCTATATATAAATTAATCAATTGCGATTTTTTTATTACTTTTAGTTTGTTTGACAGATTTTCACATTATTAGCAACTTATAATCAACTAAGCTAATAGGCCATATATCAATAAATTCCTCTGTTTCTTATGCCTGTCGTAGTCTCTAAGGTTACACTGAAAATTAACAAAAATTTTAAAATTTTCTTCCATTTATTTACATTTGTCGTAACTTATACATCACACCAAAAAATACTCACAAAAAACTGAAACACCATAGGCCTTACCAGTCCATAAACTAAGAGAGATAGAGAGAATATGGGTAAGTACCACCAAAGAGAACGGGCACGCTTTAACCAACTGAGCTAATAAGCCATATATAAATTAATTGGTTCACTTATGTATTTGTAGCCTTTAGCATACATTCTTTTGTTAGGATAACTCTAATATTATTGACCTATGCAGTTCTAAAACCTACTACTTTACGTTATCAGCCGGATGCTCTAATCAACTAAGCAAATAGGTCATATATTAATTAGTTTCTCCATTTGCTTATCTTTGTCGTAGTTTGTAGATACACAAACCAGGAATTTCTCTGAGAGGGTAAAATAGATCACACTAAGATATTTAAATAGACAAATCAATCATTTTTCATTAGATTTAAAAATTTAATTTGAATAAATAAAATAAAAACTTTTTAAACTTACTAATAACAAAATTGAACATTGTGTTCTTAGCACAACTAGCTAATCTAAGAGGCAAGGATTTAGCCCACAAAAAAAACACTAAGTTAATAGAGCATGTATTAGTCAACTCAATTTAGTAGTAACCTCCGTACACCAAAAATTACTTACAAAAAGCCGTAAACACTATGAATTCAATGAGACACGCAAAAACCCTCTTAGGTAGAAAGAAATTGGTAGTCACACAAGTTGATGGGTATTTTTTGGTTAAATTTAAGAATTTAATTTGAAACTTATCAAAACTTGAAACTAAAATTAAAAACAAAAAAATAAAAGGCAAAATATATTTTTTTTTAAAATTAGAAACAAATTTGGATCTTTTTGTTAGAACTCTGTATGAACCCGAGCTAATAAGTCATCCATGAATCTAAGTCCTCCATTTATTTACATTTTCGTAACTAACGTCATGACACTAGAAAATACTCACAAAAAGTGTAAATATCATAGGCTAGACTAGACTAGAAAACTTTATAAGTAGAGAGAAAACTTTATGTCACACACAAATGAAATATTAATACAATACAAAAAAAATTTGTCATTTTTTCGTAAAATTGAAGAACTTTATTTGGAAACTATAGAAACGTACATCTTTAACATTTTTCTCTCTCATTGGTACTTTACTAATTACTTTTATTTTGGAAAGACCATCGCCTTGATTGACACAAGATCTAACCTTTATTAAAAAAAAATAAAAAACAAAACAAAACAACGATTTAACTAATTGAGATAAGTTATAAATCAACCAATTCTTCTATATGTTTATCGTTATCTTAACTTCTAGCTTCACACCAAACTGTAAACACTATGAACCTGACCACATCAGAAAAATCTTTGGAGAAAAAAAAAGTAAATCATTAAACTACGATATCAATAGACAAAAAGCAAAATGTGTCCGTTTTTTTTCCGTTAAATTTGAGAACTAAATTTGAATGACTAAAATAAAAATCTTTTAAGGAAAAAAAGTAAAACTTTTTAAGAAAAAATAAAACATTTTAAACTTGCTAAGTTAAAAACAAAATTTGAACTATGACTTATTAGTAAAACAAGCTAACAAAATTTATTAGTCAACACCTCAAATTTTTTTCATATTTATCGTAATCTCTCGGGTTATACTAGGAATGACTCACAAAAACCGTAAACACCATGAATCCGATTAGACCAAAATTCACTCCCCTTGGAAGGAAAACTTGTAGGCCACACACAAGGTTGAAATATCAATTAGACAATCAAACAAAAGTGTCTTTTCTTTCTTTCTTTCTTTTTTTTTTTTGTTAAATTTAAAATTATAGTTTGAAACTTATCAAAACACGGAAAAAGATAATACTTTTTAAACTTTGAAGACTAAATTAGAAAAAAAAAATTTTACCTAAATTTGTTAGAGGGACCTTCTATCAACCTGACCTATCAGCTCGAACTCATCCATTTGTTTAAATTTGTCATAACTTATAGTATCACACAAAAAAATTCTAAAAACAAATAGGCCAGACCGTACCATAAAAGAGGTAGAGAGAATACTGGTATGTCACACGGCTGGGATATCAAGAGACAATATAACCTAATGTGTTATTTTTTCACTCAATTTAAGAACTTAATGTCGAACTTATGTAAAATAAAACTTTTTTTTAAGAGAAAAACAAAACTTTTTAAACTTTAGAACTACAATAGACAATATAACATAATGTGTTATTTTTTCATTAAATTTAAGACCTTAATTTCGAACTTATTAAAACTTAGATAAGTAAAATAAATTTTTTTTAAGAAAAAAAGAAAATTTTTTAATCTTTAAAAGTAAATTAGAACTAATATTGGGACCAAAATGCACGTCTTTAATTTTAATTAAAGTATTAAGTTTTAACAGAAAGGTGTGATTCCACCTGAGATTTATTTTGTAAGGCCAGGCTTTAAGAAAAAAAAAGAAAGAAAAAGGTGAACTCTTCACCATCTGCCCATCTCCCCTCCTGCTGAGCCAATTTTTGGGATCTCAACTCTGTTCTTCATGCTCTCAATTTTTGCACTATGCTTCCACAAATTTAGCAAGTTATCTTTTATTGTTTGCCAAATGAAAGGGATTTTGGAAAAGGGAATAAGTGGAATTGGGTATTCTTGATACTGTATATTGTCTGTCAAAGCAGTCTCTAAGCATCATTCTTGTTCGCGTTCTTTTTCCCCTTCCACTTCCTAATTTTTCTGAAAAATTGATGGATTTTGGCGTCTGTCAATTTTCTCAACCCACTCAAGAACTCCTCACTCTTCAAGATGGGGGAAATTTAGTCGCGTAACCCACTCAATCGTGGCACCAAACAGTGTGGGAGGTTCATTTCTTAGGTGACACCATACCTCATACTTTAAAATTTAACTGAATTTTGGAGCCTCTATGGTTATTACACCGAATATCACTCATGAAAAAATAAATCATAAACACCATGTCACCACGGACCTAACCACACGGAAAAACTCTCAAGTGTAGAGAAAAGTAACTCACACAATGTTAGGATATTCAATTGACAACAATACACCAAGGCGAGTAGCTCAACAGTAATAGTCATATATCTCAAACCAAGAGATACGGTTGAATTTAATTTGAAACATCACTAGAAAACAATCACAAAAAATAACAACATAAAAACCAAGGGAGGTAGAGAGAACAGATATATGTCACACACGCCTGAAATATCAATATATAATAGAACCAAACATGTTATTTTTTCCATTAAATTTAAAAACTTAATTTTAAACTTATTAAAACTTAAATAAGTCAAATAACACTTTTTTTAAGGAAAAATTAATTTCATTTAAATTTTACGGACTTAATTATTTTGTGACTAAAAAGTACATCTTAAAATTGAATTAGTGAGGAAAGGTTATATGGAAATCGGACGGAATAGGCGTTCTCGCATGTCTGTTTTGTTTTTTAATCACCATTTTTAAAACCCACGTTTTCTGAGCGCTCATCACCCAATTATCAATTTACTTTCACTACCCCTCCACTTATACAATGTATTCTCTCCTGTTCTTTCTCTCATCTCTCTTTTTTTCCGTCTTCTTTCTCATCTCTCCTTTTTCTCCTCCCATTTTTTCTTTACACCATCCCTTTTTTTTCCGCTTGGGTGTTACAAAACACCTCTAATCTTTTTTATTTGGGTTATAGATAATCTTCCGCCTTATTCTCTTTTTTCGCTTGAGTTTTACGAAAAGAAAACACCTCTTTCAAATCTTTCATCTTCTCCTTCTTTTTTTTTACTTGGATTTTATGAAAAAAACACCCCTGATCTTCCATCGCTTCGAAACAATTATTGTTTTTTTTCTCTCACGTAATGATCCGGAAAAGATACAAAGTGAATTAAATTTTAAATTTGAAATTCAATTATTAATTAAAACTACGATAGATTAAATTAAATTTAAGGAGATTGAAGAGAAATTTAACGAAACAAATTTAAATTAAATTTTAAATTTGAATACCAAATGACTAAAATGAAGGAGATTGAGGACAGATTGAGATTCTGTTTCTTTCAATTTCAATTTTCAAATTTTTAATTAAAAGAATCTCTAATATATAATTATTTGTAAATTCATTTTAAATTTGAATTTGACCAAACAGTTTCGAAATTTATTTATTTAGTTTTGATTGATTTAAATCTGATTATCATTTCATTTAAATTAACTAAATATTATTATTATTATTTAGATAACATTTTATCTCAACTTTTTCTCACTCGCTCAAACTTCTGCCTCTCTCTCGCTCAAATTTTGACACTTCGAGAATATTGGAAGGTTTCAATTCCCGTCATTGGAGTTTTTGAAATAATTATTTAGCAAAATAATAATAATAATAATAATAAATAAATAAAAATAATTTTAATTTTATGAAACATTAAGACTTGAACTTGCGACCTAGTGTTAACACTAAAACATCACATCAATGTGCCAACACTTTAAGATATAAGTTATGTTCCTTTTCAAAATACATATTTTGTATTTTTGAATTTTGTTTTAAAAAAAAGGAAAAAAACTCTAAATGAAATCTTTTATTTAAAATAATTATTTAGTAAAAATGAGGCATGCAAAGACTTGAACTTGAGTCATGTACATTTAAAAACATCCATCTTACCACTCTGCCAACATCTTAAGATGTAAACAACATATTGTTTTACACAAACTTAAGTTTTACTTTATTTTCTTAAACTAAAAAAAAACTACGAATTTTGTTAAATTAAAACAGAAAAAAATATCTTTTTTCTTTATTTCGAAATTAACAAAATTATTTAAAAGAAAAAAATTTTATTTAAAAACAAAGTCAAATTTACTCTAACAAAATTTATTTGCTAAAAAACTGATTTTTTGTTAAGATTTTTTCAAAACCATAACCACCAAACCATTAAAAGAATTTTAAATGAGATTTTATTCTAAAATACTCTATTTTTATCTCCTCCTAAAAAATCCTGCAGTAGAAGATTCTTTTTTAATTAAAAAATAAAACAAAGGTAACACAAAAAATATAAACCTTGTAAAAAAAAATCATTTTAAATAAAAACTACATTTTATCAAATTTAAACTTTGAATCCAAATTTAAAAGAATCCAAATTTTTTTAAACAAGATTTATTTTATAAAACTCCTATTTTTTTCAACGTATTTTAACCAAAATTTTAAAGTAAAATATTTTATTAAAAAAAATTAAGTTTATATTTATTTCATTTAAAAACTCTTCTTTATCAGAAAAAAAAAACCTTTTATTTTAAAACAAATTTTAAAATATCAAAATCCTTATTTTATTTTCAAACACTTATTTAAATTAATTTAGAAGATTTTTTTTGTTACTAAAAACATTTTCTTTAAAAAAAAGTAAAAAAAAAACTTTTTCTTAAAAAAAACATTTTCTTAAAAAAACATTTTTTCTTAAAAAAAACAAAAAAAAAATCATTTGATAGAAACAAAAGAATCTGTTTCAAATTAAAAGCATGATTTCCAAAGCCTTTCCCTTCCCAACGTATTTGATCCTTACTTAAAATGCACTACCGGGGAGGAGATCGTCGGAGTGCCAGCGGGCTTGGAAGAAGCTGTGAAGAAGAAGGTTGTTGCTGCTGTCGTTCGCGTCGTTCCCTTGCGTCGTCGGAGGTCGTGGGTATGCAAGAGAAAAGTGGTGATGGTGGGATAAGAGAGATGGAGAGAAGAAGATATGGTGATGAGGTGATGAGTTTCTAACTCTCTGCACTCTGTCTTTCTGTGTGTCTCTATGTGTCCCTTAAATACACAAATAAAATAACAGTAACATGCGTGAGTTAAGTAAAACCAGAGAGAAAAAAAAGGAAGGGAAAACGTAAAGCATGACACCTGTAGAACCTTGACCAAGAAAAAATCAAAGGGAGGGAAAAAAAGCTGTTAATAACAAAAATAAAATCTTTATTTTTTAATTTGTAATTTTATTAATAAAATCAAAATTTTTAAAAGAAAACTTTTTTTAAAAAAATTTAAATTAAAATTTTAGCTTATAAAAAATAATAAAGTAATCTTTTTTAATGAAGATATTTAAAAATAATAATAATAAATAAAAAAAATTAGCCGGACCAATAACGATGTCTACAGCTTGCCCCCCTTTGTGTATCCTTGCAGAGCTAAAAGGGTAGACAAAGGCAAAAGACAAAGTATTGGGAAGGCGAAATTTTTGTTCAGATAATGTATGATATAGATGGATTCAGCTTGACACTAGGTGGGATCCCGACATGCAAAGAACCACGTACTTGATATAGGCTTTAACCTCGATCTTGGATCGGGTTTGATTTAATCAAATGATAAAATGCAACGGACTTGGCTTTAACAACAAGCTTCGACCTCGACTTGGATCGAGTTCGATTTAACCGAAAGATAAAATGCAACGGACCTGGCTTTAACAACAGGCTTCTACCTCGACTTGGATCGGGTTCGATTTAACCGAAAGATAAAATGTAACGGACCTAGCTTTAACAATAGGCTTCGACCTCGACTTGGATCAGGTTCGATTTAACCGAAAGATAATGCAATGAACCTGGCTATAACAACAGGCTTCGACCTCGACTTGGATCGGGTTCGATTTAACCAAATGATAAAATGCGACGGACCTGGCTTTAACAACAGGCTTCGACCTCGACTTGGATCGGGTTCGATTTAACCGAAAGATATAATGTAACGGACCTGGCTTTAACAACAGGCTTCGACCTCGACTTGGATCGGGTTCGATTTAACCGAATGATAAAATGCAACGGACCTGGCTTTAACAACAGGCTTCGACCTCGACTTGGATCGGGTTCGATTTAACCGAATGATAAAATGCAAAGGACCTGGCTTTAACAATAGGCTTCGACCTCGACTTGGATCAGGTTCGATTCAACCAAATGATAATGCAATCGACCTGGCTTTAACAACAGTCTTCGACCTCGACTTGGATCGGATTCGATTTAACCAAATGATAAAAGGCGACGGACCTGGCTTTAACAACAGGCTTCGACCTCGACTTGGATTGAGTTCGATTTAACCAAAGATAAATGTTTGATCACAAAAATTACCAAGCTTACAAGCTCGGCTTGGACGAAATTATGACCTTGAGGATAAGCTGAATTTTTATGAGCAGGATACTGGTAAGAGAAAACACTCTGACGCCAAGTCAGGAAGAATCCGAGTTGTATTAGAGAGAAAATACAGTGTTTGCGTACCTTTGACAGAGGCAAATGGTTTCTATATATAGGTAGGGTCTCTGAGAGGATTCCTGATAAGGCCTCAACGGCCATTTAAGGTAAGCTTGAATCACGACATCCTATCGTGGAGTTTGTCAGAATATGAGGCTAAGCGAGACACATCTAGGTCAATTCAAACAAGGTCAGTTCAAACAAAGAATGGGAACGGGACCAAAGGAAATCTTGGTCGGATCGATCATAACGGCACCGGCTCGAAAGATAGTCGAAATACCTAGGTGATAAAACTTGGCTTCACAAATTTAATGACACGTGTGAGATAGAAAACTAGCTCTAACAGATTAAAATGCAATTTCTAAAAAAAAAACTGCAATTATTTGATTTACTAGAGGTTTATTATCTAAGTGTTGGACTTGGAATATCCTCCTAAAAGCTAAGTGCATGTGATATGCACTTTGACACATGACAATAAGACTAACAAAAACCACGTGTTTATGCTAATGAGAACTTCCAATGGCATCGTAGCGGGAGTCTGACATCCGAGCGAGAGGTTAGACCAATTCTATTTATCTTGGCAACCGACACTACACTGCGTAGATACCTGTGCAGGTGAGACGTCGATCAGTCATTTAATTGCGTCCTCTTGTAAACGAAAGAGCTCCATGCCAGAAATAGTTAATGAAAATCGGGTACCTTGTTGCTAACAATTGAGTGTGGCCTATCAACTAGCTCTAACTCTAAAGGTCGAGAAAAATCTAAAGAGATTTGTAGGAGGCTCTACGGGAAGCCGCTGCGCGACCTCTGACGCAACTATTTTATGATGGATTGGTGCATCTACAAATGTGTATTGCCCCAATATCATGAATGACAAATGATGCTCCATTTATTACTTCCATTTATTCTTATCACTTAACAATGTGTGATAGTATATGATCTGTTTTTTATTTAGTTTAACCAATGAATTTGAGCTTCAATACATGATGCAATAATGTATATGCATTCTAAAAGCTAAATGGTTGCAACATGTATGCATGATGCTCATTTTATTTTTGCTCAAATAATAGAATGTGGCTATGAATGCACAATGCATCATATTTAAATTTTCACAACTTAACCATGATGTGAAAACGATTTATTTTTTTGAAGAATATATATGCAAGTGATGTGAATGCATGATTTGTGAAAATATGGTTGAGAGAACAAGAAATTTTTCCATATTTTGCAAAGATATTACTTTTTTGTATACTCTCATCCTTCTTATTAGCAATAATTTAGCAAAGAAACAAATGAGAAAAGGTAATGTCAACATTGGAAGAAACAAATCAACTGATCTTTTTTTTTTTTTTGAATGCCTTCACTCAATCAAGGCAATTTCTCAAACTATATCAGGCTTGGTGGGCTTCTTTTGTAGAGGTAACTCATGTGCCAGTTTAGAATAATTCATAGCATTGTACATCTTGCTTGATTAAACTGCTTCATAACCTCGGCCTTGCAATTGACAAGATTGTTGGATGGATTTGGCTTTATGAACAAACGAGGATGGAAACCATGATTTTCCATCAAGCTTAACGATGAGAGAAGTCAGCGAGCTTCCTTTTTAAAGAAAATGAAACAAAGAGTTCAAAGATATTTTGTCAAATCTCTTGAACAATAAAAGATTGATTTTTTTTTAAGCTTTTATAAGAGATTATGACCAAGTGAATAGAAGAGTCCAATTCTTTGGATAAGTGACCTTGAGAATGGGTTGCGTAACTCCCCAAGAGTTCATCTCGTGTATCTTGCCCCTTTTTGAGTTTAGCTCAAGATCTTTGATAAAAATATTCTTTCTCGCCTTTAGCTTCACTTTATGGTTATGTTGCTGTAACCCACTTTTTAAATGTAAGGCTCTCTTTTAACCTTAGCTTTGAAGTGCAGTTGATGTAGTCCACTTTTGAATGCAAATGACCTCTTTTTTTCTCAAAGTGAAGAAGATTTTGCGCGAGGAGAAATGTAACAATATCAGTCCGAAGATGACCTTTGCCTCAAAGCTTTGTATAATGTAGTTACAAATTTGCCTCGACATAGCATTGCTCGACTTTGCCCCAGTCTGAAGATTTGCAAAGAAGATTGCTCCAATCATTGAACTAAAGCACTGTCATGGCCCTAGACGAAGTTCTTTTTTTTGGCCTGACACAACCCTTTTATAAAAAAAAAAGATGCAATCACATATAAAAAGTTGATCATGCATAGTCGCCTTTTGCAACTCTAATTGCTGTTCCAAATTATGTCTTTACTACTGCTCCAGTAAAAACTGTTCTCAAACGAAACTTATCAAACTGAGATCTTGAGACTATTTGTCAGGTTGCTAACTTCCCAATTCTCAAAACTATTATCCTCAGTCTTGGAATCACTTTTACTTAAA
Source organism: Momordica charantia (assembly GCF_013281855.1). Lineage (NCBI taxonomy): Eukaryota > Viridiplantae > Streptophyta > Magnoliopsida > Cucurbitales > Cucurbitaceae > Momordica > Momordica charantia. Next base: position 1,876,574 of record NW_028275161.1, on the reverse strand, counting down.
AGAAGATAAGAGACCAGGAGAACACGATGAAATAGAAAGTGAAAGAAGGAAGTCTTAGTAGGGAAATTTTTGAGCAACTACAAGTACCAATTCATAAAGCAGTCAATCATAAGAGCTCAATGTTATTTTATTACTTTCAAAGTTCTCAGGGCAACACTAGGTGGATAAATTTGGACATTTGCCACGCAATTAGGTGTGGCAGGCTTGGTAAAAGGCCTTTATGGTAAATAGGCAAATATGGATATTCATCACAAAAATGATATGTGACGGGCTGAGCAAAGGATTTTTGCAGTAAATGATCAACTCTCAATGTTGACCATATTTACCATGTTAGGCTCAAGGTAGATTAGGCTTAAAGCAGGCCAGACTCAAAGTTTTATAGAGAGTGAGTAATTTTGGATTCTCACCTGAAAAAGGCATCATTGCCCCAGTATGATGGTTTACTGGTTTGCACATGAGAAGAAATACAGAGGCTAACATAAAGCTGCTTTGGGTTAAGATTTAGCCCGAGAACAAAGCTTGGTAAAATTGTTGAGTTTTGGAAAAAAAAAATTATATCTCGTTGAAAACTTTGATTTTTCATTTTTTTTATTTTTTTATTTCCTTTTTTCACTTTTTTTTTTGTTTATTTTTGTTTTGTTTCCTCCAAGTGACTTACTATGATTGGTTTATGATTCTTGCTAAGGTCTCCATTAACAAGAATTATAAGAGTAGACCATATAAAAAATTATCATTGAAAATCTCAAATCATGTAATTTTTTATTGAGAGCATTTTAAAAAAAAACTATTTTTTTCCACTAATGATATGATATAAGTGATGCATGAGTGAATGTATGACTTTGAATTTTTTTTTAAAAAAAGAAAAATAGCTCAATTTCCACACACTCACATTCTTTTTTACAAGTACTTAGCTAAATCATGGGTGACTAAAGCTTCATTGCCGTTTTAACACTAGGAAGCAATCTCAAAGTTGACTTCAAAGAAGAAATAAACTTTATTGATAATGCAAAACAATAGGTCAATATTGATTTTAATAAACTTGTACACTTATGATTCTAGTGCTTCATGTGTTGACCATCTTCCTTTGAAAACTTTAGCCATCCCGCCCTCATTAGCACTTGCACTTTATGCTTCAGTGAAGTACAGTTCTCAGTTGAATGACCTACAGCTCCTGCATGGTAATCACAACGAACATGCGGATCGTACCACTTTGGATAAGGTGGTTGTAATGGTTCTACGGGTACGGGAGCTAATAGATTACCTTGAAATAATTGGGATAACAACTCGGTATAGGATATTGGGATCGAATAAAAACTCTCTCGCTTTAGTTGTCTCCGACTACTATGATTGTCAGGTAATGTTTGTGGATCATTCTGCAGAGTCAATGAGTTTATGGGTACCGTAGAAGGATTGTATGCCACGAGTCCTTATTGGTACTTCCATTTGCGCTTCGAAACTACTGCCTGAACTTTATTTTTCCTTTTAAAAGAGCTTCTATTCGTTTCAAGGTGTGGTTCTTTATTAATTAAAGGCACTGGCGGTTGTTCCATTGCTTCTCCCCATCTCTGAGCATATTCTTTCCCTGCAGTCTCTTCAACATTTCCATTGGTAACATTTTCTTTTTCTTTACCTGTTGAATTATTTGAGTAATTGACCTTTGATGTTTGTCCATCTTGGAATGTGAATTCAACCTGACAGATTGTAGGAGCTTGTTGGCCTTTCTTGGAAAGCTGAGCTTTATGTGATGAATTATGCTGGGGGAAGCTCTCTGTTGGTTGACAAAGAGGTGGGTCCAACCTAGGTGGTGAATTATTATGAGGTTCGACTAAATTGTTAGGTTGAGAAGTATCCCCAACTGTAACAATATTCTTTAAGACATTTAAAATTTCCATGACTTGCTCCTGAATATTATCAATGTCTTGTCTCATCTTCTTTAGCTCTACATTCTGCACCTCCATGACTTGTTCTTGAATCTTGTCTCTTATTTTCTTTAGCTCAATATTCAATTCTTCCATGACCCGGTCGTGGATTTCGTCTCTAATTTTCTTTAGCTCAGCATTCAGTTCTTCCATGTTATGTTGCTTTATGTACCTTGTATATAAAGAATAGTAAATATGTGGTTCTTGAGCAATTTTTCTAAGAGTTCGTGTTAATTATGATGTAATGGAGAATGCACAGATTTTGATTTTTTAAGATAGAAATTGATATGCATGAGACGATGAGATGCAAATGTTGGATCACTAACTAGGGGAATTATGCGAAACAATGCCTGCGAAAATATTGCTTCCTTTTTTTTAATATATATATTTAGACATATGAATGATGCATTAGAACGATAAATTTTAATTTATGATATAGACATGTAAAATGATGCATACAAAAGATAGATATATATTTTTTTTAATTTATGATATGGACATGCAGAATGATGCATGAGTAGGATAAGTTTTTTTTTTAATTTTATTTTCTTTGGAGGAGAAAAAAAATTATCTAAATATGCTACAAACTACCCCAAGAATATGGTAAATACTTCATGCAATCATTAATACATTCAAAATGCATGCAAACGTAATGGTAGACTCTAATTCACCCTAAGAGAGAGAAACATAAATATATACATAAAATTAAACTCTAGGGTTATAAAGCCGAACTCCTAAGTGAGTAAATAAGTTTGAAAGTGTTTATGTGCCTACAACAGGGACATTTATAACCCCTTTGAAAGACAACACTTCTATCCAAAACTTAAACAAATAATTATGAAGAAATAAGATAAATCTTTTTTTATTCTTTTTTTTAAGTGGTTCATTTAAAACCTAATGGTTAAAACTCCAAATCAACCCTAATTTTTTATTAAAAACAATATGCCATGAACGACGGAACAACCCACATAAAATGCAATATGAGTATGGTGTGAAGTTATGTACTAATGCATCCTATAGGATAATGGCCCACAAATCTTCCATATGCTTTGGCAGTATGGTCAACTTGAGTGGAGAATTTCATGCGCCTGCACGGGAACCGAAATTCCACGAAGGTCACACTACTCAGTCTCCGATCTAATCCTAAAAGGTAAAGCCCGGGTAGGAGGCTTGTGAATGTGTGTGAGATGCATGGTGATGCAAAATAAAATAATAATACAATTAAATGAAGAAAAAAAACAAACAAAAAAATGGACCCAAAAACATATTACAATAGGGTAATAAATGACAAACTAAATGGCTTGACTCTCAAAGGTCCCCTGTGGAGTCGCCAAGCTGTCGCAACGTCATCGCGACGCGGAGCGGCCGACGTCATCCCCTAAAGGGTCTCTTTCGAGATAAGGATTTGGAGTCGCCACCAATCATCTACGAGGTGTGATTGGTCACCTAAAAATAAAGACAAAGTCTGCGAAAACAGATTGTTGGTTCGGGAGTCGACTGAGCGTAGGGAAGGTGTTAGCACCCTACAACACTCGTTCGAAAACGGTACCACATTTTGTCAAAAATTATCCTATTATGTTATTTGGTCCAAAAAATATACTTTTTTTTTATTTTAAATGTCTCATATTATATTAATTCACATTTTATTATAAGATATGAATTAATAGATATGAGTGGCACGAAAGCCATTAGAAAAATTTTGACACCTCGAGAATATTGGAAGGTTTCAATTCCCGTCATTGGAGTTTTTGAAATAATTATTTAGCAAAAATAATAATAATAATAATAAATAAAAATAATTTTAATTTTATGAAACATTAAGACATGAGTGTTGACACTAAAACATCACACCAATGTGCCACCACTTTAAGATATAAGTTATGTTCCTTTTCAAAATACATATTTTGTATTTTTGAATTTTGTTTAAAAAAAAAAAAGAAAAAAAACTCTAAATGAAATATTTTATTTAAAATAATTATTTAGTAAAAATGAGGCATGCAAAGACTTGAACTTGGATCATGTACATTAAAAAACAAACATCTTACCACTGTGCCAACATCTTAAGATGTAAACATCATATTGTTTTACACAAACATAAGTTTTAATTTATTTTTTTAAACTAGAAAAAAAACTACGAATTTTGTTAAATTAAAACAAAAAAAATATATTTTTTATTTATTTCGAAATTAATAAAATTATTTAAAAGAAAAAAAATTTATTTAAAAACAAAGTCAAATTTACTTTAACACAAATTATTTGCTAAAAAACTGATTTTTTGTTAAGATTTTTTCAAAACCATAACCACCAAACCATTAAAAGAATTTTAAATGAGATTTTATTCTAAAATACTCCGTTTTTATCTCCTCCTTTAAAATCTTGCAGCAGAAAATTCTTTTTTAATTAAAAAATAAAACAAAGGTAACACAAAAAATATAAACCTTGTAAAAAAAATCATTTTAAATAAAAACTACATTTTAAATAAAAAGAATCCAAATTTAAACTTTGAATCCAAATTTAAAAGAATCCAAATTTTTTTAAACAAGATTTATTTTATAAAACTCCTATTTTTTTCAACGTATTTTAACCAAAATTTTAAAGTAAAATATTTTATTAAAAAAATTAAGTTTATATTTATTTCATTTAAAAAACTCTTCTTTATTAGAAAAAGAAAACTTTTTTTTTAAAACAAATTTTAAAATATCAAAATCCTTATTTTATTTTCAAAAACTTATTTAAATTAATTTAGAAGATTTTTTTTGTTACTAAAAACATTTTCTTTAAAAAAAAGTAAAAAAAAACTTCTTCTTAAAAAGAAACATTTTCTTAAAAAAAATATTTTTTCTTAAAAAAACAAAAAAAAAATTATTTGATAGAAACAAAAGAATCTGTTTCAAATTAAAGGCATGATTTCCAAAGCCTTTCCCTTCCCAACGTATTTGATGCTTACTTAAAATGCACTACCGGGGAGGAGATCGTCGGAGTGCCAGCAGGCTTGGAAGAAACTGTGAAGAAGAAGGTTGTTGCTGCTGTCGTTCGCGTCGTTCCCTTGCGTCGTCGGAGGTCGTGGGTATGCAAGAGAAAAGTGGTGATGGTGGTATAAGAGAGATGGAGAGAAGAAGATATGGTGATGAGGTGATGGGTTTCTAACTCTCTGCACTCTGTCTTTCTGTGTGTCTCTATGTGTCCCTTAAATACACAAACAAAATAACAGTAACATGCGTGAGTTAAGTAAAACCAGAGAGAAAAAAAAGAAGGGAAAACGTAAAGCATGACACCTGTAGAACCTTGACCAAGAAAAAATCAAAGGGAGGGAAAAAAAACTGTTAATAACAAAAATAAAATCTTTATTTTTTAATTTGTAATTTTATTAATAAAATCAAAATTTTTAAAAGAAAACTTTTTTTAAAAAAATTTAAATTAAAACTTTAGCTTATAAAAAATAATAAAGTAATCTTTTTTAATGAAGATATTTAAAAATAATAATAATAAATAAAAAAAATTAGCCGGACCAATAACGGTGTCTACACTACATTTCATGAGATTTATATTGAAATTATTTGTTAGTTTTCGTTTATTCATGACAAATTTAAGCATATAAGATATATTTTGCAGGAATAAAGTATCAGGAGGAAACGAGACTTATTTTGATCAAAATGAGAGAAAAATCGGAATCAAAGTGACCAAGATGGAATAACAAACAATATTTGAAGCCAAAAACCCGAGAAGATAGCGCCACGGCGCTGGCCTAGATCGCCATAGCGCTCCGAAGTCTAAATTTCGCGTTTTGTGAATAGTGCCATGGCCCTGTGTGTAGCACCATGGTGCTGCCGTGACAACTTTTTATAAAAATAGGATTTTGCAGCCGTCGAGATGGAGGAGTTTGGGAGAGGTTTTTTTGCAGTTTGCCTTTTTGGCCAATTTGGATGGCAATGAGACCATTGGAGAGTTTAGAAAAGTGATTTTAAGGCTCGGGATCATGGAGGTCGCTTCGGGGACGGACGATTGACATGCCGAACATAGTTTCTTCTCCTTTCCCTTGAGTTTTCTAGTTTTGTTATGGAACTCTCATTGAGATTTTATTGTTTCATTGAATATGAGTAGTTAAATCTCTTACCTTAAGGATTGATGTAGCCATTGAACTTTATGGATTGATTGTTTAATTCTTTTTTGATTGAATGATTATGAATGTTTTATTTATGTTTCTCTATGCTTAATGCATTTAATCTACTGACCATAGATTGATTGATATTAGACTTGAAATCTTACGCTCGGGAGAGGTGGTTGAGAGTTAGAACTGGGATGCATAACTAAAGGGGTTCTAAGATCGGGAGATTTAGGAGTCTTTTAGAGGTCATTAAAAGACTTGTTCAATAAAGCCTTTACTTGTTATAGAAACTGTTGGGTGTGTTGCCCTAAACTCGTAGTTTGTATTTTGTAAAAACAAATGTTTTTTTAATAAAGTTTTATTCAATAAATTTGTTGTTGAATCATAGCTTTGCATTGTCCAAAATCCAATAAACTAAACAACCAAGGTTATTTTTGATGTAATCGGGACAATATATATACTGGGTATATAGTTAATATACGGGGTATATATTTGATATACCCCTGATATATGAATGGATAATGTCCCATGAATAACTTAAAGGGTCTATAGTATATGAATAAGGCTGGGTACCTTATCCTGGCAACACTATGGATACGGCCCGCTCTGTAAAGGTTACAGACGACTCGATCCAGGTCGTTCGTGTGGAGACATGCGAGTGGGGTATCCTATACAATGAGTTTGTACAAGACCAGACCGTGAAATAGGCAATCTTTAGATGTAACACCGTTAACTAATAGATTGCCATTTCTTAGGATGACCAGACAACTCATTCTCAATCCTGAGTGAGTTATGGACTCCTGCCCATGAGGGCTCGTTCTTTGATCTGTATGGGTGAGAGTGGCCCGAGTCCCCGATTCAACATTCCTACCATTTTGGGGACGAGACCGAGTGGGGAGCTGAGAACATAACTTCACAAGATGAAATTCACTCCTCCCCGACTTTAGGGGAGTAGATGAGTGTTCCCTTAAATGCTGACTCCGGGACTTGAACAAGGGGCCCCATCCTCTCATTGGCCGAGAGGGACTTCCGGTTATTGGTCGGACCATAACCGGGTTGTTCATTACAGGAGCAGTGATGTTTAAGGAGTAAGAAGTAACTCAGGGGTAAAACGGTAATTTGACCCAACTTGAGTTACGAACACTCGTGAAGGATTGACTCGTCATTAATGGTCATATATCCATGGACACAAAAACATTCTGCAGTGAGAAGAGTGCAACTGCGGGTCTTTAGTGGAATGACCCGTAGTTAACGAATCTAGATTAACTCGGTCAATGAGTTTGACCGATTAATCTTACATCGTTGGAGCTTCGGATTTGTAGGTCCATTAGGTCCCCTTGCTAGCTCATAACGGATACAACGAGGATCAAGGTTTTGGAAGAATTTGAAATGTTCAAATTACTTAAGGGATTATATGTATATTCAAATTAATTAATATATATTATAATGTACCAATATACATATATAGTTAATTAGAAATTAAAACTATATATTATGAGAGAAATTACTTGAATGAGATTCAAATAAAATTAATATGAATAAGATTCATGTTAAAACTAGGTTAAAAATAATGTGCATAAGATGTACATTAGAACTATGGGTTATACGAGAGAAATGTTATAGAATATGATTCTAATTTTATGATAAATAATTAAGTGTTAATTATTTCTTTGATTTATATATATATATATATATATATATATATATATATACATATTAATTATTAATTGGATTAATAATTAATAATTATTCATTAATTAATATGATTAATTAATAAATTAATTTTATATTTTAATTATTATATACATATATATTAATTATTTATATATATATTATTAATATTAATAATATTAAACTCCCCTGCAAAATTGCAGAGGAGTGGGAGGTTAGTGTGACGTGGGGAGTTACCCCATGTCACTGTTTTGTTTTCTTGGCAGTTCTGCAAAAATGCAAGAATACAGAACATAGCTAGAACTCTCCCAGTTTTCTCTCGATAAAGCTCTCCCTTAACTTTCCCTGACATTCCAAACAAGTGGCTCCCACCAGCACGATCCCGAGACCCAAAAGGATAGCGAGGAAGACATAGTGGTGGTGTTCGAGGGAAACTCGTTGAAGAAACGTTCTTCAAAGGTAGAATTTCCCCTGTATTTTTCTTCTGTAAAATTTGATTTTGTATCCCGAAAATCAGCAACGAAAATCTGTTTCCGCTCCGGGATTCACATCCCTTCAGAAACTAGATAGGGATATTGGTTTCATAACTGGTAAGGAGAATTAGCTTGCGCTCGGTAGAGGTAGTTGAGATTTGAGAGTTCTCGGCCTACAGAATATATAATACATTCAATCTTGAGTAATTAATTAGTTGGTTCATAGATTCAATAGGTGAAATCAATTCCCTAGGACCTTTCTCCCAATTGTTTTTAACTTTATTATTGCATGTTTACCTTCTTTCCCATTTGATTTTGATTCTTTAAATAAAATTGAGCGATTGTATCTGTGGTACTTGAGTGATCTAGAAACCCAATCAAGATGATGATATCGGTATTGACTTACCACTTTATTAAAACTTGACTCGTACACTTGTGGTAAGCATTTTCTGCTACAAGAAATCCAATAAAATTTTAGAGAGAATGAGAGGAAAAACCCATGGCGGAAGAGAGAAAGAACGGGTTAATGGAAAATTATTGAAGAAAAAAAATTAATGGAAAATCAGAGAAGAAAAAAAATACTGGAAAGAGAGGGAGGGAAAAATATTGTGGAGAGATGGAATAAGAGAGAAATCTAAGAAATGAGTGAGGGCAATGAAAGTAAATTGGCAATTGGGTGATGTCAGCAAACGCTTGGTTTTGAAAATGGTGATTACAAAACATAAAAGGCATGGAAGAACGCCTATTCCGTCCAATTTCCCAAAGCTATATTACTCTAGACTTTCAAGTATCAATGTTATTAAAGGAAGGTATTATTAAAGGGACCTTGGTTCTTCGACAAAGCAATTATTTGAGGAACCATGAGCTTATAGCAACTTTGCGGATCTATGTGTTATTTTCGATTCACTTTCATGAACTGATGTTTGCTTGCTTTTCTAGGAAGGTAGCTATGGTGCTAGGGAATCTAGTGGGCACGTTTGAAAAAGTTGAATTAGAATGAAGACGGAAGATGTAAGGGACAAACGTTGAGATTTCGTATTCAAATAGGTGCAAGTAAGTCGTTGCAGAGAGGTGTTCTTATTAAAGGACAAACACTGAGATTTGTATTCAGATAGGTGTGAGTAAGTCATTCTAGAGAGGTGTTCTTATTAAACTTGGGGCGATGATTGATGAGAAATGGATTTCAGTTACGTACGAGAAACTCCTTGACTTCTGCTATGCGTGTGGAAAACTGGGCCACATGATGAAGGATTGTGATTCAGACTCTAGCCCGAGGAAGAAGATCCACAATATGGTCCGTGGCTATGGGGTCCATTACAATCTCGACAACACGATAGAGGCAATTGAGATGGAAGGGATTCACGAGTAGGGAGAGGTCATGGCAGTAGGTCCTCTCGGAGATGGGATTCGGATGATGCCTCATCGGAAGAACCCCACGAACACCAGCTGAGGAATACTAGGTATCGGACAACGAAAACCACCATGCTGAGAAGCTAATCATCGGAAAATCCAGATAAGAAAAAAGGGGTTATTATGGTAAAAAAGATCCGTTGGGGGTGACATCCGATTCTATTAAGGTAAACATTAATGGTAGTTTTAAGAGAGATGGGAAAGAGAAGGTGGCGTAATTTTGTGATTTATCTAAAAATTCAGCCGACTATCCCCTTATTAAGACTAAAATGAGTGAAAATAATTTTAGTATAACTGTAGGTGGCAAAAATGTCTCCAACCAAGATGGAAAGAATTTTAATTGAGCCAGATAATTGATATTCCTAACAGCCAAAATGAGCCGATCTTTTCTAAACAGCAAATAGAGGACAACAAAGTTACTAATCAAACCCCGAAGGAGTCAAATTTGGGAGGTATACAGGAGGCTAAAAAAGTTGTTCTTTCTTCAAAAACCTAGAAAATGGCAAAAAGAGGTGATACTAATGGTACTGAAGAGGGTATCATCATCCCCATCTTTTTAACTCCCTCGATAGGTACCAAGCACGAAAAACAAGATGATATTGATGAATCAATTAGCAAAATAGTGTGTAAGACAGTATCCCAACCAAACATTGATCAATTGGAGGAGGCTGCTCGATGTCCCGAACGCAATGAAAATTTTAAGTTGGAATGTTCGGGGGTTGGGAACCCTCGAACATTAAGAGTTCTACGCCACGTAGTGGGCAACCACAATCCAATTGGTCTTCCTCATGGAAACCAAGTGTAAGAACAAGTTAGAAGCAAAAGTTAAAGAGAATTCCATCCACTATGACTATTGCTTAAGTGTCTCAAGTGTGGGAAACAGCGGTGGATTGATGTTACCTTGGAAGGAGACAGATGTTACAATTATGTCTAACTCTTTGGGACATATTGATGCTTGCATCACAGAGAATGATTGTAGATGGAGATTTACTGGGATCTACAACAATACTGTAATGGAAGATGAGTTGAAACATGAACATTGATTAGGAGACTCCATAGCACGTCAAATCTCCCTTGTCTATTAGGAAGAGACTTTAATGAGATCATTTCAGATTCGGAAAAAGAATGGGGCTGTTAAAAGGACTTCCACAATGAATGATTTTAAAGATATGATTGATAACTATGATTGTGTAGATGAAGGCTTTAGAGGAGATATCTTCACATGACAAAGACGCCTTCATGGAGAAGGTCATTTTAGAACGACTAGATCGGTTTATGATGAATATTAAGATGGATCTTCTAAGTTCCTCATTTGAGGTACTTCAAGTGGATTTCATAGCTTTTGATCATAGACCTATTTTAGCTTAATGGGATTGGTGGAATCAGTCTCTTAGACAGAATAGAAGACCGAGACCCATTCGCTTTAAGGAAGACTAGACGAATCATCCAAGGTGTGAGGAGTTGGTACAAAGAATTTAGGCCCAAAATCAGGGTAAGGCTGCCTCGAATTTTCACAAGAAGACTTCAAAGTGCCTTAGAGAATTGAGAGGTTGGAACATTGCAAGACTCCAATGCTCCGTCCGAGGGGCCATAGTTAAAAGGAAAAGGACATTCAGATCATAATGAATGAGAAAGGTCCTAATTCGCACCTCAACACATTGTCATTAGAAAAATAGTTGGAAAATCTATTGGAAAAAGATGAAATATACCTACGACAAAGGCCTAGAGAGGATGGGCTGAAATGAGGAGAACACAACACAATATGGTTTCATATCAGACAAGTAAGAGGAGGAGAAACAATATAATTAAAGGACAGATAGATTCAAAGGGCCCTTGGCCCAGACTTTACGCAAGCTATTTTTTTTATCAAAAGTACTGGGGGATTGTGGGCAAAGAAATAATAGAAATTTGTCTTTAATTTTCTAAATGATCAGGAAGACATTGGAGGGGCTAAACAAGACTCTTATTACCTTAATTCCTAAAAAGAACGCTGCTGCGAGTATGAATGACTTCCACCCGATAAACCGCTGCAATGTGATTTCTAAAATTATCTCCAAAGTGCTGGCTAACATATTAAAACACGTTATTGACTCTATGATTTCTCTATCGCAATCAATTTTTGTCTCGAAAAGACTTATCTCTGATAATGCCAGGATAGGATTTGAATGCATTCACAATCTAAACAACAAAAGACCAAGGAAAAAAGGGATGGTGGTGTTGAAGCTGTGCATGAGCAAGGCCTATGATCGCATCGAATGGGCATATCTAAGAAAAATTATGACCAAGATAGGTTTCTATGAATGATGGATCTCTTTGATTATGGCTTGTGTTGAATCAGTTAGCTTCTCTGTTCTCTTAAATGTGAGGTGGTATTTTAAAGCCTTAAAGAGGTCTTCGACATGGCGACCCTCTCCGACCCTATCTCTTTCTCTTGTGAGCAGAAGGGATCTTATCTCTTCTATCCAAAGAAGAGAAAGCTCAAAATTTCTTAGGTTTGCGTATTAATTATCATTGCCCCTCTATAACGTATTTGTTGGATTTATCAATATTTGTGTAAATATTAGTTGTCAATATTAGTTGTCAATATTAGTTGTTAATATTTAGTCTTTATTGTTGATATTTAGTCTTTATGGTATTTATTACTTTCCTTGTTTGTAGTAGGTCATTCTCTTATATAAGAAGACCTAAGTTACATGTTTGAATATAACAGTATTTTTTACTCTCTCAAATTTACATGGTATCAGAACTTTAGGAAATAAAGCCCTAATTCTAAAAACAACCCTAGCATGACCAGGCAATCTTTAGATGTAACACTGTTAACTAATAGATTGTTGTTTCTTAGGATGACCAGGCAACTCATTCTCAATCCTGAGTGAGTTATGGTCTCCTGCTCGTGAGGGCTCGTCCTTTGATCTGTATGGATGAGAGTAGCCCAAGTTGTCGACTCAACATTCCTATCATTTTGGGGACAAGACTGAGTGGGGAGCTGGGAACATAACTTCACAAGATGGAATTCACTCCTCTCCAACTTTAGATGAGTAGATGAGTGTTCCCTTAAATGCTGACTCCGAGACTTGAACAAGGGGCCCCAGCCTCTCATTGGCCCGAGAGGGACTTCCGGTTATTGGTCGGACCATAACCGGATTGTTCATTAGAGGAGCAGTGGTATTTAAGGAGTAAGATGTAACTCAGGGGTAAAACGGTAATTTGACCCAACTTGAGTTACGAGCACTCGTGAAGGATTGACTCGTCATTTATGGTCGTATATCCGTGGACACGAAAACATTCTACAGTGAGAAGAGTACAACTGCGGGTCTTTAGTGGAGTGACCCGTAGTTAACGAATGTTAATTAACTCGGTAAATGAGTTTGACCGATTAATTTTGTATCGTTGGAGCTTCTGATCTGTAGGTCCATTAGGTCCCCTTGCTAGCTCATAACGGGTAAAACGAGGATCAAAGTTTTGGAATAATTTGAACTGTTCAAATGACTTAAGGGATTATATGTATATTGATACATTATAATATATAGTTAATTCTAAATTAACACTATATATTATGAGAGAAATTATTTGAATGAGATTTAAATAAAATTAATATGAATATGATTTATATGAAAATTATAGGTTATAAATTAATGCACATAAGATATACATTAAATCTATAGGTTATACAAGAGAGAATATGGTTTAATTAAATATTAGATATTTAATTAAAGGTTAAATAATTAATTGTTAATTATTTAATATTACATTTAATTAATTAATTATTAATTAATATTATTTAATTATTAATTTGATTAATAATTATTTAATATATATTAATTAATTAATATTAATTAATAAGTAACTCCCCTGCATTTGGTTTTTGTATGAGAAGTGTTCTGCAGAAAGTATGAACACAAATCTCCCAAAAAGTTTTTCTCTCAATCTAAGGTTCTCTTAGTTCTTCCTTACATTCAAAACGAAGTGCTCCCACAAGCACAGTCTTGAGACCCAAGAGGATAGCACGGAAGACTCACTGGTAGTGTTGGGAAATCGTTGAAGAAGAGTTCTTCAAAGGTAAGGAAAACAAGTTTTTCCCCTGTATTTTTCATCTCAACACTTAGATTTTGTTTTCCCAAAAATTATCAACGAAGATCCACTTCCGCTCCGGGATTCACATCCCTTTAGTTCGGGTTGGTTCATCCGGCTTAACTTATTCTGCCTTGGTTTAACTCTCTTGGTTATGGTTATCCCCTTCCTAATATCAATTTGTGGCCTAATTTGATTTGGTTAATTATTTTCTGGTGTGGTTCTGTTGTCAGCTTTTGTTCAGGACAAGTTGTTTATTTAAAATGGTCCAAATCTCAATTGATAATGGTAGAGAAATGTTTGGTGGTAGTCGTGGTGACTCAAGTATAGAGCAAATTCATCAAATCCTAAAATTGCTATCCTCCAATTTACCTTCTAATAACTCATGTGTATCATTGACACAAACAAGTTTTATTTTAAGGCTTTCTCGTGTAGTAACTCATCTCCATGTATTATAGATTCTGGAGCTTCTGATCATATGACAAGTTCTTCTAATCTCTTTGAATCATACCTTCCTTCATATTCCAATGAAAAAGTTAGAATTACAGATGGTAGTTTTTCTTCAGTTGCAGGAAAAGGAACCATTAAATTGATTGAGACCATTTCATTACGGTCTGTCCTCCATGTTCCACAATTCGCCTGTCTTGGGTTTATTTAATGTCAAAAAAATCTGAGGTGAAAGACATTTTCAAAAACTTTTATGAGATGATATAAACTCAATTTCAAACAAAAATTTGTATTTTACATTTTGAAAATGGAATTGAGTATTTTAATGAGTTTTTGGGAAATTTTTTGAAAGAAAAAGGTATGGTTCATCAGTCTACTTATCGGGATACTCCTCAACAAAATGAGATTGCTGAAAGAAAAAATAGGCATTTACTTGAAGTAGCACGTGCTATAATGTTTTCTATGCATGTTCCAAACTATTTATGGAGGGAAGCGGTTCTCACAGCGACCTATCTAATAAATCGGATGCCTACTAAAGTTTTAAATTTCAAAACTCCCATTGAGTCATTTAAAAATATTTTTCCAAAATCCCGCATATATTCTGATCTTCCTCTCAAAGTTTTTGGGTGTACTACTTACGTTCACACACCTAGTCATTTCAGGTCAAAACTGGACCCTTGCGCTATTAAATGTATTTTCTTAGGTTATGCTTCAGGTTAAAAAGGTTACAAATGTTTTGATCCTCAGACAAATTTTTTTTTGTGAATATGGATGTGTCTTTTTTACAAAATCTACCATATTTTACCCAAAATTCTCTTCAGGGGGAGAAAATGAATTTGGAAGATAATTTTTGAGATATTTCTGTTCCTCTTCCTAGTCCTATCTGTTTGGATTTTACTAGTCCTTCGATGCCAAGTATAGAAACTGTCCAATCATGGGGAGAAATACTACAAAACGATTTTGCGAATCCTAGTTTTGAGTTACAGTTTTATACTAGAAGGAAATTCAATCAGAAGAACCAAGATCAAATAGTTACTCCTTCACAAAGCCAATCTGAGGCTCCGAGAAATGAAACTGAACTGTCTGATAATCCTCCCTCTTCAGCATTGTCTAGTAATCCCTCTTCTTCAAATTTTCAAAATAATTCACTTGTTGTCTCTGACCTTGATGTTCCCATAGCCATTAGAACAGGCGTTCGAAGTTGTACCAAATATCCTATTTCGAACTACATTTCATATGAAAAACTATCAAATAGTCATAAGGCCTTCACATCTAGAATAACTAATTTGTTTGTTCCAAGGAATATACATGAAGCTTTAGAAGATCCAAATTGGAAACTAACTGCCATGGAGGAGATGAATGCTCTAAAGCAAAACAGTACTTGGGAGATAGTAGAATTGCCAAAGGATAAGAAAGCAGTGGGATGTAATGGGTGTTTACCGTAAAATGTAATGCAGATGGTAGCATCGAGAGATACAAGGCTAGATTGGTAGCTAAAGGCTTCACACAAACCTACGGGATAGATTATCAGGAAACGTTTGCTCCTATTGCAAAAATTAACTCTATTAGAGTTCTTTTGTCCCTTGCAGTTAATTCAAATTGGTCTCTCCACCAGCTTGATGTGAAAAATGCTTTTTTCAATGGCAACCTTGAAGAAGAAGTTTTTATGGATTTGTCACCAGGTTTTGAAAAAGAACTCTGATGGAATAAAATCTGCAGATTAAAGAAATCTCTCTATGGCCTCAAACAGTCTGCTAGAGCTTGGTTCGAACGATTCAGAAAAGTCATATCGAGTTATGGATTTCTCCAGAGTCAAGCTTACCATACTATATTTTATAAACACTCTGAGAATAATAAAATCTCAATTCTGATTGTCTATGTAGATGATATTATTCTCACTGGTGATGATGAAGCAGGACTAGCTGGTCTTAAGAAAAATCTGGCAAGTGAGTTTCAAATCAAGGAATTGTGAACATTAAAATATTTTCTAGGAATGGAATTCGCAAGATCGAAGAAAGGTATATTCGTTAATCAAAGAAAATATGTTCTTGACTTACTTGGAGAAACAGTATTGCTTGGTTGCAGGATCGCAGAAACTTCTATTGAACCTAACTTGAAATTACAAACAGCAAACCCAGAAGAAATAAAGGATAGGGAACAATACCAGAGACTCGCAGGAAGATTAATTTATCTGTCACATATGCGACCAGATATTGCATTTGCTGTAAGTATGGTAAGTCAATTCATGTATGCACCTGAACCAACTCATTTTGAAGCTGTCTACAAACTCTTGAGATATTTGAAGGGAACTCCTGGAAAAGGTATTTTATTCGAAAAGAATAACCACTTCCAAATAGAAGTTTATACTGATGCAGATTGGGCTGGAAGTACTACCGATAGAAGATATACTTCTGGTTACTGTTCCTTTGTTGGAGGAAACCTAGTTACATGGAGGAGCAAAAAACAAAATGTAGTGGCCAAGAGTAGCGTTGAAGCAGAGTTTAGAGCATTGGCTCATGGAATTTGTGAAGGTATATGGATCAAAAGGATACTTGAAAAATTGAAGATTCCTCAGCCGACACCTATTCGGATTTATTGTGACTATAGTCTGCCATATCTATAGCTCATAACCCTGTGCTACATGATCGAACCAAACATATCGAGGTTGACAAACATTTTATAAAGAGAAGATTGATGCAGGTACAATATGTATCCCTTATCTTCCGACAACATAGCAAATTGCCGATGTTTTAACTAAGGGACTTCCAAAGAAACAATTCGACAATTTAATCAGCAAGCTAGATATGGATGACATCTTCAAACCAGCTTGAGGGGGAGTGTTAGATTTATCAATATTTGTGTAAATATTAGTTATCAATATTAGTTGTTAATATTTAGTCTTTATTGTTGATATTTAGTCTTTATGGTATTTATTACTTTCCTTGTTTGTAGTAGGTCATTCTTCAATATAAGAAGACCTAAGTTATATGTTTGAATATAGCAGTATTTTTTACTCTATCAAATTTACAGTATTTTTTTTCCATATGACAGCTTGCTGTTCTTTATGGCCTCCCACAAGGATTGTCATACGATAAGGAGAGTTCTAAACAGTTATCATTAGGTTTCGGGTCAAATGGTTAATGTTGAAAAATCTATGTTTATGGTGAGCAAGAACACAAGTTCAGAAATGACTTTACATTTATGAGGAGGTACTTCAAGTACACTATACTCATACACTTGACCAATATTTGGGTCTTCTTTTCCAAATGGCAATTTCAAGTGTTCAATTCATCAAAGATCGAGTCTAGAAAGTTCTACAAGGTTGGAAAGAGAAATTTTTTTCTATGGGGGTAAGGAGGTTCTGATTAAGGCGATGGCCTAGGCTATTCCAACTTATACAATGAGTTGCCTTAAACTCTCTAACAGCTTTTGCCAGGAAATCAACAAGTTATATGCAAATTTTTGGTGGGGCTCATCTAAAAAGAAAAGGAAGATCCACTAGAAAAGTTGTAAAAGGCTTTGTGTCACCATAGATTATGGAGGAATAGGGTTTAAGGATATAGGATACTTTAACCAGGTTATGCTAGCAAAACATAGTTGAAGATTAGTAGAAACCATGATAGTTTAATAGCCCAGATCATTAGGGGCAAATAGTAAAAACACAACAACTTTATGCATCCTGAGATTGGAAAGAATCTGTCCTATGTGTGGAGAAGCATCATGTGGAGGAAAAGTTTGTTCGATAAAGGCATGAGATGGAGAATTGGAAATGGGTCGGCAGTCATTATTGGTCAAGATTCTTGGCTGCCCGGGGAGGGCTTATGCAAATCAACCCAAGAAGCTATAAATACTTCAAACTTGACTTTATAACTTCCTATCTAGTAGAAAACTTTGACAAGATAGATGATCAGTTTGCTTGCATGTATTTGATAAACGAAGATCCTAAAATCTACCAAGAAGCTATAAATGTCTTAGATTCTAGCCTATGAACAGAAGCTATTAAAAGTGAGCTAGACTTCACAGTTATGAATCAAACCTGTGAATTGGTAGATTTACTTGTAGGAAATAAACCTATTAGGTGTAAATAGATATTTAAAAGAAAAATGAGACCAGATGGTACGATAGAAAAATACAAAGCTAGATTTGTGGTTGTAGGTTACACACAAAGGTATGACATTGATTACATCGAGACGTAGTCTTTTGTAACCAAGATTGCTACAATTAGATCTTTGATAGCCTTGGCTGCTATTCGAGGGTTAGTAATACATCAGATGGATGTAAAAACAACTTTCCTTAATGGTGATTTAGAAGAGGAGATCTACATGACACAACCTGAAAGGTTTCTAGCTACTGGTCAAGAAAATAAAGTATGCAAACTTAAAAAATCTCTCTATGGCCTAAAACAAGCTCCTAAACATTGATATGAAAAATTTAATGGCACTTTGGTAAACAATGATTATAAAGTAAATTGCTCTGATACATGTGTTTACTCAAAGTTGTTTGAAGCTGATTTTGTGATAATATGCTTGTATATGGATGACATGCTCATTTTTTGTTTAAACTTAGATATCATTAATGAGACCAAGTTTCTTCTTTCTTCACATTTTGAAATGAAAGATTTAGGAGAGATGGATGTAATAATACTTGGTACAAAAATAAGGAAAGATGATAATGGACATTTCTTATGTCAATCACATTACATTAAGAGAATGCTGAAAAAATTTAATCATTGATAAACCACCTATAAGAACACCTTATGATCCTAGCATGAGTCTTAAAAAGAATCAGAGCGATAATGTATCTCAATCCAAATATGCAAAGATCATAGGTAGTATCATGTTTTTAGTGAATTACAGTAGACTTGATATTGCATATGCGGTAAGTAGACTGAGTAGATACACTCATAACCCTGGTAAAGATCATTGGACTACTATGCATCGACTGTTAAGGTATCTTAGGGGTACAATGGATTATTGTTTGCATTTTAACAAGTTTCCTGTTCTGTTAGAAGGATATTGTGAGGGTTTTTAGGCTGAATAACCTTTCTCAAAAGCTCATTATGAAATATGGCCCCTCTCTTCATTTTTATGTTTTGTAAACATTTGCTGACATCATCCAATAAACCAAATGACCATTATGCCCCTCCATTACTTGAGTTAAATTTTTACTTTCCCTCCCTCTTTTTCATTTGAATATGATTTTCTCTCTCTTTCTTTTTCTTCTCGTTCTCCATCTTCTTCTCTCCCTCATCTCTCTTCGTGTTCCTTCTCTCTCTTCCCTCTTCCTCAACTTTCTCTATCTTCAACGAAGAAATGAAAGAAATCGCATCGCTTTTCTGCCATTCGAAGAACATCGCAAGCATAAAGTAGATCTTGTTCACAATCTAGGATGGAAAAAGAGGAGGTGGTTTACCAATGTAAGGATAGAAAATTTTTTATGAAAGACATCGTCGTCGTCCGGAATGCCTTCGCGGAGAGAACAACAAAACGAGAAGGGAGAGAACAAGAAAATGAGAAGAGAGAGAGGGAGAAAAACGAGAAAGAAAACGAGAGAGGAGAAGGAAAACGAGAAGAGAGAGGAGAGAGAAAACGAGAGAGGAGAAAGAGAACGAGAGAAAAAGGAGAGAGAGCGACAAAGAGAGCGTGAAATAGAGAGACAAAAAAATCCAAATTTGACTCCTTAATTTTGGAAACGTCTGAAATGAGTTTTCAAAGTTTTCAAAACTGAAATGATCAATCTTTTTAATTTGAGAATCAATTACCAATTCAAAAAATCAACAAAAATCCTCCCATATATAGCTTAATCTTCCAATAACAGAATTCACGCAAATCTTTTCGAAAAAGGAAAAAAAATCCACGTAAATCAACTTAAATGCTCCACATAAATGCATTGATATTTAAAAAAAAAAAAAAAGAAAACTGAAACTATTTACTTTAAAATTTTAATATTTTAGAAATATTTTGTAAAATTAAAAAAAGTTTAGAAAGATGATTTTGTGAGGTCCACCATTATAGTTACAGATAAGACAGATCATTTTAGTAGGTTAGATTTAATAAATTATAGATAAAAAAAGGAGAAAATAAAGGTTGATTTTGTAGGATTCATTTGAAAATTCTCTTTTAAAAAATGAAAATGTTTTGCAAACTATTTCATTTTCTCACTTTTTTATTTTCTTAAAAAATCTATAATATTGAAGAAGACCCCTGATGAAAATAGAAATTAATTTCACGTATTCCTTAACGATGTAGGTTTGACCCTCTTCTTCTTCGTCCTTTCCTTTAAAAAAAAAAGAAAAAATTGAAACTGAAATTGCAATCCCGGGCTGAGATTGCAGTTTCAGTTTTAAACAGAAAGAAAAAAATGAAACTGAAATTGCAATCCCGGACCGTGATTGCAGTTTCAGTTTCAGTTTTTTTTAATCAGTAGTTTCAGTTTTTTTTTTAATATTTAATATTAGTGCATTTATGTGGAGCATTTAAGTTGATTTACAGGGATTTTTTTTTCCTTTTTTTGAAAAGATTTGTGTGAATTATATTATTGGAAGAATAAGTTATATATGGGAGGATTTTTGTTGATTTGTTGAATTGGTAATTGATTCTCAAATTAAAAAGATTTATCATTTCAGTTTTGAAAACTTTGAAAACTCATTTCAAACTTTTCCAAGATTAAGCAGTCAATTTTAGATTTTTTTTTTCTCCCTCTTTCACACTCTCTTTGTCACTCTCTCCTCTCTCTCTTGTTTTCTTTCTCGCTCTCTCTCGTTCTCTTTCTCCTCTCTCGTTTTCTCTCTCATTTTCGTTTTCCCTCTCTTCTCATTTTCTCTCTCCTCTCTCGTTCTCTTTCTCGTTTTGCTCCCCCTTTCTCTTCTTGTTTTCTTGTTCTCTCCCTTCTCATTTTGTTGTTCTCTCCGGGGAGATATTCCGGGCGGCGACGACGTCTTTCATAAACAATTTTCTATCCTTACATCGGGAAACCACCTCCTCTTTTTCGATCCTAGATTGTGAACAAGATCTACTTTACGCTTGCGATATTCATTGAATGGCTGAAAAAGCGAGGCGAAGGAACACAAAGAGAGATGAGGTAGAGAAGAAGATGAAGAACTAGAAGAAAGAGAAGGAGAGAGAAAATTGTATTCAAATGAAAAAGAGGGAAGGAAAGTGAAAATTTAACTCAAGTAGTGAAGGGACATAATGGTCATTTGGTTTATTGGATGATGTCAGCAAATGTTTATAAAACATAAAAATAAGGAGATTGGCCACATTCCATAATAGGCACTTGAGAAAGGCTATTCAACCCAAAAACCGATATTGTGATGCAAACTAGGTTACAAATAATGATGAAGTGAGTTCCACTAGCGGGTATGTGTTTAATTTTTGCGGTGGAACTATCTCATGAAAATTAGCAAAACATACCAGCATTGCTCGCTCTAGCATGAAATTTGTGTTCATAGCACTTGAACTGGCAGGTCAAGAGGCTGAATTACTGAGAAGTCTTCTTGGTGACATGCCACTGTGCGAGAAATCTGTACCTGTATCCATATACTGTGACTCACAAGCTGCCATAGGGATTGCCATAAACAGTGTGTACAATGGTAAGAGATGCCACATACGTCTAAGACATAGAGTTGTGAAGCAGTTACTGAAAGATGAAATTATATCATTGGAGTATGTAAGGTCCAAGAGGAACTTAGCGGATCCTCCCACCAAAGGCCAAACAAGGAGAGTACTTCTGGAGTCCTCAGGATGTATGGGACTCAAGCCATGGTGCTTACTCACTACTATGAATTCATAGCCATTCTTTTAGGTGATCTATGTATGAACTTGATGGATATAGTGAAGCATATGTGAATCCATAACCCTTATTTGGGTGGTTCATG
Source organism: Momordica charantia (assembly GCF_013281855.1). NCBI lineage: Eukaryota > Viridiplantae > Streptophyta > Magnoliopsida > Cucurbitales > Cucurbitaceae > Momordica > Momordica charantia. The sequence continues at coordinate 1,854,602 of NW_028275161.1, read as the reverse complement.
AATGAACTTAATGGATATGGTGAAACACTGTGAATCCATAGCCCTTTTTGGATGGTCCATGCGTGGACTTGATGGATAATATTCAAAGTCTTCATAGCTCAGTTTTGAGTAGTTTATTTATAATAGACTTGATGAAACGACAACGTGACTATGAAGGTGAGGGCACCTTCTATGAAAGAGTTGAGAAGTCTCATTTTAAAGCTTTCATGATAACACAAGGTATTATGTGCATGGCCGATAACAGTACTTGATGACTATCGCGAAATCAAAATCAAGAATTCAAATATGTTATGGTGGTCTCAACTATAATTACTGAAGTTCAAGAGATAACTCACTTTTATTACTTAGGTTGTTGTCTCATTTCACTATGCATTAATTCAAATCGAAAGATATTAATGTTTTAAGTTTATTTTTCTTTTTGCTCGAAAAATCATTTTTCTCTCTTCTCTAATTTTACTATTTATCATTCGTGGGGGATTGTTAGTAATGACATGGTAAAACAAACTAGCCTCAAATTTTTCTTTAATTAGAGTCAAAGGACAAGTGGCAAGATTGGAGGGAGTTTGAACGTGTTCTTTAAATCGGAGTCAAAGGACAAGTGGCATGGTTTGAGGGAATTTGGCATCCAAAGGACACATGTAAGGCCTTGGTTTTTTTGGAGGTTTTTATTTTTTGGAAAATAAAAATCTATTTTGGGTCTTTCAATCACTATAAATTGGCACTCTCCCACCATTCTTCCATCATTCATTTTTCTCTTCTCTCCCTCTCTACTCAATTTATGTTTCCTAAGTATTTTTTGAGCTAGTTCTGATTCCACTCCGTTCCGACGAGTGCACGTCTAAGTCGGAGGTTATGTTAACCTTGGGGAGCATACCGGTACTAAAACGATTTAACACCAAGGTCGTGCCGATTTTGCTTTCAAGGAAGTGGTTCTAGCCACGGCACAACAATTTTTTCTCAATTGTTCCAATTTAGACCCTACCATTTCCAACAATATCAAATATGCAACTGATCCCACTAATCCCGCTCTCTCTCACTCGCACACCACTCGCACATACCAATCTGCTCTCGCGCACACCGATCTCGCTCTCCCTCACCACATTCTCGCTCTCGCTTACACTAATGTCACTCTCTCACACACCAATCTCGCTCCCGCTCACACCAATCTAGATTCAAGTTTGTCTATGGAAACACATTATTAGTATACAAGTGTTGGGATTTGGAGCCAAAACTAATGGGCCTAAAATAAAAATGGGAAAAAGCCCAATTTTTCTTTTACTTGTTCTCCAAGCTCCCATTCTTATATATATATCTCATTAAGTTCTTTTAAAATTTGGCGGCAAGTGGCAAATTAAAAGGCAACCTAAATTTCATGTGTTAGTGCACATAATTTCGAGGGGCGACATAATTTTGAGTAACGGTTACTTTTGTGTTGTTGCACAAAATCAAAGGCAATGTTGGCAGCAATTCAGAGGTGAGATCCCAGGATTGTAATGCATCATCGACAACCGTTCTCGTGGGTATTTGGCGAGGTTTTTCATTCCTATTTCCTAGGTTCTTATTGTTGTAGTTCCTGGAAGCTAATTAGCCTTTGGTGAGGCATCTAGAGATTATCTTGAGAGATATTGTATGCCTATTGTCTTTATCCCAAAAACCGTAGTAGAACCCGCAGAATACTGGACGTAGCCCATAGTTGGGTAAACCAGTATAAATTGTTTGTGTCGTTTACTATACTTTCCCTATATTTCTTATTAATTGTTGATTGTATTTTTCACGACAAACTAAAGGGAAAATTTCCTTGTAAGTAATTTTCCAACAATAGGGAATAGAAGAACGGGTGCCGGTGAAGGGGGTGAGGGCAGGAGAGGCGACACCAAGGGAAGAGACTCGAAAAGCTAGAGGAATTGTTTTAGTTCATGAAAGCTAATTGATGAGACGTTAATCCTGCAGCGGAAACGACAAACGTGTCCTTGAATTTTGAGGATAAAAATACAGCATGTTCAAGGAACAAAAACAGGGGAAAAATGAAACTTACTTTTGAAGAACCTTTCTTCAATGAAACTCAAACGAACAACACCATGACCTTCCTTGCGATGACTTCGGTGAAGATCCGGTTATGTGGGAACCGACAGGGAATTCTTTGGTGATAAAGAGAGTTTTTACTGTAGAGAAGGTTTTTCTCGGTTTCTCGTTTTGCAAGTTCAAAAATGAGCAAGCCCAAATGCATCACTTTACTACATTTTTTAACAAACAAAAAAAGAGTTACCCCAACTCTCCCAACTCTCCTGCATTTGCGTAGGGGAGTTGGTTTTTCCCTTTTTTAATTTGTTTTTTTAATTTAATTGATTTATTTAATTAACAAATCATAATTAAATTTAATTAATTAATTAATTATTAATCTAATTAATAATTAATTAATCAAATTCAAATATTAATTAAATAATTAATTAATTAACAATTATTTATTTATCTTTTAATTAAATATCACATATTTAATTAAAACTATAGGTTATATCAGAGATGTTTTGGAATATGATCATATTAATTATTTGAATCCTATTCAAATATTTCTCTCTTAATATATACTAATAATTTTAAACCTTTATCCAAAATTAAATAATATTTATATAGAACGTATGAATATACATTATATACATTCCCTTAAATAATTTGAACACTTCAAATTATTTTATAATTCTTGATCCTCGTTTTACTCGATGTGAGCTAGCAAGGAGTCCTAATAGACCTACAGATCAGAAGCTCCAACGATACGAGATTAATCAGTTAAACTCATTAACCGAGTTAATCAACATTCGCTAACTGCGGGTCACTCCACTAAAGACCCGCAGCTACACTCTTCTCACTGCATAATGTTTTTCGTGTCCACAGATATACGACCATTAACGGCAAGTCAATCATTCACAAGTGCTCCTAACTCAAGCTGGATCAAATTACCATTTTACCCTTGAGTTACATCTTACTCCTTAAATATCACTGCTCCTCTAATGAACAACTCGGTTATGGTCCGGCCAATAACTGAAAGTCCCTCTCGAGCCAGCGAGAGGGTGGGGCCCCTTATTCAAGTCTCGGAATCAGCATTTAAGAGAACACTCACCTACTCCCCTAAAGTCGGGGAGGAGTGAATTTCATCTCGTGAAGTTATGTTCCCAGCCCCTCACTCAGTCTCGTCCCTAAAATGGTAGGAATGTTGAGTCAGCAACTCGGGTCACTCTCACCCATACAGATCAAAGAATGAGCTCTCACGGCAAGAGTCCATAATTCATTCAGGATTGAGAATGAGTTGTTTTGTCATCCTATGAAATAACAATCTGTTAGTCAACAGCGTTACATCTAAAGATTGACTATTTTGTGGTCTGGTCTTATACAAACTCATTGTATAAGATACCCCACTTGCATGTCTCCACACGAATGACCTGGATCGGGTCATTTGTAACATTTACAAAGCAGGTCGTATCCATAGTTTTGTCAGGATAAGGTACCCAGCTTTATCCATATACTATAGACCCTTTAGATTGTTCCCGAGACATTATCCACATGTATATCAAGGGTATATCAAATATATACCCAGTATACATACTGTCCCGGTTACATGATAATAACCTTGAATGTTTAGTTTATTGGATTTGGAGAATGCAATGCTATAAATTCAACAACAAATTGATTGAATATGAAACCATAACTTTATTGAATATAAATTTGTTTTTACATAAGTAAAAACTACAAGTTTAAGACAACAAACAAATTGGCATTTGGTGAGAATCTAGGGAGAGATTATCTTGAGAGATATTGTATGCCTATTGTTCTTATCCAAAAAATTATAGTAGAACTCGTTGTCACGGAAGACTAGCTAATAGTTGGGTGAACCAGTATATAAACTATTTAGGCCGTTTATTGCACTTTCCCTATATTTCTTATTATTGGTTTATTGTATTTTTCACAGAAAAATTGTGGAAGAGAAAAAGTTCTTGGTAAGTAATTTTGCGAACAAAAAGGAACAAAAGAACGGGTGCCCGTGAAGCGAGTGAGGGTAGGAGAGGCACACCAGGGGAAGAGACTTGAAAAGCCAAAGGAATTAATTTCTTGCTCATTAATAAGCAGATCTGAGGGCGCCATGGACGCAGACGATGACGAGGCTCGTGGGAGGGCCGAGATAAGGACGAATCTAATGCTGGGGAGGAATAGGACTCAAGTGGTGAATAGATGAGTCCCAATCAAGAGCTCCTTGTCCTTGAAGGTGCGATCGAAGAGAATGAGCGACTGATCTGAAGGGCCGAAGAGGTAAAGGAAGATCCAAGAGGAGTAGAGTGCGGGGAGGGATTCGAGACTGGGGAAACCACAAGAATTAGGGAGAGGGAGAGAGAAGATGAATCGAAAAGAGTAAGAAGAAGATGATTTGAGGGAGGGCAGGTAAGTAATTTCACCTAACATAAAAGCAAAATGATATAAAACTTTATTTTAAAAATAAAAACTAAATATTTTGACCCATGCAGATTTCAAACCTGCGACATTCGCTTATTAGCACAAGGCTCTAACCAACTGAGCTAATAAGTCATATATTATTTAAATCCTCTATTATTATCTTAGTTTCATTGTAGTCTTTAGCATAAAGTTAAAATTTAAAATAAGCTTTGACGATCATTTGTTAAAACAATCCCTGATCGGGGAATCCTCGTCCCATCCCCGCCTCCAAAATTTTGGGGATGGGAGCGGGGATGAGAAAAAAATCTCCAACGGGACGAGGATGGGGATGGCTTCCCTGACCCTACCCCCTCCGCTGTCATCCCTAGTAAAAATCATCTCAGATAGAAAAAAATGGGTACACAAGTATGAAACTTCACTCGACAACCAAACAAAATATGTCATTTTTTCATTATATTTAAGAATTTAATTTGAAACTTATCAAATTTTGAAAATAAAATAAAATAAAGACAAAATAATTTTTTTAAAACTTTAAAAACTAAATTAGAAACAAATTTCGACCTTCGTTTGTTAATATGACTCTCTATCAACCCAAGCTAATTAAATCATTCATTAGTCAAGTCCTCTATTTATTTACATTTTTCGTAACAAATGACATAAAAAATACTCTTGCAATAAAATGTAAACACAATAGATCCGAGCATACTAGAAAACTCCACACAAATGAGATATCACCGTGACAAATAGAACAAAATGGGTCTCTTTTTATGTAAAATTTAACAATTTAATTTGGAAATTTAAAAATGAACTAAAATAAAAATTTGAGGAAGAAATTAAGACTTTTTGATCTTTAAATAAAATTGGGATTAAAAGTACATTTAACCTTTTTCTCTCTCATTGGTATTCTATTTATCTCATTAATTCTATTTTGGAAAGACCCTTGCCTTATAAAGACGACTATATAACCTTTATTTTGGAAAAAAAATATCTAATCAACTTAGCTAATAAGTCATCAATTTCCTCAATCCATCTTTGCCTTAAAGCTCTAGCATCATACCAAAAAACTGTAAACAATATGAAAAATCTGACCATACTAGAAATCTCTGAGAAAATAAATCACCTAATTAGGCTAGTATATCAATAGAGAAGTTAAATTTAAGAACTAAATTTGAATAGCTAAAATAAAAACTTAAAAAGTAAAAAATAAACATTTTTAAGGAAAAATAAATAAAACTTTTAAAACTTACTAAATTAAAAATAAATTTTAAAATTTTTCATAATTTATCATAATTGCTAGTGTTACCCTAGGAATCACTCACAAAAAATCGTAAACACCGACTAGACCAAAAACTCTCTCAGTATAAATAAATTTTGTAGGTCACACAAGGCTGAGATATCAATAGACAATCAAACATAACGTTTCCCTCTTTGAAAATAATTTGAAAGTTATGAAAGTTACTGAGGTAAAGAACACTAGTACATCACACCGTTAGAATATTAGAATATCAATAAACAATAGAATATAATGTGTTATTTTTCATTAAATTTAAGAACTTATTAAAACTTGGATAAGTAAAATAAAACTTTTTTAAGAAAAAAAAAAACTTCTTAAATTTTTAGACTAAATTAGAAATAATATTGAGACTAAAAAAGTACTATCTTTAACCTTTTCCCCTGCGATGCTATAGTCATCTCATTACTTTTATTTTTGACACATTTTCACATTATTAGCACGACGATTAATAGGACATATATCAACAAATTCCTCCTTATCTTTGCTGTAGCCTCTAGGGTTACAGTGAAAATTACTCATTAAAAAAAAATCCTAAACACCATGTACCCTAACTACATTTAAATTTAAGAATTTTTACCCTTTGAAGACTATATTTAAATTTAAAAATAGTTAAATTTAAGAATTTAATTTGAAACTCAACAAAATTATTGAAGAGAAAACAAAAATTTTTACCCTTTGAAGACTATTTTTGAAACAAATTTCGACATTCGCTTCAACTTGAGCTAAAGTACTCACATAAACAAAAATTATAAACACCATAGGTCATTTGAAATATCAATATACAATAGAAAAAGCTAGTTATTTTTCGTTAAATTTAAAAACTTGGATTTCGAACTTATTAAAACTTAAATAGGTAAAATAAAACTTTTATAAGGAAAAAATTACATTTTTTAAACATTAAAGACTAAATTTGTTTTTTCTTTGTTGTTTTGTTAAATTTAAGAATTTAAATTTGAAACTTATCAAAACTTTTTTAAGTAAAAAATTAACTTTGAATACTATATTAGAAAAAAAATCGACCTTCGTGCAACATGGGTTAATAGATCATCTACTAGTTAACTCTTCCATTTGTTTACTTTTTGTCCCAACAGATATGTAACACCAAAAAATAGTCACAAAAAATGTAGACACCATAGATTCAACTATACTAGAAAATTCATTGAGGTAGAGAACATCGTGTAATTTTTCATTAAATTTAAGAATTTAATTTTGCACTAACTAAATATGAAAAGTAAAATAAAACTTTTCTAGCAAAAAAATAATAATAATAATAAAACTTTTTGAACTTTAAAACTAAATTAGAAATACTTTTGGGACTGAAAAGTAAAAAGTATAGCCTAACCTTTTTCCATGCTATCTAGTTATCTCATTACTTTCATACGATGCTCTAAACAACTAAATAAGTCATATATTAACCAATTCCTCCATTTGCTCATCTTTGTTGTAGCTTTACTAAAAAAAATAATAAACTCCATGGACCTAATCACACGAATTCTCCAGGGAGAAAAAGGTAAATCACACAAAGCTAGGATATGAATAGACAATAAAGCAAAATGTGCCATTTTTTTATTAGATTTAAGAATGTAATTTGAATAACTAAAATAAAAACATTAGGCAAAAAATAAAACTCTTACTAAACCAAAAATATTAAAAATAAAATTAAAATTGAACTTAGTATTTTTAGATCGATAACCAACTAGGCTAATAGGTCCTGTACGAGTCAATTCATCCATCTTAGTCTAACATCTAGACTTATACTAGAAATCACTCACGAACCATCGCAAGCATCGTAAACCCAATTTACCATAAATTTAAAAGAAAATAAGTAGGTCATTTAAGGTTGGGATATCAGTACACAATCAAACAAACAAGATGTGTCATTTTTTCATTAAATAAACAAATTTTGACCTTCATTTTTTAACACAACCCTCTATCAACTTGAGCCAATAGAAAATTGTAGACCCGAACACCAATATATCACACAAGACTGAGATATCAATAGACAATAGAAATGTGTCATTTTTCATTAAATTTAAAAACTTATATTGTAACTTATTACAATTTTACAACTAAAATAAAACCTTTTGAACACAAAAATAAAACTTTCTGAACTTCTAAATTAGAAATAAATTTGACTAAAAAAGTACGACTATGATTCTCTCTTTGTTGTAGCCTTTAGCATCATACCAAAAACTCACAAAAGAAATAGTCTACCATACTAGAAAATTGATAGGTCAAACAAGGTTGGAATATCAATAGGATGCAGGTCTCCCATTATTAGCACGGCGATCTAATTAATTGAGCTAATAGGCAATCTTTCAATAAACTCTTCTATTTTGCTTACCTTTGTCGCGTAGCATCAACCCAAAAAACACTAAAAAAAAATTACAAATCCTAGACTAGAACATATCGCTAGGCAGAACAAAGATATCAATAAAAGATAAAACAAAATGTCTCATTTTTTAGTTAAATTTAAGAGCTTAATTTGAAAGCCATTAAAATGATCATTTTTAATGGGTTTATAATTTTAAGTCTCCATGGTAGCTGCTCTCTAATTACCATCAAATGCAAATTTGAAATTTGATAATCATAATTACTCTCATAACCATAACCTGCTGTATTATTTCAACCTCCAATAATTTATCCCAACTAGGGACTATTGCAACTGGGCTCATTCTAGTCAATGTAATTGTACATGCTGCAAACTTCTACACTACACATGACTACTCATGATTCAAGCAAATGCCACGACAAGATTGTCTTCAGATCATGCATAATAAATAAATTATGCAACAGTTGATCAACATCCCTTCCTGCCTGCATAAAAATTATTCATGCATCCTCAGGCTACAACAAATGCACTAGACGAACCTGTGAAATGTCGAATCGATCCAAAGAGACTTTTTGCTGCACCAAAATGTCTGATTCTGTAGACACCCGAAACTGCAGACTGTGGTATTCTCCACTCTATGGTTGCATAACTTTGAGTACTATATCGAAAAGGTCTCAACCACTTGAAGAACAAGCAGAAATCGTCGTCATCATAAACTGGAACCCAGGTATCCTTCTTCTGGAGAATCTCGACAAGAGCAAATGTACCTTCAGTCATCAAATCATTTCGAGGGCATCCCGACCAGAAGGTTACTGTCACCAGGTTACCTCTCTTGAAGGTGGAGTTAAGGGGAACATCAGATTTTACATCCCCGAAACTCACTCCAAGTGGGGTCGCATCCATGATAACTGGTGGAAGCAGACTTATTTGCCTAGAAAGGAGATCAGGGGGCTGCGGCCCTGGCTCAACAGGTCTGCCATCAATGAGAGACTGAGCGAGCTTCTTGAACTCTTGTATGTAGGCATCCAATGTGTGAGGGCCATACAATGTCGAGGCACCCTGGGGACCACGATATAAGTTGCCAAAATAAATTAAAGCTTATTCTAATTTGATCCCAAAACTTTCGGAACGTCTATTTTAGTCAATATTATTTTCGTCCTTGTACGTTCAAGACGTTATTTTTTGTACTTTCAACTTTGATTCATTTTAGCCTCTATATTTTCAAAATATTCGTTTTGGTCCCTGTACTCTTAAAAAGTCACCATTTTGGTTCCGATACTTTATTTTTAATTTCATTTTTTCTATTACAATTTCAATACGACACTACAGTCAATATATTTTTTCAAATGTAACCAGGATTTTATGTTTAAGGGTTTCTGTTATGTGTAAAACTTGTGTTAAAATTTTACAAATATGGATCAAAATGGTCCATTTTTAAAAATACAAGGACAAAAACGAACATTTGGAAAGTACGGGGACTAAATTGAACTAAAGTTGAAAGTACAGAGACTAAAATGAATATTTTAAAAGTATAGAGACCAAAATGAACCAAAGCCAAAAGTATAGTAACCAAAATAGTATTTTAACCAAAAAAATAATTGTTTTGATTTTTGTCATTATTCTACCAACAGATAGATGATGAAATTTCAAATATATATATTAACATGTTGACACAAGCATGCATTGAAGTCATATAGGCTAGTTGAAGTGGGTATTGGAGGAGGCAAAAATTGGTAGCAGAATAACAACAAGAACTTTTTTTTTTAAACAACTGGGAGTTGGAGTTTTGCTCTCCTATATCTAGGGGTACCTGTGCCCACCCTAAGACCCAGACCTAAAGACATCAAAAGTTTTTGATATTTCACTAGAAGATTCGAACTTGAAACTTCTAAGCCAGTATGATCAAGTGACCCTAAGCCCTTACTAACTAGACTGCTGTTACGGCTAAGGGTAAGAACTAAAAAGGGTTACTTTTTTAAAAAAGTCAAGAACTAATGTACACCTTAAAAGTTCATGGACCGAAACAGAATAGACCTAAAAGTTCTTAAATCCAAAATAAAAATGGAACTGTGATACTGATAACAGGAATACAAAAGCCTAAAACACCAATTCACTAACCTCGTATCTCTGCATCTCATATTCTTCAAAGGTGGTGACATATTGAGAGTAGGTATTAGTCAGGCCTGCTATAACAATGTGAACGTTGCCATTGAACTCTCTCTTGGCTCCGGTAGTTAACACTGTTTTTACAGCATTCCGAAGCCGTCTCCCAGCCATTGTTGTGAATTCTATATAAAGATTTTCAAAAATTTAAGCACATTAGTCTAAATTAAAGAAGGGCAATGTCTGGAAGTATCAGCAGAAGGAATGGCCAAAATCATACATAAGCTATCACTATCTTCTGTAAAGAAAAAATAAATATATTAATGTAACTCAAGTTCAAATTAGTAAATGGTCATTTGACCTCTTCATCTCAAACTCAAATAGCAAAAAGGAAGCACAGATTGTTCCAGAATACCAAAATGGAAACTTTACAAACATTTTATGTAGAACATAAACTGATTTTTTAAGTCGGTTTAACGCATAAAAGAAACAAAGTGAAAGTGCAGTATTGCACATTTTTGTTTTAATTAGTTCTTGTTATAAGGTAATTCTTTTGTCTTTTGATAAGACAGCAGCAACTATTAAGTGGGAAAAACAACAAAAGAAGAAAAGAAAACAAGAAACATCTATATGCACTGACATGAATACGCACTACATGTAATGAAAACAATTATGCAGTGACAAGACTTAACCACTCTGGTTAACTTGAAGTCAATAAGGCTATACCAAACGCACTTTTACCATGACTAACAGTTACAGTACTTTTCAAACTCATCATATTTGGAAGTGAGTTATAAATGCTTTAGAAGAAAGTAAAAAGCACTTGAAGGCCTTTGTGAGGAAGCAATTGTAGAATACTTTTTGGCCAAATAGATTGTCCAGGAAGCACCCCATCTTTAGGAGTTTCATTTTTTGAGCGCGTAGAAATAAACATCAAAGTGTTTCTAAGCATTTTTTATTAGAGAGCCTATAATCAAAGTATTTCTTAAAATACTTATTTTAAAAGTCATCGAGCATATTATAGATTCTTATCTTGCCTCCCCGTTTAAAATAATCATTTCCAACTGAATTTCATATATTGAAGCCCCACCTATCTTTGTCTCCAACTGAGGTCACATCAAAGACTAAATGGGACTTATAATCATGGATTTGTCAACAATCTCATCGAAAGTGGATTTAGTCCTTCCTTCCACCTAGATTTACTAATTAATTATAAAATGAACTTAACTTTAAGATAATCAGCTGCAGACATAAGGGTCAACTCAGCAACAAAGACAGATATGGATAAATAACAAGGGAAGTTACTACCTCCAGGTACACCAAGAATGACAAGCTGCCCAATGCGGAGAATTTGAATTGGAAGTATTGAAGGCTGTAAAGTTATTTGAGAAAGAAAGATGTAAGTAAAACTTATCGAAAACCTCGATTGACGAGCAGAGAGGCAGAAAAGCATGGATTTGAGGAAGTTTACACATTGACATAGACAACGTAGTACTACTCAACTATATCAACTTGAATTACTAAAAAGAATGTAGTCTCCAGAATAGTAAAAAAAAAATAGAGGTAAAACCTGTATTAATGATAGATTATATGCAATGAAATAAAAATAAATGATTACTCCATTAAGTATTCTCCAAGCTTGAATATCACTTTACAAAATGCATTTTAGAAACCATGCAACTGGTAAGCGATAATTTTAGAAGTAAAATAATTGCAATCTAATTCCGTAGCTGTTTCCTTCTTTACTAAGAGGTGGGAGGCAGTTTTATCGAATAAAATAATTGTCAAAACAATGCTTACATCATCGAAGAGTTTAGATAACTAAGTAGTTGCAGAATTCTCTTAAATTAAAGATAACCTACCATTTTTTCCTCAAAAAAAAAAAAAAAAAAAAAAAGGAAGAAGGTAACCTACCATTTTAAAAAATCAAATAATAGTTAATAAACAAATTGTTTTAAAAAATAATTGCTACCAAGGAAAACCACTTACAGCCCAGTCATATGGTGCCTTCATCTCGCCAGTGTCAAGCAGAATGGGCTTTGGACTTTGACAAGTAACTTGTTGTTCGCCTGGTGCTCTGAGTAAATTGCGTACCAATTTCCAAAAAGGGTTGCCCTTGAATAATTAAAAAAAGAAAAGAAAATGAAATATCTCAGTAATTGGGACCAGCAATTGGCAGTAAAGAAAAATAAAAATATATGTACTAGCGACACCATACGAACTGCAGTATTGGCATTATACTACCTTGTCATCTCCTTGCTTAAAATCAAATGCTCCAGGTCCATCAGTTGTCCCAGCAGCAAATGCAAATCCCATAGCTGCAGGACATGTTTTTACCACCTCAGTGGCTCCTCCCTGTTTAAGAAGAGACACTTCAAGCTGGGAGAAGTCTACATAAGAGTGACGATAATCCACTTTTCCTGTTAGCTTTTCTGATGCTTTGTTGAATAAATCCACGGCTTTTCGGAATTGCCTCTCACCAATAATACGTGCACTTTCAAACTCATCAGGGTAGCTGTAAAGTTAAAGAACACAACAACTTGGTTCAAACGGTATACAGATGATCGATTCTTCTCGCAGAAGAAAACTGCAAAATCTTAAATATGGAGAGAAATGTACCCTGGTCCACGTCCATAACATAGCTCATTTTTTCCACCACATGTACTGTGATTAAAGTCACATGGCAGTCCGGTGTCTATGCAGAATGCCCCAAGAACATTTGGGCTAACATCACCACAGTTAGATTGACAAAAAGCAGATACAAACTGAGGCCTATCGGCCTGCCTGAGAACATTTCTAACACGCCTTGCAACACTTAGAATCCTGGTTGCTGGTCTACCAGGCCGTGACTGAAAAGATGCAGCACGTTCCAACAACTCCTGCTCTGAAATATAATATAATCAGGATAATAAAACTTGTCTAAAAACACAATTTATAGAAAAACATGGTTATATTCAACAAACGTTAATTCTCATGGACATGGATGAAATAAAATAGGTTAAATTACAAGTTTCGTATATGAACTTTGAAGGTTATGTCTAATAAATCTTTGAACTATAAAAGTAATCTAACAGGACTCTTAACTTTTACCGTTATGTATCTTGGTTTCCTAAACTTCAAAGTTTAATAGATCCTTAAACTTTCAATTTCGTGTCTAATAGGACACTGAACCGAAAAAATGTCTCACTAGTCAAGGATTTATTACACAATATTGAAAGTTCAGGGCCTACTAGATATACATTAAAGGTTCGAACTATTTTGATAGGTTTTAAGTTCAGGATCTAATAGACACAACATTTAAAGTTTAGAGATTTATTAGACATTTTTAAAATTAAGAGACGTAGTAGATACAACCTTGAAAGTTCAAAGACCAAACTTATAATTTAATCAACAAATAGTAACACAATTTCTCAATATCAGTTGTTGGAATATCCAACAAGTAAATGAGAGTCAATGTCAACACCTCATAAATTTGGATTGCACTGAGCCTGAATTCAATATAAATGATGAACTGGTAAATATTATTACGTTTCACTTGCATGAGAAAGTAATGTTTTCCGAAGATATAGTGACCATTTAAGCAAACTTATACAGATCTATTTTCTAACCGAGAACTTTGAATCTTTGAACATCTCTCTTTCTTTTCATGTATATTAATGAAAATTTTGCTTCTTGTTAAAAAAATAAATAAATAAAGAAAAACATCGAGAACTTTGAAACTTACTGTTTTTATATGCTTCGGGAATAATGTTTGAGACTCTGCGCGGAATACTATCAGCTACAGACTGACCAGGGTGCAAGCTTCCAATACCCTTCTGATCAAACCAATCTTCCATAAATCTTGCAGCAGCACCCTTGTTATCACCACTTATTAATGAGTTTGTACGACTCATCGAAGTTCCATGAGTTGCAAACCAATTGAAGCTGCCCACAGGACCCCATTCATCATCTACAAACTTCAAAAGCGTCATTTCTTTGTCAACGTCATATTTGTATCTACTACGCTCTGAGGCAGGGTTATTTAGGTAAGCACTTGGGCTGCGGTTCACGCCAGCATCTATGAGTTCTCCTGTAACAATATTAATTATATTCCAAAAAGTTAAAAGTGTAAGTAACAAGTCTCTTAAGTTTTTCCACAATTGAAGTTGTTCACTAATCACTACAGTGTAGTTGACAGGCTCTCACTCAGAATAATCTGATTTACTAGTTGACATGCACATGCTGGTGATCATACAAGTGCAATTATGATAAAGCTAACAAGATAAAGGACAGAAGGTTTCTAAGAATTATGTTATGACCGCTCATTAATATAGACATGCTTAAATTAATCAAACAAAATCTATGCTTGATTATAAATAATTTGTCAATGCATAACTATGCATTCCAATCAATGATATGAACTAAACAAATCTTTTCATTTCAAAATAAAAATTTTGTAAGATCAAGAAAGAGCTATAGAATCCATCTTCAGCGGGAAACTGAACTAACGTCTGAATACTTAAATGCAGTCATTAATAAGCCCTACTTCACTACAGACTTTACATAAGAGCATTTTAAATTTTGAACTGTAATTTACATCATCATTTATATGATTGTAAACGACATCAATAAATTAAAGTGAAAATGCAACCTCAAAAAACAGGGGAGGAGTCCAGGAGAGGATAAATTATACACCAAAAAATAAGTTATGATTTTGGCATCCTATGCATTATTACCTGTATTTATTAAAACCGATCCTGGCAACAGATTTTCGTGAGCTTGTATGATGCTTTTCTCAATACCATCCACTAAGACATCAAATGACTGGCGCACAAATCCAAGTGATGTCACGATATACACAACATACTGGAGATAACCACCAGGCCCAGCATGGGTATGGATTCCACTAATAGCAACATTCTTTTCAGTGTATAAGTCCCCATACCTACAAATGTTATGATGAATAGTTTAGTCTAAATAGTATATATTTTTATGATAATATAGCTCCACCCTTTTGTCCCACGACCTTTGCCAACATAGAAATTTATGCATCATAAGAAAAGATGCTCAATAACATATAAACTGAGTTAGAACTTATAACTCGAAGAAACATATTCAGTTGCTAAGAAATCGTGATCAAAGAAGACGAAGAAGAATAAATGTAGCAAGTACCTTGCCTTCAATCTCTCAAGCACCTTGATTGTCACGAGCTGTGAGGCCATACAGGCATCAAGATTTACAAATACAACCCGGTTACCTTGAGGCTCTGCAACAATGAATGCACGAGCTCGCAATCTAAAGTGAACTCCAGATGCAATTTGTTCTATATTTGCATATCCCATCATATTGACATCCGCTGCTGGTCCAGTGATGTCATAGCTTCCAAGACCAATCAGATACTTGGATTCTGAGAGTACTCTTCCATTACTTTGTAAAAGTACTAACATACAAATCCACAACCAGAGAGTTGCCAATGATCTCCCAACGGTAAGATCAACTAGAGAAGATAGCCCCATCACACTCTACCAAATAGATTGATCAGCCCTTAATCCGCTCTTCTGATCATCCTTCACAACATGTATATTAAAGGTTATTTCATAATCGCACTCAAAGTCCACAATAAGCCTCTTCCAACAAATGAAAAGAAAAAAGAAAAGTAACAACAGGAACAACAAACCTATGGACTCCTGGATAGAAACGGAAAGGAAATGGAAAGGTAAATAAAAGTAAGCAGATATATTGAATGTGATTAAAAGTTTGTCTGTTCTTTCTAATCCTTTCATTTAGCACTAAAACACTATGCACATTTCCTTGTACGCTTACAAATCTTCAGCTCTTAAAGAGCCATCAAGGAGTCATGGAAAACGAATACAAGACGGACAATATAGAGACTCGAGAAGTGGAATACCTTTCAATTGAAGGTATGAGTTTGTTGTGGTTATTTAAAACAATAACCACAACAAACTCTCAAACATTTACAATCAAAACGAACTATCAACAGCACAACAAGTAATGCGCCATGGCCATTACTCCAGAGTTTACCTTCTCAATCCAATCGGCAACGGATCAGCATTACAAACTCAGATTCAACTAAAAAATCAAAGAGACAACAAATTGCAATAAACCCAACAAAATCCAATAACTCCACATCAAACCCAGAAGCTAAAACCCAGTGAGAGCAGAAATTTCAGTACCTTAAAAGGCAGTGGAAGAGAGCGAAAAAGAAGTTCTCAACGCCACGAAAGAAATGATAAAGGCGAGGTCTGCACGCTAAGGTTTTAAGTGGAGTGGGAATGAAGGAAGCAGAGCAGAGGGGGGGAAAGCACGATCAATTTCAATGGTGGGGTGTGAAAACGAATCAATTAGTGAAGAGAAAATGTCAGAAGAAACGGAGACGGACCCCACGAGAGATTTCACATTGAACAACTACAAGCAATGCTGACGGTTAAGAAGAATCTGTAGGATCGAGATTGTCGCACTGGGCATGGGTTGTTCGTTAGAGGGATTTAGTAAAAATAACCCCAAAAAAGGAAAATAAATAAAAAAATAAAACCAGTGATTTTTGTATAATTATTTTAAGGTTTGGCTTCATAATTTTTCAAGTAATTTTTATATAATTAAAAAGTGATTATGGTTAATATTTGAAGTTTACGAATTTGACAAAAAAAAAATTATAGATAGAAAGAAGCTAGAGAGAAATAAAAATTTGAGAGAATTTTTATAAAGTGATACAAATTTTAGAAAAAATAAATAAACTTATGCGTTTAAAAATAAAAAATAGATGGGACTAAGAATTTTGATATGGATTACAATTTTTTTTTTTTAATATTCGTGAGTGTCTAAACCAACCTGCAAGGATATGGAAAATAAATAAGAATTGATTATTAAAGTAGGTAGTCGTCGTGGGTTTCAATTCATTCTCACTCAATTTACCTTAGTCGTTTTGGACCAATGATTTTTTTTAGATTATAAGAAAATTTAAGGTGATAAAATTTAGAGGAATCGTACTAAAGTCCTGGAAAACAAAATTTTAAGAAATTACTTATTTTTTAAAATTTAAGGTGAAATAGAAGACCAAATTTGAAATTTAAAATCATAACCATTTTAAAAACTAATTTATTATTATTATTATTATTATTATTTTAACTAAAAAATCATTTGGAGAATCACCTTTCAAATGATTATTTGCTTTTTTTTAATAATCATTTATGAACTAGTGATAGTAAAGTTAGTCTAGTCATGTTCAAATCACTTTCAAGCATATCTTAAGAATAACTCTTTCTGATTTGATGTGATTTTATTAGATCTGTATTAAAAAATATATATATTGGATTAACGTCAAATGCCAACCTCTATATGGCTTATAGTTAATTGTTTCAATCTCCTTCATTTCCAATCCTACTGAAAAAAAAATGTTAAGTAAGATTAGGAGTTCAACATCGTATCATAAAACAAAATTCACAAAATATAGAAAAATATCAACAAAATATCACTAATATGTACATAATTATTAACTTATTTGAAAATGGTGAATGGTTCATGAATTGTTTATTTTTATAATTTTTTCAAAAATATCTATCAACATCGACATTTCATATATTTTTATCTACATTTTCATAAAATTGAAATCTGGACATTTCCGTCAACATCAATATTTAAAATCTTTAGTGACATTAACTTATTGTGAGTATTGTCTTTCTGAACTAGTAGGTCTGAGTCTCATCCTACATGGGTAACGTTATATTTTTAAAATAAATAATTAAGAAACTATTTATTAGTCTACAATTTTGAAAACCTTATTTTTATAATGAAAGAAAATTTCAATCTCCTCTTTAAATAAACAAATAAAAAAAGAAGTAAAAAAACCATAAAAATTTGCCTAAGTTTATCTATTCATTGGGGACACAAATAATACAGTGACAGCAGCTCAACAATAAGATCAGATGAGTAGAATAGCTGACCCTTCTGGTCAGAAGAGATAAACGAGAGGGCAGAAGGGACGGTGACACAGACACAACAATTTATTGTGGGCATAAATGTTTTTAACAGCAAGTATAATTGAAAAATTAAAATTTTAATGTCCTCCTCCTAGTATTAAATATCCGTTAACACGTCGACATTTTCATGTGTCAATGGGTCGATATCGAATCTACATTTTCATCTTATTATAAAAACTGTCAACAAAATGTCACCAATATATACATAATATTAATATTAATATTAATTATTCCTAATTTATTTAGAAATAGAAAAATGTTTATTGATTAATTTAGACATATTTTACTATTTTTAATTTCTCTAACTTTTACAGAAATATTCATCGGCATCAACATATTATCAATATTTCCATCAATATTTTTATTAAGTTGAGACTTCGACATTTCTATTGACAACGATATTTCTATCGACAACGACATTTAAAACTTCGATACTCCTTACTCTACAATTTTTTATTTTCTTTTAGCACAACATGTGGGATTGGAAATTTGAACGCATGATATTTTAATCGTAAATAAGTTATGCTCAGGTTAACTACTTCAAAGTAATCTAATCAATTGAAATAAAAATGTTATTTATTTGATGTTGTTTACTTGAAATTTTCTATAATTGAAATAAAAAATTTATTCACTTTGTTTACTAATATAGTCTGCAATAATAACGAAATCAAACATATTACAATCACTACAATATCTTTTTTTTATTTCTAACTAGTTACAAATACAGTAAGGCCTCATATGTTGGGTAAATATACGTTGTATATGTAAACTAAATAATATTGACAATAATTTACAATGGCTACAAACAATTATAGATGTTTATAGCTTGATGAAACACAAAAACTTTACGAAATATAGTCAAGGCACGCTACAATAGCACTGATGCACCTTATTGGAGAGAAGCTATCAGAGATAGAATCTATTTTGCAAAACAATACCTTGGGTATTGGTTGATTTACCTACCGGAACTAAACCAATTGAAAGTAAATGTATTTTCAAAAGAAAGCTAAAAGCTTATGGCACTATTGATAAATATAAAACTCGTTTAGTAGTTAAAGGCTATCGTCAAAAGAAGGCTAGATTTCTTTGATATCTATTCTCCAATGACGAGGATTACATCTCTTTATGAAATTTGGAAATACACCAAATGAATGTAAAAACTACGTTTTCAAATGGAGACTTAGATGAAGAAATATATATAGAACAACATGAAGAGTTTGTTGTAAAAGGACTTGAAAATAAAATTTGTAAACTTGTCAAGTCTCTTTATGGGTTGAAATAAGCACCCAAACAATGGCATGAGAAGTTTGATCACATTATGTTATGTAATGGATTTAAGATAACTGAGTGTGACAAATGTGTCAATGTTAAAACTATAGATCAAGATTGCGTTATTGTTTGTTTATATGTGGATGATATGTTGATAATGGGCACAACTAGAAGTGTCATTGATTCCACTAAAAGGATGTTGAATTCCAACGTTGATATGAAAGACCTAGGTCTTACTGATGTTATCCTTGGAATTAAAATAATGAGAAATCCAAGTGGTTGTATACTTTCTCAATCTCATTACATGGAGAAAGTGTTAAGAAATTTTGGTACATTTTGAGAGTAAACCAGTAGTTACTCCATTTGATCCAAATTGTAAGTTGAAGAAGAATAATGATGAAGGTGTATAATACTCTAAGGTTGTGGATAGTTTAATGTACATAATGAATTATACAAGACTTGATATTGTCTATTCAATATGAAGATTAGCAAGATACACTAACAAACCTGAGCATGATCATTGGAATGCGTTAGTCAAAGTTTTAAAATACTTGAAGTACATTTTAGACTGTAAATTGCATTATATGAAATATTCATCTGTATTGGAAGGATTTAGTGATGCTAACTGGATCTCTGATAGCATGGAGACTAAGTCAACCAATGGGTATATATTTACCTTAGGTGGAGCAGTTGTGTCATAGAAATCTTCAAAACATACGTGTATAGCACGGTCTACTATGAAATCAGAGTTTATAGCTCTTGATAAAGCTAGAGAAGAAACATAATGGCTTCAAAATTTTCTTGAAGATATTCCATTGTGGCCAAAACCTATAAACGTCATATGTATTTATTGTGACAGCTTAGCAGCCTCAATGAGAGTTAAAAATAATGTTTACAATGGGAAGTCATGAATCCAGGATCTTGTCCCCTGAAGCTCTCATGAATCCAGGATCTTGTCCAAGACCAAAATGGACACAACCGTATAGAACTCAATGATACAAGATAAGTTATGTGTGATATTTGTTGTCTCAATTTATCATGAGAATGATAGTTCCAAAGCCAGTTCTCACTATTTCTTCGCTAAATTGGATAAATATGCACTAAGGAAGGTTCAAGTCCAAAAAGACACATCTCCTGATGCATAACTTAACTATTTACTCTCAACATCGTGGTTGTGTTTTGTCTGTCTCACTTTCTTTCATGTGGGGGATTGTTGGTTTTTAAGGTGTAAAAGAAAGTGAAACTTACACATTGTGAATAAGTTTATTACTAGTGATTTTGTTTCTTTATTTGGTTAAAGTTACAAAGTTACTCATTTGTAATTTTATGTGTAAAAAACACATATAAGTTAAATTTAAGTTATTTCTTAAGTGAGAAGTTTTTTTACATTTATATGTTAAAGTTTCATATGTAAAAATGCTACATTTGTGTTTAATTTTTGAGTGAGATGTTATTTGTTTGGACAACTATATATAGTTGTAATTTTCTTCATTTGAGATATCCAAGCATTTCTCATTTGAGTTCCTCCTCCTCTCACAAGAGTTCTCTCTTTTTTTGAGTTGTCGTTCTTATTTGTGTTGAAAGCAAGTATCTAAGAGTTCTCCCAGATCCGAGTAGTTCGAGGTTGTAGTTTTATCGGAGTTAGTCGTTGTATACTACTGAGACGATCATTGTAGTCTGCTAACAACTTGTGCAGAGCGAATAATTATCTTCAGGTCAGCACTATTGTAGCGTGCCTCGACTATATTTATTAAGTTTGGTGTTCATTAAATTGTCAAAGTGTATATTGTTTGTAGCCAATTACGTTGTAATATGTTTGCCAGTATTACACAGTTTATATATACAGCGTATATTTACCCAATATTTATTAACCATAGATCAATTGCTCATTCAAACATTTCACAACTCTTTTAGAAAAAGAAGTTGAGTATTATGGAAACGATCTCGAAATACTTCCCAATTTATTACTCGTGATAGTATGTGCTTGCACACCTGACCTTTCTATTTTTAAGTAGACACAACACATGCCAAGTATCGCCTTTTGGGGTAGAGTCCTGCATGAAACCTACATATGCACCACCGTGGAGTTGGTAACTAAGTAATTATTATGTACATCCAAGACTGTGACGCTTTGTATGGTGAGGCTTGGCTCTACTGGCTGGGTGCCAACTATTATCAGTTGGGGCAGTGTCTCCTATGAAATACACCAAAATGGAGTTGGTATTATTTATGCAAATGTGAGTTAATTGTCCACATTGGCCAAAAGTGAAAAGAAAAAAAAAATTTGACTGATAAAGATTTGGATCATGCATGTTTATGTAATTATGATACATGTTATGCATGTCTGACTCCGTTAGCAGGTTACTTACTAAGTATTTTTAATACTATCCTCTTTTCCTTTTTTTCTTTACATAAAATAGGGAAGACGACATATAAGGAAATGATGAAGATGTCTTTGGATGTGTCATGGTTTCACTTCCCCATTTAGTCTTTTTTTTCTTTTTACTCTATTAAAAATTATTTATTTTGCCATCATGTTTTATGTTATTTTTTTGGACAAATTGTAAAAACCACCTCTAAAATATGGTAGTCGTTACAATTACACCCTTAAACTTTCAATGGTAAAATCTAAGCCCACACACTTTTATAAATGAAAAAATTAAACCTCTCCGAACTTTTATAAGTTAGAAATTTGTAATGTTAAAAATTAAACCCAAAAACTGATTTGAAAATTCCACTTAAAACAATTTCTTCGTTTGGCTCGTCGGAGAATTTCTTCAACCTTGAATGCTTTTCAACTTCTTCGCCGCAACAACACCGCGAGAGAGCATTATAACCAAATATCTTTTTGCAGCTCAGATATCTTCTTCTTGTCACCATGTCTTCTTTTTTTTTTTTTGGCAATTCATCCAAAGCAGCTTTGGAATTTTTGGTTGCCGCCTCTGCATCAGCCTCAAGCCCCCAATCTCTGGAATTACCTTTTCAAATCATCAATAAATTGGAACATCCTTCTCTGGTTTTTCTTCATTCCATTCAGTTTCACTCTTTCTCCATTTCGTCCCTCTCAGGAACTCACAATCCTCAACTCCTCTCTCTCTTCTTCGAGTTGTAGAAGAAGTTCCTTGATCCCAGATTCAAGTAACGAAATCTTCACTCTCTGCGGAGAAATCCCTTGCGCATTTTATCGCTTTGAGTCTTGTAAAAGGGTGGAGAAGTTATTGAAGAAGTACATTTACCTTTTGAGATGAACAAGCTCTCCGACGAGCCGAACGGAAAAGTGGTTGAGTGGATTTTCAAATAGATTCAATTTTTTTTAATTGGAGGGTTTAATTTTTAAAACAAAAAATTTTAGGGGTATAATTTCGAAGGTTTAAGAGGGTAATTTTTACTATTGAAAGTTTAGGGTCTAATTTTTTCATTTATGAAAGTTTCAGAATTTAATTTTTACCTTTGATGCAATTGTAACAACTACCATACTTTAGAGATGGTTTTTGCAATTTGCCTTTATTTTTTTTATCCCTAATAAAGTTTTATTTTCTAATTATATTTTATAAAGTTATTTAATGAAAGTGTATTGTTATTTAGATATTTATATAGGGTTTTAAATATAATTAGCATGCATGAAGTTACATCCTAGGCAATCTAACTTATCAAAAAATTGAATCGTTATATTTTTTAATATAAAGTTATGGTTACATTTCAAAAAATATATCAATTTTAGTGTCGTGTTGAAATTGTGATAGAAAAATGAGATTAAAAAATAAAATTAAGAGACCAAAATGGTCACTTTTTATAAGTAAAAGGACCAAGATGAATATTGTAAAAGTACCTAGATCAAAATGAACTAAAGTTCAAAAATAGTCTAATTTCATCACTAATGTAATTTAAAAAATAAATTACAAATTTAAGGTAGATTACAAACTAAAATTAAAAAAATGTAAATAAAATAATATAAATCCGAAATAGGGTATATTCCAAAACTATTGACAAAATTATGGTAGTTATAGTCAAAGTCAACTCGTGGGTAACGTACACGAGTTACACGTGTCCGCTTGAATCTAATGTGACGGGTGGAGGGTCAGTTGGACTAATAAATCGTGTACGTTGTACGCGATTAAAGAGAACTCGTGTACAACGTATACAATTTACTTGAAAAATGTGTACATGGTACACGATTTGAAGGAATTCGCATATCAGGTAAATCATGTGTACATTGTACATGAGTTCTCTCTGTACACGTTTTCACTCAAATATATATATTTATATATTTTGTCCTTCTAACTTGTTCATGCTAGGTGCAATTTGTCTTTTTTTTTCCGCAAAAATTTTGAAATTTTTTCTTAGTTTTTTGCCGCTTGCTGAATTGTGATCTAAATTCATGTACCACAAGTTGATTAATAAAAGTTCAGTACACTAAATTCATGTACCATATTATAATAAACATTAACTTCAATGATAAACTGATTTCAAATCCATTAATAAAAGTACAGTACACAAGTTCATTTAAAAGTAAACAAACTTAAATATTACAGAATGTCGATAAAAATTCATGTACCACATGATGGTCGTCTTCTCGGGTGATCTCCACAACGAAGTTGAGGCATAGCAATATGTGGTGATGGATGATAAATTTTATCACTCATATATGTTGTTGTGTTACCTCAATAGGTGATAGTTGTGGTAATGAATTCAGTGGTAATGAATTCAGTTGACGAATTGAACTTGATTCAATGACCGAATAAACTACAAGTGTAGAAATCATAATAAAATCTAACTAAAAAAGAGAGAGGAAGAAATAAGATCACCTCTGACGACTGTGGAGGCAGCGGCGACGATGGATGGTAGTGTGACGACAGCTGAGTTGAGAGAGGAGAGAGAGAGGATTCGGATTTTTGGCTTAAAAATGAGAGGTGGGGGAGGGTGGGGTGGAGCCGGAACTCGTGTGCATTGTACATGAGTTTGGTGAAATCGTGTGCATTGTACACAAGTTCGACGAAATCATGTGCATTGCACACGATTTCTTACAACACATGTGGCTCCAACTGTCCGCCATTGGAGCCACATCATACACAATTCGAGTGTATTGCATACAAGTTTACCAAATACGCGTTCGTTGGATGCAAGTTTGCTAAATCGTGTACGAGCTGCCCCACTTTTGAAATTAGTTTGAAAACTACCCTATCTTTATTTTTTATTTTTTAAGTTACATTATTTAAAAAAAATCATTTAAAGTACATTAACCAAAGGAATATTTTAAAAGAACAATAACCAAAATAAACCATACCTCAAAGTAATATTTCAACATAAATTATTTTTCAATAAAATAAAATAAAATAACTCATCGACGAATGAATATTTGTACTATATCAAAAAAAATTGACGAAATATTTAAAAGAATATAAAATTACAAAAAGCACCCAAAACTAACGATCCAATTGTAACAACCCTTGTACTTCATGGGTAGTTTGTGCATTTTTAATATTTAAAGAATTTAATTACCATACTTGGGTATGATTACAAAAACCTCTATAAGTTAAGGATGTTAATATCACTCCGTCAAAAGCAAAAAAAAATGTTAATATCATTAATGTTGACATAATATTAATAATAATAATTTTAAAGATATTTAAAATTGGTATAATGTTTATTTATTAAGTTAAATAATTTAAATAATTCTTTTTTGCCCTTTAATTTTAATGAATTATGGTTGAAATATTCGCCAATATTGACATTTTATTCATACTTCTAAGATATTTTCATAAAATAGAAACATTCACATTTCTATCACCATCAAGATTTAAAACCAATTAAACTACTTGATCTATGTATTTAGTTTCAATTTGAACAAAATAGTTATCAACAACGCATTTCTTTCCAGTTTTTACTCTCAAATGTATTTATAATTTTGGTTAAGTGATAAGTTTGATTTGAATTAATAGATTCGTATCATTTTTTAGTTCAATAACATGGTGGAGTGGAGATTCGAACCTTCAACCTCTTGGACAAAAATACATACCTTAACAAATTGAGTTATGTTTAGGTTAGCCAATTTGTATCTAATAAATCCACAAACTTTAAAATTTGTATAATTCATGTACTATCTTCTCTAAATTTTCAATTTTGTATCTAATAGTCGTTATAAAAAAAATTTGTATATAATAGTCAATGACAATTTATTTAATTAATGGACTTGTTTGACACAAAATTGAAAGTTTATGATTCTATTAGATACAAAATTCAATTTTATGGACAAACACAAAAATGTTTATTTGCTCACAATTTATTTTGTATATATTAACCATTCATAAAAACACATTTAAAAAACAAAACAATTTTTTGAAAAACAATTTTTTTTTTTAGTTTTCAAAATGTTAAGCTTAACATATGAAAACGTTTAAAATAATAGATAAAAAAAAAACAAAGACACACGTAGGAAAGTATTGTCTACGAGCTTAGTTATAGAAAATATATAATAAACAAAATAGTTATCAAATGAGATATTTAACAATTTTCAATCCTAGAAAATAATGTCAATATAAGCGAACATTATATAATATATTTTTTAACATTGACGAACATTGTAAAATGTAATAATTTATAGGAAAAAATATATTTTTGGTCTCTGAGGTTTGGGATAGATGTCAATTTTGTCTCTAAAATTTTAAAATGAACACTTTTAGTCCCTGAATTTACGGTAGATGTTGATTTGGTTCTTAAATTTCAAAATAAACATTTTTTATCCCTAAAATTTGAGAAATTGTTCTAAATGGTTCCTAAGCATTATTTGACTGTTAGTTGTCTTAACAGAAAAACAAACAATTAACAGATGACTGGATATTTATAAATTGCTTTTTTTTAAGGAATTTCTACAAAAATATTAACTTTTACCTAATTTTATTTTGTGAGGTGGCATTTTTTAATTTCTTAGTCTCTTCGTCTTCTTGCTACCATTGCTATCATCACTGTTGTCCACCGTCATTGCCGGCCATCACCATCGCTGGTCGTTGCCTACTGCCATGTCGCAGTTGCTGCCCGCGGGAGAGAGGGAAAGCTCCTCCCTTTCTCCCCCATTCCAGATCTGGAACGAAGGGGAGGAGCTTTCCTTCTCTCCGACGACGACGAGCGATGTCGCCGGAGAGAGGGAAGCCCGTTCCAGATCTGCAACGAGAGAGAGGGATCTCCCTCTCTCCAATGGACACGGACAACGGTGGTCGACAGCAAAGCAGGAGGCCGCAGCGGATGGTAAAGGATGAATAGTAAAAAAAAAAAAGAGAAGGAATAAAAAATAATAAATTGGTTTAAAAATTAATATTTTTTGACAACCGAAAGCAAATTAAAAAAGTCTAGTCACTGCCATGTCATTTTTCCGTTAGTCAACTAACTATCAAAGAATGTTTAGGGACTATTTAGAACAAATTCTCAAACTTTAGGGATCAAAAATGTTTATTTTGAAACTTGACAAAACTGACAACTACTCAAAATGTCAGGGACCAAAAGTGTTTATTTTGAATTTTAGAGACTAAATTGACACCTACCTCAAACCTCAGGGACCAAAAATATATTTTTCCCTAACTTATATTACAATCCAAATACAAGATTTAAACTTTAACTAAATATAAAGTTTAAATACCATTGTGGTCTCTTTCAACTTTGATTTATTTTGATCCCTAATTTTCAAAATGTCCATTTTGACATATACTTTCAATTTTTGTTCATTTTTATCTACATACTTTCAAAATATCTATTTTAATCACTACAATTTTAAAACGCGATGAATTTGATCCATATTTACAAAATTTTAACACAAATTATATGCACAATAAAAATCCTTTAATACAAAATTACTACTACAATTTAATAAATTTATTTAATTTAATGTCATGATGAAATTGTGATTGAAAAAATGAGATAAAAAATATAACGAAGAGACTAAAACGATACATAAACTAAATTAGACATTTCAAAATTACATTAATTAAAAAAGACAAACAAAAAGTACAAACACAAAATCAAAATAGACGATTTAAAAATACATAAACTAAAACAAGCTGAAACTATGGGCCCAAATAGTATTCAAACCAAAAAATAATTATGTTTGAAATAATATTCAAATTCAATTTAACATAATTAAATATATTCAACTTGTTATTCTTCCCACCTTTACCAACAACGAAATACAGGCATCCAAATTCTAGCAATCATGTTCCTACCACTTGAACATTGTTTCATTTTTTTTTTCCTTCGTGGGATGGAATCAAATATACAATATTTACAGACGGTAAAAGTAATGGAAAAAAATCAAATATACACTATTTACAGACTGTAAAAGTAATGGAAAAAATCAATATATTTCTAAGTCGAATCAGAATCAACTAAGACAGAAACAAAGCATTGGGCCAGCCCATAAATTTGCAGATGTACCATAAAATGATAACCTATTTGTCCTACAAAAATGTTTGATACTGAAGAATAAAATAAAAATAAAAACTCCTATTTTTTAATATCTCTTTCTACTATTTTTTTTTTTCTCTTTTCTGTTCCACCTAATCCCTATTTCATGACCACATATTTTTCCGACTAAGGAATGATAAACCTCTCTTGTTACATTAATCCAATTTTCATTATCTTTTTTTTCCTTTACGTGAGTGTCTAATCTAGCTTGCAGACACTTTGACTAATCCACTTGAACCTCGAATTTATTTTCCTCCCACATTTTCTGGCTTGCTTTTAATTCCCGCAAAGCCAATGCCAATAACGTGCTCCGACCCCATTTCATTACAATTATATTTTTTTCATATATAAATTTACAAAAGGTACATAAAAAAAACACTAGTAACCAACCAGCTTGATAAATTATTAAGCTAAGAAATGAATCAGTTAAAAAAAAAAATTCTAGAAACCCATATTTAAAAGAATCTATCATAAAAAAAAATAAGTCTAAACAATAGCTGCTTACAAACAATTATAGATATAAGCTTCCTACTCAAAATGCTTGGTGTTTCACAGCTAACTTGCTTCCTAATCTTGAAGGGTCAGAATCACAAAACTTGCTGGTTAAATTTAAAAACAAGAAACATAAATAACACACGATATTATACCACCTATCTTTCTAATGACCACCCTGATAAAACAATGTAGAATAGAGAGAAGAAAACACTGAGGTTGGAGTTGTACCGTGTCGCCGAAACTGATTAGGAAATCGAACGTAGTCGAGAAAATGAAGTATAAAGCAAACAAAAATCAGTATGTTGTCCTCCAATCTTCACCAGCATAAACTGCTTGATCTCCAAGCTCTTCTTCAATACGGAGCAACTGCATTAACCTCGGGAATTATTAGTAACATGACTTCCTTACAGTTAACAATAACTATAGTCTCGTCATTTTGGAAGAAGAAATCTAATATACAGAGACAGTAAGAGCTAGGGGTGATCATTGGTTCGATTTATCGGTTATTTACTAAATCGGGAACTGAATATAATCCCGAATGTTATCTGCCACGGCAAGGCAATACAATAGCTAAATATAGTCCCAAACGTTTGAATCTTTTTTCAATTGGATCTCTAATCTTCTAAAAAATTTCAATTTCATCCTCTCTATATGTTTCGTTAAAGTTGACATATAAAATGTTGATATAATGTTCAAATCAACTTTATTAACTGAGCGGAAATGGTTTATGATTTAATTTACCAGACCAAAAAAAAACCTTACTCATTTCATGTAATTCAGCTTATAGTAACTTAATTAACACTAAATTGTTTGTTGTTATAGAAAATTGATCCACTCAAATGTTGGTATACTACCAATTGATGGTCTCATAAAATTTGCCATTTTCAAATTCATATATCATGTGATTTAAAAGCTCTTCTAGATTCTCAATTTTTGTATTATAGTTAACACCATCCCTTCTCACCAGCTTCTATGTAATGCAGCGACAACAAAAAATAGGCAAGTGATTCAAATGTTCAATAAATTAGACCTGATTATATTTGGCCAGCCGCTCTCCTCTACACGGAGCACCTGCTTTGATCTGACCAGTGGAAAGTCCCACAGAAAAATCGGCTAGAAACGTATCATCTGTTTCTCCACACCTGTGAGATGCCACAACTCCCCATTGTGCAACTTTGGCAAGCTTCACAACGTCAATGGCTTCTGTCACCGTGCCAATCTGATTTACCTACATTAGAAAGAACACAATTTCTTCAGTATAATTTCTATCCAAGCAGGCTTCCCTGAACAACGTTGCTTTTAGCACCAAAAGGACTACACTTTCAAAAAGTCAGTATGGTATTTTAGTTCTAATTCTGCATAGCCTCCTAGGATTAACGGTATTATGAACAGACTTTAGACAAGAGAATATTCCACAGTATGTCGATATGAAGATACTCGAAGAAATGACACATTTTATATAAAAACTAGCGATTAGTACCAGTACCTTGAGGAGGAGTGCATTACAAGTGGACTCGTCAATAGCTCTTTCAATTCGCATTTTGTTTGACATTAACAAGTCACCTCCCACTACCTACATTGATATTGAATAGCAATAAGCAGTAATTCCAGTTAAAGAGGACAAACACTACGGAAAATAAGTGAAAATATATAAGGAAATTTTGAAAAAGAACAAAAATAAAAACTTCCGTATCCCGGAGGTCAAGAAAACATTTAACTCGCATATATGGTAAAGAATTGTCTCTCTTATTTTTTTTTTTTAAGTAAGAAAGATATCAAGAAGCCTCCTCAACTGCTATAAGAGGCAAGGCAACCAAGTTGCCTGGTTCTTCGACAGTTTGGTTAATTGTATTCTACAATTTGCAAGCTATTCTTTTCATTTTAAAAAGGGCAATCAAATTGAGATTCTACAAGATCATCAGGATCAAAATGGAGGACAATAATCTGACACAATAGTAATACATAGCCACAAAAGAAACTAGGGGCATATTGATATTATAAATTTGCAAGTGATATCAGGGAATTTGAACCCATAACCTCTTGGGTCTTCTTTAACCACCATCTTCAGTTCATGAGTTAAATCAAATATTCTTTCGGTAGAAACTTCATATAGAATTATTCTGAACATTAATAGGAAAAATATGAGGAGAAAACCTGACAAAGTCCAAGGCTAGAAAAATTTTTGGTGTGATCCCAGTCCTCCCTGTCAAATGGATCCTCAATTGATACAATTGGATAGTCTAAGAAACATGAGAGCAGAGAACATTAGCCCATTGTTGAAAACGACAGCAAAAATGCCTAATGATAGACAAGGACAAGAGACTATATACCAGCACATAGTTCTTTGTACATATCTATCATATCCTTTCCTGACTTGAAATTCTGAACCGACTTGTTTGGAGCTTTGAAGTCAAGATCATATTTGGTACCTACAGCAAACGAGAGAAGATGTAAATTTAGGGGAAATTTTCATGTAGGACAAATAACATTCATTTCAGGAGAGAAGATTAACAGGTTTTCTTTATGGAGTGGAGACAATCTGTAAGAAAAATAACTGGAGAAAGGGTGATGAACGTAGATTATCATCAACAAGCAGTACGCATCCAATTAATCATCTTGTGATCCATTTCTCCAGTTTTTCATATCCTACTGTTCAAATAGGGCCATTATTCAGGAAACTTGTCTCTCTCACCCATGCAGAAATTAGTAGCAGCAACATCGATTGCTATCTTGATTCTCTCGTTATACCCAGTTCTGCCAATAGCCTCTTGTACAAGATCCAGGCCTTCTTTAAAACTGTCAATGGAAGACAAGTAATTAAAAACATGTTTTTTGGCTCCATTGTTATTAAGAGTCAGAAAAGCAGCCAATAACTGTAACAGTGGTAGTAAATTAACAATATGCAGGGTTCTATCAAATATGTAATCTATCCTTCTCATTCTAGAATGTTCTTCTTGGTTTCTATGAAAAACTGAAGTTCCACAGATCCATATAAGCAAACCAAGAAATTTCGGAACTTGTATCTTGCCTGGATATGTTTGGAGCAAGTCCGCCATCATCACCAAAATTACATCCCTGGGCACCATGCTTTTCAGTAATCACAGCCTGCCATTTTTTCCAGAGAAATTACATTTTAAATGGGCATAATTAACAATGTCGCATTCCAAATGGAGCAATTTTTTTTGCTTTGAGTTCTAATATGGGTCATGACAGATAGAAAAAATCATGAAAAAGCAAAGACCCACAGGAAAATATGACATTATTTTAGAATATATTGGTAAGTGGTTAGACCATGCACAACTTTGCAACATGTTTGTCTGTAATTCTGGCATTTTGAACACACTTGGTAAGCTACAATAATGGTTAAGGAACCTGACACAGCTAGGATGACAACAATAGAGCATGCCACGACTCAGAGAATGCTTTAAGGTTCCTGACAAGTAAATGAACCACAATGAACCTCTAAACTTGTCGCTATGCATGTGATATGCTATGAGAAGATCTTAAAAGCTGAAATATAGGATTTCAGATATACACTGATACTTCAATTCTTCAATGAGGTGCCATACTCGAAAAATATAAGACAGCAAGATAAATGGGTATGTACTGCCTCAAAAAATCATGAGACTAATTTAAAATAGTAATACACCCTACTTGATAATATGGATATATATATAAATATCATAACATGAAAATATGAAATGATAGTGTTCAGAAAAACTATGCATACTCAGATAGTGAATTTATAAGTTGACAAGATGCCACACTTGGTAAATAACAGAAGGATGTAAAAGAGCAAAATGACAACAAAAAAAAAAAAAGAAATAGAGAGAGAGAGAGAGAGATGATCCTAAAGGACTTTTTCCTGGAAAATGCTCATAAGAATCTAAAAAGTTGGAACTAACATAAGCTAATGAAAGACAAGTTACAAAACTGATATAACACATCCACATTTAAAGAGACTATAGGCTTAAGTTTCAATTCCTGTAGATCTGACATTATATTTCTTTTACAAGATACAACTGGTACTTTCACATAACATGCTTATAGTTATATAAGTTATAAATAAGAATAATTGAATGCAATGACAAGGTGGAATTAAAATTCCAGAGATTAGACAATTGAGATGAATGAAATCACAATTCACACCTTTAAGTGATGGAAAGTTTCAGAACCCATTTTTAGTGCCTCTTCAAACTTGCTAGCTCCAATTGGAAGAATCATGATTTCCTGATAACGATTCAAGTCAGTCTAAATGAATAGACACAGCACACAACATTCGGAATCCTTCGAAACCAAAAGAAACTAATATAGTTGCAAGCCACCATGGCTTCCATTTATATCATTGTTTTTTTTTTTGGTGAAAGAAACAATTTCATTGATAATATGAAATTACAAAAGAGATAACAAAGACTCAAAGAGGGTTACATAAAGCATTTCCAATTGTAAAAGAGGGAAGTGTAGGAATAATGGTGAAAAAGAGAACTTTTACTCCAAGTGATAACTGTGAAGACTAATGAATCAAAAACCCTTTCAAAGGGGAGGTCTTTGCCGTTGAAAGTTCGATTGTTTCTTTCTCTCCAAGTTATCCAAAAGAGGGCTCTAACAAAATGCTTCCATAGAATTTCCTTTTCCTTTTGTAAAGGATGGCCATTGAGGGTAGAAGAGGGATATCATTAGGTAATGCCGTAAACCATCCAAACAATTGAAGAAGGTTTTTCCAGATACCAAATGCAAATGGGCATGTGATGAAAAGATGTGGCTGTGACTCGGTAGGTATTCTGTCTTCCATTTATATCATTGTGTATAGACTGAATTACTAGATACAAAGAACAAGTTCAGAGTCAATGGTTTCTTGCACTGATTATTTGGTATATGCGGTCAAAAATAACTCTACTCATCTAACAGAGGAACTAAGAATAAGAAGAAGAAGAAAGACCACAACTGCTTTGAATCCTTACCACAGCATACCTGAATGGCCAGATTATTGCCAGCATGTTTTCCTCCACTAATGACAGTGAAGGCTGGGACAGGAAGTATCAAGTTTGTTTTTCCGGACAGGTCTGCAATATGCTTATAAAGCGGAACCTGAAATTACTTCATTTAAGAATCTCTTTGCAGGATTGTAGAATACTGCATAAACAAAAAAAGAATTTAATCTATATAATAGAGATTAATGAAAGGCATACATCCTTTTCAGCAGCACCAGCTCTGCATACAGCAATCGACACGGCAAGTATAGCATTTGCTCCAAGTTCGGCCTGCAGTATGTATTGGCTAAGAAAACTACTCACTTAAAAGGTATCACTATTGACGCCTTTGGAAATAAATTATTTTGTCAAAGAAGGAACCATCCAATGTTATTATCTTCTAATAAAGAACCATTTATTATACAGAAAGAGTCACAGACAAGTGCAGTATCATGATGACATATCCAAAATAGCAAAGTAGGAAAAAGAAATAAAGAAGACATTGATTTTGACCTATTTAAAATAAAAAAGAGTGACATCGATCCATGGAATTCCAAATAAGTATATATATAAAAAAATTAAAAATACACGTCTCTCGAGTCCGTGCCTTGGGGCAGGCGCGGGTGTCCCTGGTATAGGGAAGCAAAAGCTCCGGCTCCCAGTATAAAAAAATAAATAAACAAAAAAAATAGAAAAGGTGCTTCTTTCATACTGAGTTAAGAATCTGCCACACTCTCATCTAGTACATTTAATCATTAAGCAAGTGCAACCTGCCAAAGTTTACCAGCAATGGTCATACTATTCCACTTTCAAAATAGTTGCTCCTACTAAGAACTAACGGCACGTCTATTCCTCAATTCAAAGCTGATTGTCCCACCTGATACAGCTGACCAGTAGCAGCATAAGCAAAGATTTCACTTAGAGAACCTTCCAGGTCAGCTAGAATTTGAATTTATGACAAAATGAAGTAAACTATGATATAGATGCTCACGACAAGAAATTTCAGCATAAAATAATTTCTCATACTTCCCAATAGAGTTATAGACAGTGCTCTATAGGATATTGACTAAATCCAATCTTCTGAATCCATTAACATTGCAATTATACTCACAAGTATTGGATATAGTAGCACAGTAATGATGCAGAACAAGTTGTTCAAGCAACACTCACATCAAGTTTGTGAATTCAGGAAAAAGAGATGTACTACACCTTCTTTTCTGTCGTATCCAAATCTTTCATGGCCTGGTCAATTTCATATTGTTGCGTAGGATCCCTACCAATCAATGCTTCAGATATCTTCTCGTTGATATTTTTTACTGCTTTAGTAACACTATTTCCAAGGTACATTCCCTTGTCTCCATCACGTAAGTCTACAGCCTCATACCTGCGAAAAGCAAATATTGCCTTAAAATCTAATTGACAGAAATGACACCAAAACATCTCGAAAATCATCCTCTAACAAAAGCTTTTGCTATGACGATAACTATATTCTCTCCAATACAAGTTTGTGCTAATTTCCAAGGAACCTTACATGCCAGCAGGATCGCCGCTGGGAACGGAAGCGTGGAACACTCCTTTGTTGGTGTATAAATCGACCTCAACAGTCGGAATTCCTCTACTATCGAGGATCTGCCGGGCTTTAACTTTTGTAATCATTGAAGGAATCGCTTTCTTCATATGATTCGACTGATTGAAAAAATAAAAGCAAATAAAGATCAAATTAGTTGAAGTAGGAATAAGCATGTATTGCTTTCCATGGTTTCGATAATTGATTGGAACAGAAAGAAAAGACGATTTAATAAATTTTCGAGCAACATTTTGTATGAAGCCAAAGAGAGAGATAGAGAGGAGATCACAATGAAGAGAACGGGATCGAGAGTTTTCGCCCTAACAGCAGCATTGACCGCTTCCTCGATTTTTCGGGAGAGCATGTACTTATCCAGATACTCTTGAACAGACATTTCTTTCAGCTGCTTCTTCTCCATGGCGAATTTGTGGAGAAAAATACAGAGATTCGATCCTCCAAAACGGAGTGAGCTCTGAAAATTGCTTCTGCCGCGGCTCTGTTGTTGCCACCGGAGTTCGAGTGACAAGACGAGACCTTGGGTTAAACTATGGAGACCTTTGCAACATCGCGGGGCTGTTCCACCGGAAGCCTGTAACGGGAATTCATGTATTGTTGTTATTTTTCCTGCTTTTTTTTTTTTTTGATAGATTATGGGAAAAAGAGAAAACTACAATCCTTTTACCCTTACAATTTATACCGTCCAAATTAAAACATTTAAAGTCGTAGAAACTTACCTAAAGTTTAGAAACGAAGGACACACTTGGTAAAGCAAGCTAATTGGCATATATTTCCAACCAATAGGTCGTGAGTTCGATCCCCTACCCCACATGTTATACTAAGAAAAAAAAAAGGACACATTTGGTACACGATAATAGGCCTCGTCCTGAATGGATCTAATCGAGGTTTTTCCCCTTGTTGAGATCCATTAGCGAGCTCAGACAAACATTTCGGACCTTGTTCAAAGGTGGAAGGTTGGTTTTCGTAATCCTGGATTTCCATATTTTGGGGCCTATTATTCTCGTCAGAATAACTACTGGAGGATGACCTCCTTTTAGGAAAATCTACTTCTACATGGTGAGTCACTATTTGAAGTTCAATGGAGATGCAAATTGTAGTTATTACATTTTTTTAGACTTAACATAGATGATCCTCTTTGCTGTACTTGAAATTATCTTCCAATTTTCTATTTGCTTCTAAATTTTAATATTGTCAACTCCTTGATTTCTTTCAGAAACTAAAGCAGAAGGGTGCTATGTATCACAATATGATTGAATCTAATGACTGCATTAATGATCAGGGATCTTCCAAAGATGCTCTAAGTTCTATACAGACACCCGTGTCTGCAAAAGGAGGAAGGGTGTACAAGTCAAAGGCTTCAAGGAGAACTACATCTGGGCCTCAAACACCAATCAAGAAGAGTAGGAACGAACAACTTTCCCTAACCAATTCAAAACCATTCTTTCTGCATGAGGGAACAATTAATTCATTTCTCTTCTTTCTAATTAACCCTAAAATTTTAACTTATTTCCCCAATGTTGTACAAGTAAAATAGAACAGAGAGTAGAGAGAGAGAGAGAGAGAGAGGAAGGATGACCGAACGATGGGGCTAGACAACGGGATTGTGCGACGATGGCAGTGTTGGGCAACGGTGGCGAAGGCGGTGAGGCTGGGCGACGGCGGCGACGCTGAACGACGGCGTTGAGGGCAATGGAAACAGAGGGTGGGGCTGGTTGGAAAGAGAGAGGGGAAGAGAACGGGTCGAATCGGGGGAGAAAAGGTGGGAATTTTGACAGATTTGACCCAAATAAGTTTTGTATATGCTCAAATAACCTCAATTATAAAAATTTACTTCTCTAACCTACTTAATTATTTGGAATAAAATATTGTAGGGTGAAATTACCATTTTGATCTCAAACTTGAAAGTAAGCTTTGGTGATTTGAAGTCGCAAACGAACCAGAAATCCCGGGCGTGATCAATCCAACCACGACCGGGACTAAAATCGCAATTCAATCCATTGTAGTCAAATATCTTTCATGGGCGAGGTTGATCGAGGTACGCGTTTCCCATTTTACGGTCCGGAATTTTGGAATCACAGTCGAGACCTGGAATTTACAATTACACCCCTCATTTTAAATTGTAACCGGGGGTATCCTCATCTTCCTTCTTCCTTTCTTTTCTTGCGCTTTTGGTTTCCCTCCCTTTCCTATCCGACTTTTGTGCTTTTGGTTCCCTCCCCACTGATTTCTTGTTTTTTTTTTTGCCCTGAATCTCATCCTATAAGTTTGAAGGTTAGTCATTTTATTTCGTATTTCTGTCGCTTTTCTATGTTCATCTTCATATTCCTTCCCTCATCGTTTATTTTGTATTTCTTTTAGTGGATTCAGTTCTAAGGCCCGACTCGACGTTTGCTGATTATTTTTTGTGTTGTTCATTTGTTAATTTGTTGATTTTGTTTGCGAGGTGTTCATTTGGGGAATTAGGTTCTCAATTTCTGTGGGCCAAATGCAATGATGCTTATTTGTGTGTGGGTCTGTTTATGTCGTTGTTAGATTTGAGATTTGTATGATTGAGGGCCATGAAATGTTGTTTTCGTTAAGAGTTTTTGGCCGAGGACGCTCCAGTTATATCGACATTTTTGGTATCAAATGCGGTCGTGGTGAGACCATGAATTGTGAAGGAATAATTTTGCGTTCTGCCACAATTCTCGGTCACGTTAACGGTCGGGGTTAGATCGGAAATATCGTCTGACGAAGAATATCAACCAAGTTTGCACGTGAATTGCTTTCTGTCGACATTCTCGGTCACAACCATGGTCGAGGTCTTGATCAAGAATTTCGACAGAACATGCCCTTTACTGAGTTTTTTTCGTTGGTTGTTCATTATCTGTCACGATTACGATCGTGGTTGGACCGAGAATTTCAACATAATTATGGTTTTTTTTTTCTTTTTCGTTGTTTGTTCTTTTGTTTGGCATATGTATTTGTGGTTAGCTTATTACTGAGTTTGTATATATTCTTATTGTATTTCAGGTTGATAAGATGACAATGGTACATAAGATCCATCCATCTAGCTATTGTTCTGCCAAATTGACATGTCTATCCCACTTAGACCCTGTTTACCTACCAATAATCGGAATGGAAATGAATCGGAATCAAATAAATCGGAATAAGAATGTTATTCCTTTGATGCTGTTTATCAGAGATTTTCTAGAATTGGAATCAGAACTCCTTTGATGCTGTTTACTAAAACTGTTTGGAATTGGAATTGGAATCAGATATATATGACAATTACTAGTATACCCATCATGTCTTCTTTCTAGCTTATCACAAATACATTGTGGTGCTATTTTTTTTACTTACAATAATAATTTATTTTAATTTTTCTATTACTATATTATTGATAGTAAATATTTTTTTTACCGAAACATTTTATTTAATATTAATATTAATAAATAATAAATAATTTACATCCACTAAAATACTATTTTATTAGAACCATTATCATTTAAAATGTTATTAAATTTTATTATAATAATGTTATTAAATTTTATTATTATAATAATGAATTATATTTTAAAAATCTAATATTAATTGTAGACATCGTATTTTGTCCGGCGCGCTTTCGTTTCAAAAAAAAATTCTGATTTATTTATTATTTTATTATGTTTATTGATTTAGTTTAAAATAACATAATTTACTTTATTATAAGATTTAATATAAAGTTTTAATTAAATCAAATTAAGTTTTAAAATTAGATTTTGTTTGAAAATAATTGGTTTTAAGATTTAAAAAACTGTTTTTTTCCTCTCATTTGATTTTTCCCTTCGTTTCCCCCCTCCCTTCTTCTCCTCCTTTTTCTCTCTTCTCTGACCTCTTTTTCTTTTTTACCGCTATCTTTAGGTGTATTTAAAGAAGGCTCCAATGGAGAGGAGGAAACATACAGAAAACCCATACAGAGAAGAGGAATAAAAATCCATGTCCTTTCTCTCTACCATCACCTTTTCTTCTTCTTCACCCACACCGACGACCTTAACGATACTCCGACTGCACACGTCCCCCGACGATTACAAGTTCCGACAACCCGCAGCACAGTAGTCCGGCGCAAAGCTCTATAATCCTGACAGACAACAATAATATAACGAACAACTTCTACAATCGACGCATAGATCTCCGGCAACTTGACTCCCACCTCAAGCGCCCCTTCACGATTTCAGACCCGCGAGCACACCAAGGATTTCGTCACTGTAGTACGTGATATTGAAAAAAAAAATGCTTAAGAAATGATTTGATTTTTTTAAAATAAATTTGTTTTAAATATGAGTTTTTAAATAAGTTTGTTTTAAATTTGATATATACGAATATATTTTTTAAAATAAGTTTGTTTAAATATGATTTGATTGTTTTAAAAATAAGTTTGTTTTAAATATGATTTGATTTTTTTTTAAAATAAGTTTGTTTTAAATATGATTCTTTTTTATATGAATTTGTGCTAAATTTGATTTTATTTAAAAAACAAGTTTGTTTTAAATATAATTTTTTTTCTTTAAAACAAGTTTTGTTTTAAAAGTTTTTTTTTCAAGTTTTAAGGAAGTTTGTTATAAGGATTTCAAATTTAAAACAAGATAAAAGTTTTTTTTTTTCGGATTTAGTTTTAATTTTTCTTTTTTTTAAACAAATTTTCAAAATAAAAATTTGTCTGATAAAAAATTAAAACTAGGTTGTATCATGTGGCATTGACATAGTGGTAGGTTTCTTAGGAGTAATTCACATGTCTCAAGTTTGAGTCTTTACTCGCCTAAATTAATGTTATTTTTATATCATTGTTTTTACAAAACAGCTATTTTAGATAAAATATTTTTTTAAATAAAAAAAAATTTCATTTCTTTTTAACAAATTTCAAATATTAAAACATTTATATAAAAAAATTAAGTAATATCTTAAGATGTTGGCACATTGGTAAGAAATTTGTATATTGACTCTTATGTCACAACTTCAAGTCTTGATGAGCCCTACACTAAAATTATTTTTTATTTATTGGATATTTCCAATATTCTCGAGGTGATAAAATTTTTCTAATGGCCTTCGTGCCACTCATATCTATTAATTCATATCTTATAACAAAGTGTGAATTAATATAACGTGGGACATTCCAATCAAAATACAAAAATAATTTTCTTTTGGACCAAATAAAATAATAGGATAATTTTTGACAAAATATGATACCGTTTTCGAACGGGTATCATAGGATGCTAACACCTTCCCTATGCTCAGCCGACTTCCGAACCTAAAATCTGTTTTTCGTAGACCGAGTTTTTAAAATAGGTGACCAATCACACCTCGTAGATGATTGGTGGCGACTCCAAACCCTAATCTAGAAAGAGACCGTCAGGGGATGACGTTGTCGCTCCATGTCGCAATGACGTTACGACAGCTTGGCGACTTCGCTGGGGAACTTTAGAGAGTCAAACCATTATTTTTGTCATTTATTATCCTATTATATTTCTTTTTTTTTCTTTCTTGTTCGCTTTTTTTTTATGTTGTATTATTAATTTGGTTTGGCATCACATGCATCTTGCACAAATACACAAGCCTCCTACCCGGGCTTTACCTTAAAGATTAGATCAGAGACTGAGTAGTGTGACTGTAACGCCCCGAGTCCCTCAGGTTAGTTAGTCTCGAATTAGGAGATTTTCATTTAATTTTAAATTAAAACTTTAATTAAATTTATGTATATCGGATTTCGCGTGATTGGTTTTATCTCAGGTTGGGATGGGTTTTTTTTTTTCTTTTGGGCTTGTTTATGTTGGGCTTTTAGTTGAGTTGGTTTGGTTTTAAAACAAAGGAAAAAAAAAAAAGAACCCTAGACGGCCAAACCTAGCCGCATCTCCTTCCCCTCCCTTTCACGTGTATCCATCCCCTTCTTCTCCTTATTCTTCCTCCGTAGCAGCCCCCTTCTCACCGGCAGCCAAACCACCACGGACGTCCTCCTCCGGCAAGACCCACGGCGGCGCACAACCCAGAACCGGCGACGACTCCACAATAATGATTCACGGCGGAGGGCGACGCAAACGAACCCACGGCGGCATGTTTCAGTAGCAGCCACTCGAGTAACAAAACCAGCGGCGGGATTCATGGGTGAGTCTCCGGCGTTCCACGAAGCGACTAGTGACGTTCCAACGGCGATGCAGCAGTGTCGGGGCGCTGGGTAAAAATGGTCAGGGGCGAACACTACTCGAAAGAGTTAGCTTTGGAAAGCTAGGATAGCTGTGATGAGCGTAGAGGTGCTTGAGATGTTAGGGAGCCTCGAGGTTGGTAGTTGAATCGTTCATGGTTGTGGTTATTGCCGGATCTTATAGAGCGTGTCTATGTTTGATTGCATAGTGTGATGAAGAGCATGACTATGAATGTTTCATGATTTTTTTTAGCATGATGTTCGTGTGTTGTTGGTGAGGGCTACTTACGGAGTATATTTTTATATACTCACCCCCCCCCCCCGCCGCAATTATTGTTTCAGGCGGAGAATTCGTTGCCGACCATGGTGATGAAGCGGATGAGACATGACAAGCGAGGACCATAGGCTGCGTAGTTACTTTTGCTTAGCTTAGGTTTAGATGGTTTTGAACTTTATTGCTTGGACAACAAACTACTTGTTCCTATCTGATTAATTGGGAGGTTCCCACTTGTTGTCTACTTTGATTCGGAATAGGTGTTTATTTTAGTTTCTTCCATTCATTGAGTTTGCCTAGTTGGAATAATGAAATTGCTTTATGGAGTTGTCCACGGATGATGATTGATTGATAATCTATATGATTGATTCTTTGGTAAATTGATGGGAGTTGAAGCTTTATTTTATATAATTATTTCACAGGGAATTAGTTATCTCGTGTTTAGAGATAAGGTTAGACAGGTGGGTAGTTAACGTTACCTAGAAGCGTGTAGAATGTTCTGGGGCGTTACAGTGACCTTCGTGGAATTTCGGTTCCTGTGCAGACACATGAAATTCTCCACTCAAGTTGACCATACTGCGTAAGCGTATGAAAGATTTGTGGACCGCTTTCCTCTAAGTTGTGTAGGCATTAACTTTACACTCATTTTAGCATCAGATTTATGCTATTTATTTATTTGTTTGTTTAATTTGTTTCCGTTGGTGTTAATAAAGTGATTTGCTTAAAAGAGTTTCATGCATTTACATAAGTTACTCATTTCTCACTTAATAATCGTTATTTTTTTTTATTATTTTTTTTACAACAATAAAAAAAAGAGTTTCGCAACTTTCCCTTTTCCTTTAAATTTATTTTCTGCCTATTTTACTAAAATTGACCTAAGTCTTAAATCATTAACATTGACAGTAAATTAAAGCATGAGTTCCAGTAAGGCTCCTACTTAAGAGTGGAGAGAGCAAGACCAAGAAATTGTCCGTCAATGGTCAAAGAACATGCATTATCACAGAATGTCGTCATGCCATTTCAAAATGTAACGTTTTTAGAAAATCAGTTGGATATCTTAAAACGTTTATGGGAAGGTTTAAGACTAGATAGAAAAACCCAATTCATAAAAAAATATGGCCACATAGCGCAGCTCCGGTACGTGCGAGTCAACTTCTCAGTGTTGAGAGCATTAGTTAGACATTGGGATCCGACCTATAGATGCTTTACTTTTAGCTCAATGGATATAACCCCAACTATCGAGGAATACCACACTCTCTTACAAATACCACCGCAAGAGAAAATTGAGATTTATTTCTATGATGGTGGGTTTATGTTGAAAAGGGCAGTATCGCTGCTTGTAGGGAAGATGTATGCTGGTGAGATTGAAAAAAATGTGAAAAGGAAGGGAGAAAACACATGCTTGCTAATAGAATATGTCCTGAGTCTTCAACAGAGATTCCTTAATGAAGAAAGGGAGCTATCACTATTAGCTCTGTGCTTATTCAACTTGGTTTTATTCCCTAAAGTTAGTGGATACGTTGAAGAGTGGGTGATCAAACTATTTGTCAAGGTAGAGATGGAGGTTAATCTCATAATACCCATCTTTGCAGATCGAGAGGAGTAGGGAAATTTATAGGTTGTGCTCAGCTGCTATACATTTGGATCCTCAGCCATGTAAATTGTCCACCGGAGTTCAAGTGTCCTTAGGTCAAATTTGCAAGATCGTGGAGTAGATTACAAAATCCCATCCTTGAATTCAACTAGGGGGATTGGGGTCAAATCCACCTAGAGAAGGAAGAGTGGAGCATTTTATTTGTAGGACTAAGGAGTGGAGGGCTCGATGGATGTCAACCAAACCTATGATGTATAGGTGTGGTAAATTTCACTGTCTACCGTTATTGGATCCATGGGGATGTGTATATTATGCCCCATTAATGGTCTGCGCTAGATATAAGTACGTCAGTTTATCCCAGCCACACATGACTTAAGAAACTTTGAATTTGCCTATGATGTTGGGTTCTGCAAAAATAAATTCAGGAGGTCGTAAAGGCATGGAAG
Organism: Momordica charantia; assembly: GCF_013281855.1. NCBI lineage: Eukaryota > Viridiplantae > Streptophyta > Magnoliopsida > Cucurbitales > Cucurbitaceae > Momordica > Momordica charantia. The sequence continues at coordinate 1,811,219 of NW_028275161.1, read as the reverse complement.
GCGATTGCCAGAATCCAAAGTGGCAATTACCACGATAATATATTTGAAGGATACGAAAAGTGGCATTTGAGTAGAGGAAAAACTGTGGTTCTCCTACCAACTGACAAGGGCAAAGGGAAGCTAGTGGTTCCCACTAGGAGAATTCTTTCTGAAATGAGCCCAAATCAGTCCACTCAGTGGAAGGTTCATAGGATAGATTACAAGCTGCGAGAAGGAACCCCACATCAGCTAAAGAAAGATTACAACTTGGGTTCAATCAAAATCTACCTCGAAGCATTGAGCTGGAATTACAGTAGGCAAGAAGGGAGATCGGTTACCAAGGGAAAGAAAACAGACCGCTAGAAGTAGAGGTTCGGGACCCTAACAGAAGAATGTACGAAGAGAGCTCACACGCAGCCTTGAAGGCGCGAGACAATCAAATATCACAACAGATGTCTTCTCTACAAATAGAAATCATGTCCCTTGGTGAAAAAGTCATTGTGTTGGAGGAGAAAGAAGTACAGTTATTTCAGTATGCTCAAGAAAATCAAAGATTAAGGGAGACTGTTCAGGCGCTTTCAAGCCATTTCGACAAAACCCATAATGCTGTTGACAAGTTAATGCATGATTATGCCCATATCAAGGAACAATACAACCAAGTGGGGTATGAATTAGATCATATGAGGCGCGATAACACATTGTTGCATCATAATTCAGAACATGTGCTTACCTAAGTTAGACAGGCAGCCCGTAGGGTAGATGGTTTAGTTGAAGAGGCACAAGCTCTCATGTCTGCCATTGCCGCTACATAGCCGAATGGGAAAAGCACACTCAAGTTCTTGGGCAAACTTCGGCAAGATCTAGAGCATTGGGGACAGTTTTATTGACACTCTGCTTTAATTTACTTTCAATTTCGTGATTTAAACATTAGGGTTCAAATTTGACATAATTGTTGTTTTCTTGTAATCTTCATTTATTTATTTACCCAATTTATAATAAAGCCACGAACTTATTTATTTATGGTTTTCTTTTTCTTTCTTTTTGTCTTCTATTTTTCTAAAAACCAAAAGGGATTATTAAAGATAGCTCGCTCACCAGCATCACATCGCACTTACCGTACCAGACACAGGGCAAAATTAATGATGGAAGATCAAAAAGCTGAGCAGGAGAAAACAAGGAAAGATATTGAGGAGTTGCGCGAAAAGTTAGATGTCATCCTCCTCGCGTTGGAAAAAAGGCAAAGCGACTACGGATTCTGCTACATCTAGCAACCCCGTCCACAAGCCGTAAGAAACCCCGCCTTATCCACCTGGGTACGGTACACCTCTTAGGACAATGGCAGAGGGTTTCATGCCATAATATACAACGTACAACCCTTTGTATGACGTCCCGGTTGGTCAGTATTCACATCCCTTTGTCAAGGGAGCTCAGCAAATCCGAACCAACATCATTTTTTCGAAAGCCCGAACAAATGATGTCACCCCCTACCGTCCTTAATCTAGATGGTCTCCTAGCCAAGGCAGACCCAGTCAGACAAAGTGCCCCCAGTAACGAAAAGTTCGAAGTTCTGGAGGAAAGATTAAGAGCAGTAGAGGGGACAGACGTTTTTGGCAACATCGATGCCTCATAATTGTGCTTGGTGTCTGGATTAGTCATCCCTCCAAAATTCAAGGTGCCAGAGTTTGAGGAGTACGATGGTTCTTCTTGTCCTAAGAATCATTTTATAATGTACTGCAAGAAGATGGCAGCGTACGTCCAAAATGACAAATTGTTGATACACTACTTTTAAGATAGTTTATCTGGTCCGGCCTCTCGTTGTTACATGCAGTTAGATAGCTCTCATGTTGGCTCGTGGAAGAATCTGATCGACTCCTTCCTAAAACAATATAAGCATAACATAGAGATGGCTCCAGATCGCTTAGATTTACAGAGGATGGAGAAGAAGAGTACAAAGAGCTTTAAAGAGTATGCTCAAAGGTGGAGGGACACGGCAACTCAAGTCCAACCTCCTTTAATGGATAAGGAGCTATCTGCCATGTTCATCAACACCCTAAAACATCCTTTCTATGATCGGATGATAGGAAGCGCTTCCACAAATTTCTCTGATATTATGACAATCGGAGAAAGGATCGAATACGGGGTTAAACACGGGTAGATAACCAGTATTGCCGAGGAGTCATTAGCCGCAAAGAAGGCAAGTCATTCCAAGAAGAAAGAAGGTGAGGTGCAAATGGTGGGAGCAGACCGATACTTTTGGAAACAACAACCGTACGGTCGGACACCGCGATACACTCCGTATTATTACCCAACGCCATACGGGTATAATCAACCATTTGTGAATAATGCAACTTCACATTACTCCCCTTATGCCTCTCAAAATTTTTGACCCCCGGCCAGTCAAAATTTCCAACCTAAGGGTCAGCAGCATAATACATTTTATACTCAAGGGCAACAGACTAATAGAGGGGCACGTAGACAGACCCAGTTTGACCCAATCCCCATGACTTATACTGAGCTTCTGCTTTAGTTATTTCAGAATAATCAGCTGGCACCTGTACCTGTAGATCCGATCCAACCTCCATACCCAAGATGGTATGATGCAAATGCTCATTGTGACTATCACGCGGGAGCCATAGGGCATTCAATAGAGAACTGCACTACATTGTAATACAGAGTTCAAGCTTTGATCAAGACAAGTTGGTTGAACTTTAAAAAGGAAAATGGGCCTGATGTAAGTAATAATCCGCTGCCGAATCATCAGAATGTCCAAATAAATGCAATCGAATTCCAAGGGTTCGAGTCGAAGAGTTAGGTTGCCGATATTTACAACCCCTATTGAGGAACTATTTGAAATTCTCTTGGGCGGTGGATATATATCAGTGGAGTACCTATGCCAAAACCTCTAGTATAAAGGGTATGATGAAAGTCTGACGTGCCCGTTCCACGCTGGGGCGAAAGGACACTCTCTAGAGCAATGCAACCATTTTCAAAAGAGAGTTCAAGAGTTGTTAGACTCAAAAGTCCTTACTGTTACAAAATCTCACCTGAAGAAAAGGATAAATGTCGTGGAGGATATCTTGGTTGCTGAGGGCTCAAGTGATTCTCTTAAGCCAAAACCTCTCACCATCTTTTATAGTGAAAAGCCAGATGCAGTCGGAAACCAATCACTATCACTGGTCCTAGCTCCTTTTGAGTATAAAAGTTCCAGAGTAGTGCCTTGGAGATATGAGTGCAAGGTAACTGTAGGGCAAGAGGTATCATCTCTTCCACTCCTAGTTGACAATATCATCAGAGTAGGAGGCTTGACATGAACTGGGAGATGTTATACACCGGATAGCTTGCTAAAACGCGTGAATGAGCCTGCTAGTGAAAAGAATAAAGAGAAAGCAAGTGAGAAGAAGAAGGGGAAGGTAGAGGAAGATAAGAAAGGGAATGCCAAACTCAATGAGTATATTTATGATGAACTGGTGGAGGCAATTGTTGTAAAGGATGCAAGTCGTAAACAACCCATGTCCAAGGAAGAGACTCAAGAGTTTCTAAAGCTAGTGAAGCAAAGTGAATACAAAGTTATTGAACAATTAGGTCGGACACCTGCAAAAATCTCTATATTATCTTTACTGTTATCCTCTGAAGCGCATCGGAATACACTGTTGGAGGTCTTGAAGTAGACTTTCGTTTCACAAGACATCACAGTGGATAATATGAGTATCATTGTAGGGAATATAACGACCTCTAGCTCCATCACTTTTACAGATGAGGAGATACCACCAGAGGGTACAGGACATACCAAAGCTCTCCACATCTCAGTAAAGTGTAGAAACTTCATAATAGAAAAAGTCATTATGGACAATTGATCTTCTTTAAACATAATGCCAAGATCCACGCTAGAGAAGTTACCGGTTGATATGTCCCATACGAGACCTAGTACTATGATAGTAAGAGCTTTCGATGGAAGTCGTAGCGTTGTTGTTTGGGATATTGAGATCCCGATTAAGATAGGTCTTTGCACCTTTGACATAACATTTCAGGTTATGGACATTACATCAGTTTATAGTTTTTTGTTGGGGTGACCTTGGATACATTCGGTAAGGGCAGTTCGTCTACTCTACATCAGAAAATTAAATTTGCGGTTGACCAAAAGTTGGTGATCATATCGGGACAAGAAGACATTCTAGTCTCAATGCTTGCTTCGATGCCATACTTTGAAGCAACAGAAGAAGCTTTTGAGTCTTCATTCCAATCATTCAAGATTGCAAATGCTACAACTTTACATAAGAAGTCTGGAAGACCTAAGCCACGACTTTTAGAGGCCGCCTTTAAAGGAGACACTGGGAGTTTAGACAAGCTACCGAGGATGGCTAAAAATACAAGGAGGTTCGGGCTAGGGCATAAGCCAAATAGGTGTGACATCACCAGAGTGCAGAACCGTGAAAAAGCAAAACGTCTAACAAGATTTGAGAATAGGGAGCATGATTACTCAAGGAGGACTGTTTTACCTCTCAGCCACTCTTTCAGAAGTACCGACATAGTCCATCGGGAGTACGATGAGAGTTTTGCAGTGGCAGTAGTGATAGAAGAAAGAAAGCAAGTCGGACCTTTTATCTTCCCGTGCCCAGACAGTTTCGAGCTGAGCAATTGGAGCGTGCTAGAGCTGCTGTATTTTATAAATAATAAGTCAAAGTAATTGTTTTTTTTCCCTCATTTTCTTAATTAATAAATTAATTTTCTATTCCCTTGTGTATTCTATCCAGACGTATCATTTGTCTATAATTCTTCCACATCAATAAAGTTTAAATTCATTCACTTTGATTCTTTCCTTTGTTATTTCTCTGGGCCAATTTATTCATTTGTTTCCTTTTCCTTTCTTTTCTCCCTTATTATATCTTAAGCAGTAATACTGAGATTGAATGTGATAATGATTTGAAATACAAACTCGATACACCTATATACAACGTCGAGTCGGGTGAGGAAATGAACGATGAGCCCTCTGCTGAGTTATTAAGAATGTTAGAAGAAGAAGAAGAAAAGATGTTGGGACTCCATGAGGAATTAACTGAGACAGTTAACTTGAGAGTCGCAAAAAGTTGACAGAGTTACTTCATGAATATGCTGATGTTTTTGCTTGGTCATATCAAGATATGCTTGGTTTAGATACAGACATTGTAGTGCACAAATTGCCAATTAACCCAGAGTTCAAGCCGGTTAGGTAGAAGTTACGGAAAATGAGGTCAGATATGTTGATCAAGATAAAGGATGAAGTAAGGAAGCAAATTGATGTGGGGTTCCTTACGGTATCTAATTACCCTGAGTGGGTGGCAAACATTGTCCCTGTACCAAAGAAAATGGACAAGTAAGAATGTGTGTGGATTATAGAGACTTGAATCGTACAAGTCTAAAAGACAACTTCCCGCTTCCTCATATTGATGTGTTGATTGATAATACTGTTGGGTTCTCAACCTTCTCCTTTATGAATGGGTTCTCAGGCTACAATCAAATTAAGATGGCACCTGAAGATCGCGAAAAAACCACATTCATTACGCTATGGGGAACTTGTTGCTACAAAGTTATGCTATTTGGGTTAAAAAACGCTGGGGCAACCTACCAGCGTACCATGGTTACTCTCTTTCATGACTTGATGCACAAAGAAATTGAAGTTTACGTGGATGATATGATTGCCAAGTCAAAACAGGGCGAGGAGCACACAACTATTTTAAGGAAGCTGTTTGATCGATTGAGGAAGTTCAAATTGAAACTCAATCCCAACAAATGCATATTTGGGGCAACCACTGGAAAACTCCTAGGTTTTGTAGTAAGCTAAGAAGGCATTAAAGTTGACCCGGCTAAAGTCAAAGCAATCTTAGAGATACCACCTCCACAGACGTAGAAAGAAGTCAGAGGATTTCTAGGACGCCTCAACTACATCGCAAGGTTCATATCTCACTTAACAGCAGGTTGCGAACCCATCTTTAAATTGCTCCGCAAGAACAACGATGGGGTATGGAGTGAAGATTGTCAAGCAGCTTTTGATAAGATTAAGCAGTATTTGCAAGACCCTCCAGTTCTTGTGCCACCAACTCCAGGATGGCCCTTTATTTTATATCTCACAGTGACTGAAAACTCAATGGGATGTGTACTAGGGCAGCATGATGATTTAGGCAGGAAAGAACATGCTATATATTATTTAAGTAAGAAGTTCACCAATTGCGAGACTAGATACTCTCAAGTAGAAAAAACTTGTTCTGCTCTAGCTTGAGCTGGCCGACGTGTAAGATAATACATGTTGTATTATACCACATGACTCATTTCAAAGATGGACCCCATAAAGTACATTTTTGAAAAGCCGTCTCTCTCGAGTTGAATGGCAAGGTGGTAGTATCTCTTGTCCGAATATGATATTGTTTATGTGACTCAAAAGGCCATTAAGGAGAGTGCTTTGGCCGACTACCTAGCTCAACAACCTATGAATGACTACGTACCGGTGAAGTTCGACTTTCCAGATGAGTATATCTCCACCATAACCGCAAGTGAGGAAAGTTTAGACCCACAAACTTCGACCATGAACATGAAATAAATTGCTTTGGCGATAAAATCTCGCTATTGTCGTCGAAAAGGCCCGCTAAAAACATGAAATAAATTGCTTTCGGCGACCACTTTAAAATCGTCGTTGAAAGGTGCCCTAAAAATCAATCTCCTTCCCCATTTCTCCATTTCTCTTCCCTTTTGCACCCCCCCCCCCCCCGATTTTCAGATCTCCGTCCGTCGCTGCCGCTGCTCGACCTCTAGTTGTCCGTCGCCGCCGCCTCGACCGCTCGCCGTCTGCTTCTGATTCTACCGTTCCACCTCCGCCCTCCGCCTCCGATTCGACCTGTTTCGCCTATCGGGCTCCTAATTCGTCTTCAGTTCCGCCACCCGCTGCTGCTGCACCACCGTCCACTGCTCCCAACCGCTGCCCGCCAGTCGCCGCCCGCCCGCCACCGCCTCCGACACCCTAAGGTTTATATTTTTTTTTCACTTTATTTATGTTAATTTTTTTAATATTAGATTATATTTATTTAGGTTATTTTGATTATTTTTAAAATATTATATTTATGTATATTATTTTGCTTTTTTAATCTTGAACACAAGCTTGAGTTATTTGAGAAATTTTTGAATTATATTTGAGATATTGTAAATGCTATGTGAGAAATTGTGAATTATATTTGGGATATTGTGAATGCTATGGAGAAATTGTGAAATTGATGTTTTGTAATCTTGAACAAATGCTTAAGTTATATTTTGTATAGTAGTTGATGTTTTATATGAGTTACTGGAGAAATTGTGAAATAAGTTATTTGAGAAAATATAAAAGTTGTTATTTGTTTGATTTTGACGTACTTTTTTTGGTTGATGATTTAATTTATTGGCTTTGTAAGTGTGATTGTTTTATTTATACTTAAATTAGTCGATTTTTGTGCGCATGATTGTTTTATTTATATGTATTCTTTGTGATTTTATTGTTGTTGGTTTTGAATTTATAATGAATTATGAATGATTATTATGTTGGTTGTGACCGATGTTGGTCTAGATTTTTAGACGACCTCTCTAAGTATATTTTAGTTCTTTTTTTAGTGGCTATATCTTAGGAATATATCTAAGGCCTCAATAATACTTTCTAAGTCTTCTACTTTTAACTACAATACTCATAATCGACAATAATGACCACACCCTTGCATCCTCGTCTCACTTTGAAAACAAATTTTAGATATTTCTATTTTCAAAATATCCTTAGGTTGATGACAAAATGAACATAATCTTTTGTCTGATTCTTTTAGGATTCAACATTGACCATTTATACTGAATTGGAGGTTTTTTAAAAGAGTATTATCATCGATAATGAATAAGAATTGGATTAAGGTTAGGGATAGATTCTCGCCCGAGTATGTTCAAGGAGTAAAACATTTCATAGAATTAGCAAAACTTCACGTCAACAATACGAGGAAAACAAGATGTCCATGTAGATATTGTATGAATGTAAAGTGGCTTTCAATTGATGGAGTAGAAAGACACTTGTTTATAAATGGAATATCACATTCATATACTCAATGGATATACCATGGAGGAGAACCAATCCCTTCAAGTTGTTATAAAAGACGTGAAACTCCTTCGACAATGAATTAAATAGAGAATACAATGTGATGAATAATGAAGATGGTGATATGTCTGGACTTCTCAATGATTTACAGTACCCCATGATAGAAGAAAATGTAGAAGGTAAACAATTTTGTTTTGAGACGCTCCCAAACGAACATGGAAGAGACACGTTTAATAGTTTCGAGTAGTTGTTCAATGAAGTGCGTAGTCAATTGTACACAGGTTGTACAAAATTTTGATCATTGATTTTTGTAGTAAAGTTGATGCATATCAAGATCATTAACAATTGGAGTAATAAATCGTTTGATATGTTACTTGAATTGTTAAACGAAGCATTTACAATAGCTGCATCTATACCTAGTATACAGCATATGAGGCTAAAAGGAGACTGCGTGATTTAGGACTTTCATATGAGTCCATACATGCCTGCAAGTATGACTGTATATTATTTAGGAAAGAATATTCTGAATGTCAAAGTTGTCCAGTATGTGGTGAACCTCGTTATAAAAACAATGATGAGAAAGCTTTACAAGTCCCCCAAAAAGTGTTACGATATTTTTCGTTGATACCAAGATTGAAACGATTCTTTTCTTCAAAACATTTCTGTAAGGACAGTATTGTAATTTTAAGTAAAAAAAAGAGAAAAGAAAAGGAAAGGAAAGTGGGAAAGTGAAGACGTGTGTGAAGGCATTGAAGGGACACGTGTAGAGGAAAAATGGGAAAAATGGGAAAAATAGAAAAGAAAGAAAAAGGAAGAAAAGGAAAGGAAAAAAAGGGGGGGGGGGGAGTGTTGGGCACGAAATGAAACAAAAGATGGGAGGCTGAAAGGGAAGAATTTCATTGCTGAAGAAGGCGGAGGTGAAGGTGGTTTTAGAGCAAAGGGAAAAAAAAACATTGATCTTCTTGTGTTCAAAGTATCTCTTGAAATAGGTGGAGACTCTGAATATCTGATTCCTTGAACTCTTGGATGGATTTCGGCCTCTGTGCGTGTTTTCATTGTTATAAGTCAGAGGAATCTGTGAAGTAAAAGAAGAAGAAGAGAAGAAATGGAGAGGAAGAAATAGAGGGTTCCGTTGGTTGTGGTTGAGGGAGGAAGTAGGTGAATAGTAGAGGAGAGAGAATGAGTGGGTTAAAATTAAAAATAAAAGAAAATGAAAGAAAAAAAATGGTTGGGAAATTGAAGCTCACGTGTAGGAAATTGAAATGGGTTGAAAGGTTATGAATGTGGGATATGGGTCCCACTTGTAAGGAAGATGAGAGAGGAAGAGGTGTAATTGGATGGTAGAGAGAGAATGGGGTTGTTGATTAAATTTATGGTTTAATTCGGAGAATTGTAGAGTTTAATTGAAAATTGAGTGTGAATTGAAATTTCATTGGTTATTATTTCATGACGATCGGAAATTGGAGCAGTGTACCGACCTAATTCACCTCGTTCATAGAATGTGGGTACATATGCGGTGTTGAATTTTCTTAACCTGTTTTAGGTTTGAAAGAAGATATTTGATACGTATTCAGAAAGTGTTTTTAGAAAGTATATGTTGTTACAAGTCATGTTCAGAAAATTACTGAATTTTAGTTGTTCAAGTTATTTGAAGTTTTAAATGAGAATATTTATTACTTCAGCTTTATGAAGCTCATCTTAAGAATTGAAATTTCAGTTGTTTTTATGGAAGAAGTTTTACGAAACTATTTTCTTATTAGAATGCCACTCACTGAGCTTCCAAGCTCACTGTTTATCATTGTTTTTCTCCACCAGGCTGCACTTGAGTTTCAAAGAGATAGCCGACCAATTTCTGTCACGCACCGTCTCAAAACTTGCATATCATTTTGTATGTACATCTAGAATTAACTTATACTGGAATAGTTGTACCTTTTGTAGTTGTATAGCATGTCTAGAAGTCGTGGCTGAATAATTATTTTTTTTAAACTGAATTATGCTACATTTTATGTTTTATATATTGAAGAATAAACTAAATTAGTTTTAGAAATTTAGAAATAAGTTGACTATAGACTTGGTAGATGGTTGGGGGTCTGTGGTCGGCGCGACTTGTTCTATAGTTAGTAGGTGCTTAGGTCGGGTTGTGTCAATTTCGCTTTTGAAATGAGGTGGCATAAAGAAAAACAAGTTGAGACAGAGGGTGTCTTACAACATCTAGCTGATGCTTTAGGGTGGAAGCATCTAGATAGCACATTTCCTCGATTTGCTTCAGACCCACGAAATGTTCGTTTGGGACTAGCTTTAGATGGGTTTCATCCATTTGGGAATATGAACAATTCACATAGCATGTGGCCAGTGGTACTTATTCCATACAATTTGCCTCCTTGGAAGTGCATGAAAGAAAATAATTTATTAATCTCATTGCCTATTCCTGGGCCGAAGTCACCTGGAAAAGATATCAACATTTACTTACAACCATTAATTGAAGAGTTGAAAGAGTTATGGGATACTGTGGTTCGTACTTACGATGTGTAAGTGGTGAGTACTTTCAACTACACGCAACTCTTTTATGGACTATTAATGACTTTCTAGCATATGGCGACTTGTCCGGATGGAGTACAAAAGGATACCAAGTATGTCCCATCTGTAAAGAGGACAATTCATCTTTTTTTTAATAAGAAACAAAATTTGTTTCATGGGACATCGACGTTATCTTCCTCAAAATCATAGTTGGCGTGGGAGTAGATTGCATGATGAAAAGTTAGAACGACGCCCCCCACTAGTGTCAATGGATGGAGATGTGATTCTTCAACAAGTAAATACACTTAATTTTCTAGATTTTGGTAAGAATCCAACCAAACAAAAGAGTAAAAGAAAGGGAGATTTAAATTGGACGAAAAAAAGTATATTCTTTGAACTTCCCTATTGGTCGAAACTTGTGTTAAGATATAAGTTGGATGTGATGCATATCGAGAAGAACATATGCGACAATCTAGTAGGAACTTTGTTAAATATCGATGGGAAAACAAAAGATACGATCAATACGCGTTTGGATTTATAAGATTTAAAAATTTGGAAAGATTTACACTTACAAAAAGAGGAGAATAAAGTTGTAAAAAACCACATGCTACGTATACATTGACTGCTGCTGAGAGGGTGAAGTTTTGCAAATTCTTGAAATCAGCTAAGTTTCCATAAGGATTTTTGTCTAATATATCGATATGTGTGAGCACAGAGGACGGGAGACTATAGGGGTTGAAAACTCACGACTGTCATGTTTTGCTACGACGACTATTACCGATTGCCATTCAAGCATACGTACCACGTTTGTGGGTACAACTATCGTTGAGCTATGTAACTTCTTTCGTGATATATGTGCAAAGACAGTACGCATCAATGATTTGGATCGATTGCATTCTGACATTATAATCATACTATGTAAGTTGGAGAGAAAATTCCCACCAACATTTTTTGATGTTATGATACATCCTGCAGTTCACTTACCATACGAAACAAAAATTGTGGGGCTAGTTAGTTACAGTTGGATGTACCCTATCGAGCGAAGTCTCCGAACCTTAAAACAATATGCACAAAAGAAGAATAGAGCTCGTCTTGAGGGTTCGATAGCCGAATCATTCGTCATGAATGAATCGTTGACTTTCTGCTCATTGTATCTGAGTAGAATTGAAACGAGATTCAATAGAGATGAACGCAACGATGATACTATTGTCGGTTATAAAAATTATGGACATTTTGACGTGTTCAGGCTAAGTGCACGGCCTCTTGGGACATCAACTTCGAAAACATTATCCGTCATTGAAAGAAGAGTTGCACACTGGTACGTACTGAACAACTGTGCAGAGATATAGTCGTATCGCGAGTAAGTTCGACTTATGCTACGTTCACTTTAATTTCACACTTAGTACGTATAACACTAATGTTGTTTTTCTCTTTTTTTGGAATTGTAGTCAACATTTGAGCTCAATTCGAATTCCTGGAGACAATGTTCCTGCCCTATATGAAGGACGCAGTACACAATTTCCTGATTGGTTAAAAAAAAGGTAATATTGATTTTTAGGGTTTCAATGTAGATGAACACAAAACGAAATCGTTAAGTATTTTTTTATGATCTATTACAGGTTTTGACATTACGGGAACAAGGCGAATTAGATGATGATCTTTATTCACTTACGTTAGGGCCGTCACTAACTGCATGTTCATATAGTGGTTGTATTGTAAACGGACTACATTTTCAAAATATAGAACGCGACAGTCGTCGAACGACACAAAATAGTGGGGTCATAGTGTGTGGAGGAGAAGAGGATGACATGAATTTTTATGGTGTCTTGAGTGATGTTTGGGAGTTAGATTATGTTATGGGGAGACGTGTGATACTTTTTAAGTGCAAATGGTTTGACACAGACTCTAAGAAGAATAGAATTCGAGTTGACTTAGATTTTAAGTCAATTAATACGTCTAAGTATTGGTATGCCGACGACCACTTAATTCTCGTTGGACAAACTCAACAAGTATTTTATTTGGATGACCCCAAACTTGGTAATAATTGGAAAGTTGTGCAACATATTCTAAATAAACGTGCATGGGATATTTCAGAACAAGAAGACGTTGAAAATGATCAAATTTCGTTGTGAGAAGTAGGACCTAGAATTGAAATAGATGAATCCACTCAAGATAGTTCATTGCGTCGAGATGATGTTGATCCTATTGTCGTTGAGGGTTGAGAACAGTCCAATGGAAGCATAGATGCGAGCAATGTGGATGATTTTATAAATGACGAATCGGACGATGTGGAAGCGTCAACTGATAATGATATAGATGATGTTGACGATGAGTATTATAGCGAATAAGTATTCCTCCAACTATGTCGATTTAAATATATGTTGGATAAATTATACATCAAATTCATTTATGTTGAGTATTTGTTTTGTCAATATATAATACTTTTCGTTGGTTGCCTAAGTTTGCAGAAAAATGAAACCAGACCAAGCAGGTCAGTTAGAGGCACACGTACAGGGTCGTGAGCATCCACTAGCAGACCCGCCTATTCTGGTTGTTCTTCCAGGTACGTCAATTTAAATATATATAAAATAAATAAGTATGATTTTACTAATTGGCTTACTGTTTGACAACATACAGATAGATTAGGCGTGCGAGGATTTACTCGATTGATAGAGCTATAAAATCAAGTTCGTGCAACTAACGAAAGGTACGTATCGTATGTGACCACACAGTTAATAAACCAATATGTCCCATGGCCACCACATTCTCTATGGCGATCGGGGTACATACACGCGAACAAGTCGACCTAAAGGTTAACAAGTGGAGTGAGGTCGAAAAAATTCAGAAGAGGGCAATTATAACTCAGCTCAAGGTTTGAGATTAATTACGAAATATATTTTATCTTTTGTTATGATGCAACAGTAATAACACTTAAATATATGTTCGATGTTTTTTTTGTTATAGGGTCATTTCGATTTCAACGAATCAGATCGAGTTATGAAGAAATTCATCGAGCATGAGATGAGAACGACACATAAGGCATATAGGGAAAAATTGCGCCAACACTACCTGAGTTATCCCACACCTGAGATTGCGCACAACAATCCTCCTGAGCAATTGTTGGCAAAACCAGACGATTGGAACATGTTGTGCAATAGATGGGAGACAGATGAGTGGAAGGTAATTTTACGAATATAAATTATTCTTTTTTTTAGTATTTATACTCAATATATATTCTCATTTAAGTTTTCTTTTGTTAGAAAAAATCTGAGACCAACAAATGCAACAGGGCGAAGATGCCATTCAACCATCGTGCGGGGCCGAAGGCATTTGCTATTATTGCAAAGGAGAAGGTGCAATGCAATAATATTTTTTTAGCCATATACTTATATTACTTAAGATTGATTATCAACAATTATGTGTTATCAATTGCAGAAAGAAGAAGAGGGAGGTGACAATTTTTCTGAAATCGATTTGTTCAGGGAGACGAGATATTCTGACACTAAAGGTTGGGTCGAAGGAGCGGAGACAGCTTACGTAAGTTTACAAATCTTATAACAATTAAGTTCAAATTACGCATTGAATTTTATGTGTAAACATTTTGTTCTTTTTAAAAATATGTATGCAGCTAGACATGATGCGTGTTAGAGAAGCATCTATGTAAGACGGAGGTGAATCGATACCAGACCCAGAAGTATTAGAGACAGTTCTTGGTTATCGTTCAGGATACGTTAAGAGTGCTGGTTGGGGCCCAAAACTAAAGTCTCGTAGAGGTTCTTATTCAAGTGTAGCATCAACACAGCGGGAAGAAGAGCTGTCACAAGAAATATATACTCTAAGAGAAGAATTTCAATACCGTTTCACACAAAAAGACAAGGAGTTAGATGAGCGTCTCGCAGCCAAAGATTATGAGATTACGAGTCTACGCGGTGAAATGTCAGATTTGAGATCAATGGTGCTACAACTTATGAGTCTGTCTAGTGGAGCCAGCTCGTCAAAATAGGTATGTCCACATAGAGTGTTGTTAGAATTCAATAACCATAAATGTGACTATCTTGCAGTTATGGTAGTCATTTAGAACGTGTATTATGAATGATTTAACTATGTTTATGTTTGAGTGCATGTTTGAAGTGTTTTAGATATTAATATCAAGTGAATCTTCTGTGAAGTGAATCTTCTGTGAAGTGAATCTTTGAAGTGAATTGGTACGTCAAGTATAGTGTTGTTAAAATTCAGTAACTGTAAATGTGGCTATCCGGTAGTTATGGTATCTAGAACATATGTCATGTATAGTTTAGCTATGCTTATGTATAATGTGGTTTTGGATGATTTTGTTGAATATGTGAAATGAATTGGTGATTGTGGATGTTTTACATAATAAAAGCAAGTTTTGAGAATTTGAAGTCTGAAGATTAGTTTTTCTTAACTTTGTGGGGTTTTATACGTACCTTTCCTTTAGTTTGTATAATTTGGATTGAAGTTAATGAGAGTTATATGGACATGAGAGATTTATGTGTGTGTTTTGATAATGAGACTAAGTTTTGTGCATTTTAAGTTTGTTTGGGAGAGTTTTATTGGCTTTGAATATATGAGAGTGTTGGGGGGGACGTTATTAAGTGTTTTTGGATAACGTTGTTGAATTTTAAGTGAATTGTGATAGAGTGTTTGTGAATGTTTTTTAGACTTGGTGAGAGTAAGTTTTGTGAATTTTAAAGTTGTTTTCATGAGTTTTTGTTAACTTTTAATGCTTACTTTGAGTTCATGCATATGCAAAGCTTAGAATGACGTTATTAAGTGTTTTTGGATAACGTTGCTGAATTTTAAGTGAATTGTGATAGAGTGTTTGTGAATGTTTTTTAGACTTGGTGAGAGTAAGTTTTGTGAATTTGAAAGTTGTTTTCATGAGTTTTTGTTAACTTTTAATGCTTACTTTGAGTTCATGCATATGCAAAGCTTAGAATGACGTTATTAAGTGTTTTTCGATAACGTTATTGAATTTTAAGTGAATTGTGATAGAGTGTTTGTGAATGTTTTTTAGATTTGGTGAGAGTAAGTTTTGTGAGTTTGAAAGTTGTTTTCATGAGTTTTTGTTAACTTTTAATGTTTACTTTGAGTTCATGCATATGAAGTGAGAATAACATTTTTGAGTTCATGCATGTGCAAAGCTTGAATGTTTAGTTTGACATGAGGAATGAGTTAGAATTGGAAGTTTGTTTGAATGGAAGTGGTGAGTTAACTTGTGGAAGTGTTTGTTAACATAAGTTTATTTGTTAATTATTTTTTCAGGTTCGTTCTATTTCTGTATCGAAAGCTTCTGAAAAGTTGATTATCTCTCGAGAAGACTTTGATGATATGAGACATTTGAATGTTTAAGTTTTTTATTTTGAGACTTCTTAGAATATGTTGTTTAATTTTAGTTTGTATGGACTTCTTGTACTTTTTGTAAAACTAATTTTTATATGATGGTATAAAATTTTATATGAAATTCAATCTATGGCATTTAGGTTTATTGTTGAAGAGGAGGAAAAAAATAAATAAAAAAATCGGCGACGAAACCAACATTTGATCGCCAAATGTCAGATTTGGCGACCAAAACTGTTTTGTGGCCGAAGGTTACCTTCGGAGACCAAAACAGATTTGGTCGCCGAGGACACCTTCGGCAACCAATATCAGGTCGTCGAAGCTACCTTCGACAATGAAAAACGAAAGTCATCGCCGAAACCCTCTCGCGACTGGGCAACGGCAACGAGTCAGGCGACGACTTATTTTCGTCGCAAAAGGTTTTCGGGGACGAATTTGGACCTTTTCGTCGCCGAAACCCTAAATTCTTGTAGTGAGGAGAATGGGAAACAAGAGACACTAAGTTGTTGCCTTACAAACAACTCATAACAGAATTGTCACAAGAATTTGATGAAATCTTATTTGATTATTTGCCAAGAGAAAATAATCAAGTAACAGATGCATTGGCCATATTACCAGTGATGTTCAATTTAGAACTCAATGAGGATGTCCGTCCGATTAAAGTTGGGAGGAGAGATGTCCCAGCTTCTTGTATGAGCATTGAGGAAAAACCCGACGGTAACCCCTGGTTTCATGAAATTAAGCAATATATCAAGAGTAAAGAATATCCACCAAATGCTTCAAAAAATGATAAGCGCACCTCCGCAAGTTGGCAACGAAGTTTTTCTTAAACGGAGAGATATTGTACAA
Source organism: Momordica charantia (assembly GCF_013281855.1). Taxonomy (NCBI): domain Eukaryota; kingdom Viridiplantae; phylum Streptophyta; class Magnoliopsida; order Cucurbitales; family Cucurbitaceae; genus Momordica; species Momordica charantia. Next base: position 1,794,442 of record NW_028275161.1, on the reverse strand, counting down.
GAGAAACCATGACATAGTTCTCCTAAGGTGCGTTGAAGGAAGAGAGGCCAATAGGATTATGGAGGAAATTCATGAAGGAATTTGTGGCACTCATACAAATGGGCACATGATAGCTAGACAAATTTTAAGAGCTGGCTGTTACTGACTGACTATAGAGACAAATTGTATTAAATATGCAAGAAAATGTCACAAATGTTAAATTTACTCGGACAAGATTCATTCTCCTGCTTCTCATTTGCATACTTTGACAGCCTTTTGGCCTTTCTCTATGTGGGGCATGGATGTGATAGGACCTATCGAACCTAAAGCATCAAATAGGCACCAATTCATTTTGGTAGCCATAGATTATTTTACTAAATGGGTAGAAGTAACTTCTTACCGAGATGTGACAAAAAGAGTTGTAGTCAAATTATCAAGAAATAAATTATTTGTCGTTATGGTCTTCCTGAAAGCTTAATTTCCGATAATGCAAGGAATTTGAACAACAAATTATGAGTGAACTCTATGAGCAGTTTAAGATCAAACATCTCAACTCAACCCCTTATCGACCTAAGATGAATGGTGTAGTGGAAGCTGCCAACAAAAACATAAAAAGAATAATTGAAAAGATGACTGTAACTTACAGAGACTGGCATGAAATGTTTCCATTTGCCTTACATGATTACCGTACCTCAGTTCGTACTTCAACTAGGGCAACGCCATTTTCATTAGTTTATGGTATGGAATCTGTTTTCCCTGTTGAAGTAGAAATTCTATCATTGAGAGTTATCATGGAGGCTAAGTTACAAGAGGCTGAGTGGGTCCAAAGACGTTATGAGCTGCTAAATTTTGTAGAAGAAAAGAGGTTGACGACATTATGCAGAAGACAACTTTATCAAAGAAGAATGATGAAAGCCTATGACAAGAAGGTGCGCCCAAAAAGGTTTAGAGAGGGAGATTTAGTTCTAAAAAGAATTCTCCCATTACAGAAAGATCATCGAGGCAAATGGACCCCAAATTATGAAAGACCATTTGTGGTAAAAAAGACTTTCTCTAGAGGAGCACTAGTTCTGGCTAACATGGATGGCAACGAGTTTTTAAAATCAAGTCAATTCAGATTATGTTCGAAAGTATTATGCATAATTTCTCGTGTATCTCGAAAATTTCACATTGATCTCAGTATTTCACTTGAAAGGCATTTTATGTATTCATTTTTTATATAGCCTACAAATTTGAACAACATTTTTGAGATATGTATCCTTTGTCATTTGAAAATCTCATTTATAAATTATGTTCTCTATTCGTCTCTTTATTTATGAATGACGGTAGTGGCTTACATTCACGTTCTCCAAGGTCACTTGTTGCTTGAAATCAAACGTAAGGGCACAGGAAACCTAAAAATAGGGACATTTGTTCTCTGGAATATTGGGGAAAATATGTCATTACAAAGTTATCAGGGGCAAAGTCGTCGTCCCATTTGTTCTGGCTACTCTCGATCCAGTTAAAAGGATTTTTGAAGGAAAACGAAATGCGGTGATCGGGCTATCTGAACAATCCCAAGTTTTTATAAAAGTAAGTGATTTCACTCTATTTTGGCATCCAAGAAAATTTTTCCTGTTATCATCATGCGTCAAACGTACGTTTCATGCATCGTTTCATGCATCATTTCATGCATTTTCCTTGAAAAAGTCTCAAAAAAGCCCTATGGTAGAGAGTTTCATGACAGTTCAAAGATCGTGCTCGAAGCCTGTATCAAGCCAGGTCCGTTGCATTTTAGTTTTTCGTTGGTTAAATCGAACCCCATCAAAGATCGTGTCGAAGCCTTTGTCAAGCCAGATTAGTTGCCTTTTAGTTTTCTGTTGGTTAAATCGAACCCGATCAAAGATCGTGGTCGAAGCCTGTGTCACGCCAGGTCCGTTGCATTTTAGTAACCGTTGGTTAAATCGAACACGATCAAGGATCGTGGTCGAAGCCTGTGTCAAGCCAGGTCCGTTACCTTTTAGTTTTTTTCGTTGGTTAAATTGAACCCGATCACAGATCGTGGTCGAAGCCTGTGTCAAGCCAGGTCCGTCGCATTTTAGTTTTCTGTTGGTTAAATCAAACCCGATCAAAGATCGTGGTTGAAGCTTGTGTCATGCCAGGTCCATTGCCTTTTAGTTTTATGTTGGTTAAATTGAACCCGATCAAAGATCGTGGTCGAAGCCTGTGTCAAGCCAGACCTGTTGCCTTTTAGTTTTCTGTTGGTTAAATAGAACCCGATAGATCGTGGTCGAAGCCTGTGTCAAGCCAGGTCCATTGCCTTTTAGTTTTTAGTTGGTTAAATCGAACACGATCAAAGATCGTGTTCGAAGCCTGTGTCATGCTAGGTCCGTTGCCTTTTAGTTTTTCGTTGGCTAAATCGAACCCGATCAAAGATCGTGGTCAAAGCCTGTGTCAAGCTAGGTCCGTTGCCTTTTAGTTTTCTGTTGGTTAAATCGAACCCGATAGATCGTGGTCGAAGCCTATGTAAAGTCAGGTCTGTTACCTTTTTAATTCCCCGTCGGTTAAATGAAACGCGATTAAAGTTCGTGATCGAAGCTGGTCAAGCAAGGTCCGTCATTCTAGCCTCGCCTTCCCAATACTTTGTCTTTTGCCTTTGTCTACCCTTTTTCTGCAAGGATACACAAAGGGGGGCAAGATGTAGACACCGTATTTTGTTCGGCTCGCTTTCGATAAAAAAAAATAATTTCTGATTTATCTATTATTTTATTATATTTATTGATTTAGTTTAAAATAACATAATTTACTTTATTATAAGATTTAATATAAAGTTTTAATTAAATCAAATTACGTTTTAAAATTAGATTTTGTTTGAAAATAATTGGTTTTAAGATTTAAAAAACTATTTTTTGTTCTCTCCTTTGATTTTTTCCTTCGTACGTGTCCCCTTCCCTTCTTCTCCTCCTACTTTTTCTCTCTTCTCTTGCCTCTTTTTCTTTTTTACCATTATCTTTAGGTGTATTTAAAGAGGGCTACAATGGAGAGGAGGAAACACACAGAAAACCCATACAGAGAAGAGGAACAAAAATTCACTTCCTTCTTTCCCTCTACTATCACCTTCTCTTCTTCTTCACCCACACCGGCGACCCCAACGATACTCTGACTGCATACGTCCACCGGTGATCACAAGTTTCGACAACCCGAGCACAGTAGTCACGTGAAAAGCTCTATAATCCTGACGGACAACAATAATATAACGAACAACTTATACAACCGACGCACAGATCTCCGGCAACCTGACTCCTACCTCAAGTGCTCCTTCACGGTTTCAGACCCGCGGGTACACCAAGGATTTCGTCACTGCAGTACGTGATATAGAAAAAAATGCTTTTAGAAATGATTTGATTTTTTTAAATAAATTTGTTTTAAATATGAGTTTTTAAATAAGTTTGTTTTAAATTTGATATATATATTTTTTAAAATAAGTTTGTTTAAATATGATTTGATTATTTTTAAAATAAGTTTCTTTTAAATATGATTTGATTTTTTTTTAAAATGAGTTTGTTTTAAATATGATTCTTTTTTAAATGAATTTGTGTTAAATTTGATTTTTTTAAAAAGGAAGTTTGTTTTAAATATGATTTTTTTTCTTTAAAACAAGTTTGTTTTAAATGTTTTTTTTTTAAGTTTTAAGGAAGTTTGTTATAGGGATTTCAAATCTACTAATTCATATCTTATAACAAAGTGTGAATTAATATAACGTGGGACATTTCAATCAAAATACAAAAATAATTTTCTTTTGGACCAAATAGAATAATAGGATAATTTTTGACAAAATATGGTACCGTGTTCGAACGGGTGTCGTATGATGCTAACACCTTCCCTATGCTCAGCCGACTTCCGAACGTAAAATCTTTTTATCGTAGACCGAGTTTTTAAAATAGGTGACCAATCACACCTCGTAGATGATTGGTGGCGACTCCAAACCCTAATCTCGAAAGAGATCTGTTAGGGGATGACATCGGCCGCTCCGCGTCACGATGACGTTGTGATATTCATTAATAATAACAAAGTTAAATTAAAAAAATAAATATTAAATATAAATTAAATATTTTATAATAATATCACATCAACTAACAAAAGTGATATAAATTATTAAGAGTATAAATGAAAAAGAAATAAAAAAGTATAAAATAATTAAATAAAAAGATATGGGTCTCATTAATTAAGAGAGATAAACGATAAAAGTAGAATAGTGATTGCAATAAATGTGTAGGACCCACGGAATAAGAAATGAGAATGAGATTGATGAGGGTGTAGGAGAGGAATGAGATTGCTCCTTTTTAGGGAATAGGAATGAAAAAAGTGGGTGGGTCACACCATTTGATTCCCATTTCAACAATTTAGTAAACACCATCAAAGGGAATAAAATAATTGATTATCATTCTTTCATTCCCATTCCCTTGAAGTAAACATGGCCTTAGGGAGTACGATCAAGGCAATTAAGAGTAAACTAACCCGTAGACAACTTAGTATGTTTAGGAAGACCATTTTTGGTCATTTGCTAGATGTGGATCTTGTGCTTAATGAGTCACTTATACACAATCTATTGCTTAGGGAAATGGAGGATAGTAGACACGAGGTGCTTATTATGGACGTGCTTGGTTATAGGGTATCTTTTGGCAGTTCAGTCAAAATTGTCAGAAAAGCTCGTCTACCATGGTGCAAGATGATTCAGAGGATGTTCGAGTTCTATCCAAGTCATTTAAGGTACGACTGTTTTGCATATCATATATACCGTACGCCTGCATAGAATCTCCTAACTATGTGATTGCTCTTCATAGGTGATCGATTCGTTGGTGATGTTCATGTATAAGAAGCTCGAACTGAGACCAGACTTGTGTCGCCACAAGTTCACCATCGATGTCGTAGTACTTGCGGTAAGTTGCCTTGTTCAGTAATTGTTCAATGAATACATGTCTTACTGTTATTTAATCGTCGTACTCGTTACATAACTTCCTTAGACGAACAGACGGTGTCTGTGCCTGCATGTTATCTCCTAGCATCATTACTTTGAGGGTTGCATCGAATTATGATTGGGAGGGAAGAGCGAAGACTGTGCTCAGCTACATAGATGGTACTCACTCAGACTACGAGACGCGGTGGATGGATGTCGATACTGTATATCTAACCGATAATATCGGTGGAACGCATTGGATAATGTTGTGCATCGACTTTGACGAGGGTGAACTTATCGTGTCAGACTTCTTCATGGCCATGACACCACTACCAAATTTGGAGGAGGAGTTGAAGTTGATGATAACTATCATCCCGGCCCTTATTTGTAGGGTCGGTGTTGCGATAAAGAAGCAGGACATACCATCCACATCATGGCGCATCCATAGAGTTTCATAAGCACCCTAATAGGAGGGAAATGGTGACTGTGGTATCTTCTGTGTAAAATACTTTGAATATGATATGACTGAGTGTACCTTTGATTTATTAACGCAGGATAGGACGCCTTACTTAAGGCGACAATTCGCCGTTCAGCTTTGGGCAAACAAATCTATTTTTTGAATCGTAGGATTGTAATATTTCAGCGCTTTTTGTTTAGTACATTTGAATGATGCTATTATATTCATTGAACTATTTGTTGAATGGTAGTATTGTGCTGAATTGAAATCTTTAGACACTTTTTAGTTCGTTTCGGCTGATGTTTGATAATATGTTTGTTATTGTGATTAAGTAGATGTACTTATGATTATCATGTTTCATATATTTTATCTCTCCTCATTCAGATGCCTAAAATTTGTTCAAAACATACTGAAAGGACGTTCTAAGTTGTTGAAAAAACACACCAACACTAACATGCACCCCGCCCGTAAATTCTCACAGAATACCCACTATCCTGGTCGTGGTCGATTGAATTCACGACGTCTTCATATCTGCAATACCAACTACCTTGATCATGGTCTAGAGATTTCACAGCCGTGTTTTTTTCCAGAACATATTCTCTCAGCCCTAATTTCAACCCTGGACGTGTTCATATATATCTCGACCGTGTTATTTTGCAGAAGTGATGAATCAAATATATCTGAACTAATTCGTTCAATTAATACAAAAGTGAACAATAGTACTACAAAATCATGTGAACAGTTCAGCTAACGTTTTACATGTCTACATCCGTATTTTTAAGTGGTTGGTGGCATGTTTTTCTATTATGTCCCATATTGTCACACCGACCGCATTTGTGGACTTGGCGGGTATCTCCAGCAGACGGTATTCGTACAGTTTGACGTCGGCCAACACACGGAACATATTTGGACGACACCACTTTAAAGTCAACGAAGTCATCAGGTAAAACCAATCCTCTTCATCACCGAGAGGGTACACAAGTTCAAAATATGCGTTAATGAGAATCTGCAGATTATATGCAGCATAGGGTGCACCTGTTTACGTTCCGATGGGTTGTCACTGCAATAGTGTGGGAGCGCGGAAGCTGGAAGTAGTCAAACTCTTACAGCCACATGTCGTTGCATTTAAATTCACACGCTTTAGTCCATCGCTGACCTCCAACTCGTGGTGGTCAATGGGTGTGATGGATTGTGTATGAGATAGGTTCTCTGCATTACGCATCTTAGTCTCACTATAATCAGTAAAAATAGTTTCACGACTAGATGCTAGGTTCGCCTCTCGTAAAACCGATACTGTAAGAGCGCTTGAGCATGTTCAAGAAATGCAGTGACTAGCAATGAACATGCATGGACGAGGACTATATTTATAGACTCCGCAATATTAGATGTCATTTGGTCGTACCTCAAGCTCGGTTGAAATGCACATGCCCATTTATCAAAACCAGTTCCTTTCAAGTACCTTAAGACCTCTGGAAATCCTGCTAGTTGGGAAAAATAGTGTCTAAACTCTGACTTCCAGAATGTCTTTGCTGCTAATATGAACATTTCTTGAATGGAATCATTCTTGAACTTGTCCTTCAAGTTCGTGGAAAAGTGCTACATGCATATTCCGTGAGCAGTTTGAGGAAAGACCTCCATAACAGATTTCGTAATGGAAACATGTTGATCAGATACAAATAATAACTCATCAACCTCCCTAATACAACTCTTGACCATATTCAGAAATCAAGTCCAGGATTGATCACTCTCTTGATCGACAATTCCAAACGCTAGCGGATTGATTTGATTGTTATCATCAATAGAAGAAGCAATAAGGATAACACCTCTATATTTACCCTTTATGTGCACCGTCTATCACAAGCACTGGGCGGATACAACTGGAGAACCTTCTAATACATCAATCGAGGGTCATAAAGGCGTACTTAAAATACTTATCTTCCTCCAGCTTCATCTACAAAATAGTGTCTGCATTAACATTATTCAATGCTTCTCCGTACTTACATAACAGAGTATATGACCCCTTGGGTGACCCCATAAGCAGATTCAAGGCAACATCTCTGGCCCGCAATGCCTTTTCATATCTAATGTTGACGCCGTAATTCTTTCGCATGTCGTTAATAATGTTCTTAGGTTTGTATTGATGGCTTACAACTTCCAAATTGGACTTCAATAACTGACTAACCACCCAACTTCAACTTGTCTATGGTCATGGTTGATTACGCTTGTTTACATGCGTAAAAAGAAGGTTTTAGATGCTGTTTTTACTATGTTTTAACTTTGTTTCGGACTTTTTCTCGGTCGTTTGAGTTCCAATTCATGCAAAATTCATATATGATGGTTTGTGGTTGGCTTATATTGTATTTATGACATTTTAGGACCATTTGGGAGTGCAAATTAATCAAAAGAAGCAAAAAGACGGAAATATCTACATGGGAGGCGTCAGGCGCCTGGAAAGGCTGCAGAAAACTGTTTTTCTTCCAACTCTGCCCTTAATGAAACGCGTCTTCCAATTCGTTTTGGTGGTTCCAATCGATGCGTACGTGTAGAAGAAGTGTTCCACTATCAGTTTGAGCACGATTTAGTCAGTCAAAGGAGTTGGAAATAGGTGATTCACCATCGTTTTAGGACCTACCTAACCAATTCTGCACAGCTATAAATTCCAGCAGCTTTTCCACCAAATGCATCATGCCTTGCTTTCTTATCTTGATCATTTTTAGTGTTTCTTTGTTGCTTTCTAAGTACTTTTGAGTTGCTTTCATTAGTTGCTTTTAGTTTTTAAATCCCGAGCACTTTACATTCCTTTATTGAGCTTTGTTTTGTTTCCATTTGTACTTAGTTATTTTCTACTTATTCAAATATATAAAAATCCAGCACTTTGCTTATCTTCCCTTGGCCTTTACTTTATTTTTAGTTAAGAGAGTTGTGTTTTTGGAGGAAAGAGCACGTGACACTCCCCCTTGCTTGAAAGAGAAGGGTGAAGCTCTCAATCCCGAGGAAAACTCTCTGTTAGTTAACTTTTGTTTTTCACACATGCAATTCACATTCAACCATTTTACTTGCTGTATTTTCTTCAATATGTCTTTCTAAATTCTCGTCTCTAGCCCGGTTATGGATAGTTAGCCTTTTATTTCTAAAAAGGGTTGCTAAGAAGTAGTGTTTTTGCTTTCCATTCATTGTTCAACATGTTTTCCCAAAAAGTTAGGATTTAGAGAAGGCCACTGTAAGTCTTAACAAGTCAATACTGAAAAGGTTGCTTATTTGCATTGTTGAGTGGTTAAACCGAGGAGAGGAGCGTCTTAGACATAAGGGTTCCGGTTAAGTAGCCTAGACATAGGACCTTAACCCGAGGTTGCGACTATTTCCATCCTAAAACTAAGATATCTCTCATAATAGACATATTAGGGAATGTCTTAGGACTTTGAACTTGCTTAGACATAAGTCAAGTGAAAAGCGTAGTCGTTGGTTCCTAAAGTAAAATGCATATCGTCCTTAGCGTATCCTTGATTCTTTGTTGGCTAACTTGAAGTAATTCGGGCTAAGTTTTACCATTATAAGACCAAATCCCAAATCCAAAACCATTATTTGTGACCACTTCCCATTTTACAAGAATCACTCATTTCAACGTTCACTATTCATTAAAACTTTAGAGTTTGGAAATTATTTAGAAGTTCTTGAGGATCGATACTTGGATACTCCATCCATTTTATATTACTCTGACAGGTGTGCACTTGCATCTATAGAATTCTTACCACGCTTAGTGCGTCCGTTCAGCATAACCCCAGTCAATGGTTTAGTAACTCACGTTTGCATTTGTGGACATCAATAAACTTTGAAATGATGAATGAGTCACCACCTTGGATCCTCTTGGCACACAAACCCCATTTGCAACCTTCTTTAGTTCATCCGACGGTGTACAATGTCTTTGTCGATTTTTTAACCTTAAATTCAAAGTTAAACTTCATAGCCAACACCGACAGCTGGAAGCGTAGTTCTTCCTTCGAACGGAAAATACCCTTAACAGCAATTTCACCTACATACTCGATCTCATTACCAGTTATGATATTCCGCGTTGGACGGAAAACTACTCCTTCAACTGTTTCACAAGGTGCATTCCCACTCACTGTATGCGACTCATTAATAGGTTGACCTTCATTCTCAAAATAGTCTTCAAGCACATCCTCGTTGTCATTGTCATACCCATTCCCACCATCGTTCTCAAACTCTGTTCCAATATCCTCATCTTGAACCTCATCCTCAGTATGATATTCATCATAATCATACTCATCAACTTTCTAAATTTCGTACTCAACCTCATTCTCATACAATTGACCATAATAAAGAGATTTGTCGTCGCCTAAGTTACATGGAATAACTTTATCGGTCAAGGGTGTAATCTGTGGGACAAATGAAGGGGGACAAACATTTTGCAGAGGAGAGTGAATAAAAATTAAAGGGCCAAAACATGGATCATTCTGCCTTGGGTAGCATGGGAATGAAGACGATGTATAGGGTCTCAAAAATATATTTCCTCTGTTGCTCCAACTACCATATGATACTTTCGGTGCGACGATTATGAAGAAGGGTACTTAAGAAGGATCTGGAGGGTCATTCAAATAGAATTTCAAACTGGTATCATCAAATATCAGGTAGTTCGAGACTTCGTACTAAAAATCAAATCTATATACACATTGTATAACAAGTTCAAATTGGTCAAGATCAATTCTATTAAGCCTTGGAAAAACACTTACTAGATCGGCATATGTTATCGTTTCATCAACATCTAGCCCACCCATAACGCCACCTTCGTATAACGTACCAGCCTCATTCCACTTGCCACCGTAGATCACAAATAGTTGACGCATTCTACGTGGATAATAACAACACACAAATGAATTAGTTAAAAAAATTTGCACACCTTGACCAAGTAGGTTTAAATAACGCCCGAGAATACAACAATCACCGACCTCGATCGGGGTAACCTCGAAACACACGGGCATAAATTTTATTACGCAACCACGGCTATGAAACCTAGAATCACGGCCGAGAATCAAAGAATATATGACCACGGCCGTGAGACGAAGGAACACGATCGAGTTTCATTGACTTTCGACCATCAAAATTACACATAAATGTTCAGATATTACATTCACTTTGGACTCCAACTATTATAAATCATACATATTCTTAACCAATCGAAAACAATATTCAGTACAAATAAAAAACTAATCTCGTTGAAACTTTCAGGGATGAACAAACGGCTTACTTTAAAGTGCTGAAGATGTGAAAAATGTGGGAAAAGGTATGTAAGTTATTGAAAAAAACGTGAAAGATGTGCATGAGGACAATAAAAACTTAAACCAATTTTTATTCTCTGCAATCAGTGCAAATGTGTAGGTATGTATTAAATGAATAGTGCAAAAAATTGGTATGGAATTAATAAGTTGGTGGTATTTCAATTAAACCCCGGCTGGGTAGCAATTCGAACTAGCCTGGGAATTTAATTCGTTCAACCTCTGTATTTCAAAATCTTTCTGTATAAGCAGGGGCATATTCGTCTTTACATCATCTAATAAATGTCTGAAAAGTTAAAATTAGGTCTAAAAAGTTAATTTTTTTTTATTCAGGTCATTTCAGCAAATGTAAAACTTATTTAAGTCATATTTGTCAAATTCTAGTTTCAAAAAGTTCTGTTGGTCTGTTGGCTTTAGGTTGAATATATAAAATCAAGGTTGTGGGCTTAATTAAGTTAAATACCTTTAATTTCCAACCAAAAAAAACCAGGGTATAAATTAAAAGTAATATTTTATTTTTAATTATGACTTTTTTTAAAAAAAAAGCATATATTCATCAAATAAATTTTAATATTATTTCAACGGCACTGTTTTATTAAATTTAATATTGACGATCCAAATGTGTCAATAATATCTATCAAATTTAACAGTTTTAGTTGACAGTTCATATGAATCTAAGTTGACGACTATTAAATGTCAATTAAAATAGTATACTTGACGGATATTAACGGTCAATATTTCTCGTTTATTGACCCTTTTAAACCATCAACAAAAACAATAACTATTGATGGCTAATAAATGTCAACAATGCGTATTTTCATTGATGGCTAAAACACGTCAATATTGCCTGTTTTATTGATGGTTTTTTAGCCGTCAATAAAAAGGGTAATATTGACGGCTAACTGTTAATTATATGAAAAACACGAGGACTACGAAAATTTACGGAATGTTACGTCATTGACGTCAACAAAAGTCTAAAAGTTGACACTCTATCGGAAGCTTGTAATGCGAATTCTTGTATTGTTGTTATTTTTCCTGTCTTTTTTTCCTTTTCTTTCCTTTTTTGATAAATTATGGGAAAAAAACCTACAATCCTTTTACCCTATCAAAAATTTCAATACTACCCTTATTATTTATACCACCGTCCAAATTAAAACATTTAAAGTCATAGAAACTTAGCTAAAGTTTAGAAATTATGGACACGCTTGGTAAAGCTTGCATAGCCCAGCGGTAATTAGCATATATTTCCAATCAATAGGTTGTGAGTTCGATCCTCCACCCCCACATGTTGTACTAAAAAAAAGGGGCTTTTCTCTAGCCAGAGCGGAGTTAAGGAAAATTGAACGTAAGGCTACAAGATTCGTTTTGCGAGATGGTAAGCTCTACAAATAAGGTTTCTCCCTCCCCATTAGCGAGCTCAGACAAACAGTTCGGACCTCATTCAAAGGTGCAAGGTTGATTTTCGTAATCCTGGAAAGGTGGGAGATAACTGTATGTGGTCCCGCTCCCACTCCGCTAGGGAATGGACGCGTGTCCTGCTCTGGTTTTACCCTCAACAAATGTGTTTATGGAAAGAGTCGAAATAGGAATTAGATATAGTTTACCACTTTCTTATTTATAACTAATTACAAATACATTGTACTAGTTTTTAAATTAAAATAATAGAAATTTATTTATTTAATATTTAACAAATAATATTATAGCGCCTCATGGGCTACAACAGAAACCCCAGCAAGAGCAATCTTCGAAGGCGCAAGAATGTCTATCCACATTGCCCACCTGTCAATAAAACAATTATTAGAGTCACTAGGATGATCCGTATTCGGGAAGAAGAGTCTCCTATAACTTGCCCTCTCGCAACCTACAAGGATATGATCAGTCGTCTCTGCCGTCTTCAAACAAACTGGGGATAAAGGTGAAATATCGAGCACTTTTTGTCTTAGATTTGTTTGGTCAGGAATACAATCCTTTAAAGCTTTCCACAAATCTTCGAAGGTACCGGAATCTTCCAAAATTTGTTCCACCACTTTTCTCTAGTATTATTGCTAGGATGGGATGTTAGTTTGCAATGCATAGCCAGCTTATAACTTTATAGACTGTCTACTATAGTCATCAGTGGCGGATCTAGATTTTGATGTTAGGAGAGGCACAATATCGTATAAGCAATAAAATTATCTAATTAACGTGGCAATATATATATATATCAATTTTTATCGTACGCTTTCAATAAGCCAAGGGGGTTTTCTTCCAACTAATAGCTAAAATGTGCTGAAATAAAAGCCGTTTAAATATTTATCTTAAATCAATCACGAGTAACGTTTTCACTAGAGTTAACAAACATCCACAATCACTCAGTAAGATCTTACGAAAAATAAAGGTGCAAGGGGGAGAGGAAGTCGACTCTTCTAGGCCACCCTAACTATGCTGCAACATTAATGGAGTAAATGCAGTGGTCAAACAGACAAGATGTTCTTCCAAACACCCCAAATTTTCTACTACTAACATTCATAGACAAACATTAACATCATATATGCACAGTTTTTATGACCAAGTTAGGTGATGTTTATCCCTAAGTCACCACACGCTAAACTCAAGTAGACTCTAGCTCAACATGAAGGGTTTCGCTCATTAATACATTTTCCCAAACATTATCAAAGAGGTATTTCAACGTGATGATCAAGCACATTGAAAATAGAGTGATAAAACAACTTCAACTCAAAGCAAACTTTCATTAAAGCAAAACAGCAAAGTTACAGCCTAGAAAATGAGTTTAGAACATCTCTCCCTTACATAAGTTGATTAGCTAGACAATGCCATAAGGAGAGTAAAAAAAATGTAGGAATAAAAACAATACAAAGATGCTAAAAAGGAAGAGAATGAGCTGAAGATCAGCTCCCAATAGGAGTTCTCGGCCTCTTCTCAGCTGCTAATCTGAGTCTTCTTCTTCTCTTGACTTTCTCCAACGGTTTTGAGAGGTTTTCTTAGAGTGAGGGTGGATTCCTTCAAGTATGAACAAAGGGAATTTTCTTGGTGTCTGTATGTGTGGAGGCTTCTCCTCTTGTTTGCATTTATACCCCCTTCAGATATTAGGGCAACAACACAAGCCTTGTGGGACCCAACTTTCACTCTCGAGTAAAAACCTCCAATTACTGTAGTAAACGCCGTTGAGAAGTCCTTTCACTGTTAGCTTGCTGTTTTTTGTCTTTTTCTGGAACCGATGTTGTAGGATCAACAAAACTGCAGCAAAATGCTCAAAATCAGATCATTTAAATTGAGCGCTAATATTAAACTCTTAGTCATGCGAGACATTGATTTATCTTCTAATTTAAGCACACTCGCTGAATATTTGAGGCTAGAATAGACTAACTTTAGCTATTTCATGCAACTTATAGGCACAAATAACTCTCTTTGGGAGAGTTATCACCCCTAACCACAACTCATCTGCTGATTCTTCAACATCAGTCGGTTCGGACCTCCACTTAGTTTCGGCTAAGCTTCATCCTAGTTATGGATAGATCACCCAAGTTCGGGTCCATAAGCAGTGTCAATTGCCCCATGACGACTCGCTTTCGCTACAGCTGCGGTGGGTTCCCTTAACCAAGCCACTGCCTATAAGTAGTCGGTTCATTCTTCAACAGGCACATGGTCAAAGTCCTGGTCTCCTCCCACTACTTGGAAGCTTACGGTTTTATGTTCTATTTCACTCCCCGATGGGGACAGAAATAGAACCCCTCCCATTTTTATTCCTTATGGGAAGTTCCTACGACATGATAGATCGGCGACCTTTCAAAAAATGGGAAGAAATTGTTTCTCTATTTATTTGATTTTTCACATAATTGATAATAATGTGAAAAATCAATAGAGAAAAGCTGGCTATCGAAATCGAATAGATGATCATTGCATCCCAGATGCGATGCTCTAGAAGGGCTTTTTTCAAGCCTTCATTTTCTATTTTTATACAATGTATCATAGTAATTATCCTTTTTCAATTTGGGTAGAGATGATTGAGTAAACTAAAGCGTCGGATTGCTAATCCATTGTACGAGTTTTTTGTACCGAGGGTTCGAATCCCTCTCTTTTCGTTTATTTGCAACCAGCAAATGTCATGCGAATTAGACCAACATGCCGTGCACAAATACAATCATGCTAAACATACTCCATCCTAACTAAATCGTCCAACAATCTTAAAATTTGACAGTAATGGAAGGAACATCAAGTGTACCAAGTTTTAAACTTATTAGTGAGGAAGCTACCACCGATAAGTTGCAAAATGTAAACACGAACATATCTGACAATGTTTCCCTCATCAACATCGTCATCTAAGTTATGGAATTGAGAAGATCCAAAGTAAACTTAGTTTAGAGCTTCTGATGTGCACATCATCTAAAGTCATACCAACTAACAAATGGCCAGTATTTTTTCGGATATAATCTACATGTCTAATAACATGCTCACTATCTATTGGCAACTTAAGTCGCACACTACATTCTGGAGAATGATAGTAAATTCTCCATCATGAATGTGGAAGGTATGAGTCTCTGGCCTCCATCGCTCTATAATCGAAGTGATAAAGTGTCAATCTACTTGGATAACCCCAATTCGGCAAATCCATAAAACCCAAAAATACAAAATGTTAACTGTATCAAAAGATGCAGCGGAATGGTATGATCAACTATTGTCTCTTTACATTGGTAGTGTAACTCTTTATTACACTGACCTTACCAAACTAATACAAATCGATGTCGAGCTTGAGAATACAACAATGATCGATTAGTAGGACCTGAATTTAGCTTAGTGATATAATACCATAAACTATGTCATTCGTTGGAAATTTAAATCAAATGATTATTTCAATGAACAAGATTCATCATATATTTAAAAATTGTCAAATTACAATTAGATAAAATTATAACTAAATAACAAATTATACCAGCAAAAAAAAATAACATAAAAGATTCTAACTAAATATTAAATTACGCGTATAAGCAACAACGATGACGCTTCCCACTGTCTTAAAAGGACAACTTCTTCGATTGTGACCAAGTTGATTATATAACCTACATATTTGTTGGACACTTGATTCTCTCAAATAAATCTTATCATAAATACAAGTACTCCTTGGTCTGGTAGGACTGTCTCAATAAAGTTTGATTGACATGTAGTATAGGCATGTTTTGATGGGAGATCCAATAATCTTCCTGTGGAATGAGTTTAAATTGAGAAGTGTAACATACAATGTATGTTGGAAGCTTGTAACAATCTTCAATATAATCTTCGTAATTTATGTTTATGTGTATGCAAATTGTCATGAAATAAGAACATGGCATGCCAAATGATTGCCACTTGTTGCATGTACATGAACGTTCTTCTACAGTTAATTTCACTACTTGTGTGTACCCTCTTTTTGCATTGTAGTAGTGAACTACTGTTTTCATATGAAACAAACCAAATACACAACCATACTTGACTATCATGTATTTGCTGGATCTCGTCACCCATTTTATTATTATTATTTTCATAAAATTATAACAAATAGTTCATTATAAATTAAAGTAGCCAACCACTTGGGTAGTTAGAAACTCGTTCTTCCCTCCATCGCTTGTTTCACAATCTCATAGTCTCATCACCCAGTTAAAAAGCTTATCATAAACACATATGTGTACCTTAATTATGTAAGTTTTAAACCACTTGAATAATAAAAAGTATTAAATAACCAATTAAAGATTACATGGTATAGTTTTCATTCCTCCATAAAGCATTCCTTATTTCATCTCTTCGCTATTCAAAATATTTCTTGCATCGGTAGAATGTAAGTTGCACAATGCAATGATGGGTAATATATGAGCTTTAAGCACTTCATTAATGTACTTTGAGAAATTAGTAATCATGCACTCATATCTATACCCACCATCATGTGATCGAGTTTATTTTCAATCCTAATGTTCCAAAAGAAGTTCATGCAAGCGCTATCAACAAATTTAAAGTCTTCAACACATTTGTTTTACTTCCAAATTTGAAATTAAGAACCAACATGACAGACCTGATTTTTTTAATGGCTCACTATTATATATTTTTTATTGAATTTGCTAACTTGTCAGAAACAAAATATATTATGCGATTTAAGTATTTGATAACGGCTGAGATAATATCTCATGTTGTTAAAAAATCAAACATATCTATTCATACATAAAAATTTTTCTTAGATTTTTTAAAAACTGCCCCCACGTGTCTCGACTCTCCTCATCTATAATAGCAAAATCAAATGGCAACAGATGTTCGTAAGAATTGATCGATGTTGCAATCAATAACTTCCCTCTATACTTTCTATAAAAGTGAGTACCGTCTATTTAAAGTAAGAGTCGACACTTTTGAAAAGCTACAATAAAGATCGAGTGACCAAAACACTGAATGAAGAATGACATGACATGGCTCCCATAATCCTTCGTTTTCCATTAAACAGTCGTTCATGGATTGTTGTGTTTCATCATATACATTCACAGCAACGGATATGATTAGCATCGCACGGAGTCGTCATTTGCATCGATCTTACCACATCTAATTACCCATTATAATGGTGCTGACTCTATAATTTCGTGGGGGTTGTGACTCTTAACATCAAAATATTTCACGATAGTGTTGCATGGTTTCTTTATCTTCCCAAACCCTTTGTACAACAGATCATTTTCAACAGTCATTGGTCCAATAATAGGATCGCGTTCTGTCGTACTATTAATAATTTCAATTTCCATGTTATTGAATATTTCCAATAATAAGATCGTGTTCTATCTGCTATCAATAGTGGCACCGAGCCTAAACATTTTATTGAAATGGTTGGAGTAAAACTGAACATAAATATGAGAAAAAATGAATTGAAAATTATGTATAGATACCCTATTCAAACATCTTCAGGATCAACTAGGTTCATTCCTATTTCGTTACAGAACTAGCATGCATTGAATTTAACGTTCTCAATTGCACTATCTCTACATATAGTGGAATTATACGTGAATGTTAAGAACGTAACCAATGTCCCATTGGTGGATGAAACAACTAGTCAATGTCTTAACGCCGAGCCTAATTTAGTTGTGCCTCCAAGTGATATTTTAGTTGAGAGTACAGATTTAACGAATTGGACCTTGAGGGTGAACATGATATCCCTTTAAAAACAATCAATAACATGGAAATTGACGTTATTAATAGTATCACGGAACACGATCCTATTATTGAACCAATGGTTGTTGAAAATGATCTATTGTACAAATGATTTAGGTGTAAAAATAAAGAAACCATATATCAAATCGTGAAACATTTTGCTGTTAAGAGTCACCACCCTTACGAAGTTGTAGAGTCAGCACCATCAAAATGGGTAATTAGATTTAGGTGACTCCGTGCGATGCTATTCATATCAACTTTGGCTAAAGTGGATATATATGATGAAACACAACAATCCAGGAACGATTGTTTAATGGAAAATCAAGGATTATGGAAGTCAGGTTATATCATTCGTCATTCGGTATTTTGGTCATTCAATCTTCACATTGCAACTTTTCAAAAGTGTTGATTCATACATCAAATAGAAGTTACTTACCTTTATATAAAGTATACAAGGAAGCTACTAATTGCAACATCAGTCGATTCTAATAGATATTTGCTGCCACTTGCTTTTCCTATTGTAGACGATGAGAGTCGTGGCACGTGGGAGTAGTTTTTAGAAAATATAATAAAAGTTGTTATGCATGAAGATATCTATTTGATTTCTAATCAACATGAGGGTATTATCTTAATCCTTATTAAATACCTAAACTGCATCACATATTTTGCTTACGACATGTCAGCAACTTCAACAAAAAATATAAGAATAAGCAATTAAAAAAACTGGTCTATTATGCTGGTTCTCAATTCCAAATTTGGAAGTAGAACGTGTGTTGAAGACATTAAATAGCTTAATAAGACTTTTATGTACTTCTTCAAAATATTGAGATTGAGGAGTGGACTTGATCACATGATGGTGGGTATAGATATGGGTGAATGATACTAATCTCTTGGAGTGCATTAATGAAGTGCTAAAAAAGCTCGTATGTTACCCATCACTACATCAGTGCAACTTACATTCTATAGATGAGCGAAGTATTTCGAGAAGAGAAGAGAAGAAACAAGGAATGCTTTAGAGAGAGATGAAAAATACACAAGATAATCTTTATTTGGTTATTGAATAGTTAGTATTTAAATGATTGAAACTTAAATAATTAATCTACACGTGTATTTACGATAAACTTGTTAAATGGGTGACGATACCATAGATTGCGAAACAGGCAGTAGAAGGAAGAGTGGATTTCTAACTATCCCACGTGATTGGCCACTTTAGTTTACAATGAACTGTCTTAGTTTTATTTTTTGTCATTTTAGAAAAAATATAATAAAATTGGAACAAGATCCAACAAACACACGATAGTCAAGCATGATTGTGTCTTTTCGGGTGTTTCACGTGAAAACAAGAGTTCACTACTACAATGCAAAAGGAGAGAACACGCAAGTAGTGAGATTAACTTTCCGAAGAATGTTCATGTACATACAACAAATGACATTCAATTGGCATGTCATATTCTTATTTCAAGGTAGTTTTCTCATACTTAAACATAAAGCTACAAATATTATATTGACGATGGTTACAAGCTTCTAACATACGTTGCATATTATGCTCCTCAATTTGAACACATTCCAAATGAAGATTAATAGATCTCACATTGAAACATGCTTATATTGCATGTTGTATCCAACTTTATTGAGATAATCTAGTAGATCGAGAAGTACTTGTATTCATAATCAGATTGATTGGAGAGAACCAAGTGTCAAACAAAGATGCGGATTATGTAATCAACTTAGTCGTAATTGAAGAAATTATCATTCGAGACAGAGGAAAGTGTCATCATGGTTACTTATATGTGTAATTTAATATTTAGTTAGGATATTTTATGTTATTTTTTTACTGGTGTCATTTGTTCCTTAGTTATAATTTTATGTTATTGAAATTTTATAGTTATTGTTGTAATTTGATACTTTCAAATATATGATGAATCTTGTTTATTCAAATAATGATTTGATTTAAATTTCCAATGAATGACATATTTTATAGTATTGGATCATGGAACTAAATTCAAGTTCTACTGATCGATCATTGTTGTAGTCTTAAACTCAACATCGATCAGAACTACTTTGGTAAAACCAGTTGAATGAGGAGTTAGACTGCCAATGTAGAGAGGCAGTAGTTGATCGCACCATCTCGGTGCATCTGTTGATTGAGTCAGTAATTCATGCTTATGAGTTTTCTGGATTTGTTAGTCTAAGGTTCATCCAATTATATTGGCACCTGATTACTGCGCTTGTGGAGCGATAGAGGCAAAAAATTCATACCTTCCACATGCATGACGGATAATGCACTATCACTCTCCAAGATGTAGCAGTGCAGATTGGGTTACCAATAGATGGTGAGCCCGTTACTAGACCCATAGATTATGACTAGGAAGGCACTTGTAAATTGTAACTTGGCATGACTTAAGATGATACACACATTAGAGACTCAAGACTGAGTTTACCTAGGTTATCTTTTCAATTATATAACTTAGATAACGACGATGATGAGGAAACCATGGCCAGATATGCTAATGTCTACGTTTTGCAACTTATAATTGGTGGTAACTTACTTGCTGATAAGTCTACAATTAGATGCACTTAATGTTCCTTCCATTGGGGACAGATTTTAAGATTGTTGATGATTCAATTGGACTAAAGCATGCTTAGCATGGATGCATTTGTATAAGGCACGTCAGACTAATTCGTGTGACATCATACTTCTTCAAGTATAGGCTTAGAATGAATTCCCAATTATGGCTCCACAACGTTGTCATATTGCATATCAAAAACTGGTGATCGGATGAATATTAGTTGCACGGTATGTCGATCTAACTATTTAATTGTGTTACAATGTTAATTTTATTATAATCAACATAAAATGTTGTTAACTTAGAGTATTATTGTAGGTGGAGAGATTATTTTGTGTCACAAAAGTATCTATACATGTATTGGTCTAGTATAGATATATTTATAGATACATATTGGATCTTCCAACACCAGGTTTGATACATGTCTAAATGTTTAAAATTAAAAATAAAAGTTGATTGACGTTTAATTACACATTTTTACATTAACATTTCGTATAATCTAGGAATCATACAATAATGATTTTGCATCTCTTCTTGATAACTGTAGTAATGGACATGAGATATGGTGCACAGTAAGTCGATTCATCTATTTTTGTGTAGTTGAGTGGCATCAACCGGATCAGTTACAAGACAGTTTGGAATAAACAACTTGTTCCATAAGTGCCTAGTTTAGAACCGAGCTTACATGACATAAACCTTCAATATCGCACATGGTAGGACCAGATTGCACCTTATATGGTGAGGTGGCGCATGCATAGAGATTATATTACTATCAATTCTCTTGTGAGCGATGATGACGATTACAGTTCCAAATACATGAGTTGGTATTTACCGATTACTAGACAATACATCACTCAAGAGGGAACAAAATTTGGTGCTACGGTATAATTTTTAATGTGGTTTTATAAACTATTTTAATTTAAATATTTATTTGTATTTTTTTCTATGTAAGATGCGTATTTCGAACGAATTGGTATCAGATCTCCTTCATAAGATATTGATAGGTTGTGTACCGTTGGTGCAAGATATCTTCAAATACTTGATGAGATGTATAAAATACCTTATACACCTTATCTCGACCAAGACATAGTACATGTCCACGTCAAGTAGCGTAGGATGTTCCAACCAAGCATGTTGTTCCCGTACCTAAAGTGATATATCATATTGTCGACCCGTCCACATCGATGGTCATGGTATCGACTCCTGGCTCAAGTCAATTTCACATACCATTTTTGTTATCGCAGTATGATTATGAGGCTGATCATGGACGTGGACGTGGGAAGCGTGGATAGTACCTCAACCCTACTAAAGATCAAGAGACACCAAAAGCACAAAAAGCTCGTCGTCGGCAGCCACCTCGTCATCAACGATGCCCCCTTATAGAACGAATTAAATAGAGATACTGTAAATTTTAGACATTAATCATTATTTTTAATGATGTACAAAAGCTATCTAAAAACCAACTCGACCGACCAAAACTAACCGAACCAACGTTGATCGATGGGTTAATGACATATTCAGTAAAATTCGATTTTTCAAATTAAAAACTGATTGTTCGATTCATCAGTTTGGTCGAAAAAATAGTTTCCAAACGAACCAATCGAAATTACTTAAATTGTTAAAAAAAATTAATATATAACAAATTGCTTAAAGGGACTTGGCAGCAACAGAACTGTCTCAACCGGCATACCACTTAATTAATTTTTTTTCATTTGTTATTTCTCTATCTTTTTCTTCACTTTTCTCTTTTTTGTTGTATTTTCTTTTTCCCTAACTTCTAACCCTATCTTTTCTCTTCATCTTCTTCTTTATTTTTATTCTTTGTCTCTTCATCTTCTTTTTTTCTTTTCTTATTCTATTAATTCATTTAAAGGAGACAGGTTCAAGGTAACTTTCTTTTTATTTTGGTCTCAAGAAGCTTTTTTCTTCCATTTTTCTTTTTCATCTTTGTCTTGATACGAATCCATTTGTGACCAATTACATGTCAAAGGAGCAATTACAAGAAACAAGGCAAGAAGATTAAAGAGACTTTCACAGTGCACCTTCAAAAGCTTGTTAACGCACAAGAACCAACAAACAGTTTTGAGCTCAAATTTATTTATAATGTTACTTCAACAAGTCAAGTAAAGAATGGAGCAAAGATGCCACATGAAAAGTTGTCTATTTTGAAAGATGGCATAGAGGACAAAAAATTGTGCAGAATTGTGAACACTGCCTTGGCAGATTGCACCTCTTGGAAGTTTGTGAAATCAAAGCTTGTCAAACGTTGTCATCACAAGGAACGCCTCCTACATTAGATCTCCAAGACAATTTAAAACCATTATAAGTTTTCTGATCTGCATTTAATCGTCTAAATTGATGTGCAATCAAGTTTTAATTTGCATGTCTTATTTTATGCAATTGGCATTAAGTAGGATTTTGAAAGCTTTTGGTATTCCTTTGTTGAACGACCCCCTTGACCTATTTAAAGGCTTGTAATGCTCTTGTATGGAGATTATTAAGATTTAACATATTTAAATTCAAGAAATTTTGTTCCTTTTAACATTTTTGGTGTTGTCTCTTTCAAATCTTGCTTTATGTTTGATGTTAAACCGATTCATTGGATTAGCCTCAAACAAGTTAATTCTAGGGTGAGTCGTCTTAGGATCTAAGAGTGACCATCATAGATTCTAGGTTTGATCTAGAGTGATTCATCTCCTAACCTTACTCTTAGTTGGAATCATTCGAGCTATTTTTGTGAAAGTTTGCAAAGATCCTAGGACCTCTAGCTTTGTAAACCCGAGCAACCTTGGCACTTATCATGTCTCACGTGCTCTCAACTTAACATTTTGTGGGTTTTAGCCAAAATCAATAGACCAATTGTATAACTATTCGATCATTGTTGCTAAGGTGTCCAAAACCAACGAGCTTCGACCGACAAAAAATCGACATGTCGATTGTCAACGTCCAATGTTGATCGACCAATGAACACTCCTAATTATTTTATCTATATAAATATCGAATATTATTCTCCTAACATAGTTTTTTTTTTTTTTGTCAACATGAAGTATAATGAATAAATAACTTTGAGTTTATTTTAAAATACAATGATTTTTAAAATAAAAAATCTCTCTAAACAAATAAAATCATTTTAATTAAAATTTATTTTTTTAAAAATAATTGAATTGAAAAAACAATTTGAAAACTATGTAAAAACAATATGATTTTAAAAAAAATAAAGATCTTTATTTTTTAAAAAAATGCAAGTAACGTTTAAAAAAATAGAAGTAAACTTTGATTTAATTTTTAAGAAATGAATTTTAAAAAATGACAAATTGCATAAACTACCTCTGAAGTACGATAATTGTTACACTTACACCTAGGAGTGTACCCCAAAAATCGCTCCGACCGACCGAACTAACTTAGTTTGATTGGTTTCATTACGATTCTATTAGTGTTGATTTTACCTAGATCGATCGACTGTCACCTTAGTGCATTCTTTAATGTTCATTTCTATACTAGCTAATTGGGGGAGATGATGCCCGCCTTCAAGGTGGTTTTGAAAAAAGCAAGGGACGCCAATAGTTTTACCATTTTTTAATTATTTCTCATTCCTCCCTCATCTCCCACATTTCTTGAAACTATCCGCTATTTACTTTTATCATTTATCAACTATTTCTCCATCTTATCTCCCATTTTCCCCATTTCTCAAAATCCTCCTTCTCACTGTTCTCTCTTCTCATCCTTCTTCTTCCTTTCTTCTTTTTCTCTTTCCATTACCACTTCATATCTTTTTTTTTTTCATTATCAGCATCCGATACTTCTTTTTTTTCTCATCAACACAGGCTTATAAAATTCTTCTCACTTCTTCACGACAACAATGGTACACTCGCCGATTGCTTTTGGCCTGAACCCAAAACTTTCAATTGTAAAAATTGAACTCTAAAAAAAACTATTTTTACCCTCTCCCTTTCCTCCGCTCATTCTACTTTTGGTTCTCTCTCTATCTTTGTACAATGGAGAATTAACTTGATGCAAAAGAAGCAACAAGAAACAACCTTGTCCGAGGACAAAGAGCATGTCGATAATGCTGTGAACTTCCTTCAAACTCGAGAGAAATTTGGGTATTCCAAAATTTCCAAATCAATTGAAAGCTCACATCTATTGGTAGCTTACAAGTATTCTGGAAATTCTATTATAGCTTATGTCCTATTTCAAAAGCTCCGAGAGGTTTCGACTAAGATCGAGAATCTTCAAATTCTTGAGTTTTGACAAACTCGTGTCTTCTAATTTAGACACCACTGAGACGGTTCCGCAAGAGGGTAATCACTCCTAATTTAGACACCATCACCATTTCCAGTTGAGCTGTCTACTTGGATGTACAAAACCTCGAGAGAGAGAAAGGAGAACAATTAAAAGTTTATGGGTACAATTTTTCCACTATGTTTACGGGTTTAATTTTCAAATTGTAAAAGTTTAAGGATTTAATTTTTACAATTAAAAGTATAGAGGTGAACTTGTAACAATCATCCTATTTGTTCCCTAAATTTTAAAATTATTTAAGAACTTCTTTTCCAAAACTGTACATTTATTTTTAACATGTAGATCATCATACTTGTTACTGAAAAATAAGTAGACTGAATCGCTTAAAAGTTTAAAAATTTTATTGTAATCAAGTTATATGAATGAATAGATAATTAAATCACTTTTTATTTTTTACCCTACGGAGTCCAGGTTTCTATGATTTAGTTAAGCTTCACAAATATCCTCTATTTTTTACCCACCCAAAAACGCACTGATTTCTACACTACTTTACCAGTCAAACAGATAAAAAACAAAGATCATGTATTTTATATGGTAATGAGAATGAGAGGTTTGACTAAACAATAAAGACCGTTAAAATAAAACCAAATCATAGGGATCAAATTAAAACTTTTAAAACTAT
Organism: Momordica charantia; assembly: GCF_013281855.1. Taxonomy (NCBI): domain Eukaryota; kingdom Viridiplantae; phylum Streptophyta; class Magnoliopsida; order Cucurbitales; family Cucurbitaceae; genus Momordica; species Momordica charantia. Next base: position 1,769,136 of record NW_028275161.1, on the reverse strand, counting down.
AGGGACCACGTCAAAGTTAATCTAAACCATAGGACAAATTTGACCTTTTAATTTTAGTTCATCCATGTTCAAATCTGTAAAATCTATGTACACTGTCACCATTTATTTCTCTATTGATGACTATGATGTTTGTAAGCCTATTTAAACATCGACTTCCAGATGAAACTTGCATCATCCTCATCCTTAATTTGTTAATTACAAGATCACATCAAACTCTGTTAGCACAATAAGAGGCTTAAATCATATTCTAATCTTTAAAGTTTCATGCTTGCTTCGTTTTGGCAAGTGTGTGCTTAAAACAAAATCTTTTTTTCATATAAACAAGTGTTTAAAGCCACATGTTAGTGTCAAGTGTGATTACTGAATGAGTAATCTAAAAGACTAAAATAGTTTTTTCGAGATTGGGCTAAAAGAAAACATTTGAGAAAACCGAAACAAAATAAGTTCGAAAGTTAATGAAACAAACCAAAATTTAAACTAAATACAATCCATAGAGATGGATATTAAAAGACAGAAATTTCAAACTCTAATACCAATCTTTCTAGTGGTTAAAGAGGACTGCATACGCATCAAACATGAACGATTGAAGCAGAAGGCTCTTTCAGAACTTTCACAACGCGAACACGTGCACATGCACACATTAGGCAATCATAATTTTCATGTTTCCATTCAAGAATTACCTCACTCGACATCGTAGCCCTTCTCTTGAAGTTCCGAAATGACCTCGTTCCTCATCCTCAACCATAGCTTCTGGGCCTCTTGCTCCAGCTTTTTGTTCTGTAATTCTTTCTGATAGTTATAAGAATCCTTATCTAAATCAAGTATCCCCTTTGGACCGATAGCAGTTCCAATCATTCCACCCTTGGCAATGAACTCCTCCATAGCTTCCTCATCACCTGGTTGATAATATATCACAAAGATCAACTTTAGTTTAACAAATTACCTTTGTTCCAATCGCAACTACCCTAAAACTAATGAATTCGTTGTAACTCGATTAATACAAACCACTTCGAACCGTCAAGATTGTTAGGGTTAAACCTTAGATCACTCAAATTATGAGAGTTGATTCATTGTAACCATCCATAAGCAGAGTTATAAAGATATAGTTTAATTGCAACAATTTCATAAATCTATAAAGGTAATTGCTCAAATGAAATGTTTGTGAAGTACCACTGTAACCCACTAGCTCAAAGTGCGTCTAACAATTAAGGTTGTGCAACTTCTCCTTTTCACATCATAATGAACTTAAACATTTAAGTGCACTACGGTAGTTTAATAACCTGGATATGGAAACTCCCGCCGCTCATAGAGGTGAGCCAAATCCTTCTCTGCCTTGGATCGTGGCTTCAGCGTCCACCAACCAAAGGGTGATGTTTCGTTGTAGAGCCACGCAACGCCAATCAGGGTATACGTACACAATAGAGCCTTGCCAACTTGCTTCCAGAAGTAACGGTCCTCTCTGCCCAGTCCAATTTTCTTCAAGAATCTCTCCGGTCTCATCGATTTCACCAGGTGCATACCTGAGGTCCCATTCCAAGACAATATACACATATAAGACATCACTACTACAAATTCACCCATTTTTTACGTCTAAAAAATGTCTATAATCTCATAATTGAGATCCTTTAAGCGTCAAATATTCCGGTGTCAACGTCAGACATCACGTACTATACAAACTTTTCTTCATGAATCATCCAAAACCTCAAGCACAACTTAATGGCACATTCAACAGCAAAAGAAATTGTCAAACTTCAGAATCTCATCAATTGATTGCATCATAAATGGAAAGAGAATTCACGAGTAAATTCTACAAACAGTTGGCGTGCAGTAAGAAGGAAGCCAGATTTTTAACATATAATGAACACAAATACGCATTACACAACCATTTCCGACAAGTAATAAGCATATAAGTGTTGAAGAAAAGAAACATTGCCTTCATGTTGCCATTGAAAGAACTAGCTGCTTGGGTTGCCATGTCTTAATTTCCTGGTTTTTTTCACTGTTCCATCACATGTACTAGAATCCGGAATAAAGATTACAGAAACCAAACCTCTGAAATACGACGGATGCCGCGCCGTCGAGGGTAGAGGAGAATTGCCGCAATCGACCGTTCGCTGAGCCGCTGCCGAAGGTCTTCGTCGTTAGTGGAGGAGGGTGGCCGCCGATGTTGCTTGAAAAGCGCCGCACCACTGCAAGGGAGTCGCCGGATCTGCTCGAAAATCTCGTCGAGAAACGCTGAATCGTTGGCCGGAGGAGGAACACGTGAGAGAGGAGGGGTGTGGCGGCTTGGGTGGTGGGAGAGGATAAAGAGATGAAGCCGTTTTTCTCTCTTTCCCTTTTCTTTTCTTCTTATTTACCGAAAAGAAAAATAATATTATTAAACCAAAAATATGGTTGATGACCTTACACAAGAGAGATTTTTTTTTCCTAATCCTTGTATTAAAAGGAACCACTTTAAAAAGAGGTTTGGAAAATTTTATTCGATGGATTAACTTAATTTTTAAAACTCAATAATCTAAATCCAAAAGGAAAATTAAATTTCAAAAACTAAAATTAAATTTCAATAAACTTTGAATTAAGATTTAGTTAAAAATCTCTTTTAAAATTTAATTAATCTTGACTAATCGAATTAAATTTAATTATAATTTACAAAAAAATAGAACTCCAAATTTGAAAATCCAAGAATTGTCAACTTCATAATTAGTCAAAATTTAATTAATTTTATGTCTAATAGTGATATAGAAATGAGTGATCACGGAGTGCACAAGGAAAGCCTACAAGAGGAGGAAGCTCAAATCAGCTCAAATGAAGCTTATGCTCAAAGTCAACACAATCATGAGCCAATCATTATGCCACAAGGTACAATCACAAGAACTAGAGCTAAAAGACTACAAGAAGGGTTGAATGGTCACCTCCAAGCTAAGGTGTTCACATTTGGTGAAGAGTTGCATCCCTTCAAGCTTGAAAAGACATCTTGTCATCCAAAAAATTTCATGAATCTAAAAATCCAGATTCATCCACATATTTAATTTATTATGTATTTTTCAAGGGTTGTGTCTTTTCATCCAAGGGTTGTTTCTTTTCAATTACTATAAATAGAGATGTATATTTGCTTTTCAAACACAACATTTGATGAATGAAAATTTCAGATTGAGTTTAATCTCTCCCAAGCTTTAAGCTTTCTTTGTATTCTTGTGTTTAGAATGCATGTTTAGAACTTTCAATCTAGTTTGATCAATTAGGTTGTGGAGAGTTTGAAATCTTGAAGATATGAACAAGTTCTCTTTTCTTCTTGATCTTTGATCATCTTACCAAGCATAAATCTGTTTAACTTTCTTAGGGTTGGTTCATCGTCTTGTTATTGAGATTATTCTTGTTATTGTTGTGGAGGTTCACCTTGAATAGGGGAGTTCTCATGCATAATTTGAGATAGTTCCTTTATTATTTGGTATCAGAGCTTTGGCTCTAAAACAGATTATATATATTTCGCTTGTCTTTGTTCTTCATCTTTTTTTCTTTCTTCATTCAATTGTTACATCTAATTTCATTTTGCTTCTTCTCATATTTGCTTCATTTTTTTTATCATGCTTGCTAGAAAAAAAAAGTTTGCTAAAAAAAAGAGGAAAAGGAAAGAAAACGAAGAGACTTATCATCTTTTATTGGCATTTCATATTTGATGTTGATTGTCTCTTGTTTTATGTACTAAAAAAACGGAAAAAAAAGTGCCGATATAGCAAGTAGTGAAGCATTGTTTCTTTTGCATTACATGTGAAGATAGTTCCAACGCTTTATCTCTTATATCTGTATCTTTTCATCAAATCGTTCCTATTCATTTCCATCATATCATTCTTGAACCATTTTGCTTAAAATTCATTACATTGCCTCTTTCAATGCTTGTTTTCTAAATTCTGGATTTTGTAACTTTTCACATTCTAGGCTATTTTGAAGTGTTCTTGCTTGATTCTCATAAGAATACTACAAGACTTGCTGAAGTTTGAGAAATTAGAAATCTTAGGGTATTTATACATTCTTTTTTTTTCTTGAGTGCAAACACGAGTGACCTTTCATATTCCAAGAGAGTAACACGTGAGGGAGTGCTTGTAAGGTCCATTTTTACTTTGTGTTCGTTTTTGTAGCATGGCAAATGAAGAAAATGAAGGTAACATATCGGATGGTAGGATGAGGGAGGCCCAACAAAGAGCTATGGAGCGAATGATTCGTACCATGGAAGACATATCGGAACGAATGCAAAGGTTGGAGATTCAAAACCAAGCGCAGGAGAGGATACCACCACCACCACCACGTGTTATGGATGACCATCTTTTATATCGAGAGAATGAATATGAGGAAGGTGGGTCTGATCAACTAGAGGATGACCAAATTACCTTGTTAGCCACGCATAGAAGGGGAGATAGACGTGCTGGGCATCGCTTGGATAGAGGAAGAGGTCGTGGAAGACAACACAATTATCAGAGGAGAGCTCCGAGAGAAGAGGCTCAAGTTGATCGTAATCTAGGGAGCATCAAATTGAAGATTCCAAAGTTCTTTGGCAAGACTGATCCAGAAGAATATCTCCAATGGGAGAAGGAGGTGGAGTCAATATTTGTGTGCCATAATTTCAGTGAAGAAAAGAAGGTACAACTATGTGTTGCTCGATTTAAACAATATGCACAAACATGGTGGGATAAGCTAATGTCTCGTAGAAGAAGGAATCTTGAAGCACCAATTGTTTCGTGGTACGAGTTCAAGGAGTCTTTGAGGATGCCGATCAGTGGCCTATTTATCGAATCATGATTCTTTTGAGTCCTATTTTTGCAAACGAATAAGACGGTGCGGATTCCGATGTATTAGATTTCTATGATATTGAGTCTACCTTTTCTTTTTTCTTGTATATGACCTCTTGTACAGTCTTTTTTCACGCATTCAAACTAACCGATTGAATCTTGATTGAAATCCTGGCGATTATACCAAACCGTTCTTCCAGCGAAGTGGTGTAATTAGAGCCCACAAAAATTGCAAGCGTTGAGACAAGGAAACAAGTCAGTGGAGGACTATTACAAGGAGATGGACACTTTGATGGATCGACTTGATCTAGATGAGGACATGGAGCAACTCATGGCGTGTTTTCTTAATGGTCTAAACAAGGAGATTGCTGACAAGGTTGATCTACAACCTTACTTTGACATTGAGGAGATGTTGCATTTAGCAATCAAGATCGAGAGACAAATCCAACGGAAGTCCCAACGGTATTCTTCTAAACAATTTTCCAACTCTAGTGCTACATGGAAAAAGGATAGTAAGAATAATGATGTTTATCCTGGAAATCGAGAGGGGAATGAGAAATCTAAGAGGAAAATTGAGAAAGTGAGAGTTCAATGAAGGGGAAAGAGAAGGTAGATGAACATAAGGAGAGAACTAGGGATATTAAATGTTGGAAATGTCACGGGGTAGGGCATGTAAGTAGGGATTGTCCAAACAAAAGAACTATGATCATAAAAAATGGAGAGGTAGTAACTGAGGGTGAAGAAAGCGAAAATGAGGAGAAGGGAGAAATAGTTTATTCGGAGGAGTCTAGTGATGGTAGCTATGAAGAACCAGTAGTAGAGGATGTGCTTGTATCTAGAAGAGCTTTAAGTGCCCTAATTAAAGAGGACCTCGTTGAAGATCAAAGGGAAACATTGTTTCATACCCGATGTCATGTGAATGGGAAGGCCTCTAGTGTGATAATTGATGGGAGAAGCTGTACTAATGTTGTGAGTACATTACTTATCAAACGATTGGGATTGCCTACAACACCACATCCTAGACCATACAAACTTCAATGGTTGAACAATTGTGGGGAAGTTAGAGTTAATAGACAATGCATTGTGCCATTTTCTATTGGAAGATATAAGGATGATGTTCTATGTGATGTTGCACCCATGCATGCTGGAGAAATTCTTTTGGGAAGACCATGGCGATTCGATAGAAAAATTGTGCATGATGGTTATCTTAATCGCTACAAATTCACCAAGGATGAGCGAAAGATAATTCTTCGTCCTTTGTCAACCAAGGATGTATTTGAAGAGCAATGTAAGTTAGAGAAAATGAGAGTGGAGGCCGAGAAAATAGAGCAAGAGAGTAAAAATATTTTGAGTGAAAAGAGCAAGAGAGAAAAGAATTTCAAAGAAAAAAATAGTGAGAAAAACAATTGTGGAAAAAAAGAAAGGAGCGGAGAGAGTGAGAAAGTGTTCAAAGAGAGAAAAGTAAGAAATGAGAGTTTGATAGCTAGAAATAGTGAGGTTAGGAAAGTTTTGTTTTCAACAAAACCGATCTTTGTACTTTTGTGCAAAGGACCTTGTTTTCTAACTTGTGACCTAGAAACTTCTTTGCCTAGTATTTTTCCAAGTTTGTTACAAGAATTCAAGGACATATTTCCTGAAGAACTACCAAGTGGATTGTCACCACTTAGGGAAATTGATCACCAAATTGATTTTATCCTTGGAGCAGCCATTCCAAATAGGCCAGCTTATCGAGTTAATCCTACTGAGTCAAAGGAGATTTAACAGCAAGTTGATGAGTTGCTTGCCAAAGGGTATGTGAGGGAAAGTCTTAGTTCATGTTCAGTACCGGTCATTTTAGTTATAAAGAAGGATGGTTCTTGGAGAATGTGCATGGATTGCAGAGCCATCAACAAGATTACGGTAAAGTATCGTCATCCTATACCGAGACTTGATGATATGTTAGATGAATTACATGGGTCTATTTTATTTACTAAAATTGATCTCAAATCTGGATATCATCAAATTAGGATGAAAGCTGATGATGAGTGGAAAATTGTCTTTAAGACCAAACATGGATTGTATGAATGGTTAGTTATGCCTTTTGGTCTTACCAATGCACCTAGTACGTTTATGCGTCTCATGAATCATGTTTTGCGTGAATTTCTAGGAAAATTTGTGGTAGTTTACTTTGATGATATTCTTGTTTATTCCAAGTCATTAGAAGAACATGTCGAGCATGTTAGAAAGGTTTTGCTTGCATTGAGGGAAGCTCAATTGTTTGCCAATTTGAAAAAGTATTCATTTTGTTTGGATAGGATTAATTTTCTTGGATTTGTTGTTTCTGCAAATGGTGTTGAAGTTGATATTGACAAGGTTAAAGCTATTAAGGAATGACCACAACCTAAAAATACTAGTGAAATGAGATCATTTCATGGCTTGGCTAGTTTTTATAAGAGGTTCATCAAAGATTTTAGTACCATTGCTGTCCCACTTAATGAAATGGTTAAAAAGAACGTTCTTTTCAAATGGGGAGAATCTCAAGAAAAGGCATTTGCTATTTTAAAAGAAAAATTAAGTTCTGCACCTTTGTTGTCTTTGCCAAATTTTGAAAATACATTTGAAATTGAGTGTGATGCTAGTGGAATAGGAATTCGAGCAATTTTAATGCAGGAACAAAAACTCATTATGTACTTTAGTGAGAAGTTGAATGGGGCTGCTTTGAACTATCCAACATATGATAAAGAGTTGTATGCTTTGGTAAGAGCATTACAAACTTGGCAGCATTTGGCCAAAGGAGTTTGTGATCCATACTGACCATGAAAGCTTGAAGCATCTCGAGGGACAAGACAAGTTGAATCAACGTCATGCAAAGTGGGATGAATTCATTAAATCCTTTCCATATGTTATAAGGTACAAAAGTGGTAAGGAGAATGTGGTTGTTGATGCATTGTCTAGAAGATATACCTTGTTTTCAACTTTATCTTCTAAATTGCTGGGATTTGAGTTTTTGAAAGAAATGTACAAAAATGATGATGATTTTGGTGAAATATTTTCTCAATGTGTGAAAGGAATTGGAGTCAATCACTTCTATATCTTTGATGGTTTCTTGTTTCGAAAAGATAAGCTTTGCATTCCTAAGGGTTCTTATAGAGAATTACTTGTTAAGGAAGCACACGGGGGTGGACTTATGAGACATTTTGCTGAAAACAAGACTTATGTTTCTCTTAAAGATAATTTTTATTGGCCACACATGCATCATGATGTTCATAAAGTTTGCAGTACTTGCATTACATGTAAAGAGGCAAAATCAAAATTGAAACCACATGGATGTCCTTTACCCGTTCCAAATACACCTTGGACTGATTTGTCTATGGATTTTGTTATTGGATTGCCTAGATCAAGAAGGGGACATGATAGCATCTTTGTGGTTGTTGATAGATTTAGCAAAATGTCACATTTCATTGCTTGACATAAGACTGATGATGCTAAAAACATTGCTGATTTATTCTTTAAGGAAGTGGTAAGATTACATGGCATTCCTAGTTTCATTGTTAGTGATAGAGACGTCAAGTTTTTAAGTCATTTTTTGAAGGTTTTATGGGGAAAGTTAGGAACTAAGTTTTTGTTTTCTACCACATGTCACCCACAAACTGATGGTCAAACAGAGGTTGTTAATAGGACATTAATCACTTTACTTAGGGCAACTCTTGATAAAAATCTTCGAATGTGGGAAGAAATGTTGCCTTTTGTTGAGTTTGCTTACAATAGGGCTTTTCACAGCACAACAAAGTGTTCACCTTTTGAGATTGTTTATGGTTTTAATCCTATGATCCCTCTTGATTTATTGTCTTTGCCACCTACCAAATTTGTTCACCATGATGCTAATTCAAAAGTTGAGTTTGTCAGGAAGCTTCATACGCAGGTAAAAGAAAGATTGAGAAGCATGATGAAAAAGTTGCAAAAAGAGTGAATCGGGGAAGGAAGCCTCTAATTTTAAAACCTAGAGATTAGGTTTGGATTCACTTCTGAAAGGAACGTTTTCCAAACCAAAAAAGTCCAAGTTACATCCAAGGGGAGCTGGACCATTTCAAGTTTTGGAAAAGATCAATGACAATGCATACAAGATTGATCTTCCTGGTAACTACAATGTGAGTGCTACCTTTAATGTTGCTGATTTATCCCTTTTTGATGTAGGTGATTTGGATTCAAGGACGAATCCTTTCAAAGAACGGGAGAATGATATAGAAATGAGTGATCACGGAGTGCACGGGGAAAGCCTACAAAAGGAGGAAGCGCAAATCAGCTCAAATGAAGCTTATGCTCAAAGTCAACCCAATCATGAGCCAATCATTATGCCACAATTACAAGAGCTAGAGCTAAAAGACTACAAAAAGAGTTGAATGGTCACTTACAGGATAAGGTGTTCACACTTGGTGAAGAGTTGCATCCCTTCAAGCTTGAAAAGACATCTTGTCATCCAAAAAATTTCATGAATCTAAAAATCCAGATTCATCCACATATTTAATTTATTATGTATTTTTCAAGGGTTGTGTCTTTTCATCCAAGGGTTGTTTCTTTTCAATTACTATAAATAGAGATGTACATTTGCTTTTCAAACACAACATTTGATGAATGAAAATTTCAGATTGAGTTTAATCTCTCTCAAGCTTTAAGCTTTCTTTGTATTATTGTGTTTAGAATGTATGTTTAGAACTTTCAATCTAGTTTGATCAATTAGGTTGTGGAGAGTTTGAAATCTTGAAGATAGGAACAAGTTCTCTTTTCTTCTTGATCTTTGATCATCTTACCAAGCATAAATCTGTTTAACTTTCTTGGGGTTGGTTCATCGTCTTGTTATTGAGATTATTCTTGTTATTGTTGTGGAGGTTCACCTTGAATAGGGGAGTTCTCATGCATAATTTGAGATAGTTTCTTTATCAAATAGACTCATGTCCTCCCTTTCAATTTCCATGTTGATGAGCTAATGGTCGAAGATGATGAGTTTCCTTTGTAGATAGCAGCCCCACCGTGGCCGAATCATAAGTAATGCAAATAAAATCAGTGAAATAAATAAACAAAAAGTTCAAATTATGAAGGGCCCGTTTGATAACAATTATATTTTGAATTATATATTAGAAAACTTTTATCAATCAACTTCAATACTTAATAACTTGTTTTAGTGGTATATGCTAAATTTTATCTTTTATTTTTATTTATATATTTATTTGAATTTATGCTAAATTTTATCTTTTAAGAAACGGCTAAATATATAATTTTAATTTAGGTCTTATAAAGTTATATTATATATATGTTTCCCGGACGATGCTGCAAGGTCAGTACTCAGTAGACGACGGAAACACATGTAAAGTTGTTCTTACCCTTCGAACATCTACTTATTTACATAATCTACCACATACCTCTGGAACATCAGAGGCCTATTTTGGGAAATCCACGCAAAAAATACATAGCCGACGCCGCTCTCAAACCAAGTCTCGGGGCCAGTCCCAGTCGTCGGACGGAAGTCAGTGTTGCGTTTGTGAATCACTATGAACTCTGCAATCGTTCTCGGCCCGCCGGCGTGCTGCCGTCGATTCTCAGGTCGCCGGAGCCCTAAGCCGATCAAGCCTGAACCACCTCAGTTCAAATTGCCTTCAAGTTCTCTCAAATTGCAAGGTTTTGGACTTCGTAATGATTCGTCACTGCTTTCTAGCTCTGTTCTATCTTCTCGAATCAAGGTTTCGTCGAATGATGCTCAGTTCGGTTCGTTTGCTGAGGATAAGGAGGTCGAGGCGCCGAGTTTCTTCGAGTTTATCACGTCCGAGAGGGTTAAAGTAGTGGCTATGCTTGGCTTGGCTCTCGCGCTTTGTAATGCCGATCGGGTTGTGATGTCGGTAGCAATCGTTCCTTTGTCTCTATCTCATGGTTGGAGCCGATCGTTTGCCGGCATAGTTCAGGTAGCTGTGTTTCTCGTTAATTGTTTTTGTTCATGAATAAATTGCTGGTTTTCTTTCTCTTTTTTTCGTTTCTGCAAGATAGTTCACTGGAATCTTAAATTCATCATTTCTGCGATTTTTGGGCTTTGCCTGTGTAAGATAGTATGATATGAATTGAAGTAAATAGTGATTTTCTTGCGTATTTCTCTATCTATTTATGATTCTTAGTAAAATATTTATGACAATTTCACAGCCGTTAGCTGATCGATCTTCTACACTCGAGCAATTTTTAATATCTGTGATATGATATTCATCTTTTCTTCGATTTTTGGGTTCTACGGGCAGGTGTAAGGTAATATGATATAGAATTGAAGCAAATAGTGATTTTCTTGCACCTTTTTCTATCAATTTATGCTTATTGGTAAAAGATTTATGACAATTTCCAGCCGTTGCGAACTAACCATTAACTGATCGATCTCTTACATGAGAGCGATTTTTAATATCGATATCTTTGCTAGAAGCTTGAGATTTTTTACTCTTCTACGTTTGTCTTTAGGGCTGCTGTCACTTATGATCTTTACGGTGAGCATCATAACTCATAAGTGTTTGAATATAACACTATTATCAGTTATCACTTGCAATTATCTAAAGGTTGGGCCTGTTGCAGTCATCGTTCCTTTGGGGCTATTTCGTATCTCCAATAGCCGGTGGAGCTCTGGTGGACCACCATGGTGGCAAGATGGTCATGGCATGGGGGGTGGCTTTGTGGTCACTGGCCACGTTTCTGACTCCTTGGGCTGCTGAGACTTCGTTATGGGCACTTCTTGCCATGCGTGCCTTGCTTGGCATTGCTGAAGGCGTGGCCCTTCCTTGTATGAACAACATGGTTGCTAGGTATTAATGATTCCAAACTTTCTACTTCATTCAGAATAACAATTGAGTCAAGGTCAACATTCAACAATGAATCATTTGAATGTTAGCTTCATCATTTGCAATTGTTGAGTTGTTGGGGGTGGAAAGGTCCAAGAATGTTGGGGTTGGAAAGGTCCAAGAATGTTTGGGATTTGGTTAGATTTAACACCTCTTTATGTGTGTCAGTTTCTGTAATGGGCCCCTTCTTGTAGGCGGATCTCCTTTTGGTGTCAGTTTCTGTAATGGGCAATCCCCTTTTGGTGGGCTTGTTTTTATATGCCCTTCTATATTCTTTCATGTTTCTCCATGAAAGCTCAGTTTCTTATCAATAGAATAACTGAAGACCAAATTATTCAATTCATCATTTAGAATAACTCCTTTATTTCTGTTGTAGATGGTTTCCTCCAACAGAACGAGCCAGGGCTGTCGGTATAGCAATGGCTGGATTTCAGTTAGGAAGTGCAATAGGACTCATGCTTTCTCCAATCCTAATGTCTCAAGCTGGTATATTTGGACCTTTTGTCATTTTTGGGCTGTCAGGGTTTTTATGGGTCTTGGTATGGTTATCTGCAATATCCAGTACTCCTGACCGGAATCTTCAGATATCCAAATATGAAATGGAGTATGTAATGAACAAGAGGCAACAACCTTTAATGGTGGAGAATGCATCTAGGACAACAACTGTGATTCCTCCTTTTAAGCGTCTGCTTTCTAAAATGCCAACATGGTCCCTTATCGTTGCAAATGCTATGCATAGTTGGGTACTGCTCAAACTTTTTTTTTTCTTTCCATTTGATTCATAGGATCTTGTCCGGTGTGCTTTTTTACTGAAATTGTTGATGGATCTGATCACCAAATTTGTCTGCGGCTTCTTTACGAAGAGAGATAAATCAATCTTACTTAGATGCCTCTTTTTTCTTTTACTGCCTACACTCTTACCTGCAGAGAGTAAACTTATGCCACCCCGACCAGCAGAGAGTAAACTTATGCCACCTCCCTACACTTTGTGATCTTCAAAGAAGTTCACTGTGTTATGCAATGGAATGTTTACTAGTGGAGAAGTAAATTTGGGTGCTACTTTTATTTTAATGCCGTTTCTTTTCCTGTAGGGTTTCTTTGTGATTCTTTCATGGATGCCCATCTACTTCAACTCAGTGAGTAGCACTTAGCTAATTTGTTTAAGTTCTGCATGTTAAATTCTTTGTGAATTTCTTGAACGATGGGATGTTTTTTCTGATACAGGTGTATCATGTTGACCTCAGACAAGCAGCGTGGTTTAGTGCTGTTCCATGGTGTGTGATGGCACTGATGGGATATTTTGGTGGACTATGGTCTGATGGGTTAATACGAAGTGGTACAACTATCACTTTGACTCGAAAAATTATGCAGGTGAACATTGCTCTATTTCTATATAAGTAACTTTCTTTGAATTCTAGCCTAGCAGTCTGTTTATTGTGTTTACTGTTTCTCTAGGTTATGTTTTCAGAAAGAAACTGAAAAGAGTTTCAGTAACAAATGAAACATTTAACAAAGAATTGGGAATAGTGTACATCAGCAGCACTACTCTGGTTTGCTAACTTTGAGTTATACAATGTTTAATGTTTCTATATTTTTTAACTGCTAATCATTTAGGATATACTTAAGGTATGTTTGACATACCTTCTAATTTAATCTCTTGAAAAAAATATATATTTTTCTTAAAACACTATCTATAAAATATCTTTTCTTAAAACACTTAAATTGGAACCATCATGGGATGGTCCAAGGGGCCAATGTAAATAGCAAAAGACTTAGAAGGAATGAGTTCAAACCTTGGTGGCCACCTACCTAAGATTTGATATCCTACGAGTTTCTTTGTCAACCAAATGTAGTAGGATTAGGCGGTTGGCCCGTGAATAGTCGAGATGCATGTAAGTTGGCCCGGATACATGGATATCAAAAAAAAAAAAAACACTTAAATTGGGGAAAGTGATTCTACAAATGCAAATTACCATAAAGTAATTCTAAAATGATTCCCGATCATCATATTATAGTTATTTTATGGAAAATCAACTTTAAAGTGTTTCGACCAACTAAAAACACACCCTTAATAGAGTCTTAGATGCATTTTGATAGCTACTTGTTATTTTGTCACACAAATTATTGCAACACTTCACTATCTCAATTTTCTCAATAAGTTCCACTATGCGAAATAAGAAATGTAAGATTATCAACCCTTTTTTTCTTTGCAAAGTAATGTGAGATTTTCTCTATTTTGTGATAATAGAACTTTAGACTTGTCAGATACATAAATCAGATTTCATGGTTTTTTCCCCTCTTTGAGTTTAACATATCTCTAGGATTAGCAAAAGACTTAATGCTAACAGACTTAACCTACCTCCCTGATGGTCCAAATAACAAGTTTGTTATGACACATGGATCTGAAGACAAATTTTACTATTAGCTCGATAAAATATTTACCCTCCCCCGCCAGGCATGGAAATTTGTTGGCCAGGTTTTGGTATACTGGATGTTAGTATTGATTTTAGTTGATTGTGGAAAATAGTTGCTTGTTATATAATGCTGTAAACTTGTAAAGAGTGAAAGTATTCTCTTCTGTTTTCCTCAGCCTGTCTCTATGTTGCCTCCCCTTCCCCTCCCCACTTCTCCATTTGTCCTCAATTACCTCTTTTTTTTTCAGGAACTAAAAAATTCTTCAATTCCTTTTTCTTTTCAGTCAATAGGTTTTATTGGCCCTGGGATTGCTCTGATTGGCCTCGCTTCAGCTAAGAGTGCATCAATTGCATCCGCATGGCTGACTTTGGCAGTTGGACTGAAATCTTTCAGCCACTCGGGTTTCCTTGTGAACCTTCAGGTCGGTGGCACTGAACAATCTAATCAACTTTCAATTCTTGCACTTTTAAAATTTTCTTTCTTATCTCTGCTTTACAGGAGATTGCTCCACAATACTCTGGTGTGCTTCATGGTACGTTATCATTTTAACTATCTTCTTCAACCATTGGATGCACTTTTACGTCATTTTTGTCCGTTTTTCATAGTTTTTCGAACCAATGCTTTTAACTGGTCAAAAGTACTTCCACTACACATTTTTAAAGAACACTTTAGTCATCCATAAGCACTTGGAAAAGACATGACACTAAAAGCGACAACCCCACAAGACAACCAAGCAATTCTGCATTGAACTGATAATTTGATCGTCTATTGTTCTTTCTAAACAACTGCTTTGTTTATCGAGTTGAGACGAAATTCTGTATGTTTTTTTCAGGGATGTCTAACACTGCTGGGACACTCGCTGCTATCGTGGGGACAGTTGGGGTTGGTTTCTTCGTGGAAATTGTGGGCTCTTTCCAAGGATTTCTGTTGCTTACCTCTTTCCTATACTTTATGGCTGCGCTTTTCTACATCCTCTTTTCAACGGGCAACAGGGTAAATTTTGAAGAAACTGGTTAGTATCCTCAGTTTCGGTTTTTACATGTATAGCTCATCTTTTTCTTTCGTTGGAGACGAAGAGTCGTCTTATTTTGCAGACAAGTGCATGCTGTAAACCATACCAGTGCTTCATCCACAAATTTTTTGTCGGTAGAACGGGAAACCCGATTCTCTTTTGATTTGAGAAGTTTAGTTTTGTGAAGATATGTTATACCCTTACAGTCAACTTTTTCCACGGAAGTAAAATATCACAGAACTCACTTTCATCTCAGCAAATGACTCTGCCGGAGATCGACCCCATTATGCCAAATACTCGGTTATGCTGAGGAGACTAGAGAATCAAAGAGCCAACCAAAGTCTGTTCTGAATGTTCAATCCAAATTAAAAGTTGGAAAATGCATTTAACCGAAATTTTTCTATTTATTGTGTTCTTTCAAAGCAAATCAGATCTTCACTCGTTTGATACTACAGTTGTTTCTTTGTTAAAAAAAAACTATATTAAATTAACAATAAGACCTTGTTTACCTATCAGAAATTGAAATGAGAATGAAAATGGATCGTAATGGGAATACTATTCCTTTGATGTTGTTTACGAAAATTTTTCTGAGATCAGAATTAGAATTTCTTTGATATTGTTTACTAAAACTGTCTGAAATCGAAATTGGAATTAGACATTCGAAAAATTTTCTAAAATCGGAATTAAAATTTCTTCGATGTTTACTATAAGTCTGGAATCGGAATCAAACAAACCATTACCAGTATACTTCTCTTTACTAGTATAATTCTCTTTTCTTTAAACAATGATTACTAGTATACTCCTCTTTTCTCTTTAGTTATATTACAATATTGTTGTGCTAATTTTTTTTTAATCACAATAATAATTAAATTTTAATTAATTTTATTACTATATTATTGCAACAATTTATTTATTATTAATAAATAATGAATAATTAAAATAAAAGAAAATTGTGATGAGTGGCAAAAATCTTTTACGGTTTTATATAGTCAGATATATTATAAATTTATATCATTTAGGTAATGTTGTCATTTATGTAATAGCCAATGTTGTCATTTATGTTCTCAAATATATTCCAATTCATTCTCAAATGAAATGAAAAAATTAATTTTCATTGCTTCATTCCTAGACATGGCCTACCAGGAATCGGAATGAAAATAATATTATTTCTTTGATGTTATTTACTATAAATTTTTTGAAATCGAAATTTCTATGAGGTTGTTTACTAAAACAATCTATAATTTAAATCTATAACAATTACTATTATATCATTACTTATTTCTAACTAATTTGTGCTAATAGTTTTTTAATTACAATAATAATAAATTTTAATTTATTATATTACTATATATGGATAATAAATCCTTTTTCTTATAACAATTTATTTAATATTAATAATAATAAATAATTTAAATAGAATTACATCAACTAAAGCAACTATCATATAATATAAACTTTTATTAAATTTTATTATTTTAATATATAATTCCATTTTAAAAGATCCATTGATATTAATTAATAATAACAAAGTAAAAAAATTAAAAATTAAATATAAATTTATAATATTTTATAATAAAATCATACCCACCCTTTGATTAGAAGAAAAATATTAGTAAAAATGAAAAATAAATATTTTATAAAAGAATCATTAAAAAAATTATGGATCTGATAAAGAAAAAGGATAAAAATAATAAAGTTCTAATGAAGAAGAGAAATGAGATAGTCATTCCTAAATTTGAGATGGATCCCAAAATTTGATTCAATTTCAACACCATCAAGGGAAACAAGATACAGGAACCTAATATGGAATTTTTCTAGAAACGCAGATAAGAGTAAATTGGCATAAAGTTCTAGACTAGAATTTCAGCAATTTCACATAAATTTTTTTCCGTTGAAGGATGAAACGTGATTAATCATTAAACATGATTTTAGATGGCATCCCTTCGCTTCCCATGGCTCATCAATTTAAGAAACAACCCTCTGCAGTACATACAAGTCTAAGTTCACCACATAGTTTTGCATTGTCGTCCAGAATATAGTGATCAATTGCAATTGATCGATTCCCATTGTAAGTACAGACCAGTGAAGTTGATCGATCAAGCAGGACTAACAGATCTTGAAACCACACTTCGACTTCGTGACCTACTCCCCCCAGAATACTCTCTCTTACCTGAGTTCTCATAAACCTTGTGGCTATGTCGTCTGAAGGTATGGCTGCGAGAGCGAGAGCGAGAGCGACTCCTTGAGCTCCTTCCTTCCAAATAGCTCCCTGATCTCTTGCTTCGTTCAGGAGAAACACTACGAGAATAACTTCTCAGTTCTAGGGATGGGCTGCGAGAGTAAATCCTAACAGAGGATGGGCTGCGGGAGTAACTCCTCAAAGTTCTCCTAGGCCTGGGAGAATAACTGCGGGAATAACCCCTACCAGAAATCCTTGCCTTTGGGGAAACACTCCTCGAAACTGACCGATATCTGTGCCTTCTGTAGTAACAATCATCACGGGAATAATAGTCGTAGTAAGATGAGTACGACCTGTCATGTCGCCTGGTAGGTGACCTACAATAGGGAGAGCGAGATCCAGATCGAGAATATGACCTATGGCACCTATAATATGGAGAATCATATCTACGCCGACTATAAGGGGAGTACGATCTATGGTGATATGGAGAACCATATGATCTTCGATGGCGGTAGGGAGAATGAGATCTGCTCCTGCTACGTTCAGATGAATAACGAGACGAGCGACTCGAGCTCCTTCTATAAGGAGAGTAACTGGGGGAATGCCGAGGAGAGTAGCTGTGTGATCTGCGTCTCACTATAAGAAAAAAGAAAAGGATCAGAGAAATTTCAAGATATTTCCCAGCGATAAACCAAAAATCAATTGAAAGCTCACCACGAACTGTTCTAAGTCCAAGATATCTCCCTGGAGTTGGAGTTCTTCCTCTCCGCCTCCGTGCCTGTTGGAAAATTAAAGATAAAAAGAATGAGACAATTCAATTGACTATCCAAGGAGGATTACCGCTACCGGCAGGGGAGGAAATCGCAGTTCAGGGTCCAAATTAAAAAACATAATGCTAAAAAATGAAAAGAAATAACACAGGATTCAATTGCCAGAAAAAGAGAAATGCAGGGCATACAACCCTGGTCTGAGACTTCATGTGTTTGTTTTGTTTGTTTAGTTGTAGTTTGAATTTGGTGAAGAGCTGCTACACACAGCTAACCTGCTGCCAAAAAAACTTCAAGCCCAAGGAAGCAAAAAATCTTATAGTTCAAATCTCATACAATAAACCATCCGAACTCCCATTAATATTTGGAGAAGAACAAGACAATAGTAACTAACAATGAAAAACAACTCGAATGTATGAAAAATACTTGGTTTAACTTTTTACCTTCTCCACAGTAATTATTCGACCCTCAAGCACAGAGCGATTCAGATATTTGATGCAACGTTCAGCCTCCTCATTACTAGACATGGTAATGAATCCAAATCCACGAGATTCTCTGGTCCATGGATCAGCTACAAGATGAACATCTAACACCTAGAGAACAAAAAAGTTCATTTAATCCCCAGCAAAAAAATAATAATAATAATTACCAACACATACACCACCAGATCTTTTCACAAACTAAAAAAATAGTCTATAAATCTAATCACCAGAAAAAGATTTTACAAACACATACACCACCACCAGAAATACAAGCCATAAAAATTGCCTTAAAAGAAAATAAGCAAACCATGACGTACTGTTCCCTCAGCGGAAAAATGCTTCTCAAGTTCTCTTCTTGTCATTCTAGGTGACAGACCAGTGACGTACAAATTGTTGCCAGGATTTTCAACGTCGCTTGAAGGACTCCTGAAAACAAATTAAGAATCCACAAAATAAATATAAATACACCATGTACAAATGATCTAGAGAAGATAGGAAAAATCGAGCAAGCAGATGATTCCCGAGCAAAAAGTACCTCGAACGGCTCCTCGACCTTGACAGGGATCTTGAAAGCGATCGTTCGTAAGAAGGAGAGCGGGAATACCTTGACTTTCTAGAGTACGACATCTGCGACAAGATCAGACAAAACAAAACTAAATATGAACAGCTTTGTTGAGTATATGAATGTCATCTCATATCGAACAGTCAGTAAATCCGAACCTTCAATTGAATATTCATCGGAACACGGACAAAAAAAGAAATAGAACATTCATGACTTCAAATGGTTAGAGATATAATAGATACTCCGATGAGATAATAATTTAACCCAAAATTTCCATGAAGAATGCAGAAAATACTCCATCAGCATCCCACAAACATGCTAATCACAGAAAAAATAAATTGAAGTAATAACCGGAACCTAATTCTTCAACTAAACATCATTGAAAGCAAAATCAAATGCGCATATAGATCAGAATCCCAACATATCGTTTCAAATAAGGAAAAGACGTGTAAAATTCATCAAATCAGAGAGAGAGAGAGAGAGAGAGAACTAACCATATAAATCAGCGAAGGCCAAACCTAAATCGAAGCTGAAGGTAATCGAGTGTTCTTCCTACTCGATCACGAACGGAAATTCACGGCAACAATCGCTCGTTCTCGCATAAAAACGCAATACCCATCAAAAGAAGATTTGCGTGGGAAAGCCGAAAGCGTTATATATATACCCCCACGAGGCGATGGAAGCTTCTGGAGCATCGGACGCCAAATCACAATAAAACTTAATTTTAAAATTTTCGTTTCCGTTTCCAAGGAGTTCTTTAAACTGTGCAGTTAGATCGTGTTGTCATCGGCCACGTGTCAGAATGTGATCTTCAGACGGGAGAAATGATCCAACGTGTGGAAAACGGAAGATTATATTTATCAGATCTACAAAAAAAAAGCCTCGATATGAACCAGAAAAAAAAATGTAAATTGTAAAATGGCACTTCGAGTAAAATAAAAATTTTGTTTTGAAAAAACTTGGCTCGTTATAGTTCGGGGAACTTCTTACTTAATATCATTAAATTAAATATTTGATAACTCATTATTTCAAAAAAAAATTATTTTTACATTTTTTCTTTTAGTTGTCAAATATTTAATGACTTTAATTTTAAGAGCCAAACTTTTTCTTTTTTGATTTTTTTAAATAAATAAAAATAGAAAATAGAATTATTGGGTGGAAAAAATTGTTATATTTTAATATAATATCTTCTAGAAAATTTACTCATTTTTAACTTCTATGATAAATAAATATATATATATATATATATCTCTTTTTTATATTAGTGATTATTTGGGTCAATACATTTCAACTAATCTCAGGGAATAGTTGTCTAACCCTATAATATTCGGGGTGAGAAAACACATATAAAAATCTATATTAATAATACAAGTTCATATATTAAATCCTTGTATTGATTATATTTGAATTTATTTCCTTTAAATTTTTTAAAGAATCTACCTGAGTTGGGTGAATCGAAAAGAATGTACCTTCTACACAACTACTTAACTAAAAAAAACAGTCAAAACGAGTATAATTTAACGGTAATTGGCATATACCTCAAATCGTGACGTAAAGAGGAATTAATATCCTCAATTAATAAATTCCACATGATCCAAGAATCACATCATAGGTTTGCTGTATTGAATCGGTTATTAACTTTTCCCTTTTAGTTTTATATTCTCAATAAATGTATTGGTTTAATAACCATATCCTTAGCTTAAGACACCTTATTCTTTCTCTAGAAGTCGAAGGTTCAAGCCCTCATTCTCGAATTTGTAAAACAAAAAATAAAACACTTTCAGATTGACTGAAAAAAGAAGATTTGGTATTGTAATGCATTGATGAATCAAACACTAGGATTCATTAAATTCACACTTTGAATGTTGAATACAATTGATAAAGCAAACCTCTTGAGTCTTTCCTCACCACTTCGTTAAAATGAACTACGAATATAATAGAGAGATTAGTCCAAATTGAGGCAGTTACATTACAAAACAACAAGGACAATTTACTGTCCAAATACTTCTGCTAGTGACTTATTGATTATCTACAAAATCTCTTGTGAAACACACACAAGTCAGTTCAAGGTTCATTGCTATTATCTACAACGAACAAAGGCTGGATCAATAAAGTTTAGGCAAGAGCCTTTAATCGTTATGAGTAATTCTCAAGTTGGTCATTGGCCCTTTAAAATTTTCAATTTTACCCTTAATGTCTTTGTTGAGATTCTCATGTCCATTCGGTAAAAATGACGGGTTCTTCGGCCTGTAATGCACTGACTGCACTTGTGTCCCAAAATGTGAAAACAAACTTCGCTCATATTGGCTACAGTCGTTGCAGAGAATTTGATACCTGTTTAACTCGGTAGTTGGTTAAGTTACAAGACTTGTAACATGCAGAGTGATAAAGAAGAGCAAATAGCAAATAGCAAATAGCTTGTGGTAATCTAAACATGTAAACAAGCAACTACCTCATGGTTATATTCCTCAGGCATCGGTGTGCAGTCAATCTATAGATAAGATGGGGAAATTTTAAGACTGTGTAGCAAAAAAAGATCTACGGTACAGTAAACATAATTCAGAAACCAAAGAAACTTTGGAATTTCGCAGCAGAATATGACAGAAGAAACATGTTAGAAATAGAATTTGTAAGTATTCAGAAATACCACTCGGTAACTACAAGTTTAGTATTCCATAGGATTAGTTTACCATAATACATCAACAATCTGGTGGTGTAGGTTAAAAATGCACATGCTCGCTGTAGCACCATTCTGATGGATTCAATTCCACCATGAGCATAAAAGTTGTCCCGAAGATCTTGCTCGGCGACTCGAGCATCTAGACCGCCCACATACAAGGTTCTAATACTCTCATCCTCCGGAGGTTCTAGAGAAGGCATTTCTCCAGCCTTGTTAAGAAGCTTCAGTGCAACTGGATCATTAACCCTGAGGAATTAGAAAAGAAAGTAATCTCATGAGTAATACATCTGTGCACATTCCAATTAACAACAGATGTTACACGTTCAGAAACATGTATATGATAAATACAATTTGTAACATTCTTGCAGTATTGTTAATCATTCCAATTGCAGTATTGTTAATCCTTCAAATTTAACGATGGGGATTCCTTCCGGAAGGACGTTCATTTGATAAAAGGCACATGCAATCAAATGTGAGAATGAAATTTAGCTCAGTCATCCATTTCAGTTATATATTCGGCAGCTGAGCCCTTAAGATAATCCAGATCATATGGTTACTCGATGCAATGTAACATCTAACTGATTTTCTCAATGAAAGGATGATTTCTTTATAAATCCTACCAAACAAAAAGTACCAGACAAAAAGTGCATAGCAACTGTAGTCCTATACCTGCATACCTGAACAGAGACGTGCGTACCTCGTAATCTGAGACATCAATCTCTAGTACACAGAAAAACGAACTCCTATTTTGAACTAGGATTTTGCATTCCATCAGTTTAAACAAAGAGTCACCATAATGTGTATGTAAGTATCATACAATGTCGAGGCCTTCATGAAAGAGGGAATTTCCAGGAAAATGTTGAAGGTAAGAAATCCCCAAGCAAACAAAACCCTTGCATTCCCCAGGACAAGTGATACAAATACTATGCAATCACTATGTATTATTTATTTGATAAACAGATATATGTAATCTCAAATAATAGTAGAAATTAAAATTTAAACAATGATCAATTTTTAGGATATCTAAAAATTAGGTAATTATCTAAAACAATAATGAAGTTTCAAATGCTGCTATTTATGTAAATACAAGTTTCTGATCTAAAAACAATCAAGAAAATAATTGCAAATAACATGCTGTTGATAGAGAGACAATGGCAGTATTTCGGTCAATACAATTGTTTCTGATCTAAAAATAATCAAGAAAATGATTGTAAATAAAAGGTTGTTGATAGAGAAAGACAATAGTAGCCTGATGGAGGAAAAGGTGGTTCTATCCAGTATCAATTGAAAGAGGACTGCAGTTTTGTGTTCTAATTAAAGAGAAGAAATAAAAGTCGGAATTCAAAATGCCCTGCATGCATAAAATAGAGTGCAAAGCAACCTAACAACAAGAAAAGGTGCAGGAATTAAAGTAGCTAGCACTAAAAGTAGATTTTTTAACCAATGGCCACTTGTAGGTAAGAACGAATTATCCCAATTTTTTCAATACATAATTACTTTGGGAAAACTATACTTCATATGATATATAGCTATGTCTAAAATATGGAACCAAATGCAAGATGATGACTGTAAAAAAGATCATAGAGAAATGTGGGTGACAAAGATCAGACACACAATAGCTAATCATTCAAAGGGAATAAGCCAACCATACCCATAATATCGATCCTTTATATTTTGTTGGGACAGCTCTCCAGTTTCAGGCATCTCATGTCTGTAAGGGCATTCAGAACCTCTAGTGCATTCACCCCTAATATAGAAACTACAAACATGTGCACGGTTCCTCTTGTAATACGGTGTAGTTCTTTGAAGCTTCAAATAGTATCATTTGGCCGTGCCTTACCAAATGGGACTCATAATCTATACCAGATCTAGCCTGCATGGTCAATATTAAACCAAATTAGCATAAAGCAAGTAAGAAACAGCATAGCTGGAAAGACCTGCTAAGCGATCAAACTGGAAGTTTATAATTACTTGAATCTTCATGAAATTTAATTCATTGTATATGTAGAACTTGTGAAATATTTTACCATTTCTCTCAAGTTATCTCTTATTCAAATTAATAAAATCACATCTCTCCTATTAGAGAGAGTTAATATTTCTTTGTTCAAATTTTCATCCTCCACCCTTCAAAGAAATTAAAATCTCATTCTTTCAAATGGACATGCTTCATTATATTAAAATTTAAAATTAATTAGACGTGAAAACAAAAGTGAGAGGAAAACAATATTCCATTCATACATTTATAGAACCATGTAGGTCGACGTCAAAATGGAATACTGTCTGACCACAAACAATAACATAAAACTAGTTTATAACAAAACATCAAGATAGTTGAATAGCATACCACATTTTTCACAGTGAAAGAAATTCTCCCGACCACAAACTCTGAAATTTGTATAACAAAAAAACTTGTCTTGAGAAACTTAACACAGACAGCTGAATTGCATAAGAATACGCAAAAAGCACACTAACCTGCAGAACCACATGCATCAAAATGAAACTTCTTCTTCCTGGTCTGCATTCATAACAGATACTATTAGTATATAGGATAAAAAATCACAAAGACATAGAGAGGAGAGAAAAAATACCATGGCCTCGTTGTGGCAATGGCGACAGGTAAATGTTATGGTTTCTGCTTTATGATTTCTCATTTCCAAGGATTCAATGCTATTGGTGGCAAACGAATCCTAAATTCGAATGTTTCTTTTTCATTGTCCTTTTTCAGTCCTTGTCCACATAATTACTTCTGCTACCCATTTAGTCGCCCAAGCCAGAATCTTCAACATTTCGTTTCAATCGCTTACCAGAAATCACCACAGGAGCAAAGTCCATCTTTGAAGTGATGGTAACGATTAACATCTCTAATAGTTATTTCCCTTCCCATAATTTTCGATATGAACTTGATTGCCACATGACAGTCCTCACAAACTCGAAGATTCTTGGTAATCAAGAGCCTGGTTCCTGCAGCTGTGCTGATGAGTCCAAAGGCAATGGCTAGTCTTTCACTGTGGCTGCACACCATATCAACCTTTTCATCATCCTCTACATCATGGAAAACTGAACTGGTCTGTGGTGCATAGCCAGCTTCCTTCATTAACTTCCCTATCCTCTTTAACTCTGCATAGATTGCTTCAAACTTGGGATGGGAAGTATCTTCTGACAAGAAGGCATGAACTTTGTTTTTCACTTCTATCCAACTACAAGCAATGCTTTTCTTCAACCCCCTATCCATCATGAGATCTCTCATCCTTGCAACTCCTTCCCATTTACCTGCTTGGGCATACATGTTCGATAGAATTACAAAATTCCCACCATCATCAGGTTCGAGCTCGGATAGCTTCTCCAACGCAAGCTCACCCATCTCCACATTGCCATGGATTTTGCAGGAGTGAAGCAGGGCACCCCAGACACCAGCATCAGGCTCCACTCTCATTTCCATTATCAGATTGTAAGCTTCTTCCAAGTGACCACAATGGCCAAGTAGGTCAATCATACAAGTGTAATGCTGAACAGTAGGATCTATAAGGCAATCAATCACCATGGATCTGAAATACATCTTCCCTTCATCGAGCAACCCTCCATGGCTGCAAGCTGCTAGAACGCCAACAAAAGTTATATAATCAGGCATAGCTTTCTTCTTCATTTCTTCAAACAAGTCCAGAGCTTCAGTAGCATGACCATGCATTGCATACCCAGTAATCATGGTGTTCCAAGAGACTACCCTCTTCTTGTTCAGCATCTCGAACAGACTTCTAGCAACCTTTACAAAGCCGCTCTTGGCATACATATCTACCAAAGCGGTTTTTACCTTGTCATTTAACCCAAATCCATGTCTCCAACTGTACCCGTGAAGCTCTTTTCCTTGAGGAAGAGTTGCACTATCAGCAGAAGCTGAGATGGAGATGACAAGTGTCCCCTCGGTGGGTTTCACTTCTGCAAACGCCATTTCTCCACAGAGAGATAGGGAATCACCTGGTTGCCCATTCTGTGAATAAGCTGCGAGCATCGAGTTCCAACACACCGCATCTCTCTCAATAATTTTATCAAACACCTGGCGAGCACTTTCCACACAGCCACACTTCGCATACATATCAATTAGGGCCGCACCAACAAACACATCAGTCTCCAGCCCAGTGCGTATGACATGTTGGTGAATCTTCTTTCCCTCTTCCATGACAGAAAGAGCCGAGCAAGCCTTTAAGACAAATGGGAAGGTGAATTTATCTGGGGCAAACCCATGATCTTGCATTTGATAGTAAAGTGAAATTGCAGCCTCATACGGCCCATTCCATGCATAACCTCGTATCATAACATTCCAGAGAAACAAATTTCGTTTGGAAATTCTATCAAATAGGAGATGGGCATTCGTCAAAGAGTTGCAGGCACCATAAAGACTAACCAGTTTGGTAGCCAATAGAGGGTTGAATCCAAGACCCACTTGGAATATACGTGCATGAAGCTGTTTTCCAGGCTCTATCGCCTTCTGGACAATGCAAGATTGGAGGAGAGAAGCATAGTAAGAAGTCGACGCCTGCTTGAAAGCAGGCTCGAGAGCTGGTCTTGACGATGGGGAGTAGAAATGGGACAACTGAGATGAAGAAGATGAAGTGCAGAACACAGATTTTGAGAGAAACGAGCACGGAGAAATTCTCTTTGGGTGCAACACAAGGTGGAGATGCATTCGACCTGTAGATTCTTACATATATACAAAATAAATTTTGAGAGAGATGGATCGTGGAACCGGAACGGTAAAATGAGAAAAAAACAAAAGGAAATTTAAAAACGTCGCCGCTGCCGCCGAGAGAAAGACAGTGGGAAGAATGTGGGATTAAGAGAAAGAGAGGTTGAGAAATGGTGAAGGGAGGAGATAGAAAGAGGGTTTTAGCCACAACAGGATCCACGAAAGAAAAATGAAAAATCAGAACGTAAAGGGAGCGGAGAACCGATTTGGAGAAGATTGATTTCAGAAGATGAAAATTGAAGGAGAAGAAACCGATTTGAAGATAAAAATTGGAAAGGAAGAAACAGAAATTAAGGCGAAGATGACAACTCTGTACTACAATAAAATCTCCATCCCCAAAATCAAGATCTCTTTTGTTTAACCTTACGAAATATACACATAGATATCTAAAAATAAATAAATTAAAGAACGAAAAGCATTGGACCGGGCGCGAACCTCGAGCTCATCGAGTTCTTGGATTTGGCTTCTTCTTTATCTGCCGCCGGGCATTGCTCAGCGTTTTCACGCAGGGCAGGAGGAGTTGATGGAGGCACCAATGTTAAGGAAGGGAGGGAAGAAGAAGCTCTCGTCTGCATTCAGATAAGGAAGATATCACGTTCATAATCAGCTCTCGTCTGCATTCAGATATCACGTCCAATTAATCAGAGTTACGTCTAAATCATATAGTAAGCCGTGAATTGCAAAAGAGCACAACTCCAGCTACCATCATCATCCATTACACTCCCACATATTTCATACATGTCAACATATAAAATTCATAAACAGTCAACAGAAACCATCTGGGTGGGTGTTCAAACAGAAGGACTTATTCGAAAATTTATGTGCCTAATTCAAGAACGGGATCGAAGTATCTCGCGGGGTTGGGGGTAGTTAAATAAGATAAATAATGAACGCACCATGCGAACGTAGGGGTTATCACCGAGGCAAGATTCGCAGATGATGGGGAAATCAGAGCGTTCCCACCCATCAGCTTCCAGATCCCTCAGCAACAGATTCGCCATGGAAATCTCCAAATCACGCCGAAATGGAGAGACCTAGCAGATGATTTCGGTTTGTAGAGTTAATTTGTTGCTGAAGGTGAGGGGGCATGCTGATCTGCTGCTACCATGGGAGAACCGAGAGTGGGGCGGAGATGGAAGGCGAGAGATTTTAGACGAACGCAAGAAGAAACTAGGGATTAGAGGAACGCCGTATGACTGCTAGAGCTTCTTCGTTTTGTAAACATAGAGTATAAACCGAATCCAATATTTTTTCAGGTGTACAAAATCTTCAATATAATCCGACCAAATCGTCCGGTTTCGGTTGTTTGTTTACCGGTTTTTAATCACCGTTGCCTCGTTGAATACGGGTCAGTGGAAACCGGGTTTGATTACTTTATTTGGATCCAGCTACATTTTTAATTATAAATAAATTTTTTTGGTGAAATACATTTTTTATCATTGAGTTGGATGATAGGTTCCTATTTGATCCATTAATTTTAAAAAGTGACCTAGGCTCTGATCTTTAGAAAATAGTTTTGAAAGGTTCCCGAGTCAAGAAAGCAATTAACGGAAAAGAAAGTAATTTAAGAAGTGTTTTTTATTTGATTTCTTTGTGTTCACAGCTCTCTCACCTTAAATATACCGGTGAGAGGACTAAAATTAGAAATAAAATAAATTATTCACCTTAAATATAGGGGTGAGAGAACTAAAATTAGAAATAAAATAAATTGAATAATTTGTATAATAGTAGTTACACAAATATTAACAATATCAATTTGAATTTTGAGAAGATTACGGGGTTGGTCCAAAACCAACTTGGTGAGCTTACTTGCACTTTATAACATCCGGCAAATAAGGGGGTGAGAAAAATAGCTCAAATTTGGAACGCAGATACGCAAATTGAGAGTTGGCAAGAGATTTGGTGAGGCCGTCAACGGCTTGATCAGAGAGATCATACCGAACATCAAGGTGGTTATTAAGGACCTAGTCACATACATAATGAATATTGATCTCAATGTGTTTGGTGTGCGCATGTACCATTGGTGACAACCTAAGGCACCAGCCCTGAGATTATCACACCAAAGTATCAGTGTAGTGGAAAGAGAGAAGTCAATCTCTTGAAAAAGTTGTCGAACCCAAGTGATTTCAACTGAGGCATGGGCCAGAGCCCGATATTCGAACTCAGTGCTGGACCGAGAAATATCATTATGCTTCTTCGAGGGTTAGGATATCAATGAAGCACCAAGGAAAACACAGTATGTAGTAATATACTTGCGATCGTCAATGCTAACGGCTCAATTAGGTTTTGTAGGTACTGCAGGTTTAGTTTGGAGAGTTTATCGTCAATATGTTTTGCTTGACTAAGTAAGAGACACATAGACAAGTGGTCAATTTGAATGTTGAGGAAGTAGCTAAGTTGATCTAGATACTTGAGGACAAATCGATTGTCTAGCATACAAATGAACTTATCAATGAATGTGATGTTATTTCCTACAAGAATAGTGTCATCAACATAGATAAGAAGGAGAATAATTGTATAGCGGTAGTAGAGAGAGGCATCAGATTTAGAGTGTTGGCAGCCCAAGATACAACACGTAGTTTAACTCATCATTTCATGCCCACGGTGCTTGTTTGAGGTCATTTATTGCCTTATTTAGTTTGCAAATGTGATTAGGAAACGTGGAGTGTTAGAGACCCGCGTTGATTTGGTTGTGACCAATCATGGACAGTGGTGGTAGCCCATAGTGTGGGTTTAAAAATTCCGAACTTTCCACAGTTGATCATATGATGAAAGTTCTATACTAGCAGGTGAGTCGGGTCTGGCGAGGCCACTACATAGTCTAATAAGCCACAATCACGATCTTACTTACTATTTTAAACAATTTTCATTAATCTTCACGATTCTTATCAAAATTTTCGTGGACATCGATATTAACACATAAACGTTACTAATATTTTGTAGATACGATAATAGAAATCGATATTAACACATAAACGTTACTAATATTTTGTAGATACGATAATAAAAATGACTCAATTATAGGATATAGCTTAATTAAGTTATATAATTAATGTTTCATTTATTAATTCAATCAATTCTTATTAATATCCTCTGTAATTTTCATAACTTTTCTTTTAGATTTCCAAAACATTGATATTTACATATATTACTTATATTTCTATATATGAGAATTAAAAATGGTAAATTTCAACTTAATTTAGCCCCAACTAAAGTTTTTTTTCCAAATAATTTCCAATATTTTTCATGATTTTTATGATTTTCTCGAAATTTCCATCGGCATCTATCAAATTGAGACCTCGACATTTCGACAATATCAACCTTTCGAATCTTGATTGAGATATGTTGATAAGCATTTACAAACACTAGTTAGAATCACGTGTATTTGCATGTGATTTAAAAATTTTGGGACGTATTTTCTTTTTTTTTTTTGTAAAATTTCAAATTTGAATGAATATACTTTTCGTTGAGGTTAAATATTATTTTTTTTACATCAATTTAAAAAGAAACAAAAATGAGAAAATGATAGAGAACATATAGATAATTAAAATTTAATTACATAGATTGCCGTTCAAATGAAAGTTGTTAAGTAAAATTGTTACCTGGTTAATTGTTTGATCTTTTGTGAATGGTTTGATTTACAAAGAAAGTAAAATAAATATATTTAATAATTATTATATAAGTTAAATAAAAAAAAATTAAAGAAGTATATAATAAATTAAATTTGGATTAAATAAGAATCTCAGATAATTTTGATTTGCATTTTGAAAAGAATTATGAATTAAATTTAAAAAATAATTGAGATTGTGAGATTAAGTGATAATTTATGAGATGAGGTATTTGACCGTGTAATCCTAAATGTTGGTGGAAGTAAGAATGTACTAAGTATTTGACTCTACTACCACGTGCTATGTACGTATGATTTTTCAATTCAATATTATATTATATTAACATAGTAAAAGATTTATAAAAAATCATTATTTATTGAAAAAAAGAACGGCGAAAAGAAAGCACTTCTATAAATTAATAGAATATTAATGTATCTTGAATTTCAATGGTGAAATAACGGTGGAAGAAAACTTCAGTTTGTAGTTCCAGAAAGTATAAAAGTTGTAATCCTTTTGAAATTTCTCGATTAAAGCTCTATAATTAAAGATAAAAATTTTAAAAGTGAAATAGAATAATTTTCTATTTAATATTTTTAAATTCCATACATTAATAAACTTTTTTTAGCACCATACGTTAATAAACTTAATGATACATTTAAATTTTCATCTATTCAAAGTTAAATTTTAAAAAATTATATTCCACTTAATAAAAATAATTTTTCTATTTAACATTTTTAAATTCCATACATTAATAAACTTTTTTTTAGCACCATACATTAATAAACTTAATGATACATTTAAATTTTCATCTATTCAAAGATAAATTTAAAAAAATTATATTTCACTTAATAAATTTTTTTATTGAATTTGTAGTATAATTGCATTATGAACTTAGCAAAATTTTTTAGAAACAAAATACGCATAATATTTTTAAAAGTTAATGGTACTTATTATTATTATTATTTAGTATGTAGGGGTGGGGATCGAACTCACAACCTCTTGGTTAGAGATTATGCCAATTACCGTTGAGTTATGCTCACTTTGACTTAATGGTACTTATTTGAATCCATATTATATTCATTTATGTATTTAATTAATAATTATAGTACATTATATACATGTAGGAGATAAATAAGTTGTATGATTTCAACCTTCCATTTTTTATTTTAATTAAATATAAAATCATAAATTATTAGATGTAAATAAGCCAAACTTTTCATATTCAACCTCTTCGTATTCATAACTTTCACATTATTATTAATAAAAGTTATTAAAAACAAAAAAAAATGGCATGTTTAGTAAATTTGAAAATTGATAAAGGGACATCCTGGTTTCCAATTAGGTCGTTCCATCCAGGGTCTTACTCTCGGCTTCCCGCCTATACCGACTCTTTCTCTCTTTCTTTTCTCTCTCATGGAGTAAACTCCTCTCTGAATCTGGGGGTGGAGGAGAAGATGGATCTAACATCTCTCTAAGGTTATATTCTTTCCTTTTGATTCTTAACCTATATACTAAATAAATCCAATTTAGGAATCTTTCTTATTCAATCTCTTGATAAAATCTAGCTATCCATTCTCTAGAAATCATGATAAAGGCGTGGTTAACCTTCATGATTGAGAATTTATAGTTAGGTGATATGAAGATGATTGAATATAGATCGATTGATCGAAGAATTCGATTTATTTAAGAGATAGATTATTATCAAAATAAAAGATTATGAGCTTAGTAAGATCTTATTTCCATCTCCTAGAAATCTCCAGATTCCCTTTTCCCCCTCTTATGCTCTCTAAGCTCCTTTCGAAAATCTCTCCCCATTCCCAGCCAGTCGTCGATACAACTTTTTCTTCCTCCTCCTCTTCTACCAAGCAAAAATCAGAAGATGATTTTTCAAAGATTTTAGCTGAGCATAATTCAGCTGAAGCCCATCTGGCTAAAGTTGAAAATCGCCTCAAGAATTGGTCTATCCCCAAGATAGATCCAAACCAGGTATACAAAATAAATACTTTCAATTTCTCCCAGTAGGATGTTATTATTATCACCGAGGAGAACGTGGCCACGAATGATGAATTCACGGAGATCACCCTTCTCCCTGAAGAAACTCTCTTCAAAGTCAGGAACAAATTCAAATACCTCCATATAGGATGCGTTCAAGTGGCTTTGAAGCCTCTCTTCAGAGAAGGCCTAGATGTCCCAGTCTATCTCGCCCTACGAGATAAGAGGCATCTTAACTTCACTCCCTCTGTGCTAGGGATCGTCGAATCAAATCTGGTTCAAGGACCAGTTTACTTCAACTGCAAACCAGGACTTACCGTCTCCCTTCAAGACAAGAACATTATGGACGTACTATGTCTAGATGTTCATTCCGAAGGACTGGAGCTAAAAGACGGATCTCTTCCGTTTGCTGTTTCATACCGCATCTATTACAAATTGATGCATACCAACCTTTCTTCAAAAGCACTTGGTGTCTCTCCAAAAGGTTACACCATGCTAATGGAAGTCAATCTCGAAAAATCTTCGATGACCATTCCGAAGATGCTTCGATGGGATGAAATCTCTAGACACACTGTCTGGAGACTTCAAGGAGTATCAGCCCCCCTAGAAGGACTAATACGGAGACATCAATCACCGAGTTTCCAGATGGAAATGTCGAAGTACAATTCAATTCTGAGGCAAGATACCCCAGAATTAGAGAAGTCATGAGCAGCCGTCCAAGCGTATCTTCAGATGCAAGGTCGGTAAGCACTATTAATAGATCTTTTAAAATATCTGAATCCATGCGAGCGTCAGTTGATTTCACTCATCTAATCCCTGACGTTCACTATGAAGAAGGATCACTCTCCCCAACTCAATCCGACATGGAAAAGAGAACTGAATCCGCCTTCAACCAAATAAACGTGATCTCAAAACCTGAGAAATGTTATGAGGAACTATACAGCAAATACATCGATATGTGGATTGTTGCACCAAAAGAAACAAGGAAACCTGTCATGACCCTTGACGATTTCACCTCAAAGATATAAGAACGAAAGCTGGTTAGGAACGAAGCTCTAATAAAAAAGCTCCAGGCCGATGGACAGGTAGCAGTCATAAGAAATGACACTGTCTGGGTCACAACAAGAGGCAAAGAAATAGCTTCCACCTTTCCTCCGGAAGAAAAGCTACCTTCTCTCACCCAGTAATACATGCCATAAAGATGGTGTTTTCACCCTATAAGACGATAGATGAAGACAAGGTTCAGAAAGTTGGTGTTCGAGAGATTAAGAACATCCAACATCAACTCAACTACTCAAATAAGATCCTTTCAGAGGTATCTAAAGCTGTAGAAAGAATCGAGAATCTGGTTCTTCCTACCATCTCCAAAATATCAGGGATCCCACCCGTAGATCCTGCCAGCCAATCTTTCAACCAAATAGTTTTAAGATTGGACCTCTCAAATAAGACCCCTCAGATCTTTTTGCTGAGATCAACAGAAGACTTTCTTCTTTGTCCCTTAATAAAGGAGACTCTTCTCAACAGACTGAGGCGACCAAGAGTATAAATGTAGTGGCTACTATACCAACTACATCTCAGGCCTCATCCTCAACAATACTTCCGGTCACCATGCACACGGAAGTAAAGAATCAATATCCTAAACCATCTCCTCCGGATATGGGATGTGACGATCTCCGCCATGATCAACGATCTTATGACGGATCTTCTATAATCACTTGGAATATCGATGGGTATTCTGAAGCTTAAATGATGAATACATTTCAAGAAATGATGATGGCAGCCACTGCCTTCAGCACCAAGAAGCCGGTTTTACAGACAGCCCAAATCCTTATTTCGGGTCACTTCGGAAACCTAAGGAGCTGGTGGCATAACCAGCTAACCGACAAAGATAGAACGAAAATCCTGACGGCGACTAAATCGGTTGTCAAGCAGGAAGGTTCTAATGCTATGCAGATTGATGAGCCAGATATGGTAAATCAATTAATCTACTCCTGAATTCACCTTCAGAAAAATCCAAGAGTCAGAAACAACAGAAGGAGAAACCTCCTCAAAACCTGAGCAAACTTTACAAATTGGTTCACCAAGTGGGATCAATTACATCAGTAAAGTTCAAAATCAGAAGTGGATGTCCAAGATTATATTCAAAATCAGAGACTTCCAGTTGGAAACATTCGCTCTTATCGACTCTGGAGCCGATCAGAACGTTATTCAAGAAGGATTGGTCCCTTCAAAATACTTTGAAAAAACCAAAGAAGTCCTCAGCGGAGCCGGCGGGAATCCGTTGAATATCAAATACAAATTATCAAAGGTCCACATCTGCAAAGACGACGTGTGCCTCATCAACATCTTCATCCTGGTTAAAAACCTTAATGAAGGAGTCATACTAGGTACCCCTTCTTAACTCAATTATATCCTTTCTCAGTCACTGATAAAGGAATAGTATCAAAGAAGTTCAACAAGGAGATTATCTTCGAATTCAGTCAGCCGATAATTCCAAGATATATTTCATCAATTGAAGAAGACATTAGTCTTTATATCAACAGTATCGCAAAGAAGGAAAAACAGATTGAATTCCTTCAAGATGATATAAAGATCTGCAAGGTGGCAATACAAATCAATGTGTCATCCGTTCAGCAGAAAATTCAAAACTTCCTGAGAAAGCTTGAAAAGGAAGTTTGTTCAAATATCCCAAATGCCTTCTGGGATAGGAAGAAACATATGGTGAATCTGCCATATGTAGATGGATTCCAAGAGGCCAAAATCCCTACCAAGGCTCAGTCTATTCAAATGAGCAAAGATCTGGTTAGAACATGTACCGATGAGATAACAGATCTTCTCAAAAAGGGACTAATCAGTCCTTCCAAAAGCCCATGGTCATGTTCGGCCTTTTATGTAAACAACTAGGCCGAAAAAGAACGTGGAATTCCTAGGCTCGTAATAAACTACAAGCCTCTCAACAAAGTCCTCAAATGGATTAGGTATCTTATACCTAATCGACAGGATTTATTAAAAAGGATCACTTCTGCAAATGTGTTCTCAAAGTTTGATTTAAAATCTGGGTTTTGGCAAATTCAGATTCATCCAAGTGACCGTTACAAGACGGCCTTTAATGTTCCATTCGGACAGTATCAATGGAACGTCATGCCATTCGGATTGAAGAATGCTCCATCCGAATTTCAGAAGATTATGAACGATATCTTCAACAAATACCAAGAATTCACAATAGTCTACATTGATGATATTCTGGTATTCTCAAATACTGTAGATCAGCACTTCAAGCATCTCCAGTTATTTCTCAATATTATCAGAACAAATAGTCTTGTGGTCTCACAGCCAAATATTAAGTTGTTCCAAACAAAGGTTAGATTCCTCGGTTATGATATTAATCAAGGGACTATCAAACCAATCCAACGGTCTCTGGAATTTGTGGATAAATTTCCAGATGTCATACAGGACAAAACACAACTACGGCGATTTTTGGGTTGTGTGAATTACATTGGAGACTTTATTAAAGATCTTCGTACAATCTGTCGGCCACTATATGACAGATTGAAGAAGAATCCAAAGCCTTGGATTGTAGAACATACACGAGCAGTCCAATCCATCAAATCACTGGCGAAAAGCATCTCATGCTTATCTCTAGTGGATGAACAGGCAAACCTCATAATTGACACCGACGCTTCAGAAATCGGTTACGGCGGTGTTCTCAAACAGGAAGTTAACGGAAAAATCTTCATAGTCCGTTATCATTCAGGAATCTGGAATAGTGCCCAGAAAAACTATTCCACGGTAAAGAAAGAAGTATTAGCAATAGTGCTTTGCATTCAGAAGTTCCAGGGAGATCTTATCAACAAAGATTTCACCGTAAGAACAGATTCAAAAGCAAGCAAATACATCTTTGAAAAAGATGTAAAGAATTTTGTCTCAAAGTAGATCTTTGCAAGATGACAGGCCATACTGTCTTGCTTTGATTTCAAAATCGAGCCTATAAAAGGAAGCGAGAATTCCCTTGTTGATTACCTCTCAAGAGAACATCTCTTAAAGACCCACAAATCAGCTCTGATCTCTCTCCCTTCCAATGGAACCTCCTCCCGGCCGGAGACGGCCAAACTCTTAGCGGCCTCCGCTGCAAAGCAATCAGCGACCTCCGTCGCCGAGAAATGAATCATCCATTTCTCCTCAAACAATAGCATCCTCTTCAAGGACTGCTATCTCAAAGGGCAAAATGCCCATTACTCAAACATCTGTACCATCTCCGATGAGTGCAGAGAATTATGCCATGGATATCCAGTTTGAAACGGTATCCAGGCGCCAGCCAGGTTCTTCCCAGAGAACCTTGACTATCCAATCAGGCTCTCCGAGCCTTCCAACTCCCTCAAGTACGTTGTTACGCCCCTTCGGCAATACAACGAGAAACAGGCGCCCTGTTAAGGCAGCAGCAGCTCCAAAACCTACGATTCCGAGGAATCCTTCCTCGTTTTCTCAAATCGTCAGGCCAAAGGTTTACCAGCCCAGGCCGCCAATTTATGGTTATTTCACCAAAACAACCCTGGTGGACTCAACCATTGAATCAGAGTTCGACGGACCTTCGGTCCAAGAAGTCTGTAGTCAAATATTTCCTCATGGCTTTAACTTCCTGCCAGAGGATCTTCAAAAGACCCGAACTTATTATGAGTTTATTCTGGTAGATTCAAAATCTGCAGAGATAACTCATATTCCAGACAGAAATGATCCTTCTAGGACCATTTACTCAAAACTCAAGATCTTCCGCATCCTTACCCCTTCCTCCTGGAAACAGGGTATGTTTGTAGGGAAGAAACTGACGGCAACCTTTCAACCTCAGACATACAACTACCTCGACTACATGAAAGTGTGGTACATTGTTTTCTGGTTGCAATGTTACAACCACTCTTGGTTTGTGACTTTTTGTAAGCAAGCTTACAAATCGCACTTTCCAAATTGGTTTCAAACTTGGTGGACATATTTTGGACTGTCCGAGGAAATTCTTCTGGTGGAAGTTCGGAGATCGTACCACCTGTTCCAACAAAGTATCTATTTGTCTCCCCTCTCTAAGACGTTTAGATTTGCTTTGTATTTTCAAATACCATGGATCTTTTGCTGGAATTTCCAGCTAGGACCCAGTGGAAACTTCAAAGCGTTGAGCAAAGCTTTACGCATCAAATGGTGGGAAAAATTCGATTATTTCTACCTAGAATCTGACAAGATGAAGGATTGGTTGAAAACCAACGTTCATCTTCAAGACATGACAAGGCAAGAAGATGAGAGCTTCCTTCTGGCCAAGAATGCTGTCATGAGCTCGCTAGCTGGGGCCGGATCCCAAGCCGACTTCAACTCAATACTCAACACAGTCGCGGTTCAGATCTCTGATCCAGACGACGTTCAGACAGACGTTGACTCTTCCGCCTCTATCAACAATGATGCCGTAGACGACGAAGAATACTTCGATCCCTTCGAAGGATACGACATCAACGACCCATATCTAGATTCACAGCCTAGCTGAGACTAGATATTTCAAATGTTTAATTTAATTTTCTTATTGTAAATTATGTAAATTAATTTGTTTAAATTTCGTTTTGAATTTTAGATAAGATCATTGTATTCCGATCTTATCGTCACTATCTCAGTCTGTTTTTGTGAAGGACTTGCAGAAGAAATTTAGTTGCAGTAGATGACAAGCTTCTGATGTGGAGTAACCAACCACAAGGTAACGCAGGTAGCGTATAGGATTGACTCAGTTGAGAGGATTCCATATCTCATAAGGCAACCCTGATCGAAAATCGATGGTGTTCCTTGGGCAGTATAGGTGGGAAGCCGAGAGTAAGACCCTGGATGGAACGACCTAATTGGAAACCAGATAAGCCTTTACGATTGATATACAGAATCCGCAATCCTCGCTAAATCAGGAGAAGCGGTGTGACTTCGACAGATTTCTAAAGCAAGCATCCAGTCCAAAAACAGTCATATCAGCTTTTATTTTCTAACTTTTCTTTATTTTGTCAGTTTGGCCACGCTTATCTTTACTTTTTTAAAGTAGATTCCAAAGAGATAAGATGCCAGTCAAGGACTTGTCTTGTCGGCCATACTTTATCTCTTTAGGTTGTATCAAATTATGTTGAGACAAGTGTCAAGACAATAGTAAGAAATCAATAATTGTACCCTGGTGCAATTATCGGTTCTCTTCTATAAATAGCACTTGGTTTCGAACGTCATGCCATTCGGATTGAAGAATGCTTCATCCGAATTTCAGAAGATTATGAACGATATCTTCAACAAATACCAAGAATTCACAATAGTCTACATTGATGATATTCTGGTATTCTCAAATACTGTAGATCAGCACTTCAAGCATCTCCAATTATTTCTCAATATTATCAGAACAAATGGTCTTGTGGATTTGTTATCTCAACAGACACTTTAACTCGAACAATCGTGTCTCTCGTAGAAATTTAAAGGGCAAAATAAGTATATATTAAAAAATTGGGGGCAAAATAGAAAGACAAAGATTCTCCTCCATAGCCCCATTTAGATATAGTATAGATATAAATTATAGATTATAGACTTAAAAACAAAAATAATAAAAAGTTTCATCAACATGTAATCTCTTCCCCTGAACCCAGTGTATATATATATATATATATCTCTTTTTTTTCAAATAACTCAAAGGAGTACTTACTTGTGTTTCCTTCTAAAAAAACATCTTTAAAAAAAATGACATGTTTAATAAATTTGAAAATGGATATAGGGATATAATGATAAAAAAAGTTTCTCCGATATTGTAACATTTTAATATATTATAGATTATAGACTTAAAAATATCTTTCTTTGATTATATATTATAAATATCTTTCTTTGATTTTTGTATTGTTTGATTTATTCATAGACTTAATATATAAATTATTTTATATAAGTCATTATCTATCATTTTTTATGTTTTCAAAAGATAATTCAACCTCACAATATTAGATCAAATTATACCTCACCATTTGAAGAGTAAATGATTATTCAATTTATTCGTACAAATAAATATTAATTTCAATTTCTTCATTTACATTTTGTATATTTGTCCTTCACAGTTTCACATTTCAAATTTCAATTAAATAATATTTATGTTTATGAAGAATATTCCAAATTTCTCTATAACTTAACATAACAACTTGAATTTTTGTTACTTGCCAGTAATATGTAGAATAATTTAAATATAAAATAAGAAATCCACAAGAAATCCAAAAGTAGTTATAATCATGAAAACAATGATCCAAAGATATAAATAGGAACATTGAATATATACTCTACCTTTTCATCTAAAATTAATTTATGTATTCGCAAATGTTGGTTTTGGCATGTTTCAATATTTCCTGAACAAAACTTATAGTTTCCATTCTTTTTGGAAAGGTATGAATTATTTGATAAAAGAAAAGATCTTTGTAGACATTTTGGGAGAAAAAAATAATACAAAATTTGTTATAGTATCACAATAGTTTTATTTATTTTTATGAATGCTCTGTAAAGGAATAGACACATTGTTTCGTCCAACAGTCATACCTCTCGATCAATCACACCTATGTGGGAAGAGACAGTGTATAAAAGGCAAAATGAGAAAGTAAAGATTATCCTCCATCGCTCAATTTAGATATGGTATAGATTTGTTTATAAAGGAATCTGAAACCACGAATCTTCCTTGACTAACAAAAAGTTTGGTAGAAGAACACGGGGAAGGTTTTTCAATGGTTGTTTTGTTTTTGACAAGGAGGAAAATTATAATTTAACCTTTTGCAAAAAGAAAAAGTCTGTAATTTGTCCGATATATATTCTTCAAAAGATTGTAATTTAACATTTGCAAAAAATACAAAAAATTAAAATTTAACCCTTTACAAATAAAATAAAAAGTAGTTTTTTTTTAAGAAAAAAAAAGTAGTTTAACCGACGTATGTATACTCTTAAAAATATTGTAATTTAACCGATATAAAAAAATTTGTAGTTTAACCTTTTGCAAAAAAAAAAAAAAAAATTGAGTTTCTTTTTTTTTTTTTTTTTAAATTTTAAATTTAACATATAATGTATTATGGAAAAGCAACATGGAATATTTTTGAGTTCCGAAGTAGATGCAGTCACGATTTGGTTGTTGGCTGCGTATCAAACCGGAGAATGGAGTGGAACGTTCTCTCGGCTTGATACTTTCCGCACTCCTCACTCCAAAACCCGCCAAAATCGACACAATCAAATTCAGGCAAAATTCCGCGTCGAAATTCAGAATCTGGAACAGAGCTGAACTCCGGTGGCTGAACTCGTGACACGAAATGGATCCAATTGTTGCAACGAAGGAGCTATCGTTTCGCGTCGGCTTTTCCGGCCACAGCGGCCATCTCAGAATCGAGCCTCTTGCAACTGTGGAGCGCCCCAGCCCTGTTAGATCGCTCCCGGATTTCATACTTGTAAGCAGTGCTTTGTTTTATAGTATAGCCCTCGCGGAAGCTTACGGTCAGTAGGTGTCTGCGTATAGTTTTTGAATATTTACGTGTAAAATTATTTCTAGGGTTTATCAGTATTATACAATTCTTCTTCATTTTTTAGTATGTGGGTTTTAGCTCAATGAGGAGAAATGCAGCCATAAAAGATAAATAAATGAATTCGAATACAATGAGCCGTCAAACTAAAAGAACCATGGACAACGGCACCAAGAAACCACAAGGCTCTACCGAAAAAACCCTAAAGCAACCGTAGCCACCTAAACAAAGGAGAAGAAGCAGTTAAAAAAAAACCACTTGGAACAGGCGACACCCAAAGAAAAAGACCATTAAACATCAAACAATTTCAAAAAGAAATTTTAAGGAATATACTGCCGTTTCCTGAGATAAAATCGAATGCATTAGCAAAATATCCTTGTTAATAGCCGATTTGACTCTTATTCTTCTATTGCCATAAACTGGAGAAAAATACTTTCCGATGCTTTCCTTTGGCGTAGAAAAGGTCTCATACTCTTCATTCCCTTTCGATAAAACAGGAGAGATTGAATAAACGCCTAAGTTTCCATCAATAATCAGATGAGGAGATTTCAAACTTGCAAAAGAGGAAGCCCCATTGGATTTCTTATTAGAAGTCGGAATAGAAAATTGAAACACTTCCTCCCCAAAATTAGAAATGAAGGGCCTGTTTGGTAACATGTCCATTTCTTGTTTATGTTTCCTTCTTTTTTTAATAAAGAAAAATTCCTTATGTTTCCTTCGGTGGAGTGC
Source organism: Momordica charantia (assembly GCF_013281855.1). Taxonomy (NCBI): domain Eukaryota; kingdom Viridiplantae; phylum Streptophyta; class Magnoliopsida; order Cucurbitales; family Cucurbitaceae; genus Momordica; species Momordica charantia. The sequence continues at coordinate 1,727,818 of NW_028275161.1, read as the reverse complement.
TTCAGCTTGGCTAAGTTTAAAGCGTCTCAATGGTGTGCTCTATCCAATCTTTTTGCTAATTATTCTCCAAACATGATATATGTTAATTGGGGGGCTTTCATTTTCCCTAGTTAGACATACATAGGATGATACTCTGTCTTTTTATTTTTACTATTCTGGATTGTATCTTTTTATTTTATGTTTTTTCACTCCCTTGGGAGTGTGTATCTTTGAACATTTTATGTTCCTTTTCATCTATCAATGAAAAGTTCGTTTCTTGTTAAAAAAAAAATTGCATACCATGACACCCATGGAAACAAGAACGATAAAACAATATTTTTATTTATGTTTTGAAATAAATTGGAAATGACAACAAGAAACAAGAAAATTCGGTTTCTCAAAGCCAGGAAATGATCACAATAAAAACATTTTTAATTTCCAAATCACTCCTCGTATTGGAGGATTAATCCAATCTCCAGCTGGATTCTTCATACAAGAGGAAACCGAAAAATCTTCATAAGCTTCTACTTCCAAAAGTTTAGCGAGCAGACCCACCTCATTGAAGTTTGCTTCAGGAAACTCAACATCAGAATGAAATACTTTTTCGGGCACCACAAAATTGACTCCATCACACACATCAATCTCCTTTGTGTCTTTGACAACTTTGAACCAAGGGCAATGGCAAGCCAACAATTCCTTCATCCCCAGCTGCTTTTCACATGGGAATTAACCATAAAAGGAGGATCAGCCTCCAAAAAAGACCCTTCATCTCCTTTACTGATATAGTTCAATTCAAAGGACTATTAAACCAATATGAATCCATTATATTCAAAATTTCTGCTCGAATTGAAGAGCCACAAACAATAGAAGGGGAAGTTTGAAAGGTCACATCGTCGAGAAAAGAATCGTGAACAAAAGAATCATTGAAGCAGGGATGAATCCACATTGATTCCTCTTAACCTCAATTGATGCTTCAAAACAATTCAACAAATTAATGGTTTCCAACAAAATGCTAATGAACTCTCCACATTTCTCACCAATGGCTACAAAATTTTCCTTATTCCATAAAGAGAGAGGTAAATTCTTAATTTTGATCCAACCACCATTGCACTTCATCCACTCCATCCTATTGTGTTTTCCGCATTCCATTTTTCGATCTTGATATGCATCCCTCCAAAGTTATGCCAATGCCAAAGAAAAACCTCCAACTTTAAAACCAATGCTATCATCAATTTTAAGCAATGTTTTATCTACTGAAAATGAATTGATCGAACAACTCCTTGAAACTTCATTTTTCAAAATCTCTGAAATAGATTTCCAATCATCAAAAGAGCAAAGCCTCGAGACTACAAAGATCAACTGAAAATCCATAGCCACCCCATTGTCATCCTTTTTAAGCCAATCTCCATGTAAGAAAGTGACATCTTCTTTCACGGAAAAACTTGTCCCACAAGCCACAATCTGAAAGATTGGGATCTCGTTGAACAGATGAATAAAAGCAAAAGGAATCAAACATGCCTTTAGAGAGATATTGGAACTCGAGTAACATGTCCCAAAAAAGTAACCTAGCCTGTTCCTTGCACCTCAACCGGAACCAAGATTTGACTCTTAGTACCTTCTATTGACCGAAAAGCAATTTCAGGAAATCTTCCAAATACTTACACACTAGTTCAAATGACTAAACAACAATTTATAAATAGTATGCCACATATAAAGTCGGTGAAAACAGTATGCCCCCTTTCTCCTTTTCGTATTATCTATTTCTCAATTTTTCTCTGCAGTGGAATTTCTTCATGTTTGATCAGTCAATTTTTTTTCTTCAGAAGATGGTAAAGGTAGCTTGCTTCCAAGCCACTGTAGGCTTTGTGGCCAAAGTTGTGATGATTTGGCAAGCAGTGCATCTTAATAATGTTCCCTGTCCTATATCTTTGTTTTTTTTCTCCATTTCTTAAGAAGGAGACTCTTCTTGCTCAACTTGAGTATTATTCAATTGATTACGACAATAGTAATCTTCTTTATAGGTCGAAGCTTTGAATCCCCATCCCTATGTTATAATATTATTTTCTAGAAAAAAGGATGTTTTTTAATTGCCATCAACGCGTCAATTATGCATCATATTTATTTTTAAATTTTTGGTTCAAATTCAGCCACCTGCATTTCCTAAGGAAACTCCTGAAACGATAAAAGGCTACATTGAAGAGACTTTTCTCCGGCCGGAGTTAGACCCTGATGAATTTTCCCCACAAAAGGCAGGAAGACAGTGGGATTTTGATTGGTTTGAAATGGCAAAAGTATCTTTGGATCCATCTCAGCCAAGATCAGTCATGGTCCCTACATGGGTGTTGCCATTTGAACGCCCAAAGAAGGATGGAACTTCTGGAGGGACATGGGAACCTGGTTCTGTGCAGGTACTGCTTGATTGTTCAGTCTATTTGCCATGACATGAAAAATGTTGGTTAGGTTTACTGAATTAAGATTTCTGTTACGATAAATTTCACATATTTATGTTTCTAGGGTTTGGGTCATCAAGTCAATGATCTTGGCTATATTTATTCATTTTGAATGCTAATCATGCTATGGAATGGCTTTCCAATCTGACTAATGTCGCTTTTCAGGTGGATGTTTCAGAATTAAATGTGGAAACTCAAGAATCTGGTTCACAGCCACGAGTGCCAGGACCAGCAAAAGATTTTGTAAGGGGAAGCATAAATAATCGCCCTTTTCGACCTGGTGGTTTGGATGATTCTCAATCTATTGAAAGAATTCTTCCTGATGCAGCTTCTAATGGCGAGTGGGTGCATGAAGTTCTAAATGGTGGTCCTGCTCAATCTGTTCCACCTATTTTAAAGCAAGGATTGGACCTCGGTGATCTAAAGGTAAATTCTATTATCATTGAGAAATGGCCAACCAAATTATATTACTGCAGAATGTGTTGACTTCATTTATATTTTTTTGCTGTTTTTTTTAACTTTCTTTTGTCTGGGTAATAAGGTGTATCCAAACTCTTGGAATGTTTATGAGGACCAAAGTTCATTCAAGAGCTCATCAGTTGGAAACCTGGTTTGTTTTAATGCCTTAGTTTCATTATTAATTGTTGAAAAGTGTTTTCGTTTATGGAGACTATATCTTGAAAACCTTCCTTAATAGGTGTGGATAATAAGGTTTTCCTTTTCTGACTGAACTATCTACCAATGACACAGCAGAGTGAGTTGTCTGTACAATTTGATGATTTGTTCAAGAAGGCTTGGGAAGAGGATGCCATAGTATCCGTGGAAGATGGTATGTATTCTGGTATTTTTAAGCTGACACTTTACTCTATAAATTTAAATTGATGATATCATCTACATGAATGTCTTTTGAGACTAAAAATTAAATACTGAATTCTGCTATATTTGTAAGTCATGAATCCTTTTATTGAGTCTGGTTCAATGTTGTTGGCTCTGCTGGTTTTCCTTTGGGTTGCATCAATTCTTTATCAATAAATTTGGTTCTTTTCCCGTTCTTTTTGCCTCTAAACTTATTCCAAAAAGATTAGAATGATTAAAATCAATTTCATTTGATGACATTTGCAGCTATGCATTGAAAAGTAAACTTCATCTTTTTGGTTGGAAATGTTTGCCACATTGGGGGTAAATATGCTTAATCAATTGATAGGCACAAGATTAAGAATGTATATTTTAGAAAAAGGAGTCGTACTGGTAAGGCATAGAAGTGAGGCAGAAAATCGTTAGGAAGGGGGGCCACTGTACGAGTAGTAGAAAGGCTGTCTGGTATTTTGAAGTATGGGTATATACACTTAGGTAGTGAGATGGAGGGACACATTTTTGGCTATTTTGTCTAGGATTCTTCTATGGCTCTTTGTAATTAATTTTCTCTGATCATAAATGATAGACAGGGTGTTTTTATCATTTTGGTATTAGAGAAACTAGGATTGAGGCTATTGAACAGAAGTTTCAAGTGCGCTAAGTGTCGTGGGCATGCTTGTCCAGGGTGTGTTACCCATGGCCGCATGTCCAAACCATCCTCACCACTCGATTTTCTTTCATGTCTCTAAAGCTTTCTAGTGTAATTTTCTTGTATCGGGTTTTTGGGGTTGTAGGTGGAATTGGGCCGAGCGGCTTTGGAACTAGGTGTGTATTAGTAAGATATGTAAGCACGCCAAATTTCAAGCCAATCGGAGTTCACACGGGCCCTGTAGGCCACCGAGTGACTCCTCGCCACTTAGGACGTCTACACCTGCCACACCAAAAATGCCTTATAATGTACCTTAGGGGGAACCAAGTAGTCATCAAACCTCCCCCCGACCAAGTGTTGTATACTTTCTTGCAATCAAAGCTTTCTTGCCTCCATTGTCTACAATGCTTGTTTTAAAAATGTTTTCAACTGTTTTTCTATCTCACGTTTTCTAAAACCAATTTTCTCGTAAAACGTGAGCGGAGGCTAGACCCACGACCGAGATTGCCCGCAACTCACAGTTTTTCTCGGCTGACTTGCTCGTTTGAGTTAGAGCAAGTGCCGCACAATCGCTCGAGCTACTTTGAAAAGGTGCGATTGTGACACTAAGCATCATCGAAAAAAATCAGAATGAGATGAAGAAAGAGATAGCAGTATTCAAAGAGGATATATGGATGTCGATGGCCACGTTAACACAATTTGGAAGAGCAAGAGATAACAAAAGAAGATAGAGGAAAAGCACTTGCAGTTGAAAAGGCATCCGAAGTCATCAGAGAGGCTAGCAACGCCAGATCCAACGACAATGCCAATCGCCTAACCAACACATTGGCCTCAATGTTCAATTTGCAGTTAAGGAAACTGGAGGTCTCCATCTTTGATGGCACAAACTCTGATGGCTGGATGGATGGTTACATTGGGTTGCTCGTTACTTCATGATAAACAGACTCTCAGATAAAGAGAAGTTAGAAGTGGCGATATCATGTTTGGTGGGAGAGACCCTAGTGTGGCACTAGTGGGAAGAGAAAGAACAACCCATTGAGGCTTGGGAGAAATTTCGTGTGTTACTGTAGCTTAGTTTTCGGCCTACCCAAGATGGATTGCTATGTGAAAGATCTGTCAGTTTGCGGCAAGAAACGGCTGTTTCGAAGAGACGGAGCTCCAGTGGATGGTGTTCTGCCACAAACTGACAAATTTTTCACATAGCGATCCATCTTGGGTAGGCCAATGTGGTTTTGGGAGTTCAATGACTATCCACCTAAGGTCTATTAACCACCGATTATAGTCATTGGCCTTGGGAGTTCAATGACTATCCACCTAAGGTCTAGTAACCACCGATTATAGCACGTTGTCGGTGCATTTCTGTTTGGACAATTGGAAAATCTCTAACAGGGTGACGTGTCACTAAAATTTACTCAGGTATCCATAATTTATAAAGACCCTTATGAATTATATCTTGCAGAAAAATAGGGGATTATAATTGAATTAAACGCCATAGAAGGGATACCCGCAACAATTGAATGTTAAATTGGGAAGAAATCTCCCCATAATTAATCCCCATCCTCTCTAAATTTGCTACTGTTTTTCGGGCCGCTCCAAAATCCTCTTCCCCACTACAGCATCATGCTATCGAACTACTACCTTTAGCTGGGCTGGTCTGGGTCAGGTCGTATAGATACCTCCAATTTCAAAGGACAAGATTGAGAATTTGGTTCGAGAGATGCTCCTTTCCAGTGTAATTCACCAAGTTTGTAGTTCTTATTCTAGCCTAGTCTTACTTATTAAGAAAAAAGATGGGAGTCGGCGCATTTGCACCGAACTTCAAAAAAGGTGACGTTGAGGAACTTTTGGATGAGTTACGTGGCACATCGATTTTTGTCTAAAATCGACCTTAAATATGGGTACCACCAAATTTGAGTGAAGGTCAAGCATAGTCATAAGACCGCTTTTCGAAAACATGAAGGGCATTATGAATTTTTGGTGATGCCGTTCAACTTTTCAGTCACTGATGAACAATGTTCTTACTTCTTCGGCCCTTTCTTTGTAAGTTCTTGTTGGGTATCCGAATACAAGAACCTAACAAGAACACTATATTGCAATACAAAAGAGTAATTACAATACCGATAGCCTTTCGAGAGGGCTATCTCTCTCCCAAGAACTCTCTCAAGTTCCTTACCAAAATACAATTCTTCAAGATATCTCCCTCCTCTCCCTACTACCCTTATTTATAACAACTCACCCTAACTAATTATCATTCTAATTACCATACTACCCCTTCATACTAACAAACTAATATTCTCTAATAGGACTCTCACAGTCGCCTTAGTTTTCTTCTATGATATTTTAATTTACAGTGCTCCTCTTCAAGAATATTTGGGCCATTTGCGTACGATATTACAAGTTTTGCAAGAACATAAATTAATAGCTACAGTGAAGAAATGTCAGTTTGGGCTTCCCCAAATTGAGTATTTGGGGCATATTGTCTCAGGCCAAAGGGTGGCGGTGGACCCACAGAAAATATTGGCGACTGTACATTGGCCAATCCCAACTAATTTGAAGGACTTAGAGAGGATTTTTAGTACTTAGTGGATATTATTGCAAGTTGGTTGCGAATTATGACTCCCTCGCTTTTTCGTTAACTCGACTACTTAAAGAAGGATGGGTTGGTATGGAGTGAGGTGGCTACATAAGCATTTGAAGATTTGAAAATTGCCATGACATCAGTCCTAGTTCTTCGATTACCAGATTTTTCTTGGCCTTCTATTATTCAATTTGATGCGTTGGGTGTGGGCCTTGGTGCAGTATTGATGTAGGATCATCACCCTATTGCTTTCTTTAGCCACGCCTTACCTCAATCACAATGACACAAGAGCTAATGGCTATTGTCATGGCGGTCCAAAAATGACGTCAATATTTATTGGGGCGTAAGTTCCTCGTGCGTGTAGATCAGAAAGCCCCAGAATTTTTACTTGACCAACAGGTGATTCTGGGGGATTATCAGAAATGGATCACCAAATGGATGGGGTACGATTTTGATATCGAGTATAAGCCTGGGTTGGAAAATACTGGTAGTTGATGCATTCTCTCGATGGCTGGAGACTATCGAATTCAAGTCATTCACAGTGGAAGGATGGGTTAATTTAGAGGTGATCGATGATTAGATTTTGAAAGACCCGAGATTATAAAAAATTGTCCTTGACTGAAAGGTAGGTCATGAGGTTCCATAAGGTTATTCTATAAAGGCTGGTATGCTATATTATAGAGGTAAAATTATCCTACCACACACCTCACCCTCTATTCCATTATTGTTACAAGAATTTCATTGCTCATCGATTGGGGCGATGGTGGTATATGAAGATCTTTCAACGTGTGAACCGGGAACTATATTGGAGTGGGATGTGAAATTAGATTCAAATTTTCGTTAGTGAATGATCCATTGCCAGCAAGCTAAGTATCTCCCTTGTCCCAAGGGCTTGTTACAACCTCTTACAATACCGGATCACATTTGGGAGGAGATATCCATGGATTTTGTTGAGGGGCTATGCAAATTCGAGGGATTTGACTCCATTCTTGTCGTGGTTGATCGGCTGTCTAAATATGCACATTCTCCTGAACACTCCTTTTATAGTAGTGTTAGTGGCTAATATATTTTTGGAAGAGATGGTAAGATTCCACTAATTTTTTTCCATGGCACTTACATTGGCCAGCTTTTATTGTCCGGGTCGCTTTGGAAGACGAAGGGTCTTAAGCTTCATCCTCGGAAGTTGAAAAGTCACTCAAGCAAAGTTGTTGTGATCCTCCCTCAAGGCAAGTTTCTATAAATACTCAAAACAAGATGACCTTTCAACTTCACAACTTAAAAACGAGGTAACATTAAACATAACAACTTTGCTCGAGTGACTTTTCAAATTCCGAGGATGAAGCTTAAGACCCCTCGTCTTCCAAAAGCGGTCAATAAATCGGACAATAAAAGCTGGCTAATGTAAATGCCATGGAACATGCACCATTAAAAACCTTGAAAACCAAAAGGTTGTCTTCTGAAGTAAACACCAATAAATACCTTGAAAGCCGAAAGGTTGCCTTGAGAAGAAAACACCATTAAATACCTTGAAAGTCTAAAGGTTGTCTTGATAAGAAAAAAGCAATTAAAGTGATCATCAAACAACATTTAAAGAGTCTACCATAATTCGCCAATACCAAAACCAGCCAATCAACTCGATATTTTAAATCATTAGGCGAATTGGAATTTAACCTCTCAGCTTTTGGAAGAGGGCGGTCTAGGAGTTGGTGGCCTTTCTAAGAAAAATCATGCTTTGTTGGCTAAATGGGGATGGCGGTTTGGTGAAGAGCCTAATGCATTATGGCGTAAAGTAATATCAAGTTTATATGGGGAGTCTGATTTGGGTTGGTCCCCGGCATTTTGTCAAATGGATGCCTTAGAAGACCTTGGATTAACATCTCTCGGCAATGGCAGCATTGGAACCAATTTTCATTCTTTAAACTTGGTTCAGGCACATCCATCCTGTTTTGGCAGCACAAATGGATTGGTGATCAGCTTCTTCGAGATGTTTTCCCAAAGATTTTCAGGCTTTCCATCCTACCTCAAGGTACTGTGGCAGATTTTTGGGATTCTCATACATTATCATGGAAAATTCTCACAAGAAGGTTACTAAAAGATGATGAAATGGAAGAATTTTCTTTGCTGCTGTCCTTGCTGCATCATCATTCTCCTTGCAATGATTCTGACAGAAGGCTTTGGTCTTTGGATAGTTCGGGTTCATTCACTGTAGAATCAATTTGTAAAAAACCCTCTGCTGCCTCTATGCCAAAAGTCTTATTCAAGGCTCTTTGGAAAACTAAATGCCCAAAGAAAGCAAGTTTTTTTTCTTGGATTCTTATTTATGGGAAGGTCAACACAGCTGAGGTTTTACAAAAGAAGCTCCCAGATTGCAGTCTGTCGCCTTCTGTTTGTGTTTGCTGTATGGCCAATGAAGAAATCATGGAACGTCTCTTTTTCTTATGCCTGTACGCAAGTCAGTGTTGGTATTTATTGCTAAAGGAATTCAATATGGATTGGGTTTTTGATCAAAAGGTGGCAGACAACATGATTCAGCTGCTATCAGGGTCTATTATGAATCCTAAAGCTTCTATTCTCTGGTTAAATGGAGTCAAGACTTTAGTATATGATCTGTGGTATGAAAGAAACCTAAGGATTTTTGAAGAAAAGAATAGTCTCCGTTGGAGTTCTTTATCTTCTTTATTTATTCCTTATTGTCCTAGTTTGATTAATTTAAATTGGGGTGCTTTTATTTCAAATTTATGTGTTAAGTTTTATGAGTTTTTAGTTTTTAGTTGTAATTTTATTTTATTTGCTTTTCACTCTCTCGAGAGTTTGTATCTTTGAACAATTTTGTTCCTTTTCATTATTTCAATGAGAAGTTCGTATCTTGTTCAAAAAAAAAAGATAAGATTTTTAAATGTACTTTTGGAAAACAACAATTCAGTCCAGTAGCCAGCATTAATGCGTCTAGAAATCTGGAATCATGGGAACAAAAAATCTGTGGGAAAATGAAAAGACACATCCCAACCAAACCTTCAATTATTTGTCTTGAAAAAATGGAAACACACCGAAAATACACCGATCAAAAACCAATTCTGAATAGTAAGGAAGAACATGAAAGGTTGCCCAGAATACTCATCAAACTGCCCACAATTTTTGAATAACTTGCAATAAATGACCCCAAAGATTTTCTGCCCAAGTAAACAGTAGCTATGCGAAGACAAAAACCAACCATCAAGTGCCCGAGAACCATATTAACCTTGCAACACTAATATGAACTTCAAAAATAAGGCATTCGAATTCTCCAAATACTTGAAAATCAATAGGCCTTATCAATCGGGAAAAGAGAAATTCCCAATTCTTCAAAAAACAAAGGAATGTTAGATTGTTCTAAATGTTCTGGATTTCCATCTTCAACTTGTTCTCTAAAGAGGAGCTGAAAGTCTTCCTTAGACGAATGTTTACTAAAGTCTTCAAGAGGAGTGACTGGTTTTGGGGAAGAATCCAAGCTACTTATGCTAACCACTTCCTCTTCTTCACTAACTTCAATATCCGAAATTTCACAAGAAGAAATCTGACGACCCATACTAACATTGGTGGAATTAATTGAGCCATAAGAAAGAGACTTGAACCCTTCTAAATTATCCTTCTTGTTGGAAGGATCACTTGAGAGATTAACAAAAGACCCCTCATCTTCTTTATTAAAAGCTGTATTCAAATCTATTTGAGGAATCTCAGATGATTCAACTTCTTAGCAACATTTATTCCTTTTAATTTTCGTCTGGTGTAGACTTGTAGTAGAATGGAAAGGGTGGAATATGACGCTTGGACTTCTTAGGGTCTAGGGAGAAAGAATGAACCTTTGGCTTTCCGGTATCCCATGCTCCCTCCTCCACTCTATCTTGGCATGCTGCAATACCTACCTCATTAAATGGAGGGGCAATTTGGTCGAACTCTTCCAAACAATTGGATGAGATTAATAATGTATATTCTAGAAAAGGGGTTTTATTGGTAAGGCGTAGAGTGAGGCAAAAAATTGTTAGGGAGGGGGGACCATTGTACGAGTAGTAGAAGGGTAGTGTGGTATTTTGTAGTAGGGATATAGACACCTGGGTAGTGAGCTAGAGGGACATCTTTTTGGCTATTTTGTCTAGGCTTGTTTGGGAGACATTCAGGAGCTCTCTAATTCTCCCTTGGCTCCTTGTAATTTCCTATTTATCATAAATAATAGAAAGAGTGTTCCTATCATCAATACTGAAAATGAACTAACCAATATATTCTTGCTAGTAGATGCTTCCCGTGAGGTTGGTATTGTGCCTTGATAGAATTGTCACAGAATATATAGTTGCTGGAAGCATGAATTAAGGAAAACTTTATTTTATGAGAGTATATGTTTTAAGTGATGGTATTGTTCTTGTTGTTTTATTCCCATCTTTCATTCTTTTGTTCTCTGTTATAATGGTCGAAAAGACCAATCATCAAAAGCAGAATCCATGAAGTTAGAATCCATGAAGTTTGAAGCTCAAGTTAACGAACCCGAAGCCGCTAGCATTGCACCTGCACCTGAAATATCTGTGTTGGATGAAATTTTGTCCCTTGAATCTGGAGGATTGCCATTGAGACCCGATCAAGCTACTGATGGTGGAGGACAAAAGAAGGAGGTAAGTAATTGTTTCAATCAACTTTAATTGTGCAGATATCATGTCCTTTCTTTGTCACTGTTTATTGTGGTGGTTGATAAGCAGGCTTGGGTCGTAACTGGTGGCCGTGATGAGATTTCTTTGCACTTTCATGAGCTCGTACCTGACATGGCACTTGATTTTCCTTTCGAATTGGACACTTTTCAGAAGGAGGTAATTATTAGTATTATATATATATCTATTTGATAAGAAATGGATTTTCTTGAGAATAAATTTCATTTCTATAAGCTCCCAAGGCCATCCTTACTGAAAAACGCATTAGGAAGCTTCTTTGGGAAGGTGCTAATTGTGAGGGAGGTTACATGATAAAGATGAATTATATTTCATTTCCATTGAGGCTTGGTGGTCTTGGTATAGGGTAAACCAAGGAAAGAAATAAGGCTCTTGTCATGAAACGACTATGATTCTTCCGAAATGGAATGGTTGGAATTTCTTATTCAGTGTATTCTCTATCCAGTGGGTACTGGGTCCAACTCTCAATCCGATTTAATTGAAATTTTAAGTGGTCCATCCATGTTTCAATTGCCCAAATCCTTTGGGTTAGACAAAATTAGAGGATTTTCAAAGACAAGTTTTTAGCTTGGAGAGAGTGGTTTGACTTAGCCAAGATCAAGTCTTCCACCATTATTCTATTTCTTGTAATGACATTTGTTTTAATTGGGATGTTTTATATCCCCTCGTTAGCTTTTGTTTTTACCTTTTTGCCAATGTTCTCTCCTTTTGAGAGATTGTATCCTTGATTTGTTTACATAATACATCAATTCAATAAAAAGTTCGTTTCTTGTTGAAAAAAGAATATTAATGAGGCGTCATTTGCATTCCTTTCCTTCTACCACCCAACAGAATTCCATATATATATATATATAGTGATAGACCCCGATTATAAATAGGTATGTTAGAAGGAAGGGTAATAGGGGAAGATGAAATACGGGTGTGGGCCCAAGTTAGTTAGGGGGTACTTTTGGGAGTAGAATGAGTGGTTATATGGTCTGCTGTGATGAGGGGTGGGGTATCTTTTTGGTAGGTTTTGCTTGAGGCATTGTAGGAGAGGCTAGGGAGCTCTCGAATTCTCCCTCTACCTGGGCTGTAATTTTTCCCTCTAGTACATAAATAATAGAAGCAGACTCTATCATATAGATATTTTATAGGAAACAAAGAATTTCATTATCAAAAAAGTGGTACAGAAGAGGGGGAAGAGAAATCCCCTAAACAGCCACTGGTTACAAAATTACATAATCCCCTGATCCTCTCCATATTTTAAGTACTTGATTACCTATTTTGTGGTGGTGGTGTTGATATTATTTACTTTATGTAGCTTTCACAGTGATTATGACCTAAAACTTTTATCTGAAAGAAAAGGTCAATCAAAAAGTTTGTTAGTTGTGGAATGAATAAGTTATTTCTATTATTGACTTGTGACCGATACAGGCTATATATCATCTTGAAAAGGGGGACTCTGTATTTGTTGCTGCACATACATCAGCTGGAAAGACCGTTGTTGCAGAGTATGCATTTGCTCTAACCACCAAAGTATGAACCAATACTTCTGAAGCCATGCATACATCTTTATGAACAACATCGTTGAACTAACAATTGGCCATGGATTCAAGAGTCTTTATTTTGTTTTCAAGTTTGATTATTCATTGATAGTGAAACTATTTATTCTTTATGAATGCTAAGGTTTTATTTCTGATCTTGATCCCATACAGCACTGTACTAGGGCTGTATATACAGCTCCCATCAAAACTATCAGTAATCAGAAGTATCGGGATTTTTGTGGGAAATTTGATGTTGGACTTCTGACTGGAGATGTTAGCTTGAGGCCAGAGGCTTCTTGTCTTATAATGACCACTGAAATATTAAGGTCAATGCTTTATCGAGGTGCTGATATTATCCGTGATATTGAATGGGTAAAGGAGCTTATTATGTGCTAATATTTTAAACTGTAATTTCCTCCCTCTTTTGAGTACCTTTTGTTTTAAATTTTTGGTGTAAATTTTAGTTTCATAATAATATACTAAATGACTGCAATTTTTTCCTGCTTGCATGTATGGGGAGATAGGTTATATTTGATGAGGTGCACTATGTCAATGATATTGAAAGAGGTGTTGTCTGGGAAGAAGTTATCATTATGCTTCCACGACATATCAATATTGTCCTTCTTTCAGCCACGGTATTGTTCTCGATTTAATTCTCTATGGATGTGTAGGTAACATTGGGTGTAAGTGGAGCTAAAATGATTCTTTTATAATCCTGTAGTTTCAAACTTTCTAACTTTGAGAGCCACGATATTATACCAATAAGATATCCTACAGTTTTTGAATGTATGGACTGTAGTGCTTGTTAACGTGGCAACACAAACTGCTAATTTATTTTCTATTTTAGGTTCCAAACACTATTGAATTTGCTGACTGGATTGGTCGGACGAAGCAAAAGAGAATTCATGTCACTGGGTAAGAAGTGATTTCCACTTCCAGCAGTCATATTTTCAGAGCTTCAGGAGTTGTTTGAGAGTCATGTTAAAAACTACTATTCTATTTTAAAGAAATAGTGTTTTGACCTAGAAATTTATTAAAGGAGTTTTGAGATCAACAAACAACAAGATGTTAAAAAATTTCATGTGATGCTAAATTAACTATTTGTATATAATCACAAATGATTTTTTTCAAGTATGACATGATTTATATATGTTTTTCAAGTAGGAATAGATGAAAACATTAGAACAAAAAAATATCTTTCCAGATACTTTTCAAGTTAAAAAATAATAGAAAGCAAATTTGAAAAGTTAGGTGCTCTTCAGGTGTATTTTTTAATAAAAAATTGTTTTAATTTTATTTATTTATTTATTTTGCAGGCTCTTTTAAAACTGTTTCCATTGTTTTTAACAGTTAGAAAGATTACTTTTGTTCTTCTGCCTTTATTTCAATCTTATCAATTTATTTGTTTAACACACTTGAATCATACTTTAAATTAATGATTATGTATGAAAAGTTATACTAGGAAACATAAAAAGACATTTGAAAAATACTGTTCCTCTTTTATGTTGTTTTACTTTTTTCTTCTGGTAACTGTTAAGTTATTCCACCAAATAGATTTTCTACATAAAAGAACTGTTTTTCTGTTTTAAACATGAATTTCAAGTAGGCTTTTATTGTGCAAAACAAGTTTTAAGAACGACATCTAGAATATACATACACCTAAAATTTTTATGATAGGATTTATTTTTCTTTGCCCTTTTCTTTTCCGTGCTTGCTTTATATTTTAGATGCTGTAAGATTTCTTTCTCTACTTTCTAGTTGTCTTGACATTATAAAATTTTATTCTTGAAATTTATGGAATTATTTTTATTATTTGTCGTTATCAGGACTACCAAAAGACCAGTACCTCTGGAGCACTGCGTTTTTTATTCTGGTGAATTATATAAAATATGTGAAAGTGAAATTTTTTTACCTCATGGTCTAAAAGCTGCCAAAGATGCGTCCAAGAAAAAGAGTTTGAGTGTCATTAGCAGTGTAGGCGGATCCCATGTTGGGGCTTCAGCTGCAAATGATGGGGCACGAAATCGAAAACATGAAAATTTTAATCGAAACAAACAGAATAAGCATTCAGGTTCCCAGAACTTAGGGAACTTTTCAGGAACAAGTTGGGGAAATCAAAAGAATGGAGATAGCCAAAACAGTTGGGGATCAAGGAGATCAGATGCTTCTTTGTGGTTGTTACTTATTAATAGGCTCTCAAAGAAATATTTATTACCTGTATGCATTCTGAACCATTTTAACACATATATTTGTGAGTTCATATATATATATACACGTATGTATGTATGTATGTAGTTGTTTTATGATGTATAATATGTCCAAAGTTAATTCAGTCTTGAAGTAGCCAATAATGTTAAAAGGCTTATTTATTGTGCATGGATTGTGTCAATTTGCATCGTGAAGAAGTTGCTTATTTTGCTGATTTTTTTAGATAGTACATGACTTCTTTCTTGATTTGTTTACTAACGCATTTTTGGCTGCTGTTCATGCCATGTATAGGTGGTTATATTTTGCTTCTCAAAAAATCGTTGTGATAAATCAGCTGATAGTATCTATAGCATTGACCTCACTAGTAGTTCTGAGAAAAGTGAAATTCGTGTCTTCTGTGACAAAGCATTTTCTCGTTTAAAGGGATCTGACAGAAGTTTACCTCAGGTTTGGTATATTGGAAGCTTGACTAGTTAATTAATTATTGAATCAAATTTTGCGGCAATGTAATAAAAAGATACCGTATACAGATTGTTAGAGTTCAAGGCCTTCTTCATAGAGGGATTGGAGTGCATCATGCAGGTCTACTTCCAATTGTTAAGGAAGTCGTCGAAATGCTATTTTGCCGTGGGGTGATAAAGGTAAAGTTGCCTTCTTCACAGCCTCAATTTTCTATAGTGCTTTGTTTATATACTTTTGATGTGGTAACCAGTCACAATTGCATCTTGAGAGTTTACACCATTCTATCATAGTAACTAAATTCATCAGATGCAATGGAGTTCAAGTGAAAACAATAGGTCTATGCTTACCTCTATTTTTGTTGCAGGTTTTGTTTTCAACAGAAACATTTGCAATGGGAGTTAATGCACCAGCAAGAACGGTGGGTGTCATTGATCATCATGGATTGTAATTGAAATAGTAGGTTTAGCAGATGTACCTAAAAATTCAAGTGTCTCATGTGCTGCCTTGGTTATCTTTTCTAGACTGTTTGGAGGTCTTGATCTTAGATTCTTAAAGTGGGTTGTCTTTTGTATACCATCAGCTTAACTTGCATGAAACTGAACATGGACTATTGGGACATCTGTGTTTTTCTTGTTTATTTTGAGATGGTGTATAACTAATAGTCCTATTTTCTTGTTTCATAATGTGAACACATGGTCAACAATAAAGGTAGGAAAGATTCGTTGCTTTGCTATGTTAATAGTCCACACCTTTTTTTAGCCAGGACCTTAGTTGACAGTATGCTGCTCAGTTCATATGGATAATTGACATTTTCATATCTTATATTTGATCTCTAATCATTACTTGCAGGTTGTTTTTGACACTTTAAGGAAGTTTGATGGAAAGGAGTTTAGGCAATTATTACCAGGGGAATATACCCAAATGGCAGGTCGTGCTGGTAGAAGGGGACTGGATAAAATTGGAACTGTCATTGTAATGTGTCGTGAGGAGATTCCAGAAGAGAAGGATTTGAAGCGTGTGATAGTTGGAAGTGCTACCAAGCTTGAATCTCAATTCCGTTTAACCTATATAATGATCCTACATCTCCTTCGGGTTGAAGAGTTAAAGGTATGTTTGTGTTAAAATGCTTCGGGAAAAAGGTTCGCTCTCTTAGATTAGAAAAGCCACTGGAAAAGAATTTCACTTAGGAAGCAAGGTGACGTGCATCAATTTTTATCTCGATTTCTTATAAATTATTTTTGAAATATATATATATGTCTGTCTAATTTTTTATAAATAAATTGAAAATATACTCCAAAAGCTTTCATTTCTTTAAACAACTTACAAAACTCTAATTTCATAAAGTTTTCATTTATCTTATTATTCAAAATACTATACGTTCTTCATAAATTTATGTATAGTTTTTTTTGTGCGCTTCAATAAAAGAGCCCTCATTCTTTTTATTCTCATTGCCCTTAAACCCCAAGGGAATAGTAAGATGATCTCTGTTTAAGTTGATATTTATCAAAGAATACTATATTAAGACATTTTTAATGAGAAATTTTTATTGTATATTTGGATTGAATGTTTCGGTGTGAGCAACAAAGCATTTCTGTTCATTGTTGTAAAACTTCTCATCTTCTCATTTTTTTCCATTATGTTGATTATCAAATATATCCGTGCACTGTCGATTTAAGATGTCTTGGTAATCATCTCTGCAGGTAGAAGACATGTTGAAAAGAAGTTTTGCTGAATTCCATTCCCAGAAGAAACTCCCTGAAAAGCAGCAACTTCTAATGCGAAAGCTAGCTCAACCTACAAGAATCGTAGAGTATGTTTACCACATTTATATGAATTAGTCTCTTATGGTTAACTTGTTACTTTGTGAATTATTATCTAGAAAACACGTTTCCTTATGAATTTTTTTTAACCTCTTACATTAAACTAAGTTTTTTCAGTATTTATTTTCACAAAATGAAAAACTTTTCATTGATCAAATGAAACGTGCAATTAGAAGGATCTGTCAAAAAGGTTATCATTAAGGCAGACGTAAAACTCCTTAGAGAACCCCTCTTGGTCAAAGCTAAGCTATTCACTATTCTTTACAAAGAAGCCATCCAGTTCATATTTAATCATGTTTAGGGGATTAGTTAAAAAAATGGAGACAAAGGACTCTAAAGTGAACAATCAAATTTAGCTATCTATAGCATTTCCTTGTCATTGAAGACCCTTTCATTTTGTTCATTTTGCAAGGGTTGCCTTGATGCATTTGCATCTACCCTAATGATCTCGGGTTTCTTTTTCTTTTTCTTTTTCTTTTGTGTGTGTGTGTGTTTTAGTGGATATACTTGCAATGTCTGAGATAATTTTTATTTTTGTAGATAAGTGAAAGTGTATGTTAATACTTTGTAGCATGAAGTTTCATCATCTCTTACTGAATTGGTAGTAAGAGAAGATGTGATCTTGACTTTACTTGAGATTTTTACAGTGTACACTAGGATTGAGAGATGAAATTGGTTTGATTATACAAGATTGGAAAGCTGTGATTATATAGTTCTTTGGCTACCCTCCGCCTTTTGGTTGTCTTTCCATGGTTGGGGTCTTGGTTCTGGAATATATTCCCTTTGTTTCTGATGTAATCCTTACTCATGTATTAGTTAGTTTGTTGTTAGTAGTTCGGTTGGGTTAGTTAATCCAACTTGTTTGTTTTTAAAGAGGCCTCTCTCTGTAGTTTGGTTAAGTTTTGAATAAGAATATATTTATCTCTAGTTGGTTTGCACCAATTGGTATCAGAGCTCTTTCTTTCTTGGGCTCGAAGAATGGCGGGCAAAAAGGGTTCTTCGGGAGAACCTTCCCTTGCCGGAAAAGAGACGGATTCAACACCCATCCTCTCTCTACGATCCACAACTAGTCGTTTATTGATGGTTGAGGTGGCTGTCGAAAACCTCCAACGGAATGTGGTAGAGATTCGTCAACTGCTGAATACGATTGCTGATAAGATAGATGCGATAAACCTTCAACAGAATCCTCCAAGATTAGATAAAAACAAAGAGATATGACAGTCAGGAATCCAGATTGGTCAAGATTGTCAGATGGCTGCGCCAAGAACTGTTCAAGATCACGCTATGCCAGCTCCAAGAATGCCCCAAGAACCTGTTTTCGTTTCTCAAAGAACTCAAGAAGTCTTATAATCTTCCACTGCTTCATTGGCAATCAAGATTGGATCCAAAATCTGTCGACCTTCAATAAATCTGTCGACCTTCAATAAAAGTAAGAAGAATCTTGATGAAAGTAAGAAGAATCTCAATCTATCCTATATATAGGGGTTACAGCTAACAATAACTAAATGTAACTAACAATATCTAACAAACAATAGTAACTTGTAGTTACTATACAGTAAAAGAGTTTGTAACCTACAAACTAAGCTTATATCATTAAAGCTTTTTAAAACTACCCAAAGCCATAAACGGCTACATCAATTTCCCCCACCTAAAAAAAAAGAACTCGTCCTCGAGTTAATCCACTAATGCAAACTCATCAGGGGGATGGAAAGGGTGAACATCCGCAACATTGAAGACCGGGCGGATATGATACTCAGTTGGGAGGTCAATTTTGTAGGCATTTTTCCCAATCCATTCAAGTATAACAAAAGGACCCAGCTTCCTTTTCTTGAGTTTTTTTTGTCCTGTCAGATAGAAAGAAAATGAGACCTCAAAGAGCCCTTCTTTACCACTTTAGCGGGTGGGGGTGAAGGGGGCAGAGCTTTTTTTGGAAGTCTTTAAATCTCCGCTTCTTATCTGCAGTAGCCTTGTACTTAGCATTTGAAGTTTCTAGGTGTCGGCGAACTTCTTCATGTAGTTGAGTAATTCTAGCTGACATCTCCTCTGCTTCCACACTAAGATCAACAGACGTAGGGATATTAGTGAGATCTATAGTTAATCTAGGGAGTTTAGTGTATACAACCTCAAATGGAGACTTCCCTGTGGTGCGGTTGCTCATATGGTTGAAGGCGAATTCGGCTTGTGCAAGCGGCATATCCCATTGCTTTGGATGATTGCCACTAATACATAGAAGTAAATTGCCCAATGAACGAAGTAATACCTGGTTCATAAGGCGCATGAAAGTACTTGGAACGTTGGAGAGGCCAAATGGCATGACAAGCCATTCAAACAAACCTTCATTTGTCTTGAACGCGGTCTTCCATTCATCTCCCGGCCGTATTCGGATTTGATGGTATCCACTCCTAAGATCGATCTTTGAAAATGTTGTAGCACCACTAAGTTGATCCAAGAGGTCATTGATGCGGGGAATAGGAAAGCGGTATTTTATGGTTATTTTGTTTATGGCTCTGCTATCCACACACATCCGTCATGTGCCATCCTTCCTAGGAGTGAGCAAAGCGGGCACAGCACACGGACTTAAACTAGGTTGGATGTGTCCTTTATCAAGGAGCTCTTGGACTTATCGTGTAGAATTTTGTATTCATGTGGATTCATTTGGTAATGAGCTAGATTAGGCAAAGTAGCCCCGACAAAGAATTAAATATTGTGTTGAATATCCCTTAAGGGGGGCAATCCCGTAGGAGTGTCTGTAATGGCCTTGAATTCAAGAAGCAATTGTTCCACCTCGGTTGGAATGGAATATGGTTGTTCTAAAATCCCGACATTTTTTACTATAAGTCCAAGAACAGACATATCCTTATGTACTAATAGTTGTTTTGCCGAGGATAAAGTGAATAAAGTATCGGTTTTTGATGTACCTTCTTCTGAAGGTATAGTTTTAGATGTAGGGATAGGTAGTAAAACCACCCATTTTTCCATCCAACAAAATTCATACGTATTATCGCATCCCTTATGGACTGCTTGCGTATCATATTGCCACGACCTACCAAGTAGAATATGGCAAACGTCCATATCCAAAACATCACACACGATTTGGTCCTTGTAACTAGCTCCAATGGACAAAGGTACCGTACATGTGTGTGTGATTTGTGCTTCCCCACCTTTTTTTATCCAAGAAACTTTTTATGGCGTTGGATGGGGATGTAACGTCAAATGTAAGGCTGAAACTAGCTTACTAGCAACAATGTTTTCAGTGCTACCACTATCAATGATTAAGTTACAAACTTTATCGTTGATAGTGCATCGAGATTTGAATAAAGCATGTTGTTGGTAGGCTGGTTCGACTTTTGGAGTGAGAAGGAGGCATTGGACAACACAATTGATGGCCTCACCTTCATCAGGACCTATGTATTCAATGTCATCTTCTGGATTTTCTTCCTCACTATAGTTCGGTTGGTCCTCTTCCTCGATGAAGGCAACATCTTTTCTTTGTGGACACTCATTCGATAGATGCCCCACCTGTCCACATCGAAAGCATTTGCTCAAGGTTGGGCAGTTATAAGTATTACCTACCTTCTTGCCGGTAGCTATGTCGGCGGGTTTGTCTTCTGCAGAAACGTCATTGGCGATGTTCTTTCCTTTGGAGGAACCCCCTACCATTGGTACCGAAGTCTTGTCAGAAGTTACAACATTTTTCTTCGAGGAACCCCCTTGGTCCCAAGTGTTTCTCTGAACGTACGTCTTCTTATCCCGGTTATTGATTTGTTCTTCAATAGTGGTTGCTATGGATATGGCTTCATTGAAGTACCCAATTGGTGGCAATGCAATTTGTTCTTTGATGTCTGCCCTTAGTCCACCAACAAATCTTGCAAATACTGTTGGCTTTCTAAAAGATTAGTTCTTGCACCTAACCAGTGGAATTCTTCGGTATAGTCAGCGATGGAATGAGTTCCTTGCCGGTAATTTTGATATTGATTATATAAAATATGTTCAAAATTGACAGGAAGGAAGCGTTCTCGCATTAGCTTTTTCATACGTTCCCAATTTCGAATAGGTCTTTTACCATACCGTTGTCGATTAAGTTCTAACTGATCCCACCACGCAGATGCGCCCCCTTTGAGTTTAAAAGCAACAAGACGTACCTTCTTCTCTTCCGGAGTGTTTAGGTAAGAAAAAAAATTTTCCACGTTCCAGATCCACTCAAAGAATCCTTCAATTTCCATCTTGCCGCTGAAGGTTGGAAGGTCGATTTTCATCTTAAAATCGGGTGCATCGTGGTGTCTAACCTGCCTCCTTTGAAATCCCCGTTGGTTGTCATCCATCTCCAAATAATCCTCTTCTTCGTCGCTTGAAAAATCCAGGTAAAGGTCTTGGCATCTTTGGAACAGAGGGTTGAGATTAACTTCTTGATGATGCTGATGATAATCTTGATGTAATCTTGGACCCCATTATAATCTTGCTGGAATATTTGCGGAGCTAACGACCTTTCTTGGATACGAATACCCTGTCTATCATCCTTGCGAACATCTTGGCTGATTCTTGGAGGCAGAGGTTGGTCATTCTTTGCTGAATTCTGGTTTACATTCAGCGCCTCTAATCTGGTGTATCATCCCCCAGTATTTGCTTAATCTCACCCACATCACTTTGTAGATTCTTGATCTCTCCGTCAACCAACTGCAAGCTTTTGGTGACTGCCCGTTGTGAGAGAACGGCTGGCTGGTCCGTTTCTTTGCTTGTCATGGAAGAATTGCCTCCCATCGTCGGTTTCTTTCCTGCCATCGAGTGCCCAGAAATACTTTGGGAGCTCTGATACCAATTTGATGGAGACTCTCTTGATGAAAGTAAGAAGAATCTCAATCTATCTTTATTAATTGAAGGAGTATCCTATATATAGGGATTACAAACAATAAGTATCTAACAAACAATAGTAACTTGTAGTTACTATACAGTAAAAGGGTTTGTAACCTACAAACTAAGCTTATATCATTAAAGCTTTTTAAAACTACCCAAAGCCATAAAGGGCTACATCAATAACCTTTTTGAGACGTTCAGTTAGGACTTTGGCCAACACTTTGTAAATTGAAGAAGAGAGGCTTATTGGTCTGAAGTCATGTATTCTTAATGCTGCGACTTTTTTGGGGAGAAGGCATATAAAGTTCTCTTTGAGGCACCCATTAATATGGTCGTTCCCGTGGAATTCATTGAACAAACGAACGAAATCATCTTTCAAAGATGGCCAGAATTTGATGAGGAATTCCGTGGTGAATCCATCAGGGCCTGGTGCTTTATTTTTATAGAGATCATTCGAAGTGGACTAGATTTCAGCTTCCTCGAATCCTCTTTCCAATCATTGCCTATCTGATGGAGATATTGGGTGCCAATTAATCCCTCTTGGAGAGAACCGAGGGCCAGAGCTTGCAGTATAAAGCCTTCCGAAAAAGCTTAAAATCTCCTCTTCAATGTACTTCTGGTTAATGAGTACGGTGCCTTGCTCATTAACTAATTTCGAAATCACAGCCTTCTGTCTGCGGGCAGCTAGATATTTGTGAAAGAAGCTGGAATTTTCGTCCCCTTCCTATAGCCAATGAATTCTCCTTTTTTGGAGCATGTTCCTTTCGTACTCCACGTATAAACTGAGTAACTCTTTCTAATGAGCACATCTCTTATCAACTTCCTCCACCGAAAGTCCCCGGTCATCTTCCTTGGCATCCAAAGAAAAGATTTGATGAAGTAACCAAGCTTCAGCCTCTTTCTTACGCTTCTCGATTTTGATGTGCCAAGCTCTGAGGGATGATTTTAGATTACACAGCTTAGAATTTAAAGAGTAACCAGCCCATAGGATTGATCATTGGCAAGTTTGGATGGATTGATCATTGGCAAGTTTGGATTCAATTAGGCTAATGCAATTCTTATTCTGGAGCCATGAATTGAAGAATCTGAAAGGGCTAGGACCCCACTGGAAATCCCATGCCTTCAGGATAATTGGAAAATGATCCGAAGTAGTCCTTTCACCTCGTGGTACTTTGGAATTTGAGAAGACATCCACCCATCCATTTGATACCAAGAATCTATCGAGCAAGGAGTGGGTGGATTCAAGGCCTGGCTTAGACCAAGTAAACTTGCCATTAGTTAATGGGACTTCCACCATGTCTAGGTCGCTTATCAAATTATTGAACTTCACACCATGTCTAGGTCGCTTATCAAATTATTGAACTTCATGGCTTTTGATGTTCTAAGACAGGATGATCTTTCTGATGACCATCTGATAACATTGAAATAACCTTCAATACACCATCATTTTTCGTGCAATGAAGAGAAATCCCTGAGATCTTGAAAGAAAAACCTCCTTTCCTTATAGTCTATTGTATCGTAGGTAGTGGGTAGCCAAATATTATCAATACTCGAAAAGGAAATAAGAATTGATAAGGAATATCCCTTTGATAATGTCTTGATGCTAGGGGTGCACATCGGTTGGTCGAATCGGTTTTCAGGCTGAAATCGACGCCGACTGACATACGATCTATTTTCAGAAATGAAAACCGACGATCCGATGTGTCACCATTGCCGCCGACCAACTAACAAATCGACTTTCACTTTTTTTTTTTTAATATCTAGTGTTAAGGGGTCCGACGAGTGCGAAAGAGGGAAGGGGTCCAACGATCTTCAAACTGCAAAGACGTAGGACGGTTGGACTGCGGCGGCCGACGAGAGAAGAAGATTTATGCAGTTGTGAAGCAAGAGCAGAACAAGAGAGATTGGGAAAAAGAAAAAAAAGAAAAAAAGATGAAATGAATTAACATAAAGCCATGCAGAGGAAGAAAAGAAAATGAAGAAAGAAGAGAAAATGAAAAAAGAAAAGAGGAGGAAGATGAGGATTCCCGAGGAAGAGGGTTTGAGTAAATTAAAGAAAATAATAAATTTAAACAAAGTGAAAACCCACGCATTAGATGCGTTGGTTTCCCACACGCCACTCGACCTGCATGCATTGGAAAATGAAACTTAGACTTCCTAGGCGACTCAATTTTAAATTTTGAATCACCAAATTTTTTTTTTCTAAATATAGGTCGGTCGGTTGGTTTTCTCTAAATTTCTACAACCGACCGATTTATCAGTCAGCAAAACCGATGACCGACCGACATACACTCAAAACCGACCGACGTGGGTTCGGTCAGTTTTGGTCGGTTGGTTCGATTTGTCGGATATATTTGTACACCCCTACTTGACGCAAATCCGGTCTTCATCCCACAATATTATGATTCCTCCAGACTTTCCATAAGAGTCGATTGCAGACCAACCGATATCTTTAGAGCTCCACAGGTATTTAATCAAATGTTGCTCAAAATGCTATAACTTCGTTTCTTAAAGGCACACTACATCTAGACAGTGGTTCTGGATGAATTTCTTGATCTTTAATCTTGACTCTTCATTGCACAGACCTTCGACATTCCACGAAATTACTTTTATTGCGAGCCGAAGATTTGGAATAAAGGAATGCCCACCTCTTTGAAGAAGGATGGAACAAAATTTAGCTCTACTTGTTCCTTTGCTTCACCGAATAAGCTCTGTATAGCTTCCTCGTAAGACTGCTGACAAATCACCTCATCCGAAGATTCAATAGTGTTAGGAATCGGAGAAGAATCAGGACTGCTAACACTTACCTCTGAATCATAATCTTCACCCAATTCTAGGAGAGGGAGGCGAAAGGACTGGATCTTTGAGGAGTTGATGATACCATGTGAAAAAGAGGATGGAATCCAGCTTTTCGAAAACAAGGGGGAAACCAAAATGTTACTACTTACTTGGGAGAAGAATTTCTCTTTCTTCATTAAATTCTTCAAGAAGATTTTTTGTTACTTCTTTAACCGCAGACGTCTTTTTCGTAGTATTAATGGCCTCTTGTTTATCCTTGTTCCTGGAATAATAGAAAAAAGGTGGGGCCACACAACCGTTAGACTTTCTTGTTTCGAATGGAAGTGAAGAGCCTTTCAAGTGTCTCGTAGTCCGAACAGGCGTTTCATTGTGACTTGAGTCTCGTGCAATCTCTTTTACTGCCTTTTGAGATGCTAGAAGATTTAAATTTAACTTAATCAGATCCTCTTCTGTCACCTCATCGTGCTCTGTTCTCTTTCCAGATATTCCAAACTCCTCTGCGTAGTAACGAGGATTTTCTACATAATGTTTAGCATTCTCTCTCTCCTTAATTAGCATATCAAGCAATGACCTAGTAATAGACTCCTTGGCTTTCTCAACTACTGCCGTTTTCTCGCCCTCGCTAATTAAGATTTCAGCTGGCTGAATAGGAGCATGATCTGAAAGCGTTCAACCTTTTACCTTCCAAGCCAAACCTTATAGATTCCATCGGTTCGTCTTCCAAAATCATTTGAAAGCGTTCAACATCTAAGGGGTTTGAAAATGAATCTAGATAAATGCTAGAAACACCTGAAACGTCTGGAGCTAAAGGGCGACGCGCAGAAACCCTGATTTCGAATGATCCGTACTTCTCATCAGTGATAGCCACGGTAGTTGGGATTAAAACCACAATAATTAGGTTTAACTTTGATGAAAGCTTGTGAGGCATATAACATGTTGAGAGTCTTGGTAGAAATTTCCAACAACGCACCGAAAGCTCTTCCAATAGCTTCAAACATTGAATGAGTCTAATAGTACAAAGGAAAATCTTGAATGGTTAACCAGCCGCCATAACCGTGAATGAACTCTTTTTTGTTATGCAAGTGAGGGCTCCAGTTTTCTAATTTCAAATGAAATTTTTCAATCTCTCTCCATTTACCGATCTACTCAGTTGGCTTGGCTTGAGAATCCTATCTCCTGTAAATTTCAAGATACCCTTGTCAACCATGATAGGATTTATCATACAGTCTAAAGAAAATTTCTCTTTTAGAGCCTTCGAAATCTCATTCCAATCGTCGTGTGCGTAGCCTTTGGAGACCACCATTACTCGATTTCAGTCTAATTCCATCACCTCTGTTTCTTTTATAACCCAATATTCTTGGACTTTGGCTGTGGATAACCTTGAGTTCTAGATGGTCCTTTGATCCTCTCGTGGGAGCCGGATGAAACCACTCCTTTCCAGCCACCACTTCAGCATAAGTCCTTTCTTTCCTTAAAGGCAACTTCTGTTATGGATTGAAGGTTCCTTCCTAATCCCCTGTACACTCAGAGCCTCGAGTGCACTTGCATTCTTGTCACCAGAGGAATGGGCATTCGTTGCCAACAACAATGCTTGAGTTTATGCTATTCGCATAGAGAATGTTTTCATCATCTTCCAAAATGCATTCCATCCACCCCTCTTGATTCCAGAAGGGATAACAACGTTCTTGCGATAACCAGTAGAAGGCCACGCCACCCACTCCAACAACCATAGACCATTTGAACGAATTTTTTGGATGCGGCATTGTCCAATGTCATCTCTGAACTGAATATCTAAATTTATGTTGTTGATTTCACTTTGATTTAGCCATGAATCTTGATAATTATCATAAAAGAAATGTGTTTAACCAAATTCATCATTTTGTTTAATTTAATTGCATCAATTTATTACATTTTTATTAAAAAAAATTAAGGACATACTTTAATAAATTAATTTATTACGCCAGAGTGAACATAACTCAGCGGTAATTGGCATATATCTCCAACTAAGAGGTTGCGAGTTCGATCCTCCATCCAGCAGATGTGAACCAGTGGCCATCGATGCAACAACTGCTAACTTCCATTCTAAATGAATTGAATATCTAAATTTATGTTGTTGATTTCACTTTGATTTAGCCATGAATCTTAATAATTATCATAAAAGAAATGTGTTTAACCAAATTCATCATTTTGTTCAATTTAATTGCATCAATTTATTACATTTTTATTAAAAGAAATTAAGGACATACTTTAATAAATTAATTTATTACGCCAGAGTGAGCATAGCTCAGCGGTAATTGACATATATCTCCAACTAAGAGGTTGTGAGTTCGATCCTCCATCCCGCATGTTTGTACTAAAAAAAATAAAAAATAAATTAATTTATTACAATAGAGTAATTAATTTAATACATCATTAGCAAAATTTTAATGTTGTTTTATCAATTATAAATTTAATTTAAATATTTTACCTAATTTTAGTGAATTAATTTTAATAAAATAAATTAAATAGTTACATTAAAAGAAAAACAATTTGTTGAAAAGAAAGAGACAGATGGGCATGGCACAAAACCCTCCCTTCTTTAAGGGCCTTGTCCATGAGAATAAAAATGCCTGGGAATAAGCTATTTCTTGGCAAAGTCTTCAAATTTATATAACAAACAAGAACTTTACTTACCCATGTTCATTCCCACCCAGTAAACCGCAATCAAACAGCCCCCAAAGTTTAAGACCGAAGAGAGATGAATTGATGTTTTTCAGCCAAAATTAGGCTTGATCTGCTTGGACGTAATGGTGGGAACACAATATATTCTGGAAAAGTTGATTTCTGACCAGGATATTTGATCTTTCCCTACTCTGGTTTCTATGATCAACACAATGGGAGTTGATATCTCTTTGTTATATGAAAAGCAACAGGATTTGGGGCTATCTTCTAATTCTTCTGTGGTTATATGTCTAATGCTATGCTGTTTACCCTTTTCATTTGGCACCACTGAGGACTAGTATGTTTCAGAAGAAAAATAGACTTGCATATTTAGTAGGCAAGGGATAAATAACTCCCTGTGATGTAGCTCTAGAGTGCTGTCTTTTAAGAATGAAAGAATGAATCTTATTGAAAGAATTGAGTCCTATTTATAGGACTTTTAAGCTTTACAACTAACAAAGGTAAACCAAGTTACCATGGGTTAAAACTAAAACTAAAACACATAGGTTTTAAAATAAAAGCTAATAACAGAAGCTTTAATAGCAACTACCAAATACATCAATTTCCCCGACCCAAAAAACAAACTCGTCCTCGAGTTATTTAGCCAAGGTAAATTCATCAGGAGGTTGAAAGGCATATATGTCCGCCACATTAAACACGGGGCTGATGTTGTAGTTATGCGGTAAATCAACTTTGTAAGCATTGGCACCATATCGCTCTAAGATACAAAAAGGGCCTAGTTTTTTCTTCTTCAACTTATTATAGGTGCCTGCTGGAAATCGACTCTTTCTTAGGTGAATCATCACCAAGTCCCCCACTTGAAACTCGTTGAACCTTCGTTTTTTGTCAGCCGTTATTTTGTACTGCTCATTTGACTTGGTAATATGGTCACGTATTTCTTGGTGTAGTTCGGCAAATCTGGTAGCCATTTCCTCTGCTTCTAAACTGAGATCAACAGAGGAAGGAAGAGTAGTTAGATCAAGTGTTAATCGAGGGATTTTAGTGTAAACAATCTCAAATGGGGACTTCCCTGTTGTTCGATTCTTCATATTGTTGTAGGCGAACTCGGCTTGCGCTAGTGTTAAATCCCATTGTTTAGGATGTTCGCCACTAAGACATCGTATGAGATTGCCGAGAGATCGATTTGTAACTTCGGTCTGGCCATCCGTTTGTGGATGACTAGTTGTGCTGAATTTTAAACTAGTATTGAACTTTTTCCACAACGTGCGCCAGAAATGGCTTAAGAACTTCACATCTCTATCAGAAACTATGGATTTCGGAATGCCGTGGAGGCGCACTATTTCTCTAAAGAATAAAGTAGCAATGTAAATGGCATCCGAAGTCTTTTTACATGCCAAGAAATGTGCCATTTTACTAAATCGGTCCACCACGACCATGACGGAGTCGAGACCCCTTTGAGTCCTAGGGAGACCGAGTATAAAGTCCATTGATAGGTCTTCCCATATGTTGTCGGGTATGGGCAGAGGGGTGTATAAACCTGTGTTTTGGGTAGTCCCTTTGTATGTTTGACATAGGAAACAGCGTGCAATGTAATTTGCTACATCCTTGCGTAGTTGTGGCCAAAAAAAATTGAACAGATAGTATCTCAAAGGTTTTGTCTCGTCCCAAATGGCCCGCTAAGCCCCCCGAGTGAGCATCTTTAATAAGAGCCTCTCGAAGAGACGTATGGGGTATGCAAAGAGCGTTGCCCTTAAATAAAAAACCATCCAGTAAATGATAGTCAGCGGCTGCTGTATTTGTTGTGCATTTGGTCCAAATGGGACCAAAATCGGAGTCTCCTTCGTAAGAATCAGGGAGATGTTCAAAGGCAATGATCTCCCCTTTTAGAAGTGTTAGTAAATTCCCCTTTCTACTCAAAGCATCTGCAGCTTTGTTAGTGATGCCAGATTTATGTTTAATAACAAATTCGAAACGTTGAAGAAAGGAAAGCCAACGAGCATGCATACGGCTAATAGATTTTTGTGTGTGCAGAAATTTAAGTGAGAAGTGATCCGTGAAAAGGACGAATTCGTTGTTCAAAAGGTAATGTTCCCATTGTTTCAAGGCCCCTAACTAAGGAATACAATTCTTGCTCATAGGTACTCCATTTTTGTCTAGATGGGCTTAGTTTTTCACTAAAATATTCTATGGGATGGTTATTTTGGGAAAGAACAGCTCCTATCCCGATTCCGGATGCATCTACAGCCACTTCAAATGGTTGGGTAAAATCGGGTAAAGTGAGAATGGGGCTAGTACTTAGTTTGTGTTTAATGAGGTTAAAGCTTTCGGTTTGGATTGTACCCCACGTGAATTGGCCTTTCTTGAGACAATTTGTGAGGGGGGCAACAATTGAACTGAAATTTCGGATAAATTTTCTGTAAAAAGAAGCAAGCCCCAAGAAACATTGCACATCCCTAATGGTTTTCGGTTCTGTCCAATTAGTGATAGCAGATACTTTTATAGGGTCCATTTTAACCTCATTGTGCCCTATAATAAACCCTAGAAATGATATTTCCGGTACTGCAAACTGACATTTTTTTTGGTTAATAGCTAAAGTATTGGCAGCTAGGGCAGAAAATAACAATCTAAGGTGTCCTAAATGGTCATGCATGGTTTGGCTATAGATAAGGATGTCATCAAAATACACCACAACAAATTTATTTATAAAGGGTTGAAGTACCTGATTCATAAGTCGCATGAAAGTGCTAGGCGCGTTAGATAGGCCAAAAGGCATGACAAGCCATTCAAACAAGCCTTCATTAGTCTTAAACGCCGTTTTCCACTCATCCCCCGGGCGGATGCGTATTTGATGGTAGCCGCTCCGAAGGTCAACCTTTGAGAAAATTGAAGCTCCCCCTAGTTGATCCAATAAGTCACTAATTCTAGGAATGGGAAAACGGTACCTGATCGTAATCTTATTAATGGCCCTGCTATCTACACACATTCGCCATGTGCCATCTTTTTTAGGAGTAAGGAGTGCAGGAACCGCACATGGACTAAGGCTTGGTTGAATGTGGCCTTTGTCCAACAAATCTTGAATTTGATCGTGGAGGATCTTGTATTCCGACGGGCTCATTCTGTAATGAGCCAAGTTAGGAAGTGTAACGCCTGGTAGAAAATCTATGTTGTGTTGTATGTCTCGAAGGGGTGGTAAACCCGTAGGTGTATCCACAATGGTTTTAAACTCATCAAGCAATAAGTGCACTTCAGGGAGAATGGGGTTGGTTAAATCCCCTGTATCAAAAGATTTTATAACCAACCCAAGAATAGGCATGTCTTTAGTAGCCAGTATCTCCTTTACCGAATGGATCGTGAATAATTGTCCTTTGGACTTGTTAGTATCGGTAAGAGCTAGTAATTTGGATGGAGTAAGAGGTAGTAAGACCACTTTCTTACCCATCCACATAAACTCATATGTATTATCCCTGCCTTTGTGTAATGCTTGAGTATCGTATTGCCAAGGCCTCCCTAAAAGAATATGGCATACATCCATCTCGAGCACATCGCACACAATTTGATCTTTATAGCTTGCTCCTATAGATAGAGGAATAGTACAAGTGTGGGTGACTTGAGCTTCCCCCCCTTTTTTTATCCATGTGACCTTATAAGGAGCCGGGTGGGGTGTTAAAGAAAGATTGAGGGCGGAAATAAGCTTGCTAGACACAATATTTTCAGTGCTGCCACTGTCAATAATGACAAGGCAGATTTTTCCATTGACAGTGCAACGTGTTTTGAACAGGGCATGACGTTGGTAAGCCGTCTCTGTTTTAGGTGTTAAGAGAAGGCGCTGGACCACGCATGAAACCAAATCTCCCTCATCCGGGCCCGTGTAATCCACCTCGTCAGTTCCATTCATGTCCTCCTCCTCGCTATCGATTCTTGGATCTTCATCGTTTAAGAAGGCAACAGCCTTCCGTTGGGGACATTCGTTTGAGAGATGACCAACTTGACCACACCTAAAGCATTTCCCTAAAGTGGGGCGGTTGTATGTGCCCACCGGTCGTTTACTTAAAGTGTTGTCGGTACCCTTACCTCCTTTTATCGCCTCAGAATCCAGCAACTTGCCTTTCGTCTCCATGGTTGTAGGAGCTTGCGCAGCACTCTGTTCTGTCGTAGAGAAAGGTTTTTTGGACGATCCCCCTGTTTGATCCCACGTACTGCGTCTTGTATACTGCTTCTTGTATCTATTATTGAGTTGTTCTTCAGCTGTTGTGGCTGTGGAAATAGCCTCATTGAGGAATCCAATTGGTTGGAGGGCCAAATGTTCTTTTATCTCTGTCCTTAATCCTCCAATGAAACGAGCCACCAAATACTGCTGACTTTCTCCAAAATTTGTCCGAGCGCTTAACCTGTGAAATTCTTCAGCATAATCTACAATCGAGCGTGTACCTTGTTTACAGTTTTGGTACTGATTGTATAGGATCTGTTCGTAGTTTATCGGCAGAAATCGTTCACGCATCAGTTTCTTCATCTTCTCCCATGTACGGATGGGTCTTTTACCATAACGACGCCGATTGACTTCCAACTGATCCCACCAAGCAGAGGCGCCCCCCTCCAGCTTAAATGCTACTAATTGAACCTTTTTATGATCAGGTGTACCCATGTAACTAAAAAAGTTCTCTACATTCTTTACCCAATCAAGAAATCCCTCGATTTCCATCTTACCGCTGAAAGTTGGAAGATCAATCTTCATTTTATATTCGTTTGTCTCTTGGTACTGTCTTTGATGACCCCGTCGTCCCCTATGATCTTCTTCCAACTCCGGCATATCATCTTCACCACTGGAAGAGTCGACGAAGAAATCATTCCTATGCTGAAACAGGGGATTTTGGTTTAAATCTTGTCGGATTGTCCGTTGTTCTTGGAGCATTCTTGGTTCAAGAACATTTTCTTGATGTCTTCTTGGCTGCACCCTTTGTTGTTCTTGATAATAACCGCCCTGATTGTCCGTCCTCCGCATTTCTTGGCCTGTTCTTGCTGGGTTTTGTTGAATACTCAGCCTTTCCAGCTGGCCATGAATTACTTCCAATATTTGTTTAATCTCACCCACTTCCTGCTGGACTATCTTCATATCCCCTTCAACCGACTGCAAGCGTACGGTTGCCGATCGTGGTGAGAGAACGGTCGCCTGATCCGTTTCTTTGCTGGCTAAGGAAGATTCCGCTGTGGTTGGTTTCTTGCCCGCCATTGAGTTCCCAGAATTTTGGGGTGCTCTGATACCAAAATTGATGTAGCTCTAGAGTGCTGTCTTTTAAGAATGAAAGAATGAATCTTATTGAAAGAATTGAGTCCTATTTATAGGACTTTTAAGCTTTACAACTAACAAAGGTAAACCAAGTTACCATGGGTTAAAACTAAAACTAAAACACATAGGTTTTAAAATAAAAGCTAATAACAGAAGCTTTAATAGCAACTACTGAATACATCACCCTGACTCTTGCTTCTAGCTTTGTATCTGTATACCACATCACACTTTTTATACTTACTACCATGCCCGTGCAACCCATTGATAGACCTAGGGTGAAGAATGTATATTCTAGAAGAAGAGGACGTGTTTGTACAAATGAGAAAAGGGTAAGGGTAGAAAAACGTTAAAAGGGGGAGGGACCTGTATGGTAGTAAGAGGGCAGTAGGGGTATTTTGCTAGGGTATGTACGTTGTGTTAAGAGGTAGAGGGTTATCTTTTTGGCTGTTTTCATCTAGGACCTTTGGGAGAAGAACGAGAGCTCTTTAATGCTCCCTTGACCCTTGTAATGACCTCTGGACATAAATAATAGAACAGAGTTTCTATCTCCCCTCCTTATCATTATGATATTGACCTAATTTGATTTACATGTAAGGACTCCTGCAACCCTTCTCTTATGATGACATCTGAACTCATATTTTTGTCGTACAAGATACGAACTTTTCATTGATCGGATGAAAAGGAACAAAAATTCTCCCACAAATGAGAGAAAACAGATAAAATAACAAAAATAAGGAAACTGAAGAGAAATAAGAGCTTCACAAGAAAGACGAATGGAGCTACAAGAGTAATCTGCAAATAAAAATTCTGCTTGGAGCATATCTGAAATAAATAGGTGGTTTTTCGTCCGTATTGAAATATTAGTTGAAATCTTATTTTCATACACCAGTTTCACATTGCTAGGAAAAAACTTGCTTTATAACTTCAATCATGGATCCTGTTTCAGGCACCTATATATCATTCTAATATTTGGAATTATGCAGTCATGGGGCATGAATTAATCGTTGGAGGCTTATAAAGATTCTAGTGAACGCATAATAAACGACTCATAAATCTGTTTTTCCCACTGTAGATGTATTAAAGGCGAGCCAACCATTGAGGAATACTACGACTTATATGCTGTAGCTGAAAAGCATAGCAACCAGATCTCAGAAGCAGTCATGCAATCGTCTGCAGTTCAACAATTTCTTACTGCTGGAAGAGTGGTTGTTGTAAAATCACCGTCTGTGAGTTCTTATTAGTGTTTTCAAATAAATGTACATTGCTTGTTTTGCCATCATTTTTTTTGGAAAATGATATGATGTGGAATTTCATTTATATTACATTTTAACCTTGGAATATTTCTATTTTTTCATTTTGTTTTATGGCTCATCGGTACAATATATAAGTACTAAACTCAATTTCACTGTTACCAGGCCAAAGATCACTTACTTGCAGTCATTGTCAAAGCCCTTTCCATGGCTAGCAAGCAATATATTGTTCTGGTGCTGAAACCTGATTCACCACCTGTCCAAAGTTCTTCAAGTGGTGATTTAGACAAGAAAAAAGAGGATTTTCCCCAAGGTTACTTTATGGTACCGAAGTCAAAACGTGGTCTTGAAAATGATTACTATTCTCCATCTACACGTAAAGGATCTGGTGTTGTAAATATAAGATTACCACATGGCGGTGCTGCTGCTGGCGTAAGTTATGAGGTTAGAGGAGTCGATGCCAAAGAATTTTTGTGCATTTGCAATAAAAAGATAAAGTTAGATCCAGGTAGGCTTCTTGAAGAAGTAAGTAATGTTGCTTACTCCCAGACAGTTCAACAGCTTTTGGATATAAAATCTGATGGGAAGTACCCTCCAGCCCTAGATCCAGTAAAAGGTAGTACCTTCATTACCTTCATATAAACATAACAAACAATTCTTGCAGTGGTAAAACACCTGATATATTGAGCATTCTTTATTATTGAACAGATATGTAGCTTTTGAATGCATGATTTTCACAATGAACTATACATATTGCTGTTACAATTAAGTTACCTACATTTTCCCCCCTCTTTTGATGGGAGTTTAGAGATTTGCTAGACATAGACGTGCTCGGACATGCTCTTGAGATATGTTCGACACGTGATTTAGAATGACTAATCTTTTAGATTTTCTTTTTCAAATTTCAGAATCTTAGACATATTGGGAACATGTGATGACCTGTGTGAATAGGGGTGAGCATCATACCCCGAAAAACCGCCCCGACCGAACGGTTCGGTCGGTTTCAGCTACAGGTCGGTCACCGACTATTGGGTCGGTTGGCGGTTCCAAATAAGGAAAAACCGATTGACCGACCGATTTATAGGTTAGATTGGGAAAGATGCCCGTTTTTCGAGGTGGTTTTTAAGAAAAACCATGGGCGCAGAGCTTTTGTTCTTGGGCTTCAGTTCTCATATTTTTATGGGTTTTTGTTTTCTATGTGCTGTTTGTTTTTTTTTCTTTTTCATTTTTCGTGTATCCTTGAACTTTTTTCTTCATTTTCATATTATCAATGAAAAGTTTGTTTCTTGTTAAAAAAAAAAAAAAACCCATGGGCGCTCACGGTTTTCTAGAAACCACCCAACTTTTTTATATTATTTTAATGGTTTCTCTTTCCTCTCCCATCTCCCATTTCCCCAAATCACTCATTATTTACCTTTTCATTTATTACTCTCTCTCTCTTTCCTCTCATCTCTCAAAATCTTCTCTCTCACCATTTTCACTCCACGATTTGTCTTTCTTCTCCATCTTCTTCCTTTCTTCTTCCATTACCATTTTAGATCTTTTTTTCTTTACCATGTCTTCTACTTTTTCTTTTATTTCTCACCGACGACGCAATCTTTCGAAGTTTTCTTAGTTCTTATTACTCAACGACATTAATAGCACACTCGTCAGTCGCCTTCCCCGTCCCAACAGCCCCAACCCAGTCAACTGACAGATTGTTTAGTTAAACCGACCAAAAAAAAAAATTGTCGGTTAAACCGACCAACCGAATCGATCGGTCGGCCAGTCGGCTCCAAATTGCAGAGGGAAACCGTCGGTTTCCATATTATGTGAACATGTTTTGTGAACAATATCGTCGGTTTCCCATTTTTCCAAAAACCGACCCCAACCGACCAATGATCAGCTCTATGTGTGAACATGTTTGGGCATGCTCAAGATACATAGGGACATGTTTTGTGGAGAAAGTGAAGAAAAGTATTAAAATAACCAAGACGTGATTGTTCCTTTTTAAGACTAGGAATATTTACATCAAGGAACTAAATAATTGTTAAATAAAACATACACTTGACATGGAATAAAATATTTGTATTCCAATTCATAAAGAGTAAGAAATACTAACGTAGCTCCTCACAAGATTTTGAGAAATGATTCAATCTACGTCTTATTAATGAGTGAGAAGCCTATATATTGAGGATTCTGAACTAGCAGTAACTACAGTAACTAAGTTACTGTGCAGTAAAAGGAAAACTTAAAAGAATCACAACCTATAAGCCACATGAACAAGCTTATGACCAATAGACAAGGGCAGCCAAAGAGGGAACTATAACTACATCAATTTCCCCAACCTAAAAAAACAACTCGTCCTCGAGTTATACTGCTACAAAGAAGTCATCAGAGAAAGCAAGCAAACTTTCAAAACTGAATCTCTCTTCTTTTTGTGATTCAAATATACTTCAACTGAAAATATTGTCTTCAATTCTTCAAAACTCCAATAAAGCAGTGTGTCAAGCATCCAATTGAGTGCAAAATCACATAAGGAATTTAATTGTTGACCCAAAATTTCTTCCATGAAAATAATGCGGAAATATTTGCAAATAATTTTCTGGGCAATTAATTCTTCTTGTTTAGAAACAAAATATCCAAAATCTGAAATGGATGTCGGCCCCATCTGAAAATTATTCTTATGGATGAAAATTCTGAATTCCTCAACCTCTTCACTTCCACCAGTAACATTACTAATTTGTAAAGAGCCCAATTTTTTTCTAGCAAGATCTTGGTTCTCCAAATAAATTAATTGCAATTCAACCACAGCATGACCTTCATGCAGCAAATCAGATTTGAATTCTTGAGGTTGGTAAATTGAACTGTCTCCCATTTTTCCAACTTCAACAATATTAGCTTCAACCAAACCTTTCTCAACTCTAGCCACACGAGTTTCATTAGGATCTTTATCAAATTCTACAGCATTAGTGAAACATTTCTCAAAAAAAAAAATAGAATTTCATCTCCTTCATCAAAATAATCAGCAAAACTCAAAATAAATTCATCTTCTATGTTATTTGAACTTATCCGAGGGAGTTTTCTTTGGAAAAGATCAGAAGCCAATAAAAGATTCTCCCTTTTCATTGGCTCATCTTGACAATTCTTGTGAAATGAATTGAGATCAACAATTCTTGTGAAATTCTTGACCCAAACATCTCAATAAAGATTCTTGTTGATTATTGTGCCCGTTAACATCTTGCATTTCAATTTCAAAGAACAATGTAGCCAAGGAAAAAGTAGAATCGTCATATGTTCCTATCAATTCTTTATCAACCTCTTCTTCCCCATCAAAATAATTGTCAAACTTTAGAAAAAAACTCATCTTCTTGTTCAATTGCCTCAATTTGAGATGAGTTTTGGATTCCACAATTTGAACATTGAAGGCATCAACTTGAGGCAAATTTGAGTTACCTCTTGCATCCTCTGGAATTTTTGTTGGTCTTATGTAATCATTTGAAGTGTCTTCACTCTCTTAGTGGCAAAATCTTTCCATCTTGGTTAAGGTATCACTTGGGTTTTTTTCTCTAGTTGTTGGGAGTTTTGTACAAGAAGAAAGAAAAATTTCACAGCTGTTGTTTGGAGTTTGGTGGCAAAATACCTCAGTCTTGTATGAAACTAATTTGTTAAAATTCGTACAAACTCCAACATTGTTGCTTGAACATTCTTGGTACCTTCTTGGCATACAAACTCCAAGATTTTGGTTGAAGTCTTGCCGGATAGCTCGCGGTTCTTGGAGCATTCTTGGTTCTAGAATATAATCTTGGTACCTTCTTGGTTGCACAAGGTGCTGTTCTTGATGGTAGTTGCTTTGATGATCAACTCCTTTTGGTTCTTGATTGGATCTTGTAGGATTTTGTTGAAGACTCAAGTTCTCCAACTTACCAATGGATGATTTCCAGGATTTGTCACTCACATCCTTTTGGATGGTTTTCAAATCTCCTTCGACCAACTGCAAGCGTATGGTCGATGATCGTGGTGAGAGGACGGAAATTTGCTCCGTTTCTTTGCTGGCTAAGGAAGGATCTTCCACCGCTGGTTTCTTTCCTACCATCGAATGCTCAGAAATTTGGGTGCTCTGATACCAAACTAATGTAGCTCCTCACAAGGATTTTGAGAAATGATTCAATCTACCTCTTTTTAATGAATGAGAAGCCTATATATAGAGGATTATGAGCTAGCAGTAACTTATAGTTACCGTGCAGTAAAAGGAAAACTTAAAAGAATCACAACTTATAAGCCACATGAACAAGCTTATGACTAATAAAAGACAAGGGCAGCCAAAGAGGGAACTATAACTACATCAAATACATAACAAACCTTATTATATAGGAGAAAGGCAAGAACAAACTTGATTTTGATGGAATAAAAAATATTTGTATCCCAATATATAAAAAAAAAAAAAGAGATACAAAGGAAAATAAGAGTAAAATAATCAAACCATCAATATTTACAGCAAATATTCACAAATAAACCAACAAACAAAAATAAGAATAAAATAACCATTGATGCTTACAACTAATTTAAATATTTACCGCTAATATTCAACCCCTCAAGCTTGTTCAAAGATATCTAGCATTGTCAGCTTGTCAATCATCCTGTCGAATTGTACTTTTGGTAGTTCTTTTGTCAACATATCTCCTTTATTGTTGGGAAATAAGAGATACATATCACACAGTGTCAATTTTTCCTTTATAAAATGTTTGTTAATTTCAATATACTTATTCTTATCATGTCGAACTGGTTGTAGGCTATGGAGATGACAGCCTTGTTGTCGCAATAACCCATATGGGTGCCTTTTGAAAATCTCTCAATTCTTCTAGTAGCTTTTTTATCCATATCCCTTCACAAATATCACAAATATCTTATATGGTGTGCTCTTTAATCCCAATTGTTAGCTCCAGCATGTGCATTGTGTTTTACCTTAGTCATTTTAGTACCTCCTATTTTCATGATCAATTCTTCTATTTGTAGTTCTATCATAACACCACGGCAAGATTCTTCACTTCTAACCACGCTAATAATCTCATTTAGAGATGAGAGATCTTTGTTCAAAATTTGTAATAGAACAGCATCGAATTCTACATTGAGACCTACAAGAAAAGTATAAATTTGGTATTTTTCAACAACTCTTTTTAGAGTACCAGCATCCTCACTACATCTCATTTTGACGGACTGACAACGATCGAGCCCTTGCCACAAGCTTTGAAGAATTGTAGTCTTCTATCGCTGTACAACTTTCTTGTTTTGTTCCCAAGATACGAGTCTTGATATCATGTATTTGTGCAACATCTTTCACTTTTGAATAAGTTTGCTTTATTGTTTCCATTTGTCCTTGGCATTCTATCATACATGTATCACTAACGGTTGGAGTCATTGAATTCCACAACGAAGACCTGATATTGAATCTTCTTCATCCCACACATCAAATTTCGGATCTCCTAGTTTGGGTCCTATCCCAAGAATGTGGTTCAACTTACCTTTTTCTTTCATGAATGTTCGAACAAGTTGATACCATTTTAGATAATTTTTTCCATTCAACCTATGTCCTATAACTAGGATGAGTGTTTTGCAAATCCTTCATGGAAACTTTATTAGTTTCTTCTAGAATAGATTCTTTGGGAATTTTAGTGGACACCGACATTGATGTTGACTAGAAGAAGTAGAAAACAATAAATCATAATGAAATACCCACGCATACACAAGGAAACACTTACTTATTAGAACCTAAATACAAACAAGGAAATACAATACAAAGAAATAATTGTACAGTATAATTGTAGCCTTGTAGGACAATGTTTGTTTTGAGGGGGGGAGTAATGAGGAGGGAGTAGGAGTGATATGGTAATTAGCGAAATAGTTCTTCAGGTGTTTGTAAGAGACTACTTGTAATACATGGTTAAAGATATCTATAAAGTTTAAATGTATAGTAACTCATAAGTTTAAGCTTTTAGATTGATTGGTGATTTAACATGGCATTAGAGTAGGAGGTCTTGTGTTTGAACTTCGAACCCTTGTAACGTAATTTCTTCCCCTTTTAATATTGGTTACCACTAGTTGGTTGTGCAAAATTTTAAGCTCACAAGTGTGGGGGAGTGTTAAAGTATTTATAAAATATTAAATTTACCGTAACACATCGGCTTAAGTTTTTTGGTTGATTAGTGATTTAACATATATATTAGATAGATCGGGTTGTAAGAGGGGGTAGGCAAATTTTTTTTTTTTATTGTAAAGCTCGAGCTCGCTTAAGATGAGAGGTGTCCAACTTTCTTAAATTACTTATAATTATCTATGACCTTTCTATACATTCAAATTTTGTTATTTTGTACCCATAAAATTCTTGGGTAAAGAAATAGTTGAGCAAATACCCGTTTCATATTGTTGATGATTTTTAATTTTTTTTTTCATTCAGAAAATGAAAGAATATACAAAGGCATAAAAAAGGCCCAACAAAAAGAGCCTAAATGATGTAATCGTTAGTAGCCTTTAAGTTCTGTTGTTAGCTTTTGTTTAGTAGGCTTTAGTTTTAACCCATGGTAACTTTGTTTACCCTTAGTTTTAAGCTAAGAATCCTATAAATAGGATTCAGCCCTTCAATAAAGAGATAGATTCATTTCTTACACACTTCTGCTAGATTAGCTACATCACTAAAACTACAGAAAGAGTTCCAATACAAAAGAATAACACCTAACTGATAATTGCAAACACCCTTAGAAACGGAGGTCCACAAGGATGTTATTTCTCTCAAGCCAAGCGCCCCACAAAATGGTGAAGAAGTGAATGTTAGACCCCCGATAACTAGAACCTATTCTAGAAAGGGTAAGAGTGTAAATGTACGTGAGGGCAGGGAGGGAAATGTACTTGAAGAGGAGAATAATCAGGGATGAGGTGTAACGGTTAGGAGAGAGAAAAGGGTGTACGGATAGAAGGGAATTGGGTAGAAATATTCCAGAGGACAGTAGGGGAGGATCATTCTAGTTTTGAGTGCAAGAAGGTGTGTAAGGAGAGAAACCCACCCTCTCGAATTGGTGGGGTAGCTTTGTTTTGCCTAAGGGCTTGTTATTTGAATACCAAGAAGTATTGTGAGGAGATACCTCACAGTGAACTTGCCAAAGAATTATTCTCTTATATTGAAACGGAGGAAACAGTAGAACCTCCTCCATCTCCCGATAATCTTTGTTACAGGCCTTTGAAAGACTCCAAAAAGCAAAACCAAATTAACTGAGCAAACCGACAGTCCCAAAGGATATGATCAAGGTCCTTCGACGCTCATCTACAAAGGATGCACCATTGTTGCTCTTAAAGAAGGAAGAATGCCTTCTAATATGGTCCATTTTCCATGCATAGAATTTGATATTCTCAAAGATTTTAACCTTCTAGAGGGAGGTAAACAAAAATGCATCAGGGGGAGCAAGGGACACTTGAGAGATAAAAAAAATAGAACTACTGGAAAACCCCTTAAATTGGGAACCAACTGCGAAGGTCCCTCCTCCTGTGACAAATGTGGACATCCCTCAACAACAAAAGTAAAGTTGAAACCTGCAACGTCTCCTTGTCCATCAAAGGATGGTAAAGCCCCAAAGAGATGGAAGAAGAAATGCCCGAGGTCGGCAAAACAGAGGTGGTAGGCTGCAGTCCCATATCAGAGAGATAACAACTTTCAAATAGTTGAGACCCACTCAAAACGGTGCAGACCATACTTCATTACAGTAACCCTATGCCACTTAGGTTCCTAAGAAGAAAAAACCTTTCAAAAATTTCAAGGATGGGTCCAGAATTCTACAACCAATTCAAGAAACTTTCCCGAGGCATTTTAACAGTTTCTGGGATTGGCTAATGAATTCTTGACCAAGTCCAAGAAAAGTGAGTTAAAATGTTCTTTTTTTTTCAATAAGGAACAACTTGTCCTTACCAAATAAGGAGGTTACAACATGGGAACACAAGACATCTCATAACTGTTTCTGGGTAGAAAGAAGAAAAAAAGAAAAATAGTAAACGAAGATTCTTGATCTAGAGAACAATGTAACTTCCAAGACATTCTCTCATAGAACTTTGTGTGGCTGGAACTGCATAAAGTAGTTGAGAAAAGGCACAAAAGGCCTCTTTAGGAAACCACCAAATCAGCCCAAACTCTTTCAACACCTGCCATGTGCACTGTCACGAGTGAAAAATAGGATAAATGATCCTATTTACGAAAGTCTTCTGTAGCAAGAATCTTAATCCTTAGCTTCTCATTGATTATGATGTCGAAGTTGGCACTTGAGACACTACAATAGCCTAGAACAATTGATCAACTTTATCAAAAGCTTTCTCAATATTGAGTTCAAAAGATACCCTTTTTTGTCCCAATCATTTTTATCCTTGTTAACAATCAAACTAGAATCAATTATTTTCTACTTCTAACGAAAGCAGCTTGGAACATATGAATACTAAGATGAAGAAAAAGTCTCAATATATCAGTAGAAGTTCAGCTATGACATCGTAAATACAGGAGGTGAGATTAGTTGGCTTGAAATCAGAGACAACATTTATCTTCTTTTAAGTATGAGGTAAGTCTTATCTTATTAAGACTAACATTAATAACAATACTTGGAGGAGTCTTGAATCGTCCTCATAACAACAAATTTTAGGATGTTCTTCTCATCTTTTAACATCCAATCATTGAGCCTCGTCAGGGGCCAAATTCCTGATAGAATTCCACACCATTTCCTCATTGATTTGAATGTCAAGCTGTCTACTGAGCTCGAACCCAAATCAATTCCATTGCAGCTCACCTGTGAGAAATCTGGAGCCATAGCTGGGTATGGAGCTTCTTATAGAATTAATGAACTCTCTTTCAATATTGACATCATTAGCAAGACTAATACCTTGAGCAGAGACTACTTCAGAAATCAGCTTCCTTTTCTTTCTACTGGACCACTGTCACGCTCCACTCAAGTTGCTTGCGGTTCAAACCAGTGGCTTCATCCAACATTCAAACCACAAAGCTTTGACCAGAAGTTTGCCCTTCAGAGCTAAACATTACCAAAGATCCCCTTACTCCGCCTCAATGAAATTCAATTCCATCAGGAATCCATGCCTCAGCAAGCCAATTAAATCAACTTCCCTGCTAAGAATTGAGAGTTGGAAGAAAGCTATTACGAAGAAGCCACATAATTTTATGAAATCAGCCTTTCCTCGATTAACATTGTTCCGTTCAGTCAATTATTTAGGTTATTAAATGTCATCAGTTTTCAAAGAAAGATCCTGTCTTGGGCATTTCTTCACATGCTCGCATCTCAAACATAGGTAGAACTCAAGGGTTCATAATTAATTATCCAGCATTTAGCACGTGTACAAGATGTGCGTATCCCTGCCCATTTTGGAAAGTTTTTTATGTCCTTGCATCATGTCATTAAGGTATCAATGCACTTATGCGTACTTGTCACAATGAAAATTCATTGTACATTTTGATTCTGTTATCATCTTAGAAAGTTATTCCATGCATTATTTTTAAATATTCATTTCCTTGAGCTTACATTATAATGATGATTTCGTTGTAGATTTGAAGTTAAAAGATGTAAATCTTGTGGAGGCGTACAAGGATTGTACTGACTTAATGCTAAAGATGGTAGCTAACAAGTGCCATGGGTGCATAAAATTGGGGGAGCACCTGAAATTAGCAGCAGAGATGAAGAAACACAAAGAGGAAGTTAATAACCTTAAGTTTCAAATGTCGGATGAAGCACTTCAACAAATGCCAGATTTTCAGGGCCGGGTAATCATTTTTTTCCCTGGATATTTAGTGTTTTTTTATTTCTTTTTTGTGAATTAATCTGGTTTATATATGCTGTGGCATTCTAAATTTTGGGGTTGCGTGACAGATTGATGTTTTAAAGGAAATTGGCTGCATAAATTCTGACCTCGTGGTTCAAATCAAAGGTCGTGTTGCCTGTGAGATGAACTCAGGGGAGGAGTTGATTTGTACAGAGTGTTTATTCGAGAATCAATTGGATGACCTTGAACCAGAAGAAGCAGTGGCATTAATGTCTGCTTTTGTGTTCCAGCAGAAAAATACCTCCGAACCCTCTCTTACTCCAAAGCTGTCTATGGCTAAAAAGAGGTACATGTTGTCACACATTTTTTTCCCAAGATAAGAAACAAATCAATAGTATTGTTTTTGAAATATCCAAAAAGGGTGGCCTAAGGATCCTACACTTCAACAAGGCTAGGAAGATTGCAGGGGTTACCCCAATTCACCTATGTCAAAAATAAGAGGAACATTTTCAAAACTTTAGAACTCATAGGAAAAGAGAGGCATGAAGTTGCTCGTTTATTCCAGACATTATCCAAGTCCCAATAA
This sequence comes from Momordica charantia, assembly GCF_013281855.1. NCBI lineage: Eukaryota > Viridiplantae > Streptophyta > Magnoliopsida > Cucurbitales > Cucurbitaceae > Momordica > Momordica charantia. The sequence goes on along the minus strand of NW_028275161.1, from coordinate 1,683,392 downwards.
TCCTAAAAAAATTCACGTTACCAAAAATTCATTGAATTCTCTGTCCATGCTCAAGTAGACCTGGTTCCATTTCTAATTTCTCGAGTCCTTGACATGCTTGATTTTTTAAAAATTAATTCATGATGAACACCTCAAAATTCAAATCAGAGGACTTTTTCTCCCATTGTATTGCATTTTATGGGAAGCAGGCTTTTAGTTCCCTTTTCGAGTATGTCCTGCGTAAATAATGGAATCAAGTTCCAGCCCCCTTTTCGAGTATGTCCTGTGTAAATCATGAAATCAAGTTCCATGTGGCTTGTAACCGTTTATAAATGATTTGCTTTATAAAACTCTTTAAGAAATGAGAAGGTGATGTTGGAAATTCATTTGTATCAGATTGTACGAGACAGCCATTAGACTTGGCCAGCTTCAAGCTCAGTCCAGACTTCCAATAGGCCCCGAGGAATATGCCCGAGATAATCTCAAGTTCGGTCTCGTCGAAGTAGTCTATGAATGGGCAAAAGTAACCATTTCTCTGCAAGAAGTTAATTGAACCTCTTTATTTCGTGCTCTTGTTGTCTAGGCCTCTTAGCTTTTCATGTTTTTGAGAATTGCAGGGAACTCCATTTGCAGATATCTGTGAGCTCACCGATGTTCCTGAAGGCATGATTGTAAGAACTATTGTCAGATTGGACGAAACGTGTCGAGAATTCAAAAATGCAGCGGCTATTATGGGTAATTCTGCACTCCATAAGAAGATGGAAACTGCATCGAATGCTATAAAACGCGATATCGTATTTGCTGCTAGTTTGTACATCACTGGACTTTGAAAATGGCCAATTTTAAGGTGTGTTGCCTCTTTCATTCTTGAAATCACACGAGAGCCAATTTAGAATAGAATTCATTACCCTTCCGTCTGTTGTATTTGTACATTATCATGTACTCTTTTTGGTAGTTAAAAAAGTACAAAAGAAAAAAAAAAGATAAATTATTTCAATGGTAGAAGCTTGCAAGTTTCCTCACCTTTTTATTGGTTCATGATCGTACTTTAAGGAAAATACAATATTTTGAAAGGTTTTCGAGGCTTATGCGGTTGGGTGGGACTTAGGGTCCCCGTTTGGCCCACGAGTTACTATTCAACCTCATGGGTTACAAACAATTTTCTTTTTCTTTTTAGGGAAAAAATTGTTTGTTTGTTTTTTTTTTTTTTGCTTTTATTTAAAAAAGTGTTATCTTGTTACTTATAACATTTTATTTAAACTAATTTTTTACGACTATATTATATTTTTCTTAACAAATTTTATTCTCTTTATTTGTATCTATCTAAATAGCAATGGTTCAAAATATAAGAGAAGAATGTTAGCTTTTTATGGACTTATTTCCTATTAAAATTATGATAACGGCAAATTATATTCTATAATTGCAAATTTCAATAGCTAATCTTAAAATTGGTTATTTTTTAATTTTATTCGTAGTTATCATATTAAAATTAAAAAAATAATAATCAATTTTAAATTAGTTATATTCAAATTATAAAAATAAATGGTATTAGCTTGGAATGGGTTTTACCTTGAGAACCATAGATTTCTCAAGTATAATCTCATGGGTTGGCTTGGATGAGTTTTAAAATATATTTTTAACCTCTTATTTATTTATTTATAGAAGAATGTTCTCCTTTGTCACTTCTTGATACGCCACTTATAATATTTTATTTAAACTAATTTTTTTTCCTACAACAAAATAATAATATTATATTTTTCTTAAAAAATATTGTTATCTTCATTTTTTTTATACATATCTAAGTAGCAATAGTTGAAAACACATTTAAATTTTAATAAGTGATTTCAAGGTAAGATTTATTCATATTAAAATTTAAAAATATATATTTAATTTAGGGCCATCATATTAATAATCGATTTTAAAATTAGCTATATTCAAACTAAGCAAAGTAAATGGTATTTTATTTCGAACCTATGAAATTAAATGATCTTTAATTTTAAATTATTCAAGTTAAAGAAATTATTTAATTTTTTTAATGTAAAGTAACAAAACTATTATATTTTGATAACCACTAACATTCCAATAAAAGTTTACATTATACTTTATATTCTCAAAATTTCAAAGTAAATAATTAAAATTAAATAGATTTCCAAATTTAATAATAAAAAAAGAGTTAGAAAATTTAACTTTACAAATATGCTTTTATAAATGGTTTGATGAAATTTACTTTTGATGTAATGACGTGGATCACTTTCTATTCCATTATTTTAAAACTTTGTCATTAAATATTTTGTTGGACCTATGATATAAATGTTAAATTTTGATCCGAATTATTGTGAATAATTTGATTATGTTCAAAATTTAATTTGCAAAAAAATAACTAAATAAAAAGAAAATTATGGTTAAAAATATATAAATTAAAAAATACAAAATTCAAAATGGATGAGTTAATTACCTCTACAAATTTAACTAAATTAAATAAGGGATTAAACATTCACTAAAAAAATGTCTGTCGACTTTTCAGATATTTCTGAAAAATCTATCAAAACAAAAAAATTTATAACAAATATTTCCGTTAACAAGAAATAGTTTTACTTTATTTTTAATATCAATAATATGTTCATATTAATAATATTTTTTATTGATTTTTCTACAATAGTATGAAAATGTGACTCGTCACTCACGTCAAATTCATAGACGTAAAATATGGATACATCGATAAAAATGTATACCCGACATACCACCTTGAAGCTCTGCTTCGTCTCTTCAAGAGGGGAGAGCCTCAAAATTGTGTTTGCCCGACGTAATGTTGGAGGAAGGATTATATCTTTTAAGCCCAATCTATCCTAATCACATCACACGTGTATAAAAATTCATTTAGCTCAACTCAGTGACCATGAATAGAAGTGACCCAGCTAAATTGATAGTTCTAAATTTCTAATACACCATAAGAATGCAAAATTTAAACCTACATAAATAGCATAGTGCTAAGTGCCCACATTTTAAGTTACATATCATCCATTCACCAAACTGAAAATCATAGAGTGACAATAATAAGTTGCTTTTCTTCACGAATTGTCACTCCTCTTTGGCTTGCCAGAAACATGATGTCCCTGAATGAATATCATCAATCGGAATCGCTTCAGTCGATTACTGTTTCCAGAACAATTGATCAATTAAATTTATCGAGAAAATTAATCACGATAACAAGTCATATTCAAATGCCAACATGAGCATCCTTATGTACACATTTATGACTTGAACTCAAAATTATTAATCAACAAGTAATCTTTGTACTAAAAAAGAAAAAAAAAAAGATTTGATTTGAAATGGAGTTTCAAAATTATTTAAAAGAAAAAAAGAACATTGTGAATTTGGTGAAGGCAGAGAGAATAGTCAATAAATCATCTTTAACGGTGCAGCAATATTCTGTTTCTTTTGTCTTGTCAGAATCCATATAAATGAATTAAATTTATCCAACCTATCAGCTTAAGCTTTTAGGTTGAGTGGTGGTTTATTCATTCTTAAGATAGTGGGAGGTCTTGTGTTTAAACTCATGCATTATTGTTCCTCCCCATTTATTATAATTTCCACTTGTTGGGTCTTGATGTAATTCTCCAAGCTCACCCAACCCATCAGCTTAAGTTTTTGAGTTGAGTGATGATTTATTCATTCTTAAGATGTTTTGTGATTTTAGCTTAAATAAGAGTTTCCATTATTCTAGCAAAATTTTAAGAATTGGGTTTTAAAAATTTGGTCATGGTTTTGAAAGTATTTTTAAGAAAAAACTCAAGTTAAATGGTCATTCTAATATCTATAGTTTAGATTTGATTTTCATAGCGTTTTATGGCTCTAAAAAGTTATATTATATTACTTATAAAATTGTGTTAACATTTTACAAATATGGCCAAAAAGCCAATTCAAAATTAGAAAAATTAAAATGAAGCAAAGTCGGAAGCAGAAGGGCCAAAATCGACGTGTTAGAAAGTATATTAGAGACCAAGAAACATCTCATTGAATTAGGGAGGTTAAAATAGTATTTTGGTTATTGTAAAAAGTTTGTTTTGGTCCGTGTCCTTCGTTAATTTTAGTCACTATACTTTTAAAGGTTCGTTTTAGTCTCTGTATTTTTAAAAAGTGACTATTTGTGTACATATTTACACAATTTTAAAACAAATTCTACATCTAACCGAAACTTTTTAATATAATATAATGATTACATTCCAAGAAATATATGAATATATTGTTACGTTGAAATTGTGATAGAAAAAAATAAGATTAAAAATAAAATTATAGACCAAAATCGCCACTCAACAATAATTGACACCTATCTCTACTTAAAGTCGAAATTACAAGGACGAACGAAAGCTAAAAGCCAAAATAGTATTTTAACCCAAACAGAAACATCTGGGAAGATTTACCTGACTATAGAGATTATATTTTGAAATCAACCAAACCTCAAACTGAGCTAGAATTGTAATTTAACCTAAAAAGTTACTAATAAACAAGCATAATTTTCAATGAAAAAGAAAAAAAAAAGAATAAAATGTACTAGCTGAAAACAAGAGCTTCAATTATAGGAATAATTCATCCAACTTTTCAAAAAAAAAGGTATAGGAATTCATCTAAATTTACCAGATCATTAGTGGCCGGAATCCAGTCGTTGGTCGCAGGGTTACCCCTGCAAGATTCATGGCAGCAAATGCCAGTTGCAGAATCTGCTTCGAGGCTGAAACTTTTGCCATCTCCATCCTCCGTTTTTATGAAACCTGTTCCTGTCTGGAATCGAATTCAAAAAATCTCTTCGTTAACAGAGTTCCCAAATACACACAGGAAGAGAACAGATCCATCGATCGTACCGTGTGGTGTTGTTTGTCTACACAATTGAGATCCTCATAATACTTCGTCTCCACAAATTCCTCAGAGATGTTGGCGTTACGCCCATCATAATCAAGTCTCTGCTCAAATTAATTTCAAAACAATCGAAAATTCAACCTCCGTTTCAGTTTGAAGAACGCAATCACTGCACAGTATTTCGGAGCCCTAGAGGATCGAATTGGTCGGAAAACTAACCTCGCGAGGATCGGATTCGAGGCGCTGAAATTCAGCGAGTTCAGGAATGTAATCGTCGTCGCCAGTTACTTTGTCGGCGTACTGAGCAGAGAATTCGCTGCGCTGAGGCTTGGTGTGGCGCTTCGGCGCGACGCCATTGAAGTAGTCCCTGGTTTTGGACTCCATTTTCTTTCTTCCTCCATCGACAGCCGAGCGTCGCTCCTCCCTGGCTTTCTCCCGTTCTCCATTACGATCGATTCTGTGTAGCAACGATGAATCGGTGTGGGATTTGGAGGAATGCGGAAACGGCAGATATTTTGGAGTCCGCCATTATTAGGTTTAGGTTTGTCAGATGGTACACTGATTTGGGGGCCCGAAGGCAAAAGAAATCTCACGATGGAAAAATATCTGCAAAGCCTTATCCTTCTAACTTCTACCTTACAACAGCGCTTACTTGGTCCACCACCTCATCACATCACATAGCAAGCTTTTCCATATGCACGTGAATTGATTGCCACTTTTTCAATCAATTTTATGATTTATTCAAATTACAGCAACGCAACCAAATCAACATCCCAACTTCTCAACCTCAACCACATTGCCTTTCCAAACTATTGAACTAATTTATTTGGTCAAATAAATAAAATATAGTCCACATTTAGACGTTACGCTAGTCAACTAAGTGGTTCATGAACCATGTAGAACCATTTATCACACTAAAAATGTCCATTTTAAAATTTGAGAGACTAAAAATATATTTTTTCCTATTATCCAAATTAATTTTAAAGTTAAATGTAATATAAAACAAGTTACATTTACACCACATTCGGTAGAATACACGTCAAAACTTCTTAAATAAATCAAGAAATATTCTTTTAATACACGTGGGGTGGAGATTGAACTCACAATCTCATGATTGGAGATATATGTCAATTACCGAGAGCTATGTTCGCTTTGACAATAAATTAAAAAATACCATTAATCATTAATTATCAATTATCCCAGAATTAATTAAACTCTTAAAAGGATTATTGAATTAATTAAAGTGTCCTCCTTAGAAGACTTCCGGAGAGAAGGGGAGAAATCCTTTGGGTTGTGAAAAGCAAACATTAAATCCCACATCGATCGGAGCAGCAGAAGGAACAATGGAAGAAGGTCATAAAAGCGGATTTGTAAAACAGAAATTCTCATACCTTTCTCGGCCTTTTGGCTAAGATCAAGTGTAGTATCTGTTCTTATCAGTTTAATATCTGATACGTGGGTCATCGGCCCACATGATATTAAATTTATTTTTTTAGGGGGAGGGCCCACCACTGTAGCTTGCTACCTGGGCCTTCGAGGGTCGCCCATGCCTTGCACTACAGCTTGGGCCTGGCGCACCTCTCTTGCACTCAGTCTTAAAAATTTTTTGGCCCGTGTATGGCAAAGCCCATTCTAGTGTACGGCAAAGCCCAGTGTGTTGCACAGGCCTGGTTTGGCCACACGTTGTACTTTTTTTTTTTTGAAAAATCAAACGTAGTAACTTATTAAAGGAAACTAATAATTGTCTTATTTGTCACCTGGCATTGAAAAATGACCAGCCAAATCAAAATGTCATAACTTCTATTTATATTCGACACTTTTGATTTAAAAATGAGAATATCATACCTTCTATTATTTGTCACATGTCTACTACTTGTGTATTAATTGTCCCCAAAAATATACCTTATTTGTTTATTTCTCCCATGTTGTATCTCTCTACTGCTTGTGTATTAATTGTCCCCAAAAATATACCTTATTTGTTCATAATATTTGTATTTCTTTAGTTGATCTTATTTACTGTATTTGTTACTTTCTCCTTATTTTTATATTTTTGTATTAATTGTTCACAGAAATAGACATTTCTTCACCGTATTTGTTGTTGTATTTGTTCTTCTCTTCACCATATTTGTTGTATTTGTTATTCTTGTATTTTTGTGTTCACCGTATTTGTTATACTTTTGTTTCTTTGTTCATCATATTTGTTGTCCGTATTTGTTGTATTTTTGTTTTTCTGTTCACAGCTTGAGTGTTAGTATATTTCTAATTACATTTTGTTTATTAATATTTGTTAGATATTATATTTTTTTCCTTAGATTTGTTAGTATAATTCTCCCTAAAATGGGTTGGAAAACTATTATGAGTAAGATTATAAAAATATTTGAATTATCTTATAAATATGGTTAAATAGGATTCTTAAGAGTAAAAATAACTTTTAGAATAGAGTAATTTTATCCCTGAACATTAGTAAAGATCTTCCTACTTTTTTGCGTTGGTCATTATTGAAAACCAAAAGTTGTTTTGCCATATTTTGAAATTGTCTATTTTAAATGGCTATATCTATTGTTACCCCTAACATCTTCGGCCTTTTTCAAGGTAAAAGCCTACCAGCAAAATTAGTCATATTATATAGTGCAACTTGAAAAATGAACCAGACAAATATATCATCCCATCAAAATAACTAAAATTATCTAACAATTACTCCTAAAATTTTGTGATAAAAATATCAAAAATAGCTAAAATTATATAACAATATACCCCTAAAATAAACGTGAAATCTGTCAAATGAATAAAGATTAAGAGGTAGAAGAATATGAAAAATATCCTAACAAAACGTAAAATCAATGCATAAAAGTGGGAATGAGTATACAAAAAGGTTGAAAAACCAAAAATATTGTTTTTAAAATTATGGAACGGGTAGCTATATTGGAAGAGAGGATAATTAATACCGTGGCAATCATGGAAGGGGTACCTATATTGGGAGACACGAACGTCTCTTTCTTCTCCAATTTCAATTTATTTTAACTTCATTCTTCCACTTGCATGCCTAACTCCATTCTTCTAGCTCCCTTCAAACCCACACACCGGACCCATCCATGTCTTGCTTATCGTGCTGCCTACAAGGGTAAAGCTTTCGGGTAAAGAACTCAATGCCTACAGACCTTGACGAGAACGACTGTCTACAAGGGTATGTACTCCACTAGTGACTGATCCGGGAATCATAGGTCTAACGACACCAATTTTATCAGACCCGATTTTTACCCATTGATTCGTGATAGCGAGCCCAACTATTGAATCGACATCCCAAGCTCACTTCAACAAACTTACTCTGAAGATAGTGAGCTCAACCATTGAAAAAAAAATCACCATCTTGAGGATGGGGGAAATTGTTATGGGATAAATAAAAACGAGATTTGATAAATAGTAGAAGGTTGGGCCTAGATTGGTAGACGAGAAAGCCCAATTCTAAAAAACGACGAAATAAAGGTCAAGAACCCAAGTTGATTGGGCCGACCAAGGCTCGGCCCCGACCTCTACTCGGCACCAAGCAGTTCACACTGGTTATGTAATGTAGCCCAGCCGAAGTGGGCCGACGATTCCACGACTCCATCAACTATAGGCTTGACAAGCCCAACACGGAAGATCTCGAGGGAAAATTTGTGTAAATAACACAACAACCTAAACTTTAAAGGTATGCTCACAATACCCTCTACATCTTATACTCAACTTCTTCGATTCTAACTTAAGCATCGAAGCCCGTGTGGCAAGAGTCACGCTAGTCTTAGTGTCATTCTCTTTTGTGGGTTCATTGATCTCATAATTTTAAAAGATTGGTGTAAATTTGGCGAGATTCCAGAAGGCCGAATTCATGCATAACACTACCTCTCCACTAATATTTTAGATTTCCATCCCTTATTTCTTCCCTCTATTTCCCTCTTTCTCTCTTTACATAATTGGTTCTTTCTCTCTATTTTCCATTAACACATTCTTTCTTTGTTTTATCTTCCTTATTTTCTTCTCTCTTTCTCTCCGATGTAATTATGGATATTTTTCTTTCACTCTCTAAAATGTTCTTGAGATTTCTCTTTTCCTTCTTTCCTCTTTCTCTCTTTTCTCTAATTAACATTTTTCTTTTCTATTTCTTTTGAAACAAGCAGCCCCCACGCATTTTATTAACCAATAGCCTCCATGGTTTTGGTGACCTTCAGCAATCGGCGGCACGTGCATCAAAGCCGATGTGGGAGGTCGTTTTAATAAGTCATAGCTCTCTTAGTAACCTTATGATGATTTGAATCTCATCCTACAACTATAATGTGTTATATTCTAAAAAAAAGCAAAAACAATAATTATTATTATTATTTTTGGAAGAAATCTACGTGATGATATCCGAAAGATCGAGCTAAGTCGAGCGAGCTTGGCAAGGAGACCTGCAAATAACGAAAAGATGCTTCGACCCTCAAGTCAGTTGTAAGTTTGAATCTCTAAGTCGATTTTAGATAGATCAATTGCATATTTGCTTGGTTGAAATGAGAGTGTACTTATAGGAGTTCATATGGGAATTCCTATTATGAGAATTAAGGTGAGGATCGCGGCATGATCCTGACAGTTATTAACTCTGTTAAAATTACTCCCAAATATACGCGAGAGGAGGTGCTCTGGCTGGAAACTCAGGCTCACCAAGCTGTAGGAACCTCCTGCTGCGTGGCTAAGTTTAGACTGCCAACCTCCGCACATCAGTGACCCAAAGCCGACGTGGCATTTCTCGATTTTTTCCAACACTAACTTTTAAGAAAAGTTCACACCAACAAACCCTTATAAATTTCATCTTATTGATGAGTTGAGACTATAATCCAATAAAGTAGCATGATAAAAATAAAAAATAAAAAAAAAATTGAAGGTACAAAAAAATGAGTCGTGTAAATTTTTTCCTTAAAGATGAGGAATAGATTTTAATAAAATTTTAAAAACTTTTTAGGATTAAAATTATTATTAGTTCTATTTTCCACCGTTTTTGTATGAATCAAGTGTTTGGTTATGTTAGCTAGGATCGGGTGTACTTCACCCCAATACGGTTGCACCAAATCCTGCAACTGCCTTCTCTTACCGCCACCTACGTCTCGTTGAAACAAATCAACTTCCCAATTTAAAATATATTTTCAAGTTTCAGAATCTTTTATTAATAGTTTTTTATATTATATTATACCTTCTTCTAGGATTCTATTTTCTATCCATTTTATGTGTCATTAAATTAATGTTTTATCACTATATTTTAATATTGGAACATTCCACTTGAAATAAATGAATTTAAATAGATTTTGATGGTCTAACTTGTTGGGTTTTCTGTTAGATATTATATATCCGATTGTCTAAATATGTTTTAATATAATAATAATTTAATGATATCACCTTGTTTTTAGTTGATTTTAATAATTTTCGTAGAATGATGTGAAAGTTTTTTATACATTGAAGGTAAATTTGAGAATTGCAGGATCATTTCTTGACCTCTATAATTGATACAAACGTTGGAAGATAATTGATCTAATGTATGATTTAACTTAATAATCACTTTTCTTTTTGGAAAATAAACTTTTTTTTTGGCAAAGTAGAAAACCTAATCTTACATAATATTAGGTTTTAAGATCTCATTTAATTCCTTTTGACTTTAAGGTTTGTTCCATTTTTTGTTCTCGAAATTTTTAAATACCAATTATGGTTGTTGAATTGCTTATTTCATTTTATTTTAGTTCCTAAACTTTAGAGAAATAAACATATTGATCTTTATTTTTTATTTTTATTTTTTTAACAATTTGTTAATGTTGCTTGGAATATCTCTATATTAACATATTAATGTGAGCATGTACACAAACTACAAATGTTGGAAACGAGTATTAGGTAAATGAAAACATTAAATGGAAAAATGATACACCAAGGACCAAAACGGTTATATTTTTTTTTAATTCATGACTTAAAAAGATATTTTGAAAGTTTAAGGACAACTAAAAGTTTTTTTCTTTTTAAGTTTATAAATAAAACCAACCTTTTGAAAGTTTAGGGGTTGTTTGTTTTGTGAGATTTTGATGTTCGGCATCTTTAGATGTCCGAAATTTTAAACATCTTAATTAGGTATCTAACATCTTTAGATAACAACATTTGTTTTAAAAGAAAACTTATAATGATGTATGCGTATATTTGAATAGCTACGCCTGATTTATACTTGGGGTATCTTATAATTATATATTTTTCTAAGAAAGTTTTTACGAATATTTATGTAATTTTTACTGTTAACTTTTATGTCTTTAATAATTTGTATTTTCATGAATTTAATTTATACCAATTTTATATTTTATTTTTTAAAACAAATTAATTTGTATTAATTTGAGTCTTTTTTTCTATATATAAAATATCTAATATTAGCCATTCATCTCAATTTCAACTTGAACTTTCTTTTTTTTTTCAAAAGAAGCCAATTACATAATTGATAATATCTTGATTGGATTATATATATATATATATATATTCTAGTAGGGCCATTGGCTTATATTTATACATTATCAAGTTTAGAAAAAGAAAAAATCCAAAGGAATAATACTGATTTATGATATAATTTTTTTTTATCACGTCTCCGTGTGGAATTCATTCTTTGTTTTTTAGAATTTATACGGAATAACTAAACAAAAAACCAATTCCAATGGTACAGAAGGATGCATCTTAATTAAAATAAAGGGAAAAATGATTAATTACAAAAATATTGAAAAATAATTAGTTACAAAAATAGTGAAAAATAATTGGAAAGGGTGAAATAAAGAGAAGATTGCTCCTTATATGAAGAACTTCCATACTCCTTCCATTTTACATGGGATCCACATTTGAAACCATATTTATTCTACGTATTTCATCTTCTCTCTTAATTTAACCGTACATTCTCTCTCCTATCTATTACTCTTAATTCTTATATGATTATTTATTTTTTTAATTTTTTTATTTATTTCTTATTTACATCTTTCACTTCTCTTATTCTCAACTTTTATTTGCTAATTTTTTCTTTCTTTATTTTGTTTCCTTTTTTCCTCTTTCCTTGTTTTTTTTTACATCTTAATTTTCTTCTTTCAGCAGGACATATATATGCATTTATGACTTTTTGATCCGGATAAATATTTTAACTAGTTAAGTTATGCTAAGTTTACATTTGGTAGATTTGCTTTCTTTTGTTAATGTAACTATTATTTCACTTTTTTCTCTTTCTTCAAACCAATAAAATTTGTATTTAAGTAGTTTTATATCTTATTTTTTTATTGTCATTCGTAGATTTCTAAAATAAGAAAGAAGGTTTGTTTATTTTATTTTGATATTTTCATTTTGTTTGTAATTTTATTTTCAAATAGTTAAATAATTGTTTTGTATCATTTAATCAATATTATAATTAAATTTTATTTGTAACTTTATTTTTCAAATAAAAACAAAAATTTTAAAACTAGATACTTAAAAATACTTAAGAAGTAAATACAATGTATTTTATTTGTTACCTATTTTGTTATCCAACTTTTGTTTTAATATACGTATCAATATCAAATAATAAAACATGATTAATTAATTTACATATATTTAAAACTGAAAATTTTATTTTTTGAATTATATGTTATGGGCTAGCCATTTATTTCCATTTTATTGAATTAAATGTTATGGGCTAACCGTTTATATGAAACAAAATTTTCAGTTAAACTAAAGTTCAACAATGTTTTTGCTCAAAATGACAAAAAAAAACAAGTGTATTTTCATCAAATAATAAAATTCATAAAAATGAAAAAAATTAAACATAACATACTTTAAGATTCATTTCTTTCCGTGTGGATGAAGACATTAAAGTATTTTATGCATTCAAGAAAAAGTGAAAAAGATATAAAATGATTAGAATGGAATAGATAAAAAAAATAATAATAATAAAGAACCATAAAAATTAAAAATAGATTGAAAAGTCATACGTAATTTAAATGATGAAATACAAATAGTTGAAGTTCCAACCTTCTGTAAGAAAAATGAAAACTCTTAAGGGAGAAAATTAAGGAAATGAAAATTGAGAATAAGATAAGCAATTGAAGATATAAATAGTACTGAAATGAGAAATAGATTAAAAAAATAGATGAGAAATAGATTAAAAAATAAATAAAAATAAATAATCATGTATAAGAGTAATAAATAGGAGAGATAATGTAACATTAAATTAAGAGAGAGAAAGTAAATTACATGGAATAAATATTGTTTCTAAATATGTGGACTTCACGTAAAATATATTATATATTTTTTTCACTTTTTATAATAATAAAGATACTTTAGATGTGGCAACTTTTAAATGGAAGGAGCATGAAAGTTTTCTATTACGGGAGGATTAGAAATTTTCCAGAAGATTACACCTCAATTTCGATTAAAAATAAATTGAGATATTATATCATTAAATGTAAATGTAATATATAAATATATTTAATTCCATAGAGTTATTTAATACTTAATAAATACATTAATTTGTTTTAATTATAAAATTAAAAAATTGTTTCTTGTTCTTTATTTTTTATTGAAAAAGAAACGTAAGGTATCTAAAATTTTAAATTTAATATTAAATTAAATATTCAAATATTTTTATGCTATAAATATTTTTTAATATTATTCAATAAAACAATAGTTTTACCTGATGTTTTGGAAAAAAATGGAAAATGGGAACCACAGACCAGAAGTTTGATTTTATTGTTTCTAAAATTTCTATCCATTTTAAAAAACGTTTCTAAGAAAATGAAAACAAGAAACAGACATAGTTATCATCTGCTTAACGTTTCTAAGAACGAAAACGTTACTAAACGGGTCTTTACAAATCTCATATATTTCAAGAGGCCATCAAAAGCTCCTTTAGATGTCTCTCTGCATTGACATTCTGAGATATCGGAACATCTGTTCACAAAATGTGTTTGGATATATATCCTATATTCCTAAAAAACAAACGCAAGAATCTAAATAATGTATTTTGATTCTCACCCAATAAATGATCCCCTAATAACCAAAATAGTATAAATCTATACGTTCATGAACCAAAACAAGATTTAACCATTGAAGGTTCGCTTGGTAAAAAAAAAAAAAAATCGTTTGGTAACGTTCTCTTTTCTTATTTATCGTTTATAGTTTTATTAAGAAATCTAAGCATTTTACAACTATTTATGTTTCTTTGTTTATATTTTTTTAAACACATTTTTAAAATTATATAGAAATTTTAGAAAGTTCTCATTCCAATGTGTTTCAACATCAATAAAAATCAACCATTCTGGCATCTATGGGGTTGAGAGTCATGAATTATATTTTTCTTTATTAAAAAAAGAGGAATTAGGAACGTTAGGACTCGCTTGATAACGTTCCTATTTATTGTTTCTCATTTCCAAATTTTATTAAGAAAACTAAACATTTTGTAACTAATTATATTTCTTGTTTCTCATTTTTTGGAAACATTCTCAAAATTGTATAGAAATGTTGAGAACAGTCAACACAAATTTATTGTTACTTTGTTTCCATTTCCAATTTGTTACAAAACATATATATAAATGGTGTTTGGTCATGTTTGAACTCATGAGTGTTGGGGACATGCAATTATATTTTTAATAAATAAACAGAAACTTTACCGAACCACTCTTAACAAACCAATCCTAAATTACTAATACTTTAATTTATCTCTCCTCCATACTGTTCCTTCTTTAGGTACCCAATTGGTGCATCTTTAAAATTTGAAAGAGAGAGAGAGAGAAAAAAAAAGGCTTAGGTGTTGAGAATTCCTTTGGGCAATCTAACTAATGCAATGACATCGTAACGAAACCTATTCAATTCAACTGCCCAAAAAATTGTTTATATATTCATAGTTTGATCCATCGTTCTCGTATCCATCGATCTCTCTTCCGCCGCTACAGTTAAATATAGAGAAGCAGAAGATGGCGGTGCCGGTGCCGGGGCTGCGCTTCTTCAGAGGCTTAGCGGCGGCGCTGCTGCTGGCCGCTTCTTGTTTCTTGTCGCCGGCGCCGGTGGAATGCCTCGTCCGTCATTACAAGTTCAATGTAAGATATAATATAGTTAGCTTTATAATTCATAAACTTAATCCTACTTAATTTTAGTTTTAATTTGAATTCAAATTAAATATTCAAAACTTTTATGTTATATTTTATTGCGTATTTCAACAATAAAATAATACATTTATCTTATGTTTTGGAAAAAATAGAAGTGGGAATAATAAATAATAAATAAGAAATTTGATTATTTGTTGTTTCTAAAATTTCGCCCAATTTTGAAAACACTTTTTAAAAAATAAGTAACGAGAAATAAGAACGGTTACCAAACTCTAAAACCAATACTTTCGATGTTGTAGCTATATCAGTCTTTGTACTTTAAAATGTTTCTAATTTAGTTATATGTCTCTCTACTTTTAATTTTGTGTTTCACAAGTCATATTGTTAACACTCTAATGATTCAATGATTACGTGTGTCATGCTGTCTAAGCTAATTCTATCCATCTAATCACAAGCAAATATATAGGTGTTTGGTGATGTAATAGTTAAAATAAAGAATTAGTTAATAATAGACACAAAATTTGAAGTTAAGGAATTTATCAAAAACCTTTTACAAATTAGATAAAATAATTTTGAAATTTTAAAGACGTCTTAGAAACGTTTTTAAAGTACATAATGGCTTATTGAAAGTTCAGGGACCAAACTTATAATTTAATTTTTTTTATTTGTTCTCTATTAAAAATATCGATTGATATATTTATTAGACAAATTTTAAATAAATTAATTAACATGATACAACACACGATTTAAGTAAATCAACGTGCAATATGTCACATTGAACGTTAATATTTGTTAACGGTATTAACAAATATGAAGCATGAGAATTTAAACTTCTAATCTAAATGTCATTTACCGTTGAATTATGTTCATTAATTAAATTAATAAAAAATATTTGTATGGAAGTTTTAACTCATTTTTAAAATACAATTTTACAAAATATACATGGAAACATAATATTTTTTTTCTTTTTTTTAGTTCAACAACATATGGAGTGATAATTCGAATCTCCGACTTTTTGGTTGATAATAAGAAGTTGGATTGGTATTTGGTTCGTCTTGTTGTCGCACAATTGGGTATTTTGTAAAAAAATAATTTCAATATCAATTTTATTTTTCATAAAATGAATGGATTTACCATTAATTTTAATAAAAAATAAATTTAATACAATCAACTTCTACCTATACAATTCAAGTATATTATTTGTATATTTAAATAATTAAAGTATCTTTATTCACTCTAAAACATTATAGATTCAAATTCTCACCTCTATAATTTACAACAGGTGGTGATGAAGAAAGTTACCAGGCTTTGTTCAAGTAAGTCCATAGTTACTGTAAATGGGAAGTTCCCGGGTCCCACCATTTATGCCAGAGAAGACGACACCGTTTTGGTCAAAGTCGTCAACCATGTCCCATATAACGTTAGCATCCATTGGTCAGCCTCTCTCAATTGAATATTTCAATCAATCTTAGTATAAATAATCGGTTAAGACATCTATTCTATACGCTACATTTATTATACTCAAAAGAAAAAAAAATATTAAAAAAAAAATGAAAAAGGCACCTTTCATTTGAGTTATTTTTTAAAGTATTAAATTTGCTCTTAGCTTAATTTTAATTTTAAGTTTAAGTTATTATTATGTAATTAATAATTTTGAATTACTATTGCAAAAAATTACCTGTTAAAATTGACCAATTTTATTTTGATGAATTGACAGTGTCGAATTGAGGATTTTTCCGAATAAAAACATGATGTTATTTTAGTGTATTTTACATATATTTTAGTTTGAGTTTTGATTTTGAATTCTCTCTTTTAAACTTTTTGATATATATGAAAATATATAATTATTTTATGTTATTTATTTAAATACTTCTAATATAAATTTAGCTCAATTGATTAATTATGATATTTATCTCCAATAAAAGATCATTGATTCGAATCTCTATATTAAAAAAAAATAATTCAAACAAAATTAACTAAAACTTTATTTGTATTAAAATTGATTCAAATTTTCCTATTTGAATTACTAACTTCCAACTAATCCTATCTTCCTACCAACTAAACTTAATTGAGTTGAAGTCTTCAATTTCATAAATTTTTTAATTTAGCTGGACCTCAAAATTTATCCATAAAATTAACAAAATATATAGATTAAAAAAAAAAACACACACACAAAACAAAATATAGCCTGTTCTTGTGTTACATGCTTCATGTCTCAGAGGTTGTAATAATATCAATTCTAAAAATTTTGATGGGTCGTTGTTACTCGGGTCTTAAACATTCATGGCAAATAATTACCACTTTATAACTATAATATTAGTCGGTTGATTTTACAAATATGATAAAATTCGTTTTTTTTATTTCAATTTTGTCATTGTTACTGATATACTTCATATCACTGATATAGTTGATATTAGGTATATATATCAATACGATTGGTATAAACAGTTTTTCCATTTCTTTCGTTTGGGCTAGGCCTCCATTTTTTATTATATTTGTAATCATAAAATTTATTGTTATATTTACAATTAATTATTGATTTATTGCTATAACTGTGCTCAAATAATAATTTATAAAACTATATTTTGCTAGCTTCATCAAATGGCAAGGCTTTTTTTTTCTTTTTTCTTTTTTACAAATATTTTATTTTTAATTCTTTTAAACAAATGAATTTGTTTACTTACAAGTTTTTTTTTTCTAGAAATATTTTTACACGTTTTGGCCAAATTTTAAGAGTTAAAAAATATATATATGGTTTTAAAATTTTGTCCTAGAATCAGAAAGCTTATTTTTGTTATTATTTTTTTTTTAGTAAACAGAAAGCTTATTAATTAGGTGGAAATCAAAACAAAAACAACAAGTTTACATATAGTTTTTGTATTTTCAGAAAAAAAGAAAAGAAAAGCAGAGTAATTATTAAACATGTATAAGATTTTTATTTTCTTTTTTCAAAATAATTGACTGGAAAATTAGTAACATATTGTATCTCTTTTTATTTTTTTAGTACAACATGTGGGGTGGAGATCGAACTCACAATCTATTGGTTGATACTTTGACATGTGTAATTTTCATAAAACGATCATATTAATTATAATAGATTACTGCCAACTTAATCATGAGATTCGATCAGGAGGTCGTGAGTTTGAATTCTCCATATCTCAATAGGAATTGAATTCGCACATTTTTACAACCTCATGATTTAGACTACTAATGTTTTTTTTTTTTTTAATTTGTAAACTTCAATAAGATTATCTAAATATAAACTATCATTAATGAGGACAAGTTTAAAATTTTAAGTTAAACAAATCTGATCTTTGTGATTTATGTTAATTTTCATTTTAACTCATACGGTTTCAAAACTTTCTATCATTATTTAGTGACAATTTGTAAAGTCTACCCGCCTTTGGGGACCAAATTGAAAGTTTAAAATCATAAGAACTAAATTTCAGTTGATCCAAATTATAGGGATAAAATTTATAATTTAACTAAAGTTTTAAAATTATATAAATATGGTTAAAAATCATTTTTTTTTCATTTTTATACTTTCATTGAAGTAACGATTTAGCCCCTAAAATTTAGTTGGTAAACAATTTAGTCAATGTACTTTTAAATTTGTAACAGTTTAGCCTTTATACTTTATTTAGGTCTCTATCGTGACAAATGTTGTTAAAATCTAATGGAGTTTCTAAATATGTAGGTTGATAAAATGTTGAGAGACAAACGTTTATAAATTACAAAGAGTAAATTGTTACCTAACCTAAGTTGAAACTTAACTTTGGAAAAGATCTTTTTCGTTAGAAATTAAAATTTATGAAATAAATCGTAATAAAAATGTAGAAAAAAAGATAATACTTGGCTCTTTTGAACGGTCTGGTCACACAGGCATGGCATTAGACAGCTGAGAACGGGATGGGCAGATGGGCCAGCCTATATAACGCAGTGCCCAATCCAACGCGGGCAAAGCTATACTTACAACTTCACCATCACCGGCCAGAGAGGGACTCTTCTGTGGCACGCCCATATTCTTTGGCTCAGAGCCACTCTCTACGGCGCAATCGTCATTTTGCCCAAGCTCGGCGTCCCTTACCCATTCCCCACGCCCCATAAGGAACTCGTTCTCGTATTAGGTACTCGCCCTTTTTAATTGAGCTTATTTCCACCCTTTTCGGCTAATGCACTGTAGGTGTTTGTTGAATTGCCGCAACCAACTCTTTGTTATTGTTTTTGGTTGTTTTACTTTTAGGTGAGTGGTGGAAGTCTGATGTTGAAGCTGTTATTAATGAGGCTACTAAGTCTGGTTTGGCTCCTAATGTCTCTGATGCTCACACCATCAATGGCCATCCTGGGCCTGTCCATGGTTGTCTCACACGAGGTAAATGTAGGCATTATTAGCAAATTCAGGAGCATGGGTTTGTCTGTTTGAGGTAATGGTGTTTTCATTTAGCATAAAGAAGTTAGGGATTCTTCATCATAGTGTTCAAAATTCTGCGAAATTCAAAAGCTTAAGTTGATAAGTTTCATTATATTAAATCTTATATATACATATAATTAACACTCTCTCTTGTTTGTGAGTTTAGAAATTAGCATGAGCATAACATTGTTAGGGTAGGGTTTGAACATAGGACCTCTCTGATACCATGTTGAACTAATACTAAAGCCAAAAGTTAAAGCTAATAGTTTAGGATATATTTAATCTCACTTAAAATGAAGATTTGCCGCATAGCTGTTAATGAGGCATCGGCAATTTTGACACTCCTAATATATGATTAAGGACATATTTGGTTTTCACAGGATTCTCCGTGCCAGTACAACCTGGTAAAACATATTTGTTGCGAATCATCAATGCTGCACTGAATGAAGAGCTCTTCTTCAAGATTGCTGGGCACAAGCTCACTGTGGTCGAAGTCGATGCCGCATACACAAAACCCTTCAGCACCGACACCATCCTCATAGCACCGGGCCAAACCACAAACGCCCTTTTGACAGCCAACCTTGAGAGCGGCAAGTATGCGGTTTCGGCATCAACTTTTATGGACACCCCCATTGTTGCGGTTGATAATGTGACTGCCACTGCCACTCTACATTACTCAGGCACACTTTCTACTACCCCTACCAGCTTCACTGGCCTGCCTCCTCAAAACGCCACCCCCATTGCAACAAAGTTCACAAACTCCCTCCGCAGCTTGAACTCAAAACATTATCCAGCGAGAGTCCCATTAGAAGTTGATCATTCTTTGCTCTTCACAGTTGGCCTCGGAGTTAATCCTTGTAAATCATGCTCGAGTGGCAACCAAGTGGTGGCTGATATAAACAATGTGACATTTGTTATGCCTTCCATTTCACTTCTTCAAGCTCATTACTTCAAAATTAATGGTGTCTTTACTGATGACTTTCCTGCAAATCCACCAATAAGATACAACTATACGGGAAAGCAGCCGAGTAACTTGCAGACGACAAAGGGGACTAGGCTTTACAGACTACCTTATAACTCTACGGTTCAATTGGTGTTACAAGATACTGCTATGATAGCTCCAGAAAACCATCCAGTTCATCTTCATGGTTTCAACTTCTTTGTTGTTGGAAGTGGCTTAGGGAACTTCAATCCCAAGAAAGATCCCAAGAAATTCAATCTTATTGACCCTGTGGAGAGAAATACAATTGGGGTTCCTTCTGGGGGATGGGTTGCTATCAGATTCCGGGCTGATAATCCAGGTAACACCTTTACTTTGCTGGAAACTAGAGGCAATTTTATGAACGCAAAGTATAAATTTAGTCTTCAATATTTTTGTTTTTTTCTTTTTAGTTTCATTCTAAACCTTTTAAAAGTTTCGATTTTTATACTTTAGTGTCACAAGATGTTAAAGTTAATAGACAAAGTGATTATGCAGCATCATCAAAAGACATTATATTAACTAACATGTTTTATCAAATATGGCTTATTTTTATATAGAATGTACTCATTTGAAGCGTGATAGGATTGCTAATAGGATACAATTGAGGATATTATTAGAGTATTAAGGGTATATTAGAAATTGGTTAGGAAAGTTGTTAGGAGGTTTGGTTATAAATAGAGTGAGTGAGGAGTGAGATAGGCAATAGGTGAGTATGGTTTACGCTTGAGTAAGAATACTCAAGAGAGGGGAGGGTCCAAGTACGTAGAATTACTTGGGAGTTTTTGTAGTTCTTATATCTTTTATATTTCAATATATTTCTAGTTTGAGTTCTATCATACTAACAACTAACTACCTCATCGGAATATCATTTTGAAATTCAAAATTCAACCGTCATCTTTCTTTCAATGTTTAATGACGGGAAAGACTTGAAGGAAAATGATTGGGAAAATGCTACAAAACTTAAAATCTATTGATTGACATGAACATGTCATGAAATTTGTGGGGTTTTTGTTGCTTCATATTGGCAGGGGTTTGGTTTATGCATTGCCATTTGGAAGTGCACACCACATGGGGACTGAAGATGGCATTTCTAGTGGACAATGGCAAAGGGCCAGAGGAGTCTCTTCTTCCTCCTCCAAATGACCTTCCCAACTGTTAGGTATGCAGAAGAAATCTGGAAATGAAACTGAAGTGTACTATATCAGATTCAGAGCTGTGTCTCAAGACCAACAGTTCTGATAGGGCCAACAGAAAGCAGATGCTTATTTCAAGCCAAGGTTGAGATTCTTTCAAAGCTTGTTGGGTTCTCATTTGTTATTTTGGCTTGCGGGTGATTCAATTGTGAATGAGTCTATGCTACAATGGAGATTTTGCTCCTTTTATTTTTTATTTTTCCTTTTGGTAGGTAAATTTAAATTTGTAAACTATAGGATTGATTGTTGTATAAAGTCCTGAGTGACTTTTCTTGACAATTATCTTTATTTCATACATTCTTTTTATCTGCAATTTATTTGAAACAACGTGCATCTCAAGTATGTCATGAGCGTGATCTTTTGAGCCTTTTAGAGACTTTAGGACGAGAAAAGAAGAATACAGGACGATGGTGGAGGAGGTTTTGTTGTATCACCTTTTTGGAATAAGGGCAAAACTCTTTGGGAGGCAGGATATTTTTGCAATTTTGTGGGGTATAGAGAGTTAGAGTAGCTACCTAAGAATAAGATTTAATACTTCTTTGTGATCTCGATTACCAAGAATTTATGTAATTATCAATTAGAAAGAGATCAAACACACCTTGGAGAGTGATGGTAGAATGAGTGATTTTGAAAAAAAAAAGATTTAAGTATAATTAATTTTTCAAAATCACCATCTAAGTGACGCCTTACAAAAGATTTTAAACTTTTTTAAAATCAAACTTCTAATTTTCAAACATGGTTTATGGAAAGGAAAGACTCTCAAACACACCCTTAAAATCATTAAAATTAAATACACCAGTCTAACAAAATTAGTTACTGAAATTTGAAAAGGTAATTGATTGATTTTTTTTTTTTAAAAAAATCAAATAAGAAACTGATTATTATTATTATTTTTTTAATTTTAAAAACCACTAATAAAAATAATTCATATTTGCTTCCAAAATACCACTACAAGTTCAACAGTATAAAAAAGCTATGGGAGAAGGAGCACCATGCGAATAAAATACAGCCACTTTCAAAACCATTAAGGACCCGTTTGCAAATTAGTGTTATACTTGT
Organism: Momordica charantia; assembly: GCF_013281855.1. Lineage (NCBI taxonomy): Eukaryota > Viridiplantae > Streptophyta > Magnoliopsida > Cucurbitales > Cucurbitaceae > Momordica > Momordica charantia. The sequence continues at coordinate 1,660,826 of NW_028275161.1, read as the reverse complement.
AAGGCATAAGTAAACTACTAGACTATATAGAGACTAAATTTACATAAATAGATTAATGTTCGAGATTTTATACTTTTGTCTTAAAATGGTTAAGATAGAACCCCTCTAGAATTTTACAAATTTACCCTCTTAAATATATATTTAATAAACAATTAAGAAAAATTCAAAATATGGAAAAATCCTTAATTTAGAGATTTTTTTAATTTCAAATCTATTTCTCTATCAAAAATAAGATCTCCCTCCTTTTTTTCCTTCCTTCATTCCATGAAACCCTAATCTCTGTGTGTGTTGTTTGGGATTTTGGAATGAAAATAAATGATAGAGCACAAGTGTACACCCGTCCAAGTAGTAAAACGAAATAAGTATTCCGAGTATCGATCCTCAGAGACAAATGAGGTCTTTTTAATGAAAATGATGTTGATTGGTGACTTTGCAATTGAATTTGGGGTAGCAAATATCAAGGATAATGTTGGTTTTGGTATTTTAAGACTTAGTGCAATAAACTCAGCCCAGTTACTTCGAATTAGCTAAAAATACGACAACTTTTTCCAACTAGGCGCCATGTGCCTCTTAATTTTTTCATCGATTTTGCTTCGCCATCTTCTTATGTCTAAGTGATTTTGAAGGTATAAGTTCATCCCTACTATGTCTATTAGAAAATTGAACTTAATTTAATAAAAACAAACCATAACTTTAGGTCGAGGTCCTATGTCTAGGCTATCCGAGCGAAATCTTTATGTCTAAAGTATTTCTCTCCAAAGTTAAATCATTAAAGTTGTGAAAATGTATCAACCCTTTCAGTATTGATGCTTGGTTAAAACACTAATTGGCCAAATCAAGTTGTAACTTTGTAAAACAACCTTAAATGATAAAAGAAGAGAAAAACACCTCTTGCCTTATTGAATTTTAAAAACTTTAGCTAATCATCCATAACCAGGCTTGGGAAAATAAATTTAATTCATAACTTTAAATGAAAAACAAAATTGAACGTTGATAGAAATAAGAGACATGATTAAAAGATAGATAGAATTTAAACAAGCTGAAAATGGTGGAGTTGTAACCTGAATGACCCTAACCCGTTCTCTTTCAAGATTGAGGAACAATACTCAGTCGATTCCACAAGATTGTGTGATTACAACTTCGTAGAGAGAGAGATGGATATCAAGGAACTTGCTGGAATTTTAATTGAATAAGATCAAACTTACAATCTAAGAATAACAAGGAAAATAAAGGATGAACCTGAAATAAACAAAGTTTAAAACAACAACTAAAAACTTAAAAGGGAAAACGTAAAGAAGCTGAGAGTAAAATGTCGAAAGCTGAAAATGAGGGAAGCTGCTGTATTTATAGGAACTTCAAGGTGGTTAGGAGGTTGAGACTTTCATGGAGAGTCATCCCTTTACAACATATTTTAGTTGGGTTGTTGGTTGAATTGACTATCATCAATGCATGGAAGACACGTGGAGAGGCTTGGGGGAGCTTCAAAACACATAAAAACTTGCGTTTTACATTAAGAGCATTCTTGGAATTGGGGAAGGTTCCAGACGTCTAGCTCGGTATTTTTTGCACAAAATTGTAATTTTCATTAGAAATCAACTCTAAAGCATGTAAACATGTCCTATATGCATGTATAACCTAAGATAACCCCAAATGACAGATTATGGACAGTAAACTAAACTTAAAACACAGTTTCTGAGTGTAGTGTAAAACGATAGAAAACACTTTTTACCCTTGTAAACAAGGGAAACCATACGTAATTTAGGGATTTTTCAATTTCAAATCTATTTCTCTCTCAAAAATCATATCTCCATCCCTTTTTCTTTCCTTCATTCCATGAAGCCCTAATCTCTGTAATGAAATGAAAAAATATTTTGTAATAAATTTAATCACTTAGTAATTTAATGTTTGAAAAATCAAGAACATTAAATATTTTATATGTTAAATAAAAAACAAATTATAATAAACATAAATGCCATAAATAAAGATAAATTTGATATTTGGAAAAAGTTTTAAATCTATAAATCTAAAACTGTAAAATTTGTAAACATTAAAAAAAATAAGTTTTTAAAACGCTCCATCAGTATCTTTACCTGTAAAGATGAGAAATCAACCTTAATTAGTTGTATTTGGGGTCTTGTATTTGGGGTCTCTCTACACGAGAGTTTTCTCTCTACTTGAGAGTCAGGCGGCGACACAGTGACCAAATCCTAATTCGGTCTCTAGAAAAGTGGTTTATGTTCCTGTTTCAATGGGAGAAATCACAGAGCTTTGGGAGAACTTCACCCTTACTAGTGAAGAGGAAGTGACTGTCACCATTGACGACCAGAAACCGATCATGACGGTAGAGAACATTCAACTTTGTTTAGTAGGGAAACTCCTTACGAGCAAAAGGATAAGTTAGGAAGCCTTTAAGTTGGTAATGAAATCAGTGTGGACAGTCCACTATTCCACACAAATTGAGACTGTAGGAATGAAGATATATGTTTTGTATTAAAGACTTTGGCAGAGAAAATGAAGGTTCTGACTTCAAGACTATGGACCTTGGATAAATTGCTCCTTATTTTGACATCACCAACAGTTACGGATCAACCCCTGGATATGAACTTTAATTTCTGTGCCTTCTGGGTCCAGATACATTGCATCCCTTTCGAATGTATGACCAAAGTATGGCTGTGCTTCTGGGATCTAGAGTTGGCAAAGTTAAGGAAATTGATGGTACAAGTTCTGATGACTAGGCAGGACCTTTCATACATGTGAAAGTCAAATTAATATCTCAAAACCTCTCCGTAGAAGGCTAAAAGTAAAAACTAGTGATGGAAAGGATATTTGGTGTCATTTGCATGACTTTCGTTATGAATGCGGAAGTTTGGGACACTTTGCTAGAGAATATGATAAACGACACATGAATTCGGATAAAGGAAAACACGAACAGTATGGCGAATTGCTACGAGCTTCGATCCTAAAGAAATCTAAGATTGGGGATGATGGGAGGGGCATATGGGGAGGTCGATCGGGTAGGGGTCACCATCTTAAAGGAGGTCGAGGTGGTCGGGGAGCTTGGAGGCAGAGTGATGACAACTAAAGATCTACCAACGAACCATTACCTAAGCAGCGGCAGACGGGGGAGGACACGAAGTACCAAGAGGCGGCGCACCACCGGGAGGCTGAGGATCCGACCATGGAGGAGGAAAGAGCACAAGTTTAAGCAGAAATCGTGGATCTCTCTTTACTTTTACAATCAATGTCTCTTGATGTTTCTGGGAGGGAAGAAATTTTGGCAATTAAGAAAAACAAGGAATTTAATGGTATGCGGATTATATGGAATTTGAATTATTTGCTGAATTAGAAGGTGATTTAAAAGGAAGGGGACATTTGACCACGAATAATTCCAAATACATGGTGGATAATTACCACAATTGGGGTGGGCCCTTGCAAAAAGGTGGAAAGGGGGCCAAGCAAACATGGAAAAGGCAGGACAGAGGCCTGGCTAGTCGTGAAAAGGCCTATGATATTTTGCCCAAGGCTTAGGTAAACAAAAGAAAGTAGCTAGTGAGACAGTGAGTGAAATTAGTAGTGAGAAACTCGAACATTACGAAGTCTGCACAATTTAGTGTAGCAACCCTAGGTGTTATTTTTGTCCGAAACAAAAGTGATGAGTGACAAGTGGCAAGATTTGAAGATCTAACTCGGTTTCAGGAACTGTTTTTCGGTGGATTGTCAGGGTAGAAGTAGAGGCTTGGTATTGTTATGGCAGGAGCAGGTGAATTTTACTCTTAATTCTTTTTCCAACCACCACAATGATGGTTGGGTGCATTTTTCAAAAGAAATGAGTGGAAGCTGACAGGTTTCTACGGTTACCCGGAGGAGGAGAGTTGCAAGTTATCGTGAGATCTAATGAGGAGTTTAAGGGGTAGTTTATCCACACCTTGGCTAATTGGGGGCGACTTTAATGACATTTTAGAACATGGGGAGAAGAGGTGGGCATAGGAAAGATGATAGGTTGATTATCAACTTTAGTAGGATGGTGGATGATTGTAGCCTTATGGATATAGGGTTTATTGGAACCCTTTTACGTGGTGCAACAGGTGGTCAAATGGTCAAACTATTTTTGAAAGGTTAGATAGGATTTTTTGTAACCCAACTTAACTCTCTCTTTTCCCTAATAGCAATGTCAAGCATCTGGGTTATAGAACTTCTAATCATAGATTGTTGAGGTTAGAAGTGGCCGTTGAGGCTGTAAAGAAGCAGAATAGATCAAAGAGAATTCTTCGGTTTGAAGAAACTTGGCTAAAAGATGTGGGTAATGGTTGGTAGAGTAGCCCTTTCCATGCCAGTCCTAGTTCTCTAAAAGCCAAACTAAAATCTTGCCTTCAGTCCTTGTCCAATTGATGTTCCAATCGAACAGAAAACTACAAAAGACGAATTCAAGTGGCTGAAATGCAAATAGAACAAGCTATTCAGAATCTTCCTCATCGGACTGACCAGAACGGGTTAAATTGTGCTGAAGTCGAACTCGAACAGCTGCTTCTCGAAGAAGAAATCTAGTGGAAGCAGAGGTCCTGAGAACATTGGCTTAAAGTGGGGGAAACTGCAATACAAAATGGTTTCATAATAAGGTCTCTCATAGAAAACGAGTGAACAAAATCAAGGGACTCCTAGATCAGAATGGAAGATGGGAAGTTGACCAGAAACTAGTAGCTGGTATGATTTCAAACTATTTTCAGATCTATTTTCCTCAACCTCCCCTCCTAATTTTGATATTCAACAATTAACTCAGCATATTGAGGCAATGGTCACCCAACAAGTAAACAACAAGTTCCTGACGAGATTTAGTGAAGAGGAGATCAATACGACAGTTAGTCAGATTCATCATAATGAATCTCCTGGGGCTGATGGGATTTCTGGAGCTTTCTTTAAAGCTTTCTGGCAAATTGTGGGAAAGGAGCTCACTGTTTGTTGTCTAATATTCTCAACAATAAAATGGATATGGCTCGTGTCAAATAAACCATGCTTGTTCTCATTCCACAGTCCAAAGATCAAAGGAGGGTTGCTGATTTCAGGCCGAACTGCTATAAAATGATTTCGAAGGTGTTTGTTAACACGTTGAAGAATATTTTGAACTCCATTATTTCTACCAACCAGAGTGCTTTTATTCCGGAAAGGTATATCATGAATAATGCAATTTTAGGCTATGGGTGCATTCATTCTCTTCGGAATAAAAGATTGGGCAAAACAGCTTCTTGAAAGACGTTATGACCATAATGAGGTTTGATAGGAATTAGATTGATATAATTATGAGATGTGTTAGTTCTGTCTCCTTAAAGGGGTCTCCGCCAGAGGGATCATTTATCTCCTTACCTATTTTTTGTCTGTGAAGAGGGACTTTCATGCTTACTCCCGGATGCCGAGAAGGTGAATTTAGTGTCGGGGTTTTCTATTGGCAATCGGAGTCCTTCAATTACTCATTAATTTTTTTGCAAATAACAACCTCATTTTCTTTAAAGCTACAACGAGAGAAGGGAGGGTTATTAAATACTGTTTGAACCAGTATGAAGTCGCTTCAGAGCAAGTCATTAATTATGATAAATCAATACTTGCGCTTATGCCTAATGCCAGCAATGAGAACAGATCTCTGCTCAGTTCTCTATCAGTAGTGAGACTAGCTGATTGCCACCACTAGTATCTTGGCCTCATTTCGTTTTTACCGTAGTGTTGCAGTGCAAATTTCAACTATAATAAAGACTTGGTGTCGAAGAACCTCCAAGGGTGGAAAGGTAAACTTTTTTCTATAAGGAAATCCTTATTAAGGCGGTAATTTAAGCTATTGATTCTTGCTATTATATGTCTTGCTTCAAGTTTTCTAAAAAGCTTTTAAACGAGCTAAAACAACTTGCTATGTGGAAAGCTACGTGTAGACCAAAGTATATTGGTGGGATGAGTTTCCATGATCTAGAGCTTTTAGAGCTTTTTAATAAAGCTCTGCTGGCGAAACCAAGGTGGAGGATTTTAAAAAATCGTTCTTCCCTTCTAGCTCAAGTTCTATAAGGAAGGTACTTTAGAGATTGTGGTTTTATGTCTGCAAAGATAGGATGGAACCCTTTGTTCATATGGAGAAGCATTGTTTAGGGTCATGATTTATTGAAAGAATGGATGAGATGGAGGTTTGCGAACGACGAGAAGGTGATGATTTACAAGGATAATTGGGTGCCTAACCAACCTCTGCTTAAAATTTCATCACTGCCTAGACTTTCACTTGATACAAAGGTTAGCCATTTGATAAATCAAGAGGGGTCAGTGTCACAAGTATATTATCTAATACATTTTATCAGAAGACGAGGCTAAACACATTTTAGCAATCCCTTTAGTCTCTTCACATGGGGAAGACAGCTTGGTATGACATTTTGAGAAAATGGTGTTTATTTGGCGAAGAGTGGATATAGAATAGCTCAAAGGAGAATCCTAATTTTTTTGGATTCGTCATCATTGGATATGCAAGCTAGTTGGTGGAATGGGCTATGGAAGTTGAATATTCCGAGTAAGATCTGAAATTTAGATATGCTCAAAGGGTGTGGATGTGCAAAATTGTTGTTTTCATTGCGACAGAAAGAGGGAAGAGGGGTTGCACGTTTTCTGTGAGGTTGTGGCAACTCTCTAAATTCTTGACATTACTGTCATTTGTCAACAATCAAGACTCATTTTTGTGCTCAAGGATTGGAAAGAAATGATTAATTTGGTAGATTTTACGGAGTTGGTCGTTTTCGTTTGAGGTCTTTGGAACAAGAGGAATGCAAATGTTTATTGTTGCTTTCATTGCGACAGAAAGGGGAAGATAACTTCCATGTGTTTTGGGGTTGTAAGTTTTCTGTGAGGTTGTGGCAACTCTCTAAATTCTCGACATTATTGTAGTTTGTCAACAATCAAGGCTCGTTTTTGTACTTAGGGATTCAAACGAAAGGATTAATTTGGTAGATTTTATGGAGCTGATCATTCTCGTTTGACGTGTTTGGAACAAAGGAATGCCAATGTTTATTGTTGTTTTCATTGCGACAGAAAGAGGGAAGATAACTTCCATGATGCTGGAATTTTGGCTTCCTTGGTTCTCGCCAAAATTGCACCAAACTCGATGATCACAGGACTGAATACCTGCAAAATTGAGTAGCACTAAATCGATGTGACTTCAGTCACACAGGCTCCAATGCTTAAGTTAGCTACGGTAGAATTACTTAGTAAAGTAATTAGGGTATTTTTACTTATCTATAGGGTTTACCCAATAGTTCTATTTATAAGAATTCTGTCTTTTAGAACTTTCTTGTTGAGTTCATCTAATTCGTTGTTGTTGGATCACAGGGACTCATGAATGGGGCACCTCAACCAATGGGAGAGGAGGGAAGATGAGCTCGACCCAGGCCGAGTAGGGGTCGGGGCTGAGCCCAGGTCGGCTTGGTCTTTCCTTCAACGTAGCTTGGTTTGGGCCTCTTTGGTCTGTATCGACCCATTTCTTTGGCCGATTCCGATCCCAAAATAGTTGCCCCTACTCTCGAGATGATATACTTTCCACTTGTCTGGATTCATCATTTTGAGAGTATTTTTGTAAATGTCGGAATGTCTAGGTCATGGATTTTTCATAAGGAGAGTCGTCACTAATTACTCCTGGTTTGTGCAGTGCCCGATAAACTCGTGACCGACTCGTCTTTATCACACAGTGTGTTGTCACATCCTTGTCATACCCGTGAATGACCCGTCCCATCAAGTAATGACCTATCTCGGTTAGACCCATGACCGAGATGTCTCCGGCTCTCTTGTAACTGAGCAGGTCTCGGCCCGATGGTTTTTGACCAGTGGTCTGAATCGTGCTCTTTCAATTCTAGGGCTATAAAAACCTATGATTTCCCTTTGAACGTTGCTCATTTCCATCGTCTGAAGTAATCTACATTTTTCTTTCCTTTGTCTTTTCATTTCTATAGCGTCCAGTAGTAGTTTAAACGTTGAGTGGACTACTTCAGATGACGAGTTTGTTGGGTGTGTTGCCCTAAACTCGTAGTTTGTATTTTGTAAAAACAAATGTCTATTTAATAAAGTTTTATGCAATAAATTTTTTGTTGAATCATAGTTTTGCATTGTCCAAAATCCAATAAACTAAACATCCAAGATTATTTATGATGTAATCGGGACAGTATATATACTGGGTATATAGTTGATATACGGGGTTTATATTTGATATAACCCTGATATATGAATGGATAATGTCCCGTGAATAACCTAAAGGGTCTATAGTATATGGATAAGGCTGGTTACCTTATCCTGACAACACTATGGATACGACCCACTCTATAAAGGTTACAGACGACTCGATCCAGGTCGTTTGTGTGGAGACATGCGAGTGGGGGTATCCTACACAATGAGTTTGTATAAGATCGGACTGCGAAATAGGCAATCTTTAGGCGTAACACCGTTAACTAATATATTGCTATTTCTTAGGATGACCAGGCAACTCATTCTCAATCCTGAGTGAGTTATGGACTCCTGCCCGTGAGGGCTCGTCCTTTGATCTGTATGGGTGAGAGTGGCCCGAGTCGCCGACTCAATATTCCTACCATTTTGGGGAGGAGACCGAGTGGAGAGCTGAGAACATAACTTCGCAAGATGGAATTCACTCCTCCCCGACTTTAGGGGAGTAGATGAGTGTTCCCTTAAATGCTGACTCCGGGACTTGAACAAGGGGCCCCACCCTCTCATTGGTCGAGAGGGACTTCCGGTTATTGGTTGGACCATAACTGGGTTGTTCATTAGAGGAGCAGTGGTGTTTAAGGAGTAAGATGTAACTTAGGGGTAAAACGGTAATTTGACCCAACTTGAGTTACGAACACTGTGAAGGATTGACTCGTCATTAATGGTCGTATATCCATGGACACGAAAACATTCTGCAGTGAGAAGAGTGCAACTGCGGGTCTTTAGTGGAATGACCTATAGTTAACGAATTTAGATTAACTCGGTCAATGAGTTTGACCGATTAATCTTGCATCGTTGGAGCTTCGGATCTGTAGGTCCATTAGGTCCCCTTGCTAGCTCATAACGGGTAAAACGAGGATCAAATTTTTTGGAAGAATTTGAATTGTTCAAATTACTTAAAGGATTATATGTATATTGATACATTATAATATATAGTTAAAACTATATATTATGAGAGATATTATTTGAATGAGATTCAAATAAAATTAATATGAATGAGATTCATATTAAAACTATAGGTTAAAAATAATGTGCATAAGATGTACATTAAAACTATAGGTTATACGAGAGAAATGTTTTAGAATATGATTCTAATTTTATAAGAAATAATTAAGTGTTAATTATTTATGTATATATATATATTTATTAATTATTAATTTGATTAATAATTATTTATATTAATTAATTATATATATATATTAATTATTATATATATATTATATAAATATATATATATATATATTATTAATATTATTAATATTAAACTCCCGTGCAAAATTGCAGGGGTGTGGGAGGTTAGTGTGACGTGGGGAGTTACCCCACGTCACTGCTTCTGTTTTATTTTTGCAGTTCTACAAAACACAGAACGGAAGAAGAACAACTCCCAACCATTTTTCTCTCAATCAAGAAGATCTCTCTCAAGCTCTCCCTCTCATTCCAAAGGATTGCTCCCACCAGCACGATCCCGAGACCCAAGAGGATAGCGAGGAAGACACAGTGGTGGTGTTCGAGGGAAACTCATTGAAGAAACGTTCTTCAAAGGTTCGTATTTCCTCTGTATTTTCCCTCTTTCAATTTTGATTTTGTATCCCTAATATCAGCAACGAAAATCCGCTTCCGCTCCGGGATTCACATCCCTTGAATTGGTATCAAAGCCAAGTTGTAGTTCTGATTTTTTGGGATCAAAATCGTTAAGTTTGGTGGGTGATTTCATATTTTCGAAATATGGGTTTGCGGGTTGGAAAATTTCCGGTTTTTGGCACCTAGATAGTGTTTTACTTTGTGATTTGATCATGTAAGGGCCCGGTGTTTTGGGCATTTAGTTTCTGTATTGTTTTTGTAAGTCTGGGTCGCTCGAAAGTCGTTCGTGGCGTCGGATTGGGCGAAAATTGCAGAAAACAGCGAAGAAGACGAAGCAGACTGCGCAAACAGCGCCATGGCGCTATGCAGCAGCGCCATGGCGTTGCGGGACAGCACAGAGCGCCACAGCGCTGCACTGTATCACCGCGGCGCTGCCCTTAGGCGCCGAGGCGCTGTCCCGGGTGTTTTCGACGCAGTTCCGAGGCTCCGGTTCGCGGTTCGAGGGCAGATGCAGTCGGTTTTCTTATTTTGTATTATTTCGTTTTCTTAGGGTGCCAAAAACCGTTCCAACTTTGCTATTTAATTATTTTATGCATTATGAATGTGTATTTTAATTAAAATCATATTGCATATTGTATGCCATATAGTTTTAAAATCTCACCATAGGTTACATGCATAATATGTATGTTTGATATATAGTATGTATGTATCGTCATGCATCATATAGTTATAAATGTTATAATATATGAATGCATGTTTTATTTTCATAATTAATATAAGTGTTGTATTAATTAGATGAAAATAAAGTTGCATTGAGCATGACATTATTTTGGATAATATAATTGTTATATTAATGTATGCTTTCAATGCATGTTTATAGTTTTAACTTCTTAAAATTTTATAAGAGTTATAAAATGCGGTAGATAGAAATTAAAATCTATAATAAAGAGTTGCATGCAAACATAAGGTCTAAGTTAATTAATTTTAAAGGAGTTTAAAATTAATTAGACCTTAGGTTATATCTTCTAATGTAATTAGGGGGTAGTCTTTTATTTTGTTTTAACTAGGTTTAAAATGAAATAAAAAAAAGACCAAATATAAAATGTTGTCTATAAGGGAACCCTGTCTGAGGAAAGTTCTGTCTAGGCTGAGGTATTTAAGCTGACCGTAAGGGAACACCTCTACTTGGGAACTGACCTGGGGGTTGAATTAGTCAATATTTTATATACAAGCAATAATGTCGTTGGTTCATTAAAGTGTTTAACAAACTAAAACATTATTGTACAACTTCCGATATAATAGTTATATTGGGCCGACTAAAAATACACTTAGTTAATTTCACTTAGCCGGAATTTATCTAAGTAATATACCTTAGTCTTAGAATACTAAGTGGGAGCAAAAGAGAATATGTAATATACAACGTATATATTTGATATACAAAGTATATATAACATACTTTACTCTCTCTCTCACGTTCTCCTTTAAATTCACGCTGTGAGTTCCATGCTCGGCCTTGTGTCGTCCTGGGCGTGGCCTCCCTACGGAAGGTGTTTGCATGGTTCAATATCGAGGTGAATGGAGATAGTGTTCATAGTAAGTGGGAGAAGGACGTGTGACAACACATCCTGCGGTCTCCACCATTGGTTTGCACCGTGCGGTTTCATACATGACCTGCGTGTCGTCCTGGAGCGACCATCCCTACAGAGGGTTCATTGTATGAGAATCAAAATCAAGGCAAACTCCAGAAATGGATAGGAGTCTCTTAGGTTTTGCTCCAATATTTTCCTTCCCTACGGCATGATTATTGGGGTGGACCTCTGAGGTCTGAAAATGTTGGGTCACACTTACGAGAAGTTGTTAAGTTAGTTAGCAATTTTCTGACCAAATAAACGATGACTAAAATTTATAGGAATAAGAGTTATTCTGGTGTAAAATTTAGTTGAGAATGTCTCAATTCAGTGAAGGAGTACATGTCCGCCCTACGGTGGCTGTTGCTCTAAATCACTAAAGCGTCGTTGCAAAACCATTTTGTTAGGGTGCTTAATTACTTTTGCTAAATTTTGATTGGGTTTAAAAGGCTAATGCATGAAACTAATATAGATTTGTTTTTACTTTCAGCATGTCTACTTCTATTATTGCACTCTTAGCCGCGCAAAGACTTAATGGTGAAAATTACAAACAATGGAAGTCAAACCTAAATACTATTCTCGTGATAGATGATCTTAGGTTCGTCTTGCAAGAGGATTGTCCTCAAGCTCTTGCGCCTAACGCCACCATGGCGGTGCGCAACGCCTATGACAGGTGGATGAAGGCCAATGACAAGGCTAAGGTCTACATCTTGGCGAGCATATCTGATGTGCTTGCCAAGAAGCACGAGGATACGGTCACCGCTAAGGAGATCATGGACTCGCTGCAGAGCATGTTTGGACAACCGTCCTCACAAGCTCGACATGAAGCCCTTAAGTTCATTTACAACTCCCGCATGAAGGAGGGTTCATCAGTGCGAGAACACGTTCTCAACCTGATGGTCCACTTCAACGTGGCTGAGTCGAACGGGACCGTCATAGACTAGCAGAGTCAGGTCAGCTTTATTCTGGAATCTCTTCCGAAAAGTTTCCTTCCATTCCGCAGCAATACGGTTATGAATAAGCTGGAGTACACTCTTACCACGCTCCTAAACGAGCTTCAGACCTACCAGTCTCTTATGAAATGTAAGGGACAAGAAGGGGAGGCAAATGTTGCCACCTCAAAGAGGTTCAGCAGAGGATCGTCCTCTGGAACCAGGTCTGCGCTCTCTTCTTCTGGAAGTAAGACTTTTAAGAAGAAGAAGGCTGCTGGTAAGGGGTCTAAACCTGACTCAGCTGCTGCTGCCCAGAAAGGCAAGATCAAGGTTGCAGAGAAAGGAAAGTGTTTCCACTACAACATGGACGGGCATTGGAAGCTCAACTGCCCAAAGTACTTGGCCGAGAAGAAGAAAGCCAACGAAGGTAAATATGATTTACTTGTATTGGAAACATGTTTAGTGGAGAATGATGACTCCGCCTGGATACTGAATTCAGGAGCCACTAATCACGTTTGTTCTTCATTTTAGGGAATTAGTTCCTGGAAGCAGCTTGACGCCGGAGAGATGACTCTCAAGGTCGAAACGGGAGAGGTCGTCTCAGCTGTGGCGGTAGGGGAGCTCAAGTTGTTTACAAATAAGAATATGTATATATTATTAGATAATGTGTATGTTGTTCCTAAAATTAAAAGGAACTTAATTTCAATTTCTTGTTTGTTAGAACATATGTATTCAATTTCTTTTCATATGAATGAAGCGTTCATTTCGAGAAAAGGTGTTAATATTTGTTCTGCTTTGCTTGAAAACAACTTGTATGTGCTAAGACCAACCATAACTAAAGCAATTTTAAATACCGAGTTGTTTAAAAATGCTAGAACTCAAAATAAAAGGCAAAAAGTTTCTCAAAAGGAAGATACCTATCTTTGGCACTTAAGATTAGGTCACATTAATCTCAATAGGATTGGGAGGTTGGTTAAGAATGACATTCTAAGTGAGTTAGAAGACGATTCTTTACCACCATGTGAGTCTTGTCTTGAAGGCAAAATGACTAAAAGACCTTTTACTGGAAAAGGTTATAGAGCCAAAGAGCCCTTAGAACTTATACATTTAGACCTTTGTGGTCCGATGAATGTTAGAGCTCCAGGAGGGTATGAATACTTCATCTCTTTTATCGATGATTATTCAAGGTATGGTTATTTATACCTAATGCAACATAAGTCTGAAGCCCTTGAAAAGTTCAAGGAGTACAAGACTGAAGTTGAAAATCAATTAGGTAAAACCATTAAAACACTTCGATCAGATCGGGGTGGAGAGTATATGGAATTGAGATTCCAGGACTATATGATAGAACATGGAATATCGTCCCTACTCTCAGCCCCTGGTACACCTCAACAAAACGGTGTATCAGAAAGGAGAAATAGAACCCTGTTGGACATGGTTCGACCAATGATGAGCTATGCTCAGTTGCCTAACTCGTTTTTGGGTTATGCAGTGGAGACTGCAGTTTATATTTTGAACGTAGTTCCATCAAAGAGTGTTTCTGAAACACCCTTTGAGCTGTGGAAGGGTCGTAAACCTAGTTTACGTCACTTTCGCATTTGGGGATGCCCGGCACACATGCTCATGACTAACCCGAAGAAACTGGAACCTCGTTCAAAAGTATGCCTATTCGTAGGTTACCCTAAAGAGACGAGAGGTGGTCTCTTCTTCGATCATAAAGAAAACAGAGTGTTTGTATCGACAAATGCTACTTTCTTAGAAGAAGGCCGTGTTCGAGATCATAAACCACGAAGTAAGGTAGTAACTAACGATATTTCCGAAGAGGCTACAAACACGTCAACAAGAGTTGTTGATCAAACTGGCACTACAACAAGAGTTGTTGATGAAGCCAGCACATCGCGTCAGTCGCATCCACCTCAAGTGTTGAGGGTGCCTCGACGTAGTGGGAGGATTGTGTCACAACCTGACCGCTACGTGGGTTTAACTGAAACTCAAGTTGTCATACCTGATGACGGCGTCGAGGCTCCATTGACCTATAAGAAGGCAATGAAGATACTGACAAGGACAAATGGGTCAAAGCAATGGACCTGGAAATGGAGTCGATGTACTTCATTCCGTTTGGGAACTTGTAGATCAATCTGACGGGGTAAAACCAATAGGGTGCAAATGGATCTACAAGCGAAAACGAGACGCCGAAGGAAAGGTACAGACCTATAAGGCGAGACTTGTGGCGAAAGGCTACACACAAAGGGAAGGGGTGGACTATGAAGAAACCTTCTCCCCTGTAGCTATGCTTAAGTCTATTAGAATACTTTTGTCCATTGCCACATATTATGACTATGAGATATGACAAATGGACGTCAAGACTGCTTTTCTGAATGGCAATCTTGAAGAAAGTATTTATATTTCTCAACCTGAAGGGTTCATTGAACAAGGTCAAGAGCAAAAGGTTTGCAAGCTTAAATGGTCCATATATGGACTGAAACAAGCATCTCGATCTTGGAACATAAGGTTCGATACAACGATCAAATCTTATGGTTTTGACCAAAACGTTGATGAGCCTTGTGTATACAAGAAGATCGTTAACAACACCGTAGCCTTCTTAGTGTTGTACGTGGATGATATCCTACTCATTGGGAATGATGTAGGATACCTCACTGACATAAAGAAGTGGCTAGCGACTGAGTTCCAAATGAACTATTTGGGAGAAGCTCAGTATGTTCTTGGCATCCAAATCCTAAGGGATCGCAAGAACAGAACGTTAGCCCTGTCTCAAGCAACTTATATCGACAAGATGCTTGCTCGATATTCGATGCAGAATTCCAAGAAAGGTTTATTACCCTTCAGGCATGGAATTCATCTGTCTAAGGAGTAGTGTCCTAAGACACCTCAAGAAGTTGAGGATATGAGATGTATATCCTATGCTTCAGCAATGGGCAGCCTGATGTACGCTATGCTGTGCACTAGGCCTGACATTTGCTATGCGGTAGGGATAGTCAGTAGATACCAATCCAACCCAGGATATGATCACTGGACTGCTGTTAAGGGAATCCTCAAGTATCTTAGGAGAACGAGGGACTACAAGCTCGTGTATGGCGCTAAGGATTTGATCCTTACAGGATACACTGACTCTGACTTCCAAACAGACAAGGATTCAAGGAAATCCACGTCGGGGTCAGTATTCACTCTTAACGAAGGAGCGGTAGTTTGGCGAAGCATCAAACAAGGATGCATCGTAGACTCCACGATGGAGGCTGAGTATGTTGCAGCTTGTGAAGCAGCAAAAGAGGCGGTTTGGCTTAGAAAGTTCTTGACAGATTTGGACGTCGTTCCAAACATGAACTTGCCCATCGCACTTTATTGTGATAACAGTGGTGCTGTGGCAAATTCTAAAGAACCTCGAAGCCATAAGAGAGGCAAACACATCGAAAGGAAGTACCATCTTATACGGGAGATAGTGCAGCGAGGAGATGTGATTGTCACGAAGATCGCTACAGAGCACAATATTGCTGATCCTTTTACAAAGGCACTCACGGCTAAAGTGTTTGAGGGCCATCTAGAAAGTCTAGGTTTACGAGCTTTGTACAGTTAGTCTAGGGCAAGTGGGAGAAATGTAATTGAGCATAGTGTATGCCCTAGTTTATTGTATTTTCCCTTTGCTTTATGATAATGTACACCCCACTCGAGTTTAGTTCAAGTGGGAGTTTGTTGGGTGTGTTGCCCTAAACTCGTAGTTTGTATTTTGTAAAAACAAATGTCTATTTAATAAAGTTTTATGCAATAAATTTTTTGTTGAATCATAGTTTTGCATTGTCCAAAATCCAATAAACTAAACATCCAAGGTTATTTATGATGTAATCGGGACAGTATATATACTGGGTATATAGTTGATATACGGGGTTTATATTTGATATAACCCTGATATATGAATGGATAATGTCCCGTGAATAACCTAAAGGGTCTATAGTATATGGATAAGGCTGGTTACCTTATCCTGACAACACTATGGATACGACCCACTCTATAAAGGTTACAGACGACTCGATCCAGGTCGTTTGTGTGGAGACATGCGAGTGGGGGTATCCTACACAATGAGTTTGTATAAGATCGGACTGCGAAATAGGCAATCTTTAGGCGTAACACCGTTAACTAATATATTGCTATTTCTTAGGATGACCAGGCAACTCATTCTCAATCCTGAGTGAGTTATGGACTCCTGCCCGTGAGGGCTCTTCCTTTGATCTGTATGGGTGAGAGTGGCCCGAGTCGCCGACTCAATATTCCTACCATTTCGGGGACGAGACCGAGTGGGGAGCTGGGAACATAACTTCGCAAGATGGAATTCACTCCTCCCCGACTTTAGGGGAGTAGATGAGTGTTCCCTTAAATGCTGACTCCGGGACTTGAACAAGGGGCCCCACCCTCTCATTGGTCGAGAGGGACTTCCGGTTATTGGTTGGACTATAACCGGGTTGTTCATTAGAGGAGCAGTGGTGTTTAAGGAGTAAGATGTAACTCAGGGGTAAAACGGTAATTTGACCCAACTTGAGTTACGAACACTCGTGAAGGATTGACTCGTCATTAATGGTCGTATATCCATGGACACGAAAACATTCTGCAGTGAGAAGAGTGCAACTGCGGGTCTTTAGTGGAATGACCTGTAGTTAACGAATCTAGATTAACTCGGTCAATGAGTTTGACCGATTAATCTTGCATCGTTGGAGCTTCGGATCTGTAGGTCCCCTTGCTAGTTCATAACGGGTAAAACGAGGATCAAATTTTTTGGAAGAATTTGAATTGTTCAAATTACTTAAGGGATTATATGTATATTGATACATTATAATATATAGTTAAAACTATATATTATGAAAGATATTATTTGAATGAGATTCAAATAAAATTAATATGAATGAGATTCATATTAAATTTATAGGTTAAAAATAATGTGCATAAGATGTACATTAAAACTATAGGTTATACGAGAGAAATGTTTTAGAATATGATTCTAATTTTATAATAAATAATTAAGTGTTAATTATTTATGTATATATATATATATTTATTAATTATTAATTGGATTAATAATTATTTATATTAATTAATTATATATATATATTAATTATTATATATATATATATATATTATTATATATATTATAATTATTATTATATATTATATAAATATATATATATATATTATATATATTATTAATATTAATAATATTAAACTCCCGTGCAAAATTGCAGGGGAGTGGGAGGTTAGTGTGACGTGGGGAGTTACCCCACGTCACTACTTCTGTTTTGTTTTTGCAGTTCTGCAAAACACAGAACGGAAGAAGAACAACTCCCAACCATTTTTCTCTCAATAAAAAAGATCTCTCTCAAGCTCTCCCTCTCGTTCCAAAGGATTGCTCCCACCAGCACGATCCCGAGACCCAAGAGGATAGCGAGGAAGACACAGTGGTGGTGTTCGAGGGAAACTTGTTGAAGAAACGTTCTTCAAAGGTTCGTATTTCCTCTGTATTTTCCCTCTTCCAATTTCGATTTTGTATCCCTAAAATCAGCAACGAAAATCCGCTTCCGCTCCGGGATTCACATCCCTTCAGAGTTGTCATCATACCCGTCTTCTGAAATTGGGGTTTTCCGGCCTTCATGGTTTGATAACTCTACCCTCACTACTAGAGAGCTGCGTTGTCTTCACGTAAAGTATCATATCCCGGACTCCGTTAGCCTTCGACTTCCACGTCCCGGCGAAAGCATCGATGGGTCTTCCCCTGGGGAAGTGGTATTTTATGAGGCAATGTTTAAATTCGATGTTCGTTTACCTCTTCCCTTGTTTCTTTAAAATTTTCTAGCTTTCAACCAACTGGCCCCTTCCTAAATTTTCCTAATGGGTGGTCCACGTTGATCAATTGCTTCATCTTGTGGTCTTGCCTAGTGGGTGATCAGCCTTTTAACCGCTGCTAATTTAAATTGCTTCAATGTTTAAATTCGCTCTACTATCTTAAACACAATCCTGATGACAACCTACACTTCTATGTTAGCTCTCGAAATCAAGTCTTAATCATGAGTCCTTATTCTGTAAAGAATTGGAAGGATGAATTGGTGGTGACTGGCTGGCTCGTGATGACAGTGGGCTATACTTTCCTGTCCAGACAAAGTGTAGGGAGTTAAGTGAGTAGTTCCCCTAGCTCTATTGGGACTTCCTTTCATTGTTGTTTTTTAATATTATTTTTCTTTTGTTGCCAGCCCCCCGTAACTACGAGCTCACTGCCGAGGTGTTGGACTTCTACAATACTGTTCTCCAGTTACCTAAATCTAAGCGGTGGGGTCCTGACTTGGTGAAGGAGCAAAACTTGGTGGATTTTGATTTGGCACCCCTTCGTCGGACTCCAGGTGATGGTCGAGCTCTACTTATGATTTTATATCCAAGTCGGTTTTTTTAGCTTCATGTTTCTTTTGTAGAGATGTCAAGGCGTGCTACTTCCTTGTTCAAGAGGGAACACCAGCGTAATGTTCGGAGCTCTGAAGCTGGGTCCAATCGAGCCTCTGATGTTGAAGTAACTGACTTGACGGAGGATAATCCTCCATCTCATCAGCATCAAGCTTGGCCTTTGATGCCTCCACCTGCTCCTCGCTGGCCTGCTTCGTCTCCAAGGGCTATCTACCTCATCCTCTTCTTGTGGTCACTTGGGGTCCTCTTCTTATGCCTCGGCTTTCCCATTTTCGGGCCCATACACAGCTGGCACTAATGAGGTGGCTTAACTAGAGAGGACGTTCTACCTTTGGCAAGGGCTTGGAGAATCATCTAGCGGATCGAGTTTTCGATACTCGAATCCTCAGTAGAGCATCAACACCTGTCTCAGTGACCATCATCAGGTCATTTACTGTACTTACTTCTGTATACCCAAAGTAGTATATATTCTAATGTCTGTTTTTGGGCTTGACAGAATTTCAATCGCTTGGTTGTATTTTCTGGAAAGGTCATCGACGAGATAAATCATCTTCGTCGCAATTATGCCCCCGGGACGAGTTGGATTAAGCTCTTTCTTCCCTGGACCGAGCCAATAGTCTGCCGGAGAACGCCCAACGTGAGCTTGAAATTGAGAAGAGGAGGTCTCGGGCCGAGTTGGCAGACCTAGAGAGGAGACTTGACGAGGTGAAGACTCAGCTCTCTAATTCTGAGTTTTTGGCGGGAGAATTGAAGAAGACTGTGGAATATGTCAATCTGCAGAATGTCGTCATAGAGTGCGGGATTTCGTGATCTCTCTATCAGCTTTCCAATGAGCATCCTGGGACGGACTATTCTTTCCTCTAGAAACATTTTAGAATCGAGTGTGACGCTCCTTATGACATGGACGACGACAATGATGAGTAGAAAAATAGTGAACTTAGTCGTTTGTATTGTCTCCCTTTCCATGTTTGGCGACATCATCCTTTACTATCTTGTCGACTTTCGTTGGATCCTCTCTATTCTGGAATTTCAATTAAGTCTCTTTTTGGCGCTGCCATTTGGTTTAATTCACCATTGAATTTGTTGGCCTTAGACTCAAATTTTGGCTGGGCTCTCAGGCCTCCGACTTCCCAAGGTTTCTAACCTGTTTTAGCCTTTGACCAATGGTTTTATACCTATATGTTTAGTTGCTTGGCCCGTCTTATTTGCCCTGCCTTATATTTTAACCTTGCTAGGCTCGGTGGCCCGCTTCTGGTTTGGCCCTGGTTGAGATCTTAACTGTTTTCTAGTTTTCGTCGATCAATACTGTGAGATCTTAACCGTTTTCCAGTTTTCGTCGATCAGTACTGTTCATGCCCCCTACTTGAGGAGTGCATTGATTGAAAAATGACAATTATTACTCAAGTATGTATATAATTAGAACTTTATTAAACCAAGAGTACGGAATCAAATAACATGCATTGTGAAATATAATCTAAGATCTCTTTGAAGAGGAAAGAAAGAAAATAAAGAAATAAAACCAAAGAAAGTGCATCTACCCTAAACATAAAAAACTATACTCATTTGCCAATGAATTTCGAGCAAAAATAGTCATACTGTGATAGAGGTTCTATTGCCCTCTGTCGTTGCCTTTTAGTGAGGAGTAGTAACATTCACGCGGTACCCGTTGCTCTATTTTGACCTTGCATATGCCTCCCGACGTCGGAAACTTCGTAGAATGGTGGTAAGTGAAGGGTATTGTCTTTAACATGTATATGGTCGGTCTCCCCAATATCGCATTGTAAGAGGAAGAGTAGTCGACAACCAAGAACTCCACCATCTTAGTGATGCTTTTCGCCCCCCTTCCAAACGTCACTAGCAATTCTATTCTTCCTTATAGGATGACCCGTTCTCCTCCGGATCCTACCAGTGGGGCTGGGCTACTTTTCAGCATTCTATCCCCTAAATCTATGGCTTTATAGGCTGCCAGTGATATGATGTCAGCCAAGCTACCCCGATCTACCAGGATCTGATGCAACTTTGTGTAAGCTATTTTTAGAGCAATGACCAGTGCGTCATTATGTGGGTGGAAGAGGTGGGTTATCCATCCTCTGAGAACTCAATTTTGGAGGTTTGATCTGCAAAGAATGTATGATAAATTTCGCATAGCCCTAGGCTTACCCTAGCTTCTCGCACACTCGCCTTTATCTTCCTGCCAGATTCTCTCTCCGTAGGACATCCTAGTATTGTCTGTATCTCTCTGACCGTGGATTTGCTATCGTACTCGTCGTTCGGGGCCGCCTTGGGATCTTCTACGTATTCCTTGTGGTATCCCCTTCGAATGAGATCTTCCACTTCTTCCCTGAGGTCGAAGCAGTCATGTGTCGTATGGCCATGGTCTCGATGAAAGAGGCAATATCGCCCCTTACTTCTTTTGTTTGGCGGCTCTTTCATCCTTTCTGGCCATCTGAGCAGTTCTGGTCTTTAATCTCCATTAGCATTTGTTCGAGTGGCTCCGTGGTCGAGGTATTTCTTGAACTTTCGGGTGGATCCCTTTGGCCAATTCGATCTCGCTTGGCCTCTGCTATGTCCCATCTCGACCCCTGTTGCTTTTCTCCAGACCTTTATCTTTTGGCACTTTGCTCGACACGCTTTCCCTCGGGTTCTCGTTTTGAATGAAAGAATTCCCCTATGCGCATATATTTATGGGCTTGGCTTAATGCTTCTGAGAAGGTGCTCAGAGTTTTCTTTCCAAACGAGAATGTTAGGTGCTCATCTTTCACGCCGGACGTGAAAGCAGTAAGGACACTACGTCGGTTAGACCTTCAACCTGTAGCTTCTCTTCATTAAACCGAGCCACATAATTTTTTAGGCTCTCTGTCGTCCTCTGCTTTATGGTCAGGAGGTAGGCCACTGGTCGGCTTCTGTTTCGTCCTCCTATGAACTGAGTCGGAATGCCCTAGCCAGCTTCTTAAAACTCGAAATCAACCCCCTCTTCAATTGTCGAAACCAAACTCTGGTTGAACCACTTAGGGTGAAGGAGAACACTCGGAACCTGATCGCCTCTGTTACCCCGTAGATGTCCATCCATTCACGATAGGCGTTGAGATGATCCACTGGGTTGACCGAGCCGTCATATTGCTTTATGACCGGGAGCTTAAACTTTGGAGGAACCTTTTCTCCCATTATTTCCTCTGTGAACGGAGAGTCGGCCTGGTCTATTAATTCCTCGAGGTCGAATCCATTCTTTTTTGGCTCAACAGCTTCTCCGATGGTTCAGGTCGATCCTACGACCTTTCCTGTCGATAAGTCCAAGGTCTCCTCGGTCATCTTGGCGTTCTTTGCCCCCCTTGGGTATCGGGGACTTCGGTTGCCTCATGACCTGCTATTGACCCGATGGGTCGAAGATTCAGGTTCGCCACTTATCATTCCTTCCAATCTTCAACTTGCTCTGGGCGTTATTAGTCGACTCTTCTGCCTCGTTCAACTCTAGGGTTTTACCCTTCCGAGGATCCTTGACGAGGGGTGGTGGGCTCACTTCTCGCTGTTCCAATTGCTGGAGTAATCGGGACATGCATTGATACATTCCCTCAACCTTCTCTTCCAGAGCCGCGAACTTGTCCTTGGTTTACCTAGGAACTTCAACCCTAGGGATCTCGAATGGCTCCTCTCTATATTCTGGAACTTGTCGATCATTCTTTCTAGAAATTTGTTCGACAATCTGCCGACTCGTCTCACCTTCAACTCCTCCTAACAGGGGAGCATCCATGTTCAGCTTCCTCCTCGGATGGTGGTCCTCATCAGAGCGTCGTGGAATTTCTTCCAGATTCATGTTGCTCGGTTGTATCGTATCGCTCCCCACAGACGGTGTTAATTATTGATGCTGGAATTTGGCTTCCTTGGTTCTCGTCAAAATTGAAGCAAACTCGATGATCACGGGACTGAATACCTGCAAAACCGAGCAACACTAAACCGATGTGACTTCAGTCACACAGGCTCCGTTGCTTAAGTTAGCTATGGGAGAATTACTTAGTAAAGTAATTAGGGTATTTTTGCTTACCCCTAGGGTTTAGTCTGTAGTTCTATTTATAAGAATTCTGTCTTCCATATCTTTCTTGTTGAGCTCATCTAATTTGTTGTTGTTGGATCACAAGGACTCATGGACCGGGGCACCTCAACCAACGAGAGAGGAGGGAAGATGGGCTCGGCCCAGGCTGAGTAGGGGTCGAGACCGAGCCTAGGTCGGCTCGATCTTTCCTCCATCGTAGCTTGGTTTGGGCCTCTTTGGTCTGTATAGACCCATTTCTTTGGTCGATTTTGATCCCATAAAACATGTGTTTTAGGGTTGCAAGTTTTCTTTGAGGTTGTGGTAACTCTCTAAATTGTTGACATTATTGTCGTTTGTCAACAATCAAGACCCGTTTCTGGGCTCAGGGATTGGAAAGAAAGGATTAATTTGGTAGATTTTATGGAGCTGGTTGTTTTCGTTTGAGGTCTTCAGAACAAGAGGAATGCTAATGTTTTTAAGAGGGAGGAGTCTTTTGGGACATCTTCTATAGCTGAATGGGTCTTTTCTTATATGGATGACTATCGCTCTACACATGCGACAACGGAGGCCAAAATTCATCACCAGAATCATCCCCGAAATCCAGTTTTTTGAAGCCACCAGAGGAAGGTTTTTACAAAATCAACATAGATGCAACTGTATCTTTCTATTAGCTGTAGATTCCTATCTCTGAACTAGGATGGTGAATACTCAGGGATGAGGTTCACCCTACTGTGGATTGAATTTATTGCTTGTTTAATCACGGCGGGAGTTGAGTTAAAACATGTTTTGGTATCTCGGGAGAGAGCCATGACGATCTGGGCAATCAGTATTTATGAATCGATATTGCATAAATATCATTAAGTGAAAGCAGTAAGCAAAATCCCCCTCGATTTACATTCAAATCGTTTCTTCCGAGTAACTTGCATGTTTTCTGTATTGGATGCTTTAAGGTCTTGTCTAAAAATCAGCTGCTGTGTTCCAAGCTATTGTTTCTTATTTTAAGTCAATTTAAATACAACAATCTGATTTAAACCATCTTTTTATTTTTCTTTTGGTATTCTGAAATTATTGAATCAAAGTATAATCTAATTCTCTGAGGAGACGACCTTGTTTTTTTTATGCTACGACGGGTTATTTAGTGTATACTTGTACTAATTTTCTCCTAGTTGTCAGGAAGTGAACAAGTTTTTGGCGCTGTTGCCAGGGAACTAGATTTCATATCTTGATTTTTGATATTTTGGAATACGGTGCTTAATGAGTTCCTCACTTTTGTTTCGGGTAATTTGTGCAATGATGAATGATTTTCTTTCATTCGAATTTGCATTTGACCTAGAACTAAAGCATACATTAAGACGAAGAAGGGCTGAATAGAGGGTACAATATAGAGAAGTTGCAATGAATCTGAATGCACCAAATTCACCTGAATTGGAGGTAGAGAGGATAGAAAGGGTTGGAGCTGACCAAGCTGTGCCAATACCTCCCTTGAATGCTGTCTTGCTCGCTGATGATACCGAGCAGGAAATTAGAGCATACGTGGCTCCAACTTTCTATGACTTCAATCCCGTAATTGCAGATCCTATAATTAAAGCTAATAGGTTTGAGTTGAAGCCGACAATGTTTCAAATGCTCCAGAACGTGGGGCCATTCTATGGGCTTGCATCAGAAGATCCTCATAAACATTTACGATATTTTATGCAAGTGGCAGATTCATTTAAGGTAGAAGGAGTCAGTAAGGAGGCTATGGGCTTAAAGTTATTCCTTTACTCTTTGAGGGACACTGCGGGAGCATGGTTGGATTTCTTGCCTACCGAGTCTATTACCTCATGGAATGATTTAGCTGTGAAATTTCTAATGCAATATTTCCCACCATTCAAAAATGCAGAGCTTAGGAATAGAATCAATAACTTTCAACTGCTTCCTGGAGAGTCCTTAAGCGAGTCATGGGAGATATTTGAATGACTACTCCAGAAGTGCCCTCATCATGGCATACCACACTGCATCCAAATTGAAACTTATTACAACGGATTAAATGAGGCTACACATTTGGTGATAGATGCCTCGACAAATGGAACGTTGTTGTCAAAACCATATGGAGAGGCATTTGGTATTTTGGAGAGAGTTTCCCGCAATAAGCATCAATAGTGAAAATCCAAGGCGACATAATTAACAACACCTAAATGTTTAGTGGCAGAGGACCCAATAGCATATCTAAACTTAAAGATCTCCAGGTTGTGTAATATAGTAATGAAGAATGCAACTTCAAGTGATGCTGGAGCATCCAAGGCTAAGGTGAATGCTATGCATCGTATTGTGAGGGTGAACACGATTTTGAGAATTGTCCAGGCAATCACGCCTCAATGTTTTACTTGGATAGTCCGCAGCAGAATAGAAATAATGTGTATGGGAATACATATAATCCAAGTTGGAGAAACCACCCCAACTTTAGTTGGGGGGGGGGGGGGAAATCAATCGGGACACGATTTCGGAACAAGTAATGCTTAAGCATATCCATAGAAGACTCAGTATCCACCTAGTTTCTCAGGGCAGAATCAACAGGTCACTCAAAAGCCTCTTGAGACGTTGAGCTTGGAAGAGATGTTTAAGGCTTACATGATAAAAAAAATGATGCCAATGTTCAGAGTCAAGCCTCGTTACTTCTGAGCCATGCAACATCCTTATGGAATATGGAAGTACAGATTGGTCAGTTGGCAACAGAACTGAAAACATGCCAAAGGGAGTGCTCCTGAGTGACATGGAGCAGCCAAAAAGGGATGGCAAAAAGCAATAATACAAGGCTTTAACACTGTGAAGCGGTCGAGCTCTACCTTCAGCATATCAGCAAGAGGAATACAATGATGGAGAGAGAGCCAAAAATGAAATTTTCGAGGAAAGAGGTCAGGCCAAACAGCCAAATGAGTCAGCTAGCGTGACTTTAGGGCATAATACAGAGCAGTCGGGAGACAAAAAGGACAGTGGAACACAGACCATAGAATTAGAGGGTCACGAGTCAGGTGAGGATAGTAAAGAGGGTAAGACGTCTAAGGTTGACAATGTTGAAGCATCCTTATCTAGAACAGATGGTAAGCTAAAGTATCCAGAACAGCCCACTACTCCATCAACCCCAACGGAATATGTTCCTATAATACCCCACCCAAAAAGAATGTAGAAAAAGAACCATGATGGTGGCTACGCCGTACCTAGGATTTAATATCTTATGAGTTTTCTTGGTAACCAGATGTAGTACGGTGAAGTAGTAATTTAGTAAGATTAGTCTAGGTGCACCTAATCTGGCCCAAACACTAATAGATTAAAAAATAATTAAATAAACTAACAAAAAATATAATAACAGCCTAGCAAGTTTGCCCCAACAACATAAGTTGATTGATCAAACAGGCCACAACATATATTAGACAATCAGTTTTTATTATACAAACACACATTATTCTCATAGATCTGAGCCAGTACATTTGGTGAAATATAAGAGCACAACATAAAGACAAGACATACAATACAAACTTTCCCATAAACTGTAAGCACAAATACATAGTTCAACAATGGGGATAAGAGTGGAAAGATTTGGATGAACCTTACCTATATTAAGGACAAGGAGGGACAGTCAATTTCTTCATCAGCTCTGTGGATCCAAATCTGTTCATGAGTCCAAGCTTATGTGATCACGCAGAAGAGCTTTCTTCACCATATGATAGCCCGAAGCCGAAAGGAAATAGCGAATCCTGCAAATTATTCTCTGCATGGACTGGCAGTTGCTCGACCGTTTTAAACCATGTAACGGGTAAACGACCGGTGAAATTGTAATCTCCAAAGATAACGTCTGTGATTCTGCTTCTTTCGCTTCCAGGAAGCCAAGCAGCAATGAGAGCTTCTACTTTCTCCAGTACTGTTGGCTCCAAAACTAAGGGTCTCCCAGATATTAGAATCATCAGTGTGGGGATTCTGTCAGCCACTGCTTTTACGACGTCATTTCCATTTAAGGGTATAATGAGCTCGGAGTCATCGCCAGCGAACTCGGCATATGGACTTTCACCAACAGCCACAATAGCATAAGATATATCCTTATCATTTAAAGTGTCTGCTGATGGATATTGTTCATATATAACTTCTGTTTGGTCTCCAACTGCTTCTTTGATTGCATCTAAGATGGTGGTACCTAATAAAAACACCACTCATTTTTTGTGAAGTTGAAAGTGCCAAGTATATATGGCAATATTCGAGATTTGAATTTGTTTAGATATCTATATATGAATTAAATTTATCCAATCCATAAATTTAATTAAGCTTTTATGTTGAGTAGTTGTTTATTCATCCTTAACAATGAAGCAAGTTATGTACCAACTGTGATTCTGCCGGTCGTCCCATTCCAAGTAGCTGTCCACCCTCCACACTGAAATCCAAGATCATCAGCATGTGAACCAGCAACAAGAATCTTCTTGGCTTTCCTGTCTAATGGAAGAAAGGGTTTCGTTGGATTTTCTCCATTTTTCAATAGAACCAACGACTTCCGAACAGCTTCTCTCGCTACATCTCGGTGAAGCTGAAAGGGAGATTAAAAGAAGAATCTTCAAAAGAGAATTTTGAAACGTACGTTTGAGTAGGAAAAACTTTGGAGTACAGAACTTATTTGAGTTCTTTTATAATATGAGTTGTAAGCTATAACAGAAGCCACATTTTTGGTCTTTGGACAACCAATGCTATAGTCAAAATGATAGTTCAAGCTCCTGATCTTGTAGCATTTACAACATAGAGGACTTGGTTCAACAACAAGTATTTGATCAATTACTACACTACTCATCAACCCAACGCATTTTCTCCACATGGCAGTGAAAAATAGTCATTGCTCATTCTTTTCCGGTCCTTAGTTACTCAATGGCTCTTAACATTTTTTCTGCTATTTGGAAATAGTCCAAGCTAGCTTGAACGTTGACTAATCTAAGAGGATAACTACTAGACCAATACTCTATAGAGTTGTCAAGAAAACTCGTAATATATTAATAACTCGTATTTCTAGATAAGTTATAGACACCATGGTTTGAACTCATTAGGTCTAATCTCTTATGTTTCTCAGTGATAATCGTTCACATTTTTCATTGGTAATGACCACTAAGCCTAGTTTTACCATTCTTACCTATAAGTACTTCACTAAACAATTTGATTTCTTTGAAGATCGTGGATGTTGAGAAATGTTGTCAACTTAGAGAATAACATTTATGTTTCTCTGGTAAAGAGCAACAAAAGTTGTCTAATTGTCTCAATTAAGAGTTACAGTAATCACAAATGTTATATAGACTACTCGTATATGACAAAAGTTGGAAACTTGCCTGGCAACCAACGAGATCCAGCAATGATCTATCACTGAAAGGATGTTCAAAAACACCCGAAACAAACTTCACTCTTAATATTCGTTCAACAGCATCATCGATTCTAGCCATTGGAACCTCCTTAGATTCAACCAGATATAGCAAGTCGTTGATAAATAGTTCGTATCTGAAGGGCACCATCACCTGCATATCGATTAGTTTAGTCCTTGTAAATGCAAAACTCTGGAAACCAATAAAATATGAGTTTGAATTTTGGACGTTAAACGCACCATGTCTATTCCAGCATTAATTGCAGATGAAATGCAAGACCGATAGTTTGAACCTCTTGGTTCACTAAGACGATCAAGTGCTTCCCAGTCAGATATCACAAAACCCTGCATCAAGTAACACCAGCAGTGTAACAGCCATTAGCAGTAATAGAAACCAAAGCATAAGGGAAATGATGATCTAATAATAGAAAACTAAAATGGACCTAGGGACAACTACAAATCCACCATAAACACTCTAAGCAAATTTTCTTCTATTTTTCGAGAAATATAGGTTGTTTGAGGAGAGAGAATCATTAATTTTCCTTTATTTTTCTTATTGTGACGAGAGCCTCTATGAGTAAATATTTCGTAATAGCCTCATTATATCATACATACTTTTCGTATAAGTTGATACCATGAAGGAGTATAAACTAAAATTAATTTCAATTCTAACAAATCATGAGAAGCAAAAATATGATCCTTCACACATCATATATATTGTCCTACGTAGCTTAAACCCGAGCTTATTTTTTAAAACGTCTGTCAGCAGAAAACGATCAGCATGCAGCGGACCTCCATTCCAGCTTGAATAGGATGCCATAACAGTGGAAACTCCTTGAGCAATACAGTCCAGGTAAGGAGCCATATGGATCCTCTCCAAGTCATCATAAGATGAAATGGTATTTCCTTCATTCACACCATTATGAGTCCCCCCATCTCCAACAAAATGTTTTGCACATGCAATAACATTATTTCTAGGGTAAATAGAAAGACAGTATCAATTAGAAGGGATCTACAAGGCCAGTAGATGCAAATGTACTGAGCTTACTATTATATTATTTGGCCAATTGTTTTCACCAGACATAAGTGACGATAGAGTCAATGAAACATGGACATGAAATATGGACAAAACCTTTCTCTATAAAGCTTAAATAATTAAAATTAAAATTAAAATTAAAAATAAACCAGACCAAATACAGTGTCTACAGGAAATATGGACAAAACTTGTCTCTATACCTTCCGGCTACAAATGGATACCCCTCTGAGTATCCTTCAGGCAGCTTCCCCTGCAAGCCTTCAACTAAGGAAGTCATTTGTCTAACAACGTCAGTATCTTCACTGTAACTCTCATAGCACCTTCCCCATCTGGGATCTCTCGATACCTGAAGTAATCATTTGTAGTGAATACAACTTGCACTCTAATAGAATATCCAAAGGGAAGAATATAGCAAATTATAACAAATAAAGATCTTCTTTTAGGAAACCATGTTCAAAATTCTTAACTTTCTTATATAATTTGAGCTGAGCATTACTACTTACAGCAACACAAGGAGCAAATGCATAGTTAACCCCACTCGTCCTAACCTCTAGAGCTGTTACTGTCCCAATCCTTCTTACCAAAGCAGCATCTCTGTCATCCATTTAAAGTATACTGAGATTCTACTAAAGCCAGAGAAAAACAAATAATTTCTCAGAGAAAAGCAAATAATAAAACAATTTTTGCATATCTCTTTTAATCGTTTAATATTTAATAGTTCTTAATTTTTAAAGAGTCAAGTTTTTTTAGTGAAATTCAAAAGTTGGAGAATGAAAGGACACACATGAGGGTGAGGTTCGAACACATGATCTTTTGGTAGGAGACACATGCCTTAACCAAAGGTTGGTAGAAATCAAGAATAGTTCACCCTTGTTTTTTATTTTTTATTTCTGTTTTTGTATAAACACAAGTATTGTTGGTCTGATAACTTTTACTACATCAAGTTTCTAACTTTTAAGAAATCTTCAGACAATTGTGTATAAATTTTAACTCAGGGCACAACAAAATTTAAGGCTGGATAATCATTTTGTTTTTGTTTTTTCTTTTTTTGTTTTTTTGTTTTTTTCTTTCTTTTTTTTATATTTTTGAAAATTACGCTTCTTTGTTTTACTGACCAATTTTTTATATATTTTTATATCTAAATCAAAGTTTGAAAACTAAACAAAAATCATTTAAAAAAATTTGTTATTGTTTTTTGAATTCTTCTAAGAAAAATTTCAAGGGAGGAAGTATAATTCTTAAAAAATTTAAACTAAAAACAAAATCATGTATACATAAGATGTATTATTTTATAATTTTATAATTAGAGAAGGAATGACAAATATTAAAAAATTAAATACAACATAAAAATATTAATATTTTATTTTGAAAAATTAATTTCAATGAACGTTTTAATTTTTTTTTTTTAATTTAATATGCGAGAGAGATGAGAAACATTTTACTAAAATATGGTTCTAATTTGTTATAATAAAAAAGGAAAATTCAAGAAATGAATAGATACTTAAATGCAATTTTATTTTTATGTTCCTTTGCAAAATAAATAAATAATAATAATAATAAATTTATTTTTATGTTTTGAAGAAAAAAAATGGAACCAGCAACAAGACCTATTCACCTAGAATTTCTCCACTCGTAGACAAACAGATAAAACATGAATTAAAAAAATGCTTATTTAAAAGAAAAAATGAAATTATACTAAATCACATAAAATACATATGTATTTATACTAAATGACAGAAAATAAACATGTATATATAAAAATATCAATACTCTGTATTGTTTTTAACGTGTGACATTTTGTTGGTCCTATATGATTGTATTAATTTTCAATATATGTCATTTTTCTGAAATTTTAAATTTAATGTTATATATAAATACTTATTTCTTTTGTACAATTTTTGTAAATCTCTCGGAAGGAAATAACCAATCTTGGTCCTTTTTTCAAAAATATCTCTATCCTTTCATATCTAAATGACTTCTTCCTACTTTTGTACTAAAAAAAAAAAATCTTCTTCCTCCTCTATTGTCTATCCAATTTTGCAGGTTTCAGTAATTAGTTGTCATATTAATTTTTGTTGAACACCAAAGAGTATTGGAACATTTTAGAAAAGTTTATGGTATTTTTTTAATTTAAATTTAGCCTAGAAAACTTATAATATTTGGTATCTGATTAAATGGATCGCGGATACCTTTGATCTTAAATGATGAAAATAATTCAAAATAACTAATTGCAGGGGAAACAAAATTGATTTCAAATCATTGAAATCAAAATTTATGATTGTAACATTTTACTGTCATACCTTTATGATTCTACAAGATACAAGGATAATAATAATATCAATTAATTACATAAAAGCAAATCATTTAATCAAATCAAATCAACCAGTAAATTTAGAACTTGAAAGTTTCATATTTATTGTTAAAAAAAAAAAAGAAAAGAAAAAAAAGAGATTGATGAACCTGGTGGCCCCGAGGCCAACATTGTGAGGAAAAATGGTAGCGCCATAAACATTGTTATTCCCATGAACAGCATCACTTCCATATATAATCGGAATTC
Source organism: Momordica charantia (assembly GCF_013281855.1). NCBI lineage: Eukaryota > Viridiplantae > Streptophyta > Magnoliopsida > Cucurbitales > Cucurbitaceae > Momordica > Momordica charantia. Next base: position 1,629,018 of record NW_028275161.1, on the reverse strand, counting down.
CAAGACGCGACTCTAGCGCCGACTTCTGGAACCAGTCGACCATGTCGGCCCAATCCGACGACAAGGCGTTATGAAATGGCCAGCTGCCGCCGCCATTGAGAATGCTCCCTGCAGAATCAAATTCATCAATCGAAGCAGAAATGCAATAAAAATTTCAATCGACGAATAATGTACCGATGGAGAAATCTGTAATGGCAGAGGGAGTGGCCACAGTGCGCTCGATTTGGGTCATCTGCCCGATCTTTTCCCTCAGTGTCATCCTCGAGAGAAGGTCTTTGATTCTGGCTTCGATTGCTGCGCTGGGGTCTCTGTAGATGCCCTCCATTTTTTTCCTCTCCAGAACCAACCGCAATCCGCTTTCAGCTTTCAGCTTTCAGCAACAAAAACAAGTCAACGAACTTGGTTTCCATATTTTTGCCAATCAAATATAGGATAGCAATCACTCAACTATTTCACAGTCAACTCTTTGTTCTTTCTTTTTTGTTGTTTAATTCTTAGGTGAGGGGTGGAAGTGTGACGTTGAAGCTGTTATTAATACCCTTGAATTAGTACTAAACTCAAAAACTAAAGCTCTACAATTCAATCATAACCTAACATTAAGGTAATACTTAGAGTGAACCAGTTTAATCTATCTATTATATAACCTGTTGTGGTTGTATTTGAATATCTTATGTGGACGGAAAAATTATTTAATTTCCCAACATTATATATATCAAATTCAGAGCTGAACAGTTCTTTTTGGGCCAACAGAAAGCAGATGCTTATTTCAAGCCAAGTTTGAGATCCCTTTAAATCTTGTTGGGTTCTCATTTGTTTATTTTGGCTCTGCGGGCAATTCAATTGTGAATGATTCTCTGCTACAATGGAAATTGTACGATTTTTATTTTTCTTTTTGGAGGGGAATTAAATTTATAAACTAAAGGATTGATTGTTGTATAAAAGGATTTTCCTGACATTTTTCTTTATTATTTCATATACTCTTTTTATCTGCCATTTATTTTAAACAACATGCATCTCAAGTATGTGGAAGGTGGTTTTTGGAGCCTCTTACAGACTTTGGGGCGAGAAATGAAGAATGCAGGAGGATGAAGAATAAGGACAAAACCCTTTGTAGGGCTTTACCAAACATTTCTGTAATTATCAGTTACAACATGTCTTGTCGAACATTTGGAGCACATTTTTACAGGTTGAGTTTCCTTTTTTTGGACTATTTTTTTTTTTTTGCTTTTGTATTCCCTTGTACATTCTTTCCTTTGGTTAGACCCGAAGTAGTAAAAATGATTGTAGGTTTCTCTTTAACTTAGAACAAAAAGATAATCGATCGATTTAGTTCTCACCTATAATAGGTGTCACTCACTCTCTTTTCTTCTCTTCTTAAATTTAGTACACTATCTTCTTTGAATTATCTTGCTATATGTTTGCTTAAATATTTTGTTCAGTAATTCTTTTTTTTAATTAATCTTCTTTTGTTGATTGTATAATTTTTTTTATTCTTGAATTTATTCACCCCTCTAGCGTTGTCTTTCGATCCTACAATATATACCCTAAATTTACTCCATATTAACTTCATTCTAATAGACCGATTCAATGGCTCCGATTCAATCAGCATTGCAATCCATTGTTGAGGCACCAGAATTGTTCTTGGTGCCTAAATCCATGACAGTTTACCACATATACGTGTGGGGCCCGTCGTAGTTTGAAAGATTGCCACCCCAATTTCTACTGTATGGTCGGTCATCCGACGGTTCAACAACCAGCAAGCTACAAGCACTTCGTCAAGATTTGTCATGTGATCATTGACTACGACGACATCAAAACAAACCGAGAGGTCTGCATCATCTCCGACATTTCGACGACCTGCCACGTAGAGTGACTCGAGATTCTAGTTGATAAACAATAGATCTTGAGCTTCAACAAGAGGCTTGAGGTTCAACATGGTTGGCAGCTAAAGCAAGGTGAATGGGGAAGAAGAGAATATATGAAAAAGATTTTTAGGTTTCATCATATAGGAGGTAAATAGTAGATATTTCAAATTAATTCGAATGAGATTTGAATGACATTTTTAATATTCTTTTATTTTTCCATTTTTCGTAGTTCTTTTCAGTTGTTTATTAATCATATATTACAATGTGTAATTGGGTAAATTTTACATATTACTTTACTATTCTAAATAGGCCTCTATTTTAGCAAAAGTATAAATTATAAAGATTTAACACATTTGTATAATTAGGTTATATAAATAGTCTACATTTGTACTTGTCCCGAAGAAGAAGCACCGTGAGAGTAAAATAGAGTCAATTTAGAAAATCATTAAAGATCCGTTGGTTGGAGGATTTAGGAGGTAGGAATGAACTTGAAATATAAAGCTCATGTTTGATCTTAGATTTGAAATGATTTGTCACCAAAAAGTTTTTTTTTTTTTTTTTAATGCTATTTGATTTTTTCTTGATGCTTTGTTATTATTTTTCGTTGGTTCTTTTTTTCTCCTTTGTTATTTGTTAGGAATCGATCAAATATTTTTTAATATATCTTAGCCATCCCATTCTTACCTGTCAATCTTATCATTAAACTATTTTTTAATTTGACAGTCAACTCTTTGTTCTTCTTTTTTTGCTGTTTGACTTTTAGGTGAGTGATGAAAGTATGATGTTGAAGCTGTTATTAATACCATACCGTGTTAGAATTAATACTAAACTAAAAAACTAAAGCTAATAATTTTGGATATATTTAATTTTATTATCAACATTATCAAAATAGATGCCCAATCTTAGGTTTAAAAAACATAGATATATAAATAAACCCTAACCCATGTGTCCACCTCTCCAAAGTGTCAAATTGAACTCGTGTCCGAGTGCATGCTTAATTCTCAAATTTCCCATGTGTCTATTTTCTACCTATGAGTAGTGTCCAATTGTAAAACATCATGGTTGTACAAATTACCTATAAATAGTGACAATTCATAGTTCATTTGATAGTGGATTTTGGTGGAAAATTCATGTTGATCATTTTACATTTCAATTTTATATTTTGTCCAATCTCGTATTTTCTTGTTGTTTGTGACCCGTGGTGCCTCATTTTGCTCCATAATTTTACAAGACGTTATCAGCACCACCCTGTGCCATTTTTCCCTCTAAAGGTAGGTTATTTGATTTTTCTTTTATTTTTCATACTTAGTATATATTAAATTTCTAGTATACAGACATCTTTTTTGTGATAGTGTTACTATCACAAATCTCACCAAATTAGAGTTTACTGCCCTTGACATCAATGATAATAATTATTTGTCATGGGTACTGGATGCTGAGATTAATCTCATGCTATGAATCTGGGAGAAACCATCAAAGAAGAAAGTACAACGACAAGTCAAGATAAGGCAAAAGCCATGATTTTCCTTTGTCACCATGAGAGATTGAAGATAGAAAATCTGACAATAAAAGATCATGATGTATTATGGTAAAATTTGAAAGAGAGATATAAATATCAGAAAATAGTTATTCTTGTTCAAGTTCGATATGAATGGATGCATTTGAGGCTCCAAGATTTCAAATCAGTAAGTGATTATAATTCTGCATTATTTAAAATCAGTTTGAAATTGAAGTTATGCGGAGAAAAAATTACTGATGAAGATATGCTCGGGAAGACATTCTCTACCTTTCATGTCTCAAATATGCTCTTGCAACAACAATATCGAAAGAAAGATTTTAAGAAATATTGTGAGCTCATATCATGTTTTTTTGTTGCTGAGCAAAATAATGAGCTGTTGATGAAAAATCATGAATCTCGACCAACTGGAACAATACTATTACCTGAAACAAATGCCGTGAATTTTAATAATCGTGGTTGAGGTCGAGGTCATGCTCGAGGACGCGACCGCAGTAGAGGAAGAAATAATCATTCTTTTCATGGTGGTCGTTATAATTATCCAAATTTCAAAAGAACCACACGAAATAATGATCATAAAGAAAAAGCTCCATTGGATCAGAATGCTAGAAATGTTGAACATAAATGTTTTCGATGCGGAATGACTGGGCATTGGGCATGTATTTGTCGTATATCGAAACACTTGTGGATCTCTATCAGGCTTCCCTAAAAGAAAAGGGAAAAAATGTGGAGGCAAATCTTGCATATGTGATATATTTGATCCTGCCAACATAAAAAATTTGGATGTGGCAGATTTTGTTGAAACTCCCAGAGAACAAATTGGCACAATGGATGGAATAGCAAGTGTTTCCTTTGATTTTCAAAACATCCAGAATTTATATATTTTTTTTAATCTTTCATGTTTGTTTAGCTAAGGTTGTCTTTTTGTATTTCAAGTACGTTGTCTTTTTGTGTTTCAATTTTTTTTTTCTTATCTTCTTCTTATTGTAATTATTTTGTTTAATGAATAAGCATGGACAGTTTTCATATATTGGATGACTAAAAAATGAGCAATGAAGATCTATGTTGGGCAAATAGCAACTATGCACATAATACTAAAAAGTAGAAAATATTTTTCCAAATTGACAATGTTAGAAGCAAAAGTCAATACAATATCAGGTTTTGCAAACTTAATTGAAGGTTTTGGAAAAGTATATATTATTTTACCTAGAGGAACAAAGTTTACGATTGACAATACATTATTCTCTAGTCAATCAAAGAGAAATCTATTGAGTTTTAAAGATATACGTTTCAGTGGTTATCATATTGAGACGGGTAACAAGAATAATATTGAATATCTCTATATTATTTAAATGTATACACGTAGCAAACTAATGATATGTTTGGATGTCAAAAACACTTTTTTGTCCTACCGAAAGTACTTTGCCACTTAAACTTAACATGTTGAAGACTAATATAATAGGTGTGGTAACAATATAGTTCCAAATTTGAGTATTTTAACTAAATTTTGGTATCATAATAGGTGCTGTAAAATTAACTTTAACCACAAGATCAAACTAAAACAAAATCGATTTGATTAAAATCTATTTTCGAGTATACTTTGTTTAGTTCAATTTACACATATAGCAAACTAACCACCATGGTTCAATTTTAGTTTAGTCAAAAACCAAATCAAACTGTATGTCAACGAACACCTCTAATTCTAAAAGTCTAACGTCAAATAAGCATAATTCAGCAATTAAGGACAAGGCATCTAATCGATTTTAGGCAGAAAATTAAGATTCTTCTCTCACATTTGTAGTACTTAACAAAAATAAATAAATAATATAAAAACTTAGATAGTTAACTACCATGGGTTGACTCATTGATCCAAATGAGGAAAGGTAAATTATAAAGAATTTAGACAAAATGAGTTCAAATCATGGTCGCTGCCTACCTAGTTACGATTTAATATCATACGAGTTTCCTTGACAACAAAATGTGGTAGAATCAGGTAGCAATCTCGCGAGATTAGTCGAGGTATATCTAAGATGGCCCGAACACTCACAGATTAAAAAAATATAAAAAAAAAAATATATATATATATATATATATATATATAAAATAAAAGCCTAGCAAGTCCCCCCAACATAAGTTGATTGATCAAACAAGGCCACAACATATATTAGATGATCTCTCATTATCATTTTTTATTATACAAACTCCATATATTATTCTCATAGATCTGAGGCAGTACATTTGGTGAAATATAACAGCACAACATAAAGACAAGGCATACAATCCAAACTTTCCCATAAACTGTCAGCACAAATACACAGTTCAACAATGGGGATAAGAGTGGAAAGATTAGAATGAACCATGACTTATATCAAGAGGGGCAGTCAATTTCTTGATCAGCTCTGTGGATCCAAATCTTTTCATGACTGTGAGCTCGTGTGATCACAGAGAAGATTTCTCCTTACCATATGATAACCCGAAGCCGAAAGGAAATAACGAATCCTGCAAATTATTCTTTGCATGGACTGGCAGTTGCTTGACCGTTTTAAACCATGTAACGGGTAAACAACCGGTGAAATTGTAATCTCCAAAGATAACGTCTGTGATTCCGCTTCCTTCGCTTCCAGGAAGCCAAGCAGCAATGAGAGCTTCTACTTTCTCCAGTACTGTTGGCTCCAAAACTAAGGGTCTCCCAGATATTAGAATCATCAGTGTGGGGATTTTGTGAGCCACTGCTTTTACGACGTCATTTCCATTAAAGGGTATAATGAGCTCGGAGTCGTCGCCAGCGGATTCAGCGTATGGACTTTCACCAACAGCCACAATAGCAAAAGATATATCTTGATCATTCAAAGTGTCTGCGGATGGATATTGCTCATATATTACTTCTGTTTTGTCTCCAACTGCTTCTCTGATTGCATCTAAGATGGTGGTACCTAATACAAATAACACTCATTTGGTGAATTTGCAAGTACCAAGTATATATGGCAATATTCAAGATTTGAACTTGTTGAGATATCCGTATATGAATTAAATTTATCCAATCCATAAGCTTAAGCTTTTTGATTGAGTGATGTTTATTTATCCTTAATAGAACTGAACTGAAATGAAGCAAGTTATGTACCAATTGTGATTCTGCCAGTCGTCCCATTCCAAGTAGCTGTCCACCCTCCGCACAGAAATCCAAGATCATCAGCATGTGAACCAGCAACAAGAATCTTCTTGGCATCCTTGTCTAATGGAAGAAAGGGTTTCGTTGGATTTTTTCCATTTTTCAACAGAACCAACGACTTGCGAACAGCTTCTCTCGCTACATCTCGGTGAAGCTGAATGGGAGATTAAAAGAAAAATCTTCAAAAGAGAACTTTGAAATGTTTGAGGAGGAAAAACTTTGAGTTCTTTGTATATGAGTTATAAGCTATATCAGAAGCCACATGTTTGCCTTTAGTCTTTGGACAACCAATGCTGCAGTCAAAATGATAGTTTGACTTCCTGATCTTGTAGCACTTACAACATTATCATCGAAACACCGTTAGATTTCTTAATACAGCACAAGAACTTGGTTCAACGACAAAGTATTTGATCAATTACTACACTATTTCATCAACCCAACTCATTTTCTCCTCAGACAGTTAAAATAATAGTTGCTTATTCCTTTCAAATCCTTAATTACTCAATTCTCTAAACATTTTTTCTTATATTTGTAAAGAGTCCAAGCTAGCTTGCACGTTGACTAATCTCAAAAGACAACCACCAAACAATACTCTACAGAGTTGTCAAAGAAACTCGTAGGATATTAATTCCTAAGTAGATAGCCACCATGATTTGAACTCATTCTCTCTAATCTCTTATGCTTCTCATCGATAATGACCACTAATCCCTTACATTTTTCATTGGTAATGACCACTAAGTCACCCCATATAACAGTTTACTCAATGCTCTTAACTTGTTTTCCTTTTTCTTCTAAATCATGGATAGGAGCCTAGTTTTACAATTCTTACCTATAAATACTTCACTAAATTAAGTTTAGCACAAGATTTTGAGTCTAATATTTTCCCTTTCATTTTATTGTTTTCCCTGGGAGTAAATAATCAACTAAACAATTTGATGTCTTGGAAGCTCATGGATGTAGCAGAAAGTGGTTAAATTAGGGAATAACATTTATGTTTCTCTAGTAAAGAGCAACAAAAGTTATCTTAATTAAGGGTTATAGTAATTACAAATGTGTCAACCTGAGCTTAGCTCAACTGGTTAAGATACCTATATCTGACTAGAAGATTGTGAGTTCAAATCCCCACCCTCACATATTGTTGTATTAAAAAACAATCACAAATGTGCCATAGCTAATTAATCGGATATGACAAAAGTTAGAAACTTGCCTTGCAGCCAACAAGGTCTAGCAATGATCTATCACTGAAAGGATGTTCAAAAACACCAGAAACAAACTTCACTCTTAATATTCGTTCAACAGCATCATCGATCCTAGCCATTGGAACCTCCCCAGATTCAACCAGATATAACAAGTCGTTGATAAATAGCTCGTATCTGAAGGGCACCATCACCTACATATCGGATTAGTCCTTGTAAATTCAAAACTCTAGAAACCAATAAAATATGAATTTGAAGTTTGGACGTGAAACGCACCATGTCTATTCCAGCATTAACTGCAGATGAAATGCAAAACCGATAGTTTGAACCTCTTGGTTCATTAAGACGATCAAGTGCTTCCCAGTCAGATATCACAAAACCCTGTATCAAGTTATAACACCAGCAGTGTAACAGGCATTAGCAGTACTAGAAACTAAAGCATAAGGGAAAGCATGATCTAATAGGAAACTACAAATGCATAAACACCCTAAGCAGATTTTGTTCCATTTGGGGTTGGAGAATGCCTCACTCATAAGTAAATATTTCGTTGTAGACTCATTGTACCATGCATATTTTTCATATACCCAGATACTAGGTAGGAGTATAAACTGAAATTTCAATTCTAACCGATGATGAGAAGCAAATTTTATCTGCACACATCACTGTCCTATGTACCTTAAACCCAAGCTTATTTTTTAAAACGTCGGTCAGCAGAAAACGGTCAACATGCAGCGGACGTCCATTCCAGCTTGAATAGGATGCCATAACAGTGGAAACTCCTTGAGCAATACAGTCCAAATAAGGAGCCATATGGATCCTCTCGAAGTCATCATAAGATGAAATAATGGTATTTCCTTCATTCACACCTTTATGAGTCCCCCCATCTCCAACAAAATGTTTTGCGCACGCAATAACATTATTTCTGGGGTGAATAGAAAAACAGTGTCAATTAGAAGGGATCTACAAGGTCAGTAGGAGCAAGGTGGGATGGATGATCTTATAGAAACTGAAGATAAGAATATCATGTGTAATTCAAACAAACAAGTTAATGCAGATATATTATGACTTTTGACCAATTGTTTTCATAACACATAAGTAAGGGATCTACAAGGCTTTTAGATGCAAGGCAGGGTGAAGAAGGAAGAACTCTTAGTCCATCTTAGGTTAAAAAAACTATATAACAGATGTTAAGATTTAAAAGGTTTCTCCCTAATTTAATTTACCCCCTAAATTTTCAAAATTGAAAGGTTATATATATAAAAAGTTATAATAAATTCTTTTGCCTCCCTCGTGCTATTATTTGTCAAACTTTTCATCGTCCAACTCAAACTAAACGTGATGTAATCAAACTTATGGTTGACGCCATAGAGAATATAAAGCCAGGTATGAATATCAAGTGCAATTCAAACAAACAAGTTGATTTATTTAGCCAATTGTTTTCACCAGACATAAATGGAGTCAATGAAGCATATGCTTCATTATGGACAAAACTTTTCTCTATACCTTCCCGCTACAAATGGATAGCCCTTTGGGTATCCCTCAGGCACCTTCCCCTGCAAGCCTTCAACTAAGGAAGTCATTTTTCTAACAATGTCAGTATCTTCACTATAACTCTCATAGCACCTTCCCCATCTGGGATCTCTGGATACCTGAAGTAATCATTTGTAGTTAATACAATTTGCACCCTAATAGAATATCCAAAGGGAAGAATATAGCAAATTATAACAAATAAAGATCTTCTTTTAGCAAACCTTGTTCAAAATTCTTAACTTTCTTATATAATTTGAGCTGAGCATGAGCATTACTACTTACAGCAACACAAGGAGCAAATGCATAGTTAACCCCACTCGCCCTAACTTCTAGAGCTGTTACTGTCCCAATCCTTCTTACCAAATCAGCATCTCTATCATCCATTTAAAGTATAGTGAGATTCTGATAAAGCCAGAGGAAGACAAATAATAAAACAATTTTTTCATATATTTCTCCATTCAAACAGCCTGAAAAGGTCTACTGTTTACGGTGAGAATTAAGAAATTGGAGATTGATAGAAGGATACACGTGAGGGTGGGTTCGAACGCACGACCTTTTAGTAGAAGGTACATACCTTAACCAATTAAGTCGTGTTCAAATCGGTGAAAATCAGGGATAATTGGCCATTGTTAATTTTTTGTTTCTTATTTCTCTTTTGTAGAAACATAAGTATTGTTGGTATGTTAATCGTAAAGTGTTACTATGTCAAGTTTCTAACTTTTAAGAAATCTTCCTAAATTTGTGTATAAATTCTAATTTAGGGCACAACAAAAAAATTTAAAGTCTCGTTTCATAATCATTTTGTTTTTCTTTTTTCTTTTTCTATTTTTGAAAACTACACCTCTTTGTTTTATTGACTACTTTCAAAAATATTTTATATCTAAATAAAAATTTGAAAACTAAACAAAAATAATTTAAAAAATTTTGTTAAGATTGTTTTTTTAATTCTTCTAAGAAAAATTCCAAGGAAGGAAGTATAATTCTTAAAAATGTAAACTAAAAACAAAATCGTATATAAATAAGATGTATTATTTTATAATTTTTAAATTAGAGAAGGCATAGTAAATATTAAAAAATTAAATACAACATAAAAATATTATATTTTTTTAAAAAAATTAATTTCAATGAACGTTTTTATTTTTTATTTTTTAATTTAATATACGAGAGATATAAGAAACATTTTACTAAAACATAGAAAAAAAAAACCAAAAATGGAAACAGCTACCGAACAGCCGCAAGACCTATTCACCTAGATTTTCCTCGTAAACAAACAGATAAAACATGAATAAAAAAAATGCTAAATTAAATGAGAAAAGAACAAAAGAAATTATACTACATACATCAAATAAATATGTATTTATAAAAATATCATTACTGTGACATTTTGTTGGTCTCATATGTATTAATTTTCAATTTATATCGGTTTGTAAAATTTTAAACTTAATATTATATATAAATACTTATATCGTCTACCCAATTTTGCAGGGTTAAAAAAAAAACAAATCACTTAATCAAATTAAATCAACCTAATAAATTTAAAGCTTGAAAGTTTCATATTTATTATAAAACAAACCTCGTAAAAATCTCCATAAAAAATATTAAAGTCGTAAAAACAAAATTACTAATTAAATCAGACTTATATTTAAATTTAAAAAAATAGTGAAAAAAATAATAATAGAACAAGTTTGAGGCATTGATTGTATGAGTGATGCATTTCAAATATTTGAGGATGGTTGAGTGGTGATAGAAATACATTGACCGATAATAAAGGATTAAATTTGAGATAAAAAAATATTTATAAAAAAAACAGTATTTAAAATTATAATTTTAAATTTTAAATCTTATGTTTCATTCAAATAACAGAAATAATTTGAAATTTATTGCATCCCTACGAATCCAGAAGTTTCAAAGAGGGAAAGACTTTGGTGAACCTGGTGGCGCCAAGCCCAACATTGTGAGGAAAAATGGTAGCACCATAGACATTGTTATTCCCATGAACAGCATCACTTCCATATATAATCGGAATTCCAAGACGGGACTCTAGCGCCGATTTCTGGAACCCGTCGACCATGTCCGCCCAATCCGACGACACCGCGTTGTGAAATGGCACGCTGCCGCCGCCATTGAGAATGCTCCCTGCAGAATCAAATCCAACACCCACAGCAAGCAAACAATCAATCGATCGATCGATCGAAGAAATGGAAATGCAATAAAAATTCCAATCGACGAAGGTACCGATAGAGAAATCCTTGATGGCAGAGGGAGTGGCCACAGTGCGCTCGATTTGGGTCATCTGGCCGATCTTTTCCCTCAATGTCATCCTGGAGAGAAGGTCTTTGATTCTAGCTTCGATTGGTGCGCTAGGGTTTCTGTAGATGGCCTCCATTTTCTTCCTCAGGAGAACGAACCGCAATCCGCTTTCAACTTTCAAGAGCGAAAGTTCAAAATTCCTGAAAAGAAGTCAATGGATTTGATACAGAGCGCTGCTTTTCTAATTCTAGCAATGATTTAGTAGTCGATCATGGAAATTTGTCGATTTCTGATATTTTTGCCAATAGAATATAGAAATCATTAAACTATTTAATATATCATTGGCATGGAATTTGACAGGTAAGAACGGCATGGGCAGATGGGCCAGCCTATAGAACTCTGCTAATGCACTGTAGGTGTTTGTTGAATTGCCGCAACCAACTCTTTGTTAATGCTTTTTATTGTTCTACTTTTAGGTGAGTGGTGGAAGTCTGATGTTGAAGCTGTTATTAATGAGGCTACTAAGTCTGGTTTGGCTCCTAATGTCTCTGATATATGGCTCACACCATCAATGGCCACCCTGGGCCTGTCCCCATGGTTGTCCCACACGAGGTAAATGTAGGCTTTAAAAGCAAATTCTGGAGCATGTTTTTGTTCTGTTTGAGGCAATGCCTTTTGCAATGTAGGCTTTAAAAGCAAATTCTGGAGCATGTTTTTGTTCTGTTTGAGGCAATGCCTTTTGCATTTAGCATGAAGAAGTTAGGAATTCGTTAAAAATACCACTAAATTCAAAAGCTTAAGTTGATAAATTATATTATATTATATATATATGATTAACACTCTCTCTTTGTTTGTGAGTTTAGAAATTAGCACTAATAATTGGGGAAGAAATAGCATTGCTATGGTAGGGTTTAAACGATACCATGTTGAACTAATACTAAAGTCAAAAGCTAAAGCTAATAGTTTAAGATATATTTAATCTCACTTAAAATGAAAATCTCCCGCTTTCCTGCTAATGAGGCATCCTTTAGTGATGCAATTTTGACACTCCTAATATATGATTTAAGAAAATATTTGGTTTCTCCATACAACCTGGTAATACATATTTGTTGCAAATCATCAACGTTGCACTGAATAAAGAGTTCTTTTTCAAGCTTGCTAGGCACAAGCTCACTGTGGTCGAACTCGATGCTACATACACGAAACCCTTCAGCATCGACACCATCCTCATAGCGCCTGGCCAAACGACAAACGCCCTTTTGACAGCCGACGTTGAAAGTGGCAAGTATGCAGTATCGGCATCACCTTTTATAGACACCCCATCGTCGCGGTTGATAATGTGACTGTCACTGCCACTCTACATTATCCAGGCACACTTGATACTAACCCTACCAGCTTCACCGGCCTGTCCCTCCAAAACGCCACCACCATTGCAACAAAGTTCACAAACTCCCACCGCAGCTTGAACTCAAAATGCACACCTCATATTTCTTTCCATGTTTAATCACATGAAAGACTTGATTGAAAACAGTCGGAAAAATGACAGACTAAAATCTATTTGGTCTTTTTATAAAGAAAGTGACTGAAATGAATGTGTTGTGAAAATTGTGGGGTTTTTGTTGTTTCATATTGGCAGGGATTTGGTTTATGCATTGCCATTTGGATGTGCACACCACATCGGAACTGAAGATAGCATTTCTAGTGGACAATGGCAAAGGGCCAGAGGAGTCTCTTCTTCCTCCTCCAAATGACCTTCCCAAATGTTAGGTTTTGCAGAAGAAATCTGGAAATGAAACTGAAGTTTGGGGGCCAACAGAAAGCAGATGCTAATTTCAAGCCAAGGTTTGAGATTCTTTCAAATCTTGCTGGTTCCCATTTGTTTATTTTGGCTTGCCAGTGATTTCATTGTGAATGGGTCTCTGCTACCATGGAGATTTTGCTCTTTTTATTTTTTATTTTGTAATCTATTTGAAACAATGTACATCTAATTAATGTTGCAGTTCAAAATCTCCGAGACAAGAAATAGAGAATGCAAAGTGATAGAGGAGGGGGTTTTGTTGTATCCCTCCTCGGGATAAAGGGCAAAATTAGTTGGCAGGTGTTTTTTCACCATTTTGTTGGGCATAAGAAAGAAACAATAGAATTTTTAGAGGGTTAAAAAGAGGTTTTGAAAAACTACTTGAGAGCTTATAAGAATTAATATTTCTTTGTAGGCCTCCTTACCAAGGATTTCTATAATTATTAGTTAGGTATTCTTTTAGATTGGGGCCATTTTCGGCAGGTCTGTCTTCCTTTTGTTGGACTGGTTTTTTTTTCTCTTTTTTCTTTTTTTTTTAATGCCCTTGTATATTTTATTGAGATGAAAACTCGATTTCTTGTCAAAATAATAATAATAATGCTATGTTTGGATGTCAAAAGCACTTTTACCATGTCAAAAGTACTCCACACTAGAAAATATCATGTTTAAGAGTAATATAATAGGTGTGTAACAATATTGTTCCAAATTTGAATATTTAATTAAAATTTGGTATCAAAATAGGTGTGGAATTTACAATATATAGCAAACTAATCGTCAATGTTTCAATTTTTAGTTTAGTGAAAAACCAAATAAAACTGTGAACATCTTTCTTTATAAAAATCTACCGTCATATTATTATAATATGAGTATAGTTCAATGGTTAAAATATTTGCTTCTGTTTTTAGGCTGAAGACTAAAATGTAAAACGTAAAAGTCTAGCAAGTTTGCCCCAATATAAATTATATATTGATTTATCAAACAAGGCCACAGCAATATGGATAATCTCCTGTTATCATTTTTTATTATACAAACTCCATACCTTATTCCTACATGGATCTGAGCCAGATTTGGTGAAGGAACAGCACAACACAAAGACAAGGCATACAAACTGTCAGTACAACAATGGGAATAATAGTGGAAAGACTTGGATAAACCATACCTATATCAAGGAGGGGCAGTCAATTTATTGATCAGCTCTGTGGATCCAAGTCTGTTCAATTACTGAGGAGATTTCTCTTTACCATACGATAACCCGAAGCCGAAAGGAAATAACGAATCCTGCAAATTATTTTCTGCATGGACTGGCAGTTGCTTGACTGTTTTATACCATGTAACGGGTAATCGACCGGTGAAATCATAATCTCCAAAGATAATGTCTGTGATTCCGCTTCCTTCGCTTCCAGGGAGCCAAGCAACAATGAGAGCTTCTACTTTCTCCATTACTGTTGGCTCCAAAACTAAGGGTCTTCCAGATACTAGAATCATCAGTGTGGGGATTTTGTTAGCAACTGCTTTTACGATGCCACTGCCATCGAAGGGTATAATGAGCTTTGAGTCGTCCCCGGTGAATTCGGCGTATGGACTTTCACCGACAGCCACAATAGCAAAAGATATATCTTGATCATTCAAAGTGTTTGCTGATGGATATTGTTCATATATTACTTCTGTTTGGTCTCCAACTGCTTCTCTGATTGCATCTAAGATGGTGGTTCCTAATAAATAGAACAGTAATTTGAGTTCAGTAATACATTCACACACACAACATTTTGCCCCAAAAATATCTCAGCACAGCAGATTTTACAAACTATGCTGTTAAAATAAGGAAGTTGACTGCAGGAGGGTATAAAAGGATGTTTACTCAAGTTTGGCTACTTCTAGGATCAGATTTTTTTCACTTTCTGGAAGGATTGGAGCTTAGTTATTCCAGTACTACTAAAGACGAGTTTAATACATTAGTACGCAACCAAACACGGACTACAAAGATGGACTTACCTACAATGGACTACTTAAAATAAGGTTGAAATATCATTTTGATCCCTATAATTTTCGATCTAAAAATAGTCCTCGTCGTTAATTTGAGGTGAACTTCCATATGACTTTGGACAAAATATATATATATATATATATATTTTGTCTAGGAATTGTTTCCCAAATTTCTAGAAGGAAGACCTATAAGAACTTGAAAGTTAACCCTGAACTAATGGTGGGGATTATTTTTTAAATTTATTAAAAGTTCAACAATTAAATTTGGATATTTAGAAGTACGAGAGTCGAAATAGTACAAGGTCGAGAGTATAGTATCAAAATAGTATTTTAACCTTATCATGAGATGGTAGTCATAGAGGTACCTTGAGTCTTCTACAGAGAGAATTCATAATACAGAGAGAATTCATAATAAATGCAAGCCTGAGAACATTTCCAACTAAGTATCGAGTAAAGTGTTCCAGCATCTTGGTGAATTCGTAGGAGAATAATAGAGCATAAAAGAGAGGTCAAGGAAAATGCCTACTCTCAAGTGCCAAACAAAAATCACTAAAAAAAAACACGAAATCAGATTTGGAAGAATATATGAATCTATATTAAGAATAGATGCAGCAAGTTATATACCGATGGTGATTCTGCCACTCATCCCATCCCAAGAAGCTGTCCACCCTCCACACTGAAATCCAAGATCATCAGCATGTGAACCAGTAACAAGAATCTTCTTGGCGTTCCTGTCTAATGGAAGAAAGCGTTTCATTGGATTTTTTCCATTTTTCAACAGAACCAATGACTTGCGGACAGCTTCTCTTGCTACATCTCGGTGAAGCTGAAGGGGAGATTAGAAGAAAAATCTTAAAAAGATAATTTTGTGTAATGTATAGTAAAGAAAACATTTGAAGTAAGCACAACTTGTTTGAGTTCTGTGTTTCTTTCTTTTTTTAATTAAAAAATAAAAATAAAAAAATAAAACCTTGTTTGAGTTCTTTGTAAATGAGTTGTAACACAGTCCGCGTATTTGTTTTTTCCTTCTTTTTTACAACACATGCAGTTGGTTCAACGTCAAGTGTTTCGATTACTACCATTCTATTTGATAATCATTTTATTTTTTAAAAATTAAACTTATAACTACCTATATGGTTTTTTTTGTTTTTTGTTGAAAAAAAGAGGATATTTTTTGAGGAACAGCTACTTGTATAGGACAAGGGTTGGAAACTTGCCTTGCAACCAACGAGGTCTAGCAATGATCTATCACTGAAAGGATGTTCAAAAACGCCAGAAACAAACTTCACTCTTAATATTCGTTCCACAGCATCGTCAATTCTAGCCATTGGAACCTCCCCAGATTCAACCAAAACTAGCAAGTCGTTGATAAATATTTCATATCCAAGGGGCACCATCACCTGCATTTCAGTTTAGTCCTTTTCAGTGAAAAACTCAAGAAACCAATAAAATATGAATTTGAAGTTTGAGCCTTGGATGCACCATGTCTATTCCAGCATTAACCGCGGAGGAAATGCAAAACCGATAGTTTGAGCCCTTTGGTTTAGAAAGACGATCAAGTCCTTCCCAATCAGAAATCACAAAACCCTGAATCAAGTAATACCAACAGAATAACAGCCATTACTCAAAACCAAAGCATAGGGGAAAGATAATCTATTAGAAAACTACAACTCACTCCGAGGACAACTACAATGCATAAACACTCTAAGCAGATTTTGTGCCATTCAACAAATACCTGCTAATAGATTGAACCCCTACCAATAGCTCGTATTTCTCAGGATTGGATAATCTAAAATGATGACTAAGTATGGAGAAGATAGGTTGTTTAAGGAGAGAGAGTCATTGGTTTCCTTTAGTCATTTCTATTTGCGTACACCTTTTTTTGGCATATCCAAATAATAGGTATGAGCATAAACTAAAAGGTTAATTCTAACTGGTGAAGCAAATTTGAGTCTGACAAAGGCACACACAATAATTAAGTGGAAGAAACTATCGCTGTCCTATGTACCTTAAATCCAAGCTTATTTTTTAAAACTTCTGTCAGCAGAAAACGGTCAGCATGCAGCGGACGTCCATTCCAGCTAGAATAAGATGCCATAACAGTGGAAACTCCTTGAGCAATACAGTCCAGATAAGGAGCCATATGGATCCTCTCCAAGTCATCATAAGATGAAATGGTATTTCCTTCATTGACACCTTTGTCAGTCCCCCCATCTCCAACAAAATGTTTTGCACATGCAATGACATTATTTCTGAGGTAAATAGAAAAAGGTAGCAATTATAAGGGACCTAAAGGCCATAAGGAGCAAGGTGACGGATGATCTTACAGAAACTCAGGGAAAGAATATCAATTGTAATTCAAACAAATAAGTCGATACAAATTTCTTATGGTTATTATAAGTTAAATTACATGTTTGGTTCTTGAACTTTCAGAATTGTGTTTGATAAGTCTTCAATAGTGTCTAATAAGTGCCTAAACCTTTATTGTTGAATCTAATAGGTCCTTAGATTTAAAACGTGTCTAATAGGTCCCTAATATTCTTTTGGATCCTATTCGACAAAAATTTGAAAGGTTCAAGAACCAATCTTGAATTTTAAAAAATGTCTAATAGGTCAGTGAATTGAAAGTTCAGGGACCTACTCAATGAATCCCTAAATTTTGATAAAATATCTTGGGACCTACTAAATATCTTTTATACTTCAGAGACCTATTAGACACTTTATAAAGTTCAAGAACCCGTTAAACGTATCTCTAAAAGTTCAGGGACTAAACTTATAATTTAACCGTATTATGATTATGCTATTTGGCCAAATTCTTTTATCAAACATAAGGGGAGTCAAAAAGGGGAGTCAAGGAAGCATGTCCAGGAAATATGGACAAAACTTCTCTATACCTTCCAGTTACAAATGGATAGCCGTTTGGATATCCTTCGGGTGGCTTCCCCTGCAAGCCTTCAACTATGGAAGTCAATTGTCTAACAATATCAGTATCTTCACTGTAACTCTCATAGCACCTTCCCCATCTGGGATCTCTCGATACCTGAAGTAATCATTTGTAGTGAATACAACTTGCACTCTAATAGAATATCCAAAGGGAAGAATATAGCAAATTATAACAAATAAAGATCTTCTTTTAGGAAACCATGTTCAAAATTCTTAACTTTCTTATATAATTTGAGTTCAGCATGACTACTTACAGCAACACAAGGAGCAAATGCATAGTGAACACCACTCGCCCTAACTTCAAGAGCTGTTACTGTCCCAATCCTTCTGACCAAATCAGCATCTCTATAATCCATTTAAAGTATACTGAGATTCTGATAAAGCCAGAGGAAAACAAATAATAAAACAATTTGAGAGAGAGAGGACAGCTCAAAGTTGGCACTTTAAGTCAATTTATTGTTTTCTTGAAAACAAAACGAGCCAACATCTGCATTTCTTAAAAATTAGACAGCTTGGAAAAAGATCGACTTCATTATATAAGTTCGATTTTCTTCATGTGGGGAAAAGTTGACGAATGCTAATCTTGGGCAATACCAAATTACATTTCATTGGCACTAAATATAGTTACATACATCTCTCAATTCAAATGGCCAGAAATGGTCTACAGTGAGAATTCAAAAGTTGGAAATTGACATAAAATCGCAGCTGCATCGCGTCAATGGAGTAAGAAGGATACAAACATTCGCCAACTTACATTTTCTCAACTCTCAGTCATCCCAAGACATTTTACGGTGCTTTTCAAGGTGAAATTGGAAATTAGGTGTTGTTTTCTTATCCGAGTACAAAAAATGTAGAGATAGGGGTGCATTAACTGTTGAGTTGAGCTAAGTTGATGCTGAGAATTCGGCTCGTTGTTAGGTAATGTTATTGTTTCTCCTCTCCTATTTCTATTTTTTTTTTTTTGGTAGCATACCTATTTCTAGTTTTTAATTGTGGTAAAAAAAAATCTAGTTTTTAATTTTTAAGAAAATTTCTCAAAAATGTATACAAATTTAATTTTGAGAACAACAAAGTCACCATTTTATAACAATTTTATTTTTAGTATTTTTTTAAATTATGCCTACTTTTTCAATTTATTTGGTAAATTATTCACACACATTTGAATTATTAGCCAGACTTTAAAAACAAAAATAAAGTTTTAAAACTTTTGTTTGGATTTTAAAATATTTTTTATAAGAAATCAAATAATTATAAATAAAACTAATAACAAGATAGTTATCTTGTTTTAGTTTTTGTTTTCCATTTTTTAAACATATAAATAAAAACATTATTTTATCACACAATAAATATTAAAAAACATTAAAAATTTTAATTTTGATAGTAAAAAAAAATAGTTCAATGAATGCAAAAAATGGGGCCCAACATTCAACCTCAAGTAAAAGGTAATTGTTTTCTGCTGAAGTAAAAAGTAATTGTTGTCTTATCATTAGCAGAGTGAAATTAGCTTTCAAATTTATTATATGAGAGAATCATAGGCATGAAAAATAATTACTAAATGTAATTTTATTTTTCTTTTTTCAAAAAAAATTACCAAAAATGGAAACAGTTACCGAACAGCCTCAAGACCTATTAGATTTTCGTTTTAAACAAACAGATAAAATTCACGTATGAAAAAAAGAAAAAAAAAAGTATAAAGAGAAATTGATTAACCTGGTGGCTCCAAGCCCAACATTGTGAGGAAAAATGGTAGCACCATAAACATTATTATTGCCATGAACAGCATCAGTGCCATATATAATCGGGATTCCAAGACGCGACTGTAGCGCCGATTTCTGGAACCCGTCGATCATGTCCGCCCAATCCGACGACAAGGCGTTATGAAAGGGCGCGCTACCGCCGGCATTGAGAATGCTCCCTGCAGAATCAAAATCCAACGGCCACAACAAACGAACGAACAATCAATCGAAGAAATGCAAAAACAAAACGAAACGAAACACCAAATTTCAATCTGAAATCGATCGAGGAAGGTAGAGGAACAGGTACCGATAGAGAAATCTGTAATGGCAGAGGGAGTGGCCACAGTGCGCTCGATTTGGGTCATCTGCCCGATCTTTTCCCTCAGTGTCATCCTGGAGAGAAGATCTTTGATTCTGGCTTCGATTGGTGCGCTAGGGTTTCTGTAGATGCAGTCCATGGCCTCCATTTTCGTTCTCAGAGCTCGAGCTCAGGAGAGCAAACCGCAATCCGCTCTCAAGAGCGAAAGGTGAAAAGTCCTTGAAAAGAAGTCAGTGGACTTGATTGATACTTGATACAGAGCGAAGCATTTTTAATTTAAGCAACGAATTTAGTAGTCGATTGAACCTACCAATGGATATTTGTCGATTTCGATATTTTTGCCAATAAAGTATTAAAATTATAAATTATAAAATTATTTAGGTTAAAATACTACGTTAGTCCGAAAACGTTGATTCTAATCCAGTGGTTGGTAAGTCTTTATACTTTTATTTGTTCATTTTGTTTTTTATACTTTCAAAAAGTGATCATTTTGATATTTATTTTTTAAATTTTAGCACAAACTCTATACATAATGAGAACTCTTTAATATGAAGTTATTGTTATATTTCAAGAAATTTATTGAATATAGCGTTGGGTTGAAATTGTCATAGAAAAATAAGAATAAAAAATCAAATGAAAAATATACATTTGAGGTCCCTTTTCTTTTCAAGGTGGGATCATTTACACCATCAAGATCAGGGCTCCTTTGACTCTGATATCATATTAATATTCATTAATTGGCATAGCTCATGTTTATTATAAAGTATTGTGAGGTATCTTTTTTTTTCAACGTGGGATCTTTAACCATTGAGACCAAATTAGTATTTTTCATTAATTATTTAAATGGGAAACTTTTTTTATCTTTTTAAATCATGTGTACTTTTAAAAAAAAATTTAAATGCAGTTTTGGAAGTAATTACAAAAGTAGGGTGGTGAAATCGCATTTATCAAATGCATTTTCATATCAATGGTATCAAAGGGAAACGACTTCGGGATAAGACGAGTCTATTGGTCACGATTTAATGTGTTTGTCGCAACAATCTATTAGAACCACTGTATTTCCCTAACAGAAATTGTAGGCAAGAGGACAACCACTGTGTGTTACATGAGTAATATTTTTCAATTTAATATCACTTTTGTATGCTTTTCTTTTGTATTCTTCTATTAATATATATCTCAAATTAAATTGAACAAACCTAAGTTTTCATCCATCTTATTTATTTTTCAAGTAAAATATTATTAAAGAAAAAAAAAAGGTAAGAGTGACTTTTAAAAAGATTAAGTAAGAATGACATTTAATTTTAACTAAAAGAAGAAAATTAGGTAGATATGGAGAGAGAGAGAGAGAAAAAAAAATTAGGTTGATAGGTAAAGGAAAAAAAATGAGGTAGCATTTAAGAGAAATTAAAACTAAGTTGAGTAAAATGTGTATGTTGTCCCCAATTTCTGTTTTGTCACGTCTTTAAGTACCTCTGCATCGGAATGCATAAATTCTTCCACTATTAGATCGTCTCACGACTTACGTACGTGATATTATGTGTCGTTTTCTTTCAAGAGTTGTGCAATAGCTACAAATTTTCTTTTTTATTTTTTCTTAACCTCGAAGGGTTGAAAGAAAAACCTCTTTAATCAAATCCAAATTTTATGTATTTCTTTGTTTTGTTATATAATTTTTAAAAGTATTTTCAAAATTTAATTCAAATTTTAAAACAAAAATTTTTCAAAAACTTATTTTTATTTTATAAATTTGACTCAAAATTGAAATGTGTTCTGGAGGTGATAAAATTATAAATAAAAATGTAAAAAATAAGCTTAATTTTTAAAAAACAATAATACTAAAAACAAACAAAAAACAAAATATTTTTTCTTGATAGGTGTGGTCCATGGGACAAATTCAATTTTTATTTCTTGATTTTGGAACTTTAAAGGTTTTCTAACTTGCTTCAATTAGAAAATGAGGCAAATGGATCAATGACGTGGTTTTGCAGCTTCTTCCAACTTATTGTTGCTCCCTTCACTTTCTTTACGACGATGCAAATTGCTAAAAAGGTACAATAAAAAGAAATAAAAACTCTATACAAATCCTTTTGATTTTGGATTATGTTATTTACCAACTTTTTAAATATCGAAATCTTAATTTTATAGAAATATCGATATTCATGGATATTTTTGAAAAGATTATAGAAAGATTCATAATCTGTGGACTTTTTGCTCTTCGTAGTGCTTTCCTACTCATAAGTTTTTTCATCCTTCCTTTATTTTTAACTCATTTCTATTTAATCTTTTTCTTTTTTCGATTTTGGATCGTCTAGGTGGGATAGTCCGGGGAAGCTTACTTGTCTTAATAGTTTAGGTGATTTATCTATTTTTAGATTTATTGCTTAAATATTTAAATGAACAGAGACACGTTCTACTCTTTTAAATAAGTCTAAAATAATTAATACTAATATTACTATTATGGTATGGTATGGTATCTTGTTGATAAATATATTATTATAATATTTTGTTGGTCTTTTAGCAATAATATGTAAATGTCAATCACTCTTCATTTTAGAGTCCAACCCATTAATATATAAAAATGTTTGAGATATTTATGAAAATTTAATACCTTAAATGCAAATTCCAGTAGAAGCGTTCCCTTTCCATGTCTCATTTCTTTTCTTGATTTCAAGAACGAGAATTTCCTTTTTGAGAAAACAATATACCTTTTAGGCTTTTATCCATGGTTTCAAATTTCGAGCGACATGTCGAGGTGCTCGACGTTGATATATAGGAGAAAAGTCGTTTTTCCGCCAATGTCGTCAACTCAAATATCGACGAAATGTCGACATGTTGACTTAAATGTCTTTTTCTTTATTACGTTATTATATTTTCATCATCTTTCTAGTATAATCTATAATTTTTCACAACCTCAAAGATTGTAATCTTAGTCTATTCAATGCAACATTCGCATTTTAATATAAAGATTTAGTAATGTTATGGGGAGATAAAAGAAGAATAGACCAAGCGACGGGGACCAGAGGAAATCCGAGAGAAAGCACGAACCAAGAAAGGGGGGCTGGCACCTGACGACTTGAGCCGGCCCCTGGCCGACCAGTGCTCAGTGCCGACCAGGCCTCGGCGCCGAGTAGTTCTCAGCCCTCCGACAGAGAACTGTAGCGGTTCATCCCGACCATTTCGCAGCCCCACTCGAAGATCCCGCCTTGATTCTCGATTTGACCTAAAGCCCACAACGAACGAGCGAACCCGAATATTGAGATGTATGCGGATTCGACTGGGGTAAACCCTAAAGGGATGAGAACTCGACTTCTATAAATGGAAGGGGGAGCCAAACCCTAGAGGTAAGCAAAAACACCCTACTCTCTACACTCTAACTCCATTATCCATCAACTCTCCTTGCTAACTTAGGCATCGGAGCTCATGTGACTGG
Source organism: Momordica charantia (assembly GCF_013281855.1). Classification (NCBI taxonomy): domain Eukaryota; kingdom Viridiplantae; phylum Streptophyta; class Magnoliopsida; order Cucurbitales; family Cucurbitaceae; genus Momordica; species Momordica charantia. Next base: position 1,605,283 of record NW_028275161.1, on the reverse strand, counting down.
AGTTACACCGATTTAGGTTTAATTGGTTTTGCAGGTCCTCTGTTCCCTGATTATCAAGTTTGGTGCGAACCTGGGAAGGAACCGGGAGAGCATAATTCACGCATCAACAATTGGTGCCGTATGTGGGGAACAATTCAGATCCAAAAGTCGAGACGATCAACAAGTCAACTAAGAACGTTTGGACCCAGAAGGGATGATTCAGATCAAAAAGTCGAGACGATCGACAAGTCGACCGAGAACTGCTCGAACCCAAGAAGGGACGATTCAGATCCAAAAGTCGAGACGATCAACAAGTTGACGGAGAACTGCTCGAATACCGAGGACTGCTCGGATCCGAGAAGCGACAATTCAGGTCCAGAAGTCGAGACGATCAACAAGTCGACCGAGAGTTGCTCAAGATCCGAGAAGGTCTAGGGTGAAGCGAATCGACAAAATCCAGGAGAGATCCTGAGAAAAACAAATCGACATGAATTCTAGAAATAAACCATAACATGCTGGCAACGAACGTCATTCGACTAGGAGGCTGCCTTTACCCGAGACAGGGTGAAATAGGTCGACAATTTCCCGAGCAGGCCCTAGGTGATACAAGGCGACAGATTCCAAGGCAGAAAGAGCAACAAACAGAAATTCCTGAGCAGCAGGAGAACAAGTGGGCTACTTTAGAAAAGAAGATGGCAATAGTGAACCGAAACATGTCTCTCATTCTTGAGAGACTTGAGCAACAAGAGGAGAGCACCAACATTGGTACGAGATCCACGAAAGGGTAAAGCTCCCACGAGTGGAGACGCGAAGGAGTCGACGAACAGCCCATTGGCACGGAGTAAACTGGTAAAGGGAAGGAACGACAAACCACGAAATGATACTTACCGTCGACGGGAAACCCGACTAGGCCTCAAGAACACCACGCTACATAAAGAAAAATCGCTTAGCCGACATGAGCATACAGAAAGGCTGTAAAAAACGAAAAGACAGAAGATACAATCTTGAGGAGATTATAGAGCAAACAGATTCCCCATTCGTGGAAGAAATAATGAGAGAAAAGATCACTCCAAAGTTCAAACTCCCTACTATAAATGCTTCGGCCAATTTTTTGAAGGAGAAGATTGATTTTCTTCTTAATTGTCGAAACCAGATATGAGCAGTGCCCGTTAACGTGAAAGAGAACATTCTGCACTTGATTGCTTCTGTCATCACATAGAGATCCATCCATTTGTCACGCAATTCGTTGGATGGCAGAATAGGAGTCAACCTATGACTTATCTCCTGACCATAAAGCAAGAATCAACTGAGAGTCTCAGAGAATATGTGGCTTGCTTCAACGAGGAAAGACTACTAGTCAAAGATCTTACCGACAAAATATCACTACTCGCTTTCTTATCTGGCATAAGAGATAAAGAGCTGTCATTCTCTTTTAGAAAGAGAGCTCCAACAACCTTCTCAGAAGCATTGACTCGAGCTCAAAACAATATGAGCGCAGAAGAACTACTCCATTCAAAACAGAGTCTTGACAAAACTCAAGACCGGTTGTATCAACGAGACATTTTGGAGAAATTTACTCCAACGACAGACTCACCCGAGCAAGAATCAGGAGAGAGCAGTGAGTCTTGCACGGATGCTACTACGCCATCTCAAGATGATGCGTGACGGCCTGATCACACAGGACAATATTTCTTTCCTTTTTGCCTAGTTAATAGTTTAGGCTTAATTTTTTGGCAATTGCTTATATCATTTACTTCGTTTCAAATCACGTTTGCCCCTACATTTCAGAAAATATTTACTTGCTTTTGGTTCTAGCATGTGATATTTGATTAATTCTTTACTACTTGAGCATTTATCTTTATTCTACATGAAAACTCCTCAAGTGGGAGCATGGGTAGATTAATCAATAGTTGGTCAAAGAACTCAAACATGGATAGACATAAAAGCAGGCTGATAAGCTAAAAACCAATCAAAAAATTTCCATCAATTTCCATAGTTTCCGTGATTTTTCTTCAAATATCCGTCGACATCGATATTTCTGTTGACATCAACATTTCCATAAAATCGGGACCTCGACATTTTTATCGACATCGACCTTTCGAACCTTGCTTTTATCTCACTTCATCCTTTTTAATATATATATATATATATTAAATACTAATAAATATATAAGAAAAAATGTACCTTTCGAAGTTATATTTTAGATAAAATATTTGTTATTTTCAATCATTTTCATTAAGATGTGTAATAAATTGTTATTAAGATAGTTAATAAATTGTTATTTATGTAGGAACGAAAAGACCACTAATTTTATCCGGAAAAAATTAAATCGGAGGATGAAGATCGAAGAGAAGGGGATTACACTTACATTCCCTTTTCTCATCCCTAAAATAAAATTATTTTACCTGCAGAGTAGATATTTGAATCTACAACTTTTCGTTAAATATATTTTCAGTTAGTCTTAAGATCATCGTCCATTATATATAGATACATATTTTGTAGTTCAACATAATGAAAATTTGAACCTCTAACTCTTAGTTAAGATAGATATATGTCTTAATCAGGTAATATGTCCAAGTTGGTAAATTATTTTATACTAACTTGTGAAGTTCAAACGGCGTCCATTGAATTTTGAATGATTGGTGTGGGTGTTTAAGATGTCTTAACCTATAAAATTTATATATTTTTATGTCATTTTACCTTTATATTGTTCATGTTTGACGATATTCTTCGTTAGAGATTAAATTGAAATTTGTAACATAAAAGACAAAATTGAAAGTCAAACAAATTATAGCTTTTTGTTTTCTATAAAACATGGTATATGACTTCTTTTTAAATATAAAAAAAAAAACATGGTATGACTTCAACATTTAAAACTTAGAAAGAAATATAAATTACCAAGACAAATAATCATCTAAGAAAATTATTTTTTTATACAAAACAGTACTTTCATTGAGAAAAATGAAACGGATACAAAAAATACACCAAAATGCCTAAAAAGGGCATACAAAAAGAACAACCCGAGGAAGTCCCCTAAAGAAAAGGGCTCTAGAATAAGGCCAAGCGAATAATTACAAAAGAGATGAGAAACCGAGCCCCGTAGCAAAGTGTTAAATCTAACAATGTCCCAAACATAATCCACAGACTTTTCCACCCCCTAAACACTCGATGATTCCTCTCCAGCCAAATACCCCATAACATAGCTAGAAAGCAAGCCTGCCACAAAAAATGACCATGATCCCGAAAAGAGGAGATAAAAGCACCTCCTCCATCATCGCCCAACAATTCCTGGCACGGACCCAGGAAATCCAAAAGCACAAAAAGAAACGATGCCAAAGATCCTGAGCAAATTGCCAAGTCCACAGCAAATGATCAAGGTTCTCCGAGGCACTCTTACAGAGAACACACCACACTGCAGACCCAGGCAAAAACTCGACATCCACTGGATACGATCCAAGGTATTAACTTTCCCAAGAATAACCTACCATCCGGAGAACTTGATCTTCTTTGGAACTTTAATCTTCCATAGATAGGTGAACCAAGGGGTCGAGGGAGAAGAAGAAGACAGGGAGCTCAAAATTTGATAATAAGAACTACAAGAAAAACCTTTGGACGGACTGTTGGTCCAAATCCTCACATCCTCCCTCCCAAGGAACACACAGAAAACTGAGACACCAAAGAAAGCAAAGTGGATACCTCTAAGGTATCCCGATTCGTTAGGGCACGAGAAAGGCCCAAAGAAACAAAAGGACCCTCACCTTGGGAATTCAAAACCTCAGCCACCGAATCGTGTTTCATATCGAAAAGATGGTATAACTGAATCATCTAAGAAAATAATAAATAAAACTATTACCATCATAACATGACAATAAAGACATATAAAGACATATAATAGGACTATTCAAATACCTGAACAACTCAATCCAACCCGTAAAGATTAGATTGGGTAGGTGAATTGTCAGTTCGGGTTGGTCCACAAAATAACCCTAAACCGACCCAACCCGTGTACATCCCTAATATATAGATCATTCTTAATCCAAAAAGGCTGCAAGCCAAATTGAAGGGTTGATGTTAACTCTTTGCTTCATAAATTTAATCAGAACCGTCCAAAAAGCAAAATACAAGCAATTCTAGCAAATAATGTAAAGATTATTATGGATATCAAACAAAAAATAATATATCAGTCATCCAAAGACAATCCGGACACTAAATTTAAAATGGATCATCAAACTATAAAGCACCTGTATCAAATTAATAAATTTAAGTAAATTTGATCTTTTCAATATATTCTCTCTCAACATGATCAGAACAAACATTCAAAGTATTCACTCAATGAAATACCCAATAAGATTGATCCAATACTATGGAAATTAGCTTATAGTTTCACATAATATAACAGTGGGAAAAAAGTGGAAGAGTATTCAAGTTTTCAATCCAAGAACAATGACAACAGAAGATGGAATTAGAATACCTATCTGGCCTTTCACAAGAGATCAGAACGAAAAACTGACAAGCCTCGAGAAGCCGTTCTGGAGTTCAAACTGGGACGCTCAAATTTATGCAAATTTTCAAACTAAATGCAGAGAAATTGCAGAAGAACTCCAGTTGAAGAACAAGCTCTTTTCAAATATCCAATCTTAAAAATCTACAATCCCTGCAAACTCTTTAAACTCATAAACTTCATCCCCAAAAGGATGTTTATAACTTTATATCAGTAAGAAAAGAAATTGGAACCTCTTTACATATGATGGTCGATGTATATCGCATTGAACATAAAATTTCTGAAGCTAGCATTACATTTCCTCGATACTGACATCATAACTCTGCCTCATTTTACAAAACTTGATAGCCAAATCAACAACCTATCAAAATCGTTTTAATTGCGCTAGTTGGCTGCAAGATTGAATAGTTCATGCTGAAGAACATCATCTGTAGTACGACGCCATGATGTAAAGCATTAGAGCTGATGTACTGGTGATCAATAGTTCCTGTGAATACATAAAACGATAAATCGCATGCACAATGTACCGTGCATCTATCTCGGCACTGTGTGATATTTTAACTTTTAAGTCATTCGTTCACGCATGGCAAAAGAAGTAAAAGATTTTAATGAAACAGAGCATTACAGGTATAGGGCAACTATTTGACAATGCATGAAACAGAGCAAGTAGGTCAAGGTCACTAATTTCTCTCATGGAAGATAGTTATAGTGGAGGCGAGATCAATTATAAAGTACCACAAGAGCGGTCCATTTCTGAAAATCATTTTGGATTTTTCCGAAATCACTTACACTGTGTACAATAGCCCAACCCAACAGCAGGCCTATTTTTGGCTAGAAAACAAGTATATGCAAAACAACTTATCATGTACATTGGAATTAACAAAAAAATGCAAGTACCTGGTTGTTGTAAAGAAAAGCTGGAATATAGCTGCCCACGAACTCGATGAAATTCAAAATACCAGTATATGCCTGCAATAAATTATCCAAAATAATTAGGTTACAAGGGAAGGAAACTGGGGAGGAAAAAAAGTATACCAAAAAAATTGAAGAAAATTAGATTTTGAAGATCATGCATCTTGCTTGCATCTAATATAGAGGGACAAACAACCAGAATAAAACCCTAAGCTCCTATTTGCTCTATTAAAATATCCACAAGACTGACATTCGGATCACTATATTTGTTACATGCAATGCATAGAGGCCCAAATATTGAGTAGGGAAAAGATGAAATACCAAAGAGGAAACAGCAATACATCCAAACACTAGAGCAAGAGATCGAAGCAACCGCTTTCCCATTCGTATTCCTCGTCCTGAATCCTCACCATCTTCCTGCAGTCCATATCAAATATCATATATGGGTATGCTGTGTGCACACAAATCGGAACAGTTATTACAACATTAGGATGATACTCCGTATTCTCCGGAAAAATGAAAAGAAAAAAGGATCGTTTCTCAACATACTGTAAATGATGGCGATACAGGAGGTTCAAAAGCTTTCAGCTTTTCAAAAATCCGATAAACAAAAGCAAATGCCAAGAACTGTAGAGGTTTATATTCAGCACTGCGCTTGATAAGGACCCAAGCAGTCTGCAGAAAGCAATAAAAAGAATGATTTAATTTTCATCAATCACAAATGTATCATCTTCAATCTCCATTGGCTCCCCTAAAAAATTAAAAAGAAAAAACTTGTCATGTCAATCAGATATACGAGGAACAAAAAGAAGAAATCATGTGAAACACAACCTCAACGAGATGATAAAGAAAGGCAAAAATGAAACTGGATTTTTCCTGGTTCAACAATTACACTAAAGCAAACTTGTCTCTTGTGTCATAACCTTGAAGCCAGAATAACGTGAAAAGAGATGTTTACCTTCAAAAAGCAACATTTTTATTAACGTAGAAAGAAAAAATATGAGAATGTAAACACATCTTAGTAATCCAATATCAAATCAAGGGAGAAACAAAAGTAACGAAGACTCAGATGATCAACCATCTCTTATTACTTACAAATACAGCAGATATTGCCATATTGATTTGCATATCTTTTGGGCTGGACTTTGAAGACCTGGAAATGCATTCAATTTCAGAAATAAGAGTTTATCCAAAGGAATGAGAAGAGCAATGGGGACATTGTACAAGATATTAGAGAAAAATATGAATCTACGTTAGATAAACAGATGATACATATCAAATAGATGATGTCATTAACTGAAAAAATGAAGCAACTGCTTTATCTTTGGCAGATAATATATATACACATATAAATTATCTGAAAACGTGTTTATGAATAATAAAAATGCATAAATAATGAGATTTTAACCATATCAATATCCATTGACCACAACAAACTTCTATCCAGGGTCAAAGATTAAGGCACATAAATACTTCAACTATCCGACAGTGGAAATCTGGAACATTGTGACAGAATATTAGTTAAATTTCAACTCAAATAGTTGGAGATTATAAGGACCTACCTTCTATATAATATATTAAAAACTGTCAATCTACGGATAAATGCCAGAGCGGCCGTATGTGTATGCAAATGTCAGAAGAGGGGGAAAATCATGAACTCCTAAAGATTTATTAATCTAGATCTATGTAATGGACAAGGTTTAAGAATTAGGGATCAAAAATTTTCTAGAAACTAGAAAGATAATGATGTACTTTCAGTGTAATAATAGGCTGGTTATTAAAAATTTGAGAAAATATAGCCAGAATAATAAGCCATAGCCAGCTTCGACTTCAGAACTTTCATGATATTCATATGCTAATTTTTTTTAAAATAAAAAAATAAAAAATAATAATGAAAACACAAAACCAAACCTTGGCCCCCATGGTACAATTGGCTGATTATCAGCATACTTGATGTCCTTTGAAACCTGCATTTTTCAAGCGACTATCAAGAAGATTTACCACAAATAAGAAAAGGCCATTAATCTCAATAATGAATACAATACAAGCCATAAAAATCTAAAAGTAATGTAAAATTTTCGCTTAGGTTCTGCAGGAACATGAAAATAAGCACTCAAAGTTCAACGATAAGTATAACAGTGTTCTGCTTAATGTCATTGAGAGAGCATCCAAAACAAGCTTGAAAAACAACTTACCTCCCTCTGTGGAAATAGTTTTACAAACTTGGGGGAAACAATGCAAACTACACACTATGAAGACGTGTATGACAAATAATCTACATTAATACAGGGGCGAGACAGGAGAGAACAGAGAAAAAATGGGAGTGGTAACTGCTCACCATCACATTTAGCATGTACATATAATCAAAATATATGTAATTTACATGAACATACAACTTCATGGACCCTAAAATTAAGTAAACAAATATTTCCTTTCATTTTTTAATAATGAACTGACAATCATTTGGCTTTTAAAGGTATTTCTTGAAGCCCAAGATAAAAACAGCATAATAACAGTGAGTGTTGTTTTCGTTGATGTACCTTCACCGAGCCAAAAGTGACACCCTTCTTCCGATTTGTGAATTGTGCCATCATGACTTTGTCATAAGCTTTCTCCAGCTGGCAATATCAAGTTTACTACTATAAGAACCTAGAACTAAAAGTGCTCAAATGCCCATATATTTACTGCAAAACACAGCAACTTCCATATTAAAACACCCACCAACATACAGATGGATGTCGCACCATGCAACCAGGAACTAAATCTTGATATATTATCTGATAACTCACTTATCAAATAAAAACCATCTGAAAGCCAGTGAAGGATAAAATTGGGTAACATCTAAAATTCACATGTCTGTAAGTTTTGAACCCAGAACTACCAAGTGTCTCCACAGTATTTGGTAATTGCTAGTCAAAAATCAAGTACGATATTTTAAAATCCCAGGTTGGTTGCTTGGTTAAATCCAAGGACCTGAACAAACATAAAAATCCCAACTTAGATTTACATTTACCTATTCAAAATAACACAAAACTTTTAATTTTAGCCTGCAATCCAACATACAGTTCACTTTCCTGTTTCCTTAATGTTATCAACCCTTATCAACTTTAACTTATTTCAAACTTGATGACTTGTTGATGGACTTCAAACATTCCACCTAAAGTCATGCCCATGGAAAGACTTTGGTCACCAAAAGAGACAGGGAGAGGGGTGCGGATGACATACTCTGGCTGCAGTTGCTTCATCTCCCATCCTCTCAGCCTCCTTGCGTTTTTTAGTATATGCTGCTTTAATCATGTCAAATCCCTCAATTGGGTTTACACCTAGAACCTAATATGACAGGAATATTAAACAAAAAAAAAAAAAAAACAGTCATTCGGTAAAATAATAAAAAAAAAAGCCTTAGTTCTGCAACTTTCAAGTAATCCTTTGAGGGCTGAAAACTAGATAACAAGTTCAACTACCTCATACGGGTTGAAGTCACTGTTTGGACTAGAACTTCCTGCTGCAGAAGCTGCTGCACGAATAACCGTTCTTCTCTCTCGCGTAATTTCTCTAAATCTGATATATTAAACTCACTGTGTTATGATTAATTGTTGCAATATTGAAGAATCAAATGCAATTATGTATACATGAAACCTCATACTGTGTAAGCACTAAATCCATCTACATATCCGACTTGAGAGTAAAACTTGAAGACGCGAAATACTAACATTATCTAAGCTCTAAGCATATAGATGAACTATCAAGAACACGCTATTGCTTATCATTGAACTTATGTATTTTTCGGGGTTCTTCAGTTACTAAGCAGATGAATAGAATTTCGGGATTCATCAGACTCTGGCTTATGAGAAAAAATTTCAGATTAAGAAATTCAAAAACATTTTCATATAGAGATAAGATAAGCCCACGAAATGAAATAGGGTAGCAGTTAAATTCCAATAACAAAACATCCCGTCCCGCAGATTTTCTAAGCAACCAAACACGGCTGGAGAGTAAAATCATGAAAGTCTATAGAAATTGAAGCCGCAAATCTGTATAACCACATCCATTACCTGATTGACGACGACTGTAAATGAAAAACGGAGGATTTGGAATGAAACTGCCTCTGAGAAACCCGAATTTTGGGGCAGTGGAAGATGTTGGAGACTGCTAGCGCCATTACTCGGCTCTGTGTCAGGCGAGTGAATGAGACGAAGGGGTTCCAAGAGTTTTCGTTTTGTTATATTTCTGGTTTTAATACTTAATTACACCATTTGCCATTACTCAAGATTTCTCTCTTTTTTTTTTCTTTTCAAAATAACGTTATTTATATTCTTTCAAAAATTAAATGAGTTGAAATTCATACATTACCTATTATAATCCACTAACCCGATTCTAAAACCTACGTAATTTTACCAAAACGAGCATAACTCAACGATAATTAACATATACTTCAAATTAAGAGGTTATAAGTTTCGACCCCTCACCCTCACATGTCGTACTAAAAAAATTTTCATGTAACGTATAATATATATACTATAATATTTATTTTAATTTTTAATTGTAAATGAGTTTTTACAAGTTTTTGTTTACAGACTTACAAGGTAATAATATATGTTATGGGGCAAAATCAATCACAACTAGTGTGACCCCTCCTACGAACACTTCGTAAACGATAAGGAAATTTTTCTCGATACCAATTTAAATATCAACTCGAATTATAAATAAGTGGCTTTTAAGAATTAAATTTTAATTTTGAAATTATATTAAAAACAGATTAACAAAATGAACAAAAATAGATAAATGAATAATACATTCGAAAATAACCCAGAAATAAGGTTGTATGATTTGGTAATATTGTTCTAATTCTGAAATCCATGTTTATTATTTTTCTTTAACAATTTTTAGTTTTAAACTAGACATTTTTTTTTCCAATTGGTTGAGACTTAAATAAACTTTTTTTTCATGAAATTCTACCCCTCTCGTGGTTGTTTATTAAAAAATAAAATTAATTTTATTTTTTTTTTGGAGAATCTATATCTATATCTATACTATATTAAAAAGGGAGCATTTTGAAAAAACATTTTTAGACTATTCTACCCACTTATTGATTTTTAATTTACCAAGAATGTGATCTCTTGTTTTTAATGACTTTAACTAATAAAAACATAAAAGTTATGAATATGAAAAGTTACGTATATTTATTCCTAACAATTTATGAATTTACTTTAATTGAAATTAATGGAATTCAAAAGGTATTGGAATCTCACAAGTTTTTCAACTTATATTCATCTTCTACATGTGTGTGTGTGTGTGTGTATATATATATATATATATATATGTATATATATATATGTATATATATATATATGTATGTATGTATGAGTTCCTCCCTTCTTCCTCCCACCATAATTTAGCTCATCAATTCTTTTAAATTTTATACATATAGATTTAGTAGTGTCATAGTGCACGATGGCGTAGCACGTTAGCGTCCCTATTTATAAGAGTTGCAGAATAATGTTGTTTATAAATAGAAGTCATTGAAATCTTACAATTTGATCTCAAACATCAATCAAATGTGGATAATTTTTTAGAAATTCAGGTATTAAATCATTCCTATAAATATTATAAATTATTTTACAATTAATATTATTATGATTTTTTATTCTATGTAATATGGTTTATTCAATCAACTTTCCCTCCTATTTGTAGGAAGGAAGGAAAAAAAAAGGAAGAAGAAAAAGAAGTTATCTCCTACTAACATTAAACAATGATGCTATTATTTTTGTTTGTTGAATTTGGTTGGAAGGAAATAGCATATTTGTAGTAATTGTTAAATTAAAAGTAGCTAAAAAATGATATTCTATTATGCATAGGAATATTTTGTGCATTGATTTATAAATGTATTAAATTAAAATTCTAAAGTATTTTTCTATTTACAATTGTAAATTTATTATAACTCATTAAAATTAATATAACAAATTAAAAGTGGATTAAAAATAAATATTATAGAAATATTATAATATAATATTTTTATTACAGTAATTATTATATTTATTTATTAAATACCCAAATATGATAAGTAAAATTAACTTATAGATATAAATTTATGAGTATTTATTATTTTAAAGAAAAATGGATAAGTTCTTAATGCTAAAAATTAAAAATGAGCATCTTGGAAAAACATTTTTGGATTATTCTATCCACTTATCGATTTTTAATTTATTAAGAATGTCATCTCTTATTATTTTTAATAACTTTAATTAATAAAAACATAAAAGTTATGAATATGAAAAATATTGAATATGAAAAGTTACTTATATTTACTCTTAACAATTTATGATTTTACTTTAATTGAAATGAATGGAATTCAAAAGATATTGGAATCTCAAAAGTTTTTCAACTTATATCCATCGTGTGTGTGTATATATATATATATATATATATATATGAGTTCCTCGATTATTCTTCCCACCATAATTTAGCTCTCTTCCTTAGTTTATGCTTCTTTTCATTTCTTGATCAATTCTTTTAAATTTTTTATATTAGATTTAGTAGCATCATAGTGTACAATGGCGTAACACGTTGAGCGCTCTATTTATAAGAGTTGCATAATAATGTTTTTTTATAAGTAGAAGTCATTAAATCTTACAATTTGATCTCAAGCATCAATTAAGGTAAACAATTTCTGAGAAATTCAGGTATTAAATCATTCCTATAAATATTATAAATTATTTTACAATTAGTATTGTTGTGATTTTTTATTCTATGTAATATGGATTAATCAACTTTCTCTCATATTTGTAGATAAAAAAAAAGTTATCTCCTACTAACGTTAAGCAATAATGCTATTGTTTTTATTTGTTGAGTTTCATTTAAAGGAAATAACATATTTTTAGTAATTGTTAAATTAAAAGTAGCTAACGTTTTTATTTGTTGAGTTTCATTTAAAGGGAATAACATATCTTTAGTAATCGTTAAATTAAAAGTAGATAAAAAATGATATTCTATTATGCATAGGAATATTATGTATAGGAATATTTTGTGCATTGATTTATAAATGTGTTAAATTAAAACTCTAAAGTGTATTTCTATTCACAATTGTAAATTTATTATAACTCACTAAAATTAATATAACAAATTAAAAGTGGATTAAAAATAAATATTATAAAAATATTATAATATAATAATTTTGGTTACAATAATTATTATATTTATTTATTAAATATCCAAATATAATAAGTAAAATTAACTTAGATATAAATTTATGAGTATCTATTGTTTTAAAGAAAAATGTATAAGTTCTTAAAGAAAAATGTATAAGTTCTTAATGCTAAAAATTAATTAGGGGAAAGAATCAATCATATTTTTATTAAGTAAAGGGAAATCAATTTTGAATAAATGAAAATTTAAGTACACCTAATAAATGTATAGAATTTTAAAAAAATTGGATATGAAAAATCATTTTAGTTACTTGAAAAAATTTATACTTTTTTTTCTAAAATATAAATAAATTTTTCTTCCAACACTATTTCACCAACAAAAATTAAGTTATATAATTCTATTCATTTATAAACATTTCTTTTAAGTTTTTTACTTTTGATACATTTTTTCAATAAATAATGATATTTTTATTAATGAAAAATTAAATAAAAAGAATATTACGTGCATTTGCACGTGGTGTTACACTAGTAATTCAAAGTGATTTAAAATAAAACTTGTGATGTTTTTAAATATGTATTATTTTAAAATCAATCATTAACTATCTTAATTTTAAATCAAAACACAATCTAAACCGTTCTAGAATTATCAAATTTTTAATATATTTCCAGTCGTAGAAACTTTGAAACCAAAGTGCTGATAACAAACCTGACTTATAACTAAAAATTAAATACAATGTGAAGATTAAACACAATTTAATTTTTAGTTATAAGTCATGTTTGTTTTATTATTGAATAATACAATGTGAAGATTATATATTTTTTCAAATAATTATTTATACAGCAAAAAAAAAAGAAGAAAAAAACCAAAAAAGCTATCTATGAATTAATCATTGGGCCAAATGTCATCAATAATGTAATTTAAAAAATATGCAAATATAAACTATAAAGTAGCTTTCAATGTAAATAAAAAAAATTGTAAATGAAAAAAAAATCTAAAATTCTGATATGTATACAAGCCATTACAAGAATATGATAGTGGATAGTAAAAGTCCTTGTGTTATTAGTCCGTGCAACATCGTTTCATTTTAATGATGGACAATGCATGCCGTTGAAATCCAAATTTAATACATTTGCTAGAACTCCATAAGAGATATAATAATGGGTCTTTCATACCGATGGTCATAGTACCAATTCCTCGGTACTATTGGGGAATATTATTCTCAAAAGTATTATTTTTTTTCAATCCTATCAAATTTATTTCTAAAAAATAGATTTGAATTAATTTTTCAAACAATACTAAAAAATAATCTCTTAACAAAAAACAATTACCTAAATAAAATAATAAAAAATGAATGGATTTAAAAAAATAAAAACAAATCATTGATAATCACGTAAAAAATATATATTTTGGATTAAAAAAAACTGTGGTATGCCAAGGAATTATGGGGAGTGTTATTTTGAAAATAAGTTCTAAAATTACTAATATTAAATAAATCCCCGAGTTCAACAATAAATTAAAATTTAACTGAATCTAAATGTAACTCAGAAAAATAGCTAATTGAATATTTAAAATTTAAATTGTTAATTTTTTTCATTTGTGAATAATTGTTTTTTCTTTTATATTTTGTTTAATACAATAATCATTCAAATATATATATAAACATAAATATTATGAAAAAAAACAATAATAATAAAATCCACAAATTAATTATTCACTACTTAAAAAAAAGAAGATAACAGAAATAACACTCAACCCTACAACCTAAACTAAACAAACTTTCCCTAAACAAATCATAATTAAAAACTGAATTAACTCAAAAAAATAAATTAAATAAAAAGTCATTAACTGAATCCCTAAACAGATTTATCCTCCTTGATTTCCTGAGAAATCTCCGCTCGCTCAACAACCGGAGGAACGCCGCCGCTGGCGCTGGGGAGCTCCACAACGGGAGGATCGCCGCCGCCGCCGCCGGCGCAGTCACCGGAGAAAAATCTCTTCCAGAACCAATGCTTCTTCCAGACGCGGTCCTCCATTTCATCGACCGGAATTTTCTTGGTCTCCGGCATAAGGAAGCAAATGTAAGCACACATAACCACCAACCAAGCGACGAAGAAGAAGAAAATCATGGATCTCATGGCGCACAGCATTGTGAGGAACAGCTGCGCGATGATGAACGTACAGAGCATGTTCGTGCTCACGGCGAAGAAGTAACCGGCGTTGCGACTCTCGATCGGATAAACCTCGCTCGAAATCAGCCATCCCAACGGTCCCCACGACCACGCGAATCCCGCGACGAACACCGCGATGAACCCTAACACGATGTACGATTCATGAATCGGCATTTTGTTCGATGTCTTCAGGTAAGTCAGTAGAAGATAACCGATCACGCTCTACAACAACAAAATCAATCGATTAATTTCGATTTTCGTTCTAATTGGATCGAGAATTTGAGATCAATTGAACCTGAGCGATGATCATTTGGAGTGCGCCTTCGATTAGCAAGGTCCTTCTTCCGGCCTTATCGACGAAGAAATTTGCAATCAGAGTAGCGAGTACATTGATGCCGCCGGTGACGGCGGCGGAGAGGAGAGCGGCGTCGCTACCGAATCCCATAGTTTGGAAGAGGACCGGAGCGTAGAACATGATGACATTGATTCCGGTGAATTGCTGGAAGACGTGAATGATTGTCCCGCAGGTGAGCGGAGGGATGCTCTTTTTTCTCAGTAGATTCCGGTAAGAGTGTTTCTGTTCCGCCGCGACCGCTGCAGCACGGCAGAGCTCGTCGAACTCTCGGCTCACGTCGGTGTTTTTGCCTCTCACTTTCTGCAGACTCTCCATGGCTTCCTTCTTCTTTCCGCGCTGGAGAAGGCTGATCGGAGTTTCAACGATGAACATAGATCCGATCAGAAGAACAAGAGCCGGAACCGTCGCGCCGCCGAGCGAGAGCCGCCACCCGATTGCGCCGAGTTTCGAGAACACATAGTTGAGTATATTCGCACAGAGAATTCCTACTGTGATCAGAAGCTGAAATATGATGTTGAGCATTCCTCTGTATTTCGCCGGAGCGATTTCAGAGATAAACAACGGCACCGTCTAAGAAAACAGAGAAATGATCAGATTAGAGAAATCGAAAAAGAAGATCGAGGTTAGAAAGCTTTGAATCATCAACCTGATTGGCGAGGCCGACTCCGACGC
The DNA here is from genome assembly GCF_013281855.1 of Momordica charantia. Taxonomy (NCBI): domain Eukaryota; kingdom Viridiplantae; phylum Streptophyta; class Magnoliopsida; order Cucurbitales; family Cucurbitaceae; genus Momordica; species Momordica charantia. The sequence continues at coordinate 1,589,550 of NW_028275161.1, read as the reverse complement.
CGAGCAACATCCGTCCACCGATCAACATTCCGACGTTTTCCGCCGCGCAGCTTAAAATTGCGCCGCAGAGGAAGAAAACAGAGGCGAATTTCATGGTGAGTTTTCTTCCCAAACGCTTACAGGTGACGGAGCCGAGGAAGGAGGCAACAATGGCGGCGAGATAGAGGGACGACGTGAAGAGCTGAAGCTTCTGGTCGTTGAATTTGCAGTAGTTGTTTTCATGGGCGTGGTGTTTCCTGTAATAGACCTTGGGGAAGAATTTCTCCAAGAACTCATCCATGGAGGTAACGCCGCCGGAAATTCCAATGTCGTAGCCGAACATGAGACCGCCGAAGGCGGCAATGACGGAGCAGGAGAGGACCTGGCTGGTGAGGCCGCCGGGAAAGTCATGGCCGGGGCCCGATTCGATTGCAACTACAGCAGCAGGCATGGTTTCTGCTTTTTTGTAAAGTTTTGGTAACTTAAAAAACTTTGAGTTTATGTAGCTGCATGACTGTTAAAATCTGATGTAATATTGAACGAAAATGTTTGAAGGTAGATTTTGTTACAGTTATGATTTGATTTTGCAGTTGAAGATTCTGTTTGAAAGTTTCTTTTAGTCTATGATTTTCAAAAAAAAAAAAAATTAGAGTTTTGTTTTTTTTTTCTGTATTTAATTAATTTATTTTATATAGATTTCATAAATAAGAAAATAAACTGTCTTTAAAAAAAACAGTTTATGATATTTAGTTTGGATTTAAGAATATTTAAAAATGGATAATAAGAAACATAATGTATCTGATTTTGGATTAAGATACAGACAAATGAAGTGGTCAATGGTAATTTTAGACAGGCTGCTTTTCATTTTTATTACTTTTTTAATTTTTTGCTATGCCCTAGATTTACATATTGTTCTCAATAAAATTGATAAATATTTGATAATGGAGCTGGAATGTGAAAATTACATGATTAAATAATATAAAATAAAAGGTTAGATAGACGTTTTAATTAGTTATATTCCAGTCGGAGCTGGATATTTATCTTAATCTTGAGTTCTAATCCTTAATTCCAAGGAAAAAAATTAGTCTTCGATATTAATAAATTTAAAAATTAAATGTAAATTTTTGCATAGGCGTTTGAAGAATATTATTATAAATTAATTTCATTTACTTTATCTATATAATTTCATTTACTTTATCCATATTTCTTAATATACGTTAATTTTTAATTAAAATTAAAAAAATGTGTAACACAATATTATTATATATTTGAAAGTATGACGACTAGATCATATAAATGTTTGGAATTAGTTTTTTTTAGTACCAACATGTTTGGAATCATAGCAGGCTCTCCCCCACACATTTATTTTCAACAAAATTTTAAAAAACAAAATATAACTAATTAGGACTTTAAAAAATTGAACCAATCTCAAGTTTTCTTTAAGTAGTTTCATAAAGAATAATAAAAATAAAAATAAAAAAGTTAAAAGCTCCTATTTTTACCATAAACTTTAAGTTTCATCAAATTAGACTCTAAACTTGATAGGTGTGCAAATTTTATCTTCAATTCATTTTTCACTAATTTTAATAAAATTTAATATAAAAACTAAAAAAATCATTAATTTGGTGAAAATCTAAGTTTAACATATGATTAAGCCTAATTAATACACAAAATCAACTATCAAATTACCTGCTAAATCTTATAAATTTATTTTCTAAAAAAAATTGATAAACTTCAACAAAAACTAACTCTAATGTTATTTTTGTTTGAATCATATTAATTTCCTATCAAATATATGTTTTATAATTTAATAGAGTCATACGATAATAATTTTTCAAACGAGTAAAACTTATAGTAAGAATTACAATATTTTTTAAAGGGTAAAATTTTCAACATTTATTCAATTTTAAAGGGCAATTCGATAAAATTGAAAGTTTATAATAAAAGTTGATATAACTTACCTATTCAGGTTAAAATTTGATATTTTCCCCCAACTTTTGTTTGATTCCATACTCCTATCCTATCTTTTTAATATCCAAATATCATGAAAATGCATAAATACTTTTTAAAATTAAAATTCACTTAATTATCAAAATCAGTTTTATATTTAATGTTTAAAAAAAAATAAAAAATTATGTACTTAATAAATTTATGATCTTGGTTTTCAATTTTTTTTTTTCTTTTCAATAGAAGTAAAAAACTTGCTAACAAAATTGTACTAAAACAAGCATAATTTTATTTAAAATAAAAAACTAAAAACGAGTGATCATCAAACGACTATCTTAATTTTGGTTTTTAATTAGTTATTTGACTATAATTACATTTAGTAATTGGTATTGATTTTACACAACTAATCAGTAATCAGTATGTTCAGTCTCAAAACAACTGAACAAAAATTACAAATATTTTATCCCTTATCAACTTTGCTAAAATCTCTACAAAAGAACAAACCCCCATCCCATGGCCACCATTACTGCGATCCTTTATCTGCATATAATGAAGATTCTAATGGGCTTTCATGGGCCAAACCTGTGGGCTTTTGCAGGCCCATCACATTTCCTTTTTCTTCATTTCCATTCAAATCTTTGGAGTAACTTTCCATGTCATTGTCAAATTCCATTTCCCTCTCCTCAGCTTCATCAGATTCTTGTTTGTTGAATCTGTGAGATTCACTTTCAACTTCATAATTTCTATCACCTTCTATGTTTTTGTGGGTCACAATATCGGGTGTCGGTTCAGTTACAACTTGAACTTCTATGTTTTTGTTGGTCACAAGTGTTGATTCATTATTGGTCACAATATCGGGTGCCGATTCAGTTACAAATTGAACTTCTCTGTTTTTGTTGGTCACAATATCGAGCGTTGGTTCAGCTACAACTTGAACTTCTATATTTTTGTTGGTCACAATATCTGGTTCAGTTACAACTTGAATTTCTTGGTTTTTATCGGTCACAATATCGAGTGCTGGTTCAGTTACAACTTGAACTTCTATGTTTTTGTTGGTCACAATATCGGGTGCTGGTTCAGCTACAACTTGAACTTCGACGGCAGGAATTTCTGTTAGTTGGTTAGTCGTTGCCTATCAATATATTAAAAGAGCACATGCGTTAGCTGCATGGATAACATTCGTATGACATATTAGCTCATATTTTTTATAACAAGACTTGATCACAAAGGAACATGGATACCAATACAAAGAATTTATAACTTGTTTGAGAAGTATCAAATACTTATTTTATCAATCAAACATTTTAAGGTTGAAATATTCCCGAGCCTTCAAATTTATTTAGTTTTGATGCATAAACTTTTATGTGATATATTTTAGTTTCTCCACTTTCAAATATTTTGTTTCAGCATTTTGTGGTCAATTTTTAAGGAATAGTTTAACAAAAATCCAAACTCATTTCAAAAACTTCCTATATGTAGCTTTGAACACTTCTTATGATCATCTATCTACTCGTCTACAAAATATACGTTGATGTCAATTTCTCAATGATAAAAAGAACTAACAATAGCGATTAAAATATGTTCTTATACAGAAAACATGTTAGGAAGTTTAAGGCTCGTTTGGTAACGTTCACGTTTCTTGTTTTTCGTTTCAATTTTATTAAGAAATCTAAGAATTTTACCACTAACTTTGTTTCTTGTTTCTCCTTTTTTTGGAAACATTCTCAAAATTATATAAAAATTTTGGAAACAACCAAAATAAGTTTCTCCTTTCTTGTTCTCATTTCCAATTTGTTATAAAACATAGTTTTATCATAGTTGAATTCTTGGAGGTTGGAATCATGCAATACATTTTTCTTCATTAAAAATAAAGGAATAGGAACAAAAAACTGGAACGTTACCAAACGAGCCCTTAGCTTCTTATTTCCATATAACGATGATGATATTTGTATCAGTTTTATTTGTTATTTAAATTTTCTTGGATGCATGAAAGAAAATATGTGGAGACAAAAGGAAGAATTACCTGATCTCCTTGTACAATAACTTCTGAGATTTTCAAATCTGCATCGAGCGCTGGGTTAGTTGAGCTCAAATTCTGATCTGTTTTCTCAAGGTCATCCATGGGATCCAAGTTGGATTTTTCACCATTTTGTTCTGAAAGGTCTTTGATGAGCTCACTTTTGATTTCAATGGCATCAGCAGGTTTATGATCATCCTTCTCCCTGGTTTTTGGGTCGTCGTTCTCGGGGGAAACCATGAAATCCTATTCAATACATTCAAAATAAAGATATGGGAGTCAAAATTGTGATCACATTTTCACTGTACCCCTTGAACATGCACCTGAAAAAGAAACTCTACTAAAGAATAGAGGTGACCTTTGGGAGGTGAAAAATACTCGGCCCGTTATCAACAATTTTCAAAATTCAAAATTTTCATAGAATCGCGATTCTGAAAATTCTAAAAAGATGTTGAGTGCTTTTAGGAAAAATTACATAATTAGTACTTCTTCCAAAAGTGCTTACAGAAAAGTTATCTCAGAAGTATTTTTTTTCAAAGGTCGCCTTAAACTCACCCCCTAAGCTTTAATGGAAACATATTCATACCAACGCGAGGACATGAGTAACAATCAAAAGTTCAAATCCCCACCTCCAGGTTTTCTATTTATAGAGTCATGCTTATTTACTTCGTTTTTTCTTTGTTCTGGAGTTTGACTTTCAAATACGTTTTTAATTGAAAAAAATGGTTTTGAAAAATCGATTTCTTGTTTTCTAAATTTAGTAACATTTCAAAGTGAAAAGTAATTTTCATAATCATAATTTTTTAGAACATAAAACTAGAAATTAGAAAGTTAAAGCAGCAAAGAAATTCATTATTTTCTAAATCGAACCTGCGGTAAGGAGACTTTGCCCACATGGATTTGTTCTTCAATTGAAGACTCTGGAGGAGATAGTTCTGCACTGGTATGGTCTTGAGGCTCCTTTTGAATGACCAAATCTTGCTCCACAGTAGAGTTCATGGCTTCATTAGACTTCTGAAATTCAATTTGTACAGCATTTACTTGATTCTGTGAGGCATCAGAACATATTATGTCATTGGAATCAAGAGGAACTCCTCTATCAGTGACCGAGTTGTCCTCTACAGTCGATTTCAAGGCATCTTTAGAACTCCAGAATTCAGATTCCACAACATTTGGTTGGTTCTTATTGTCTTGTATAAACTCCAACTGTTCTTCAATCTTTCTCGGCTCTACCAGATCTCCATGACCTTTAATCTGATCCAGGTTTCTACTTCCTTCTTCCGAATGTTCGTGGTCCGACTCGGCTCGATATCCAGAAGAATTATCAGAACCATCATCAGAAGATTTGCAATATTTTAGATCAGTTTCCTCCTCCAATGATCTTGTTTTCTTTCCATCATCCTCTTGCTTCGTCAATATATCCAATCCACCATTTACTACATCTTCACTGGTTTTCTCCATGTTTTTCATGTTAGCTTGAGCTTTTGCATCTTTTTGGTCAATAATGTGATTTGTGGCTTCTTCTTCATCATCTGTGGGAATGGGAATAGATAACTCCTGAAACAAAGTGAATCAGCTGAATGTTGTAATCATGGACAGAGTCCAAGGGGCATAGGAATGATTCTTCATTGGTCAACTAACAATCAACTTAGCTCTAACGACTGTTTAGAAATAATTTTCAAACTTTTAAAACCATGCATTTGAAATCACAGGACCAAAAGTGTAATTTGTCATAATTTTAATTATATTTATTTTAGTAATTTTTATTCCATAAATATTTGTTACATAAAAAACACTTCCAATCGCATAAAAACATTTTTCACATATTAAAATTAAACAACAGAAGTTTTTTATTAATCAGCACTCTTTATTCAAGTACTTGTAAGTCATAATTCAAACAATTTTGATGTAAGCACTCTCAATTAATCTCTAAAATATATATGCAGGGTTCAAATTCAATTTTGATCCTTGAATTTTTGAAATTATTTCATTTTGGTCTCTGAAACTTTTAGATATCTATTTTGGTAATGAGCTTTTAGGTTCGTTTCATTTTAGCTCTTGAACTTTCAAGATGGTCTATTTTAGTGCACAAACTTTTAAAAAACAATCATTTTAATATTTTGTCACCAAACATCTGCTCACCTAAGAATCACTTCCGACCTATGTGGTACGAATATATGTTCATATTAACATGTTAATATACATACTCAAGTTAAGCTAAGAATCAAAATGATTATTTTTAGAAGTTTATAGACTAAAATAGATCTCAAGAGTAAAAAGAAAAAAACTAAAATAGGATTTAAACTTAGGCGAAATTTCATTTGTTCATTTTGGTTACTTTGTTTTGGTATGTCAAAAGTTCCTCAATAAAAATTGCAGTAAGATAAGAGAACTGACCTCAGGCATTTGTGGGACAACTTGAGAAGGATGATCCACCAGCTCCTCAGCCATTATTGCACCTTGAATAGTTTTAGGGGGTAATGCATTATCTGGGACACTGAATCTCCGGGCCTTAACTTCTCCTTCCTCCTCTAAACCAGATACAATCTCATTAGACCGCACCTCCTCCACCGTCATTGGACTCATGTCATCTTGTTCACCTCCAAAATTCACCTCCTTCTCAATCTCCCAATCAGGGTTCAACGATTCTGCATCAGTGTTGTTCCCATCAACAGTGGGAGGGGAGCCAATCTCAGAGACCTCCACTTGAAGGTCAGAAGCAATGGAGTAAGTTGGCGTGTGACACGCCACTTTTTCTGGGTAAAGAAAACGCTCATCCATTTTGTTCTTCTCAAATCCCGTCGGGCTAAAATCACAGAGAGGTTCCTTTATCAATCGGCTCTTTGGTATTCTACAGTTCAAGGATTTGTTCAGTGCGCTGCTCAATGTTGACTCGAAAGTTTTTGAAATTACTCCCACATCGTCACAGATCACAGCTTCGGGATTGTCCGACGAAGATGAAGGGCTTGCTTGGGCATTACCATCTGGCGTGAGCTGTGGCTCCATTTCAAATTCGCTCTCGGAATCTGCGGGAATCTCCTTCTCTTGATTGCTTTCGAGCTCCGTTGCATTTTCGTGCCCTGTTTGTGACGAATCTACAGTTTGAACGCCTCTGGTTTCTACAGCAATGGGGTTTTTTTCGGCGCCTTTGAATAAAAGCTGTTCGATTAGCCAGTCATGCTCGCCTTTATCTACAAGCGAAACTATAAACAAAGAGTTTTTTCAAGTCAGTTCAGCGAATCAGTGGTGTAAGAAACTATTTTGAAGAGTATTCTAAAATCATAATACTGATTCAATTGATTTTAATAAACTAAAAAAAAATCAATTATAAAATAAAATGCCGAGAATTTGGAGTTTTGTTGATGTAAGGTTTCTCGTAGTAATATAGATTCAAATGAAAATTAATATAATAACAATAAGAAAGGGCAATTTTTTATCAAAGAAAAAAGAAATAATAATAAGAAGAAAGGGCAATTTTCTAAAAATGAAAAAAAAATACCCAAACAAGTACATCAATTTCTAGAAATAAAGAGAGCAAAATCGAAATAACAAAACAAATCTAATTTTAAAAGTTTTATCATATTTGTAAAATAAAAAGACTGTTGCTGACAAATATTTTTGCTACCCATTCAAAATACACCAACAGAAATATATGTTGGTAAATTGCCACTCTATTTTTTCAAAACTTTGATCCAAAAACTTACCACTTTTATGTACAAACCCTGTTTTCTATGCTTAAAAAAATATAAGTACTAATTTTTTTATTTTGAAGATTTTTTGGGACGAAAAGTCACATAATTTTTTTAATAACACGAACTTTTTCGTTCAATGAAGTAGACAATTATAAAATTTAATTTGTTAATACTTTATCAAATTTTCATTTGAAACAAGAACAGTTCATAGTCATGAAGACGAAGAAGGAAAAAGAAAAAGTGAGAAAGGAAAATGATCTTACTTGAAGGTCTTCGATATCTTGGGTGGTATCCCATTCCCACTCCCACAACTTCGTCAGGGAAAGCAGGTCCAAAACAGAAGCTCTCGTGCCTACAGAATGCTAATTCCTTTTGGTGAGCTGCTGTGAATTCCTGCTGAAAGCTATCGGCCATTAGATTTGGTTTCTCTTCATGAGGATCATATGGAAGATCGAATGGATTTCTCATCGGCAACAGAATAGAAGGAGCAGAACCAGGTAATTGAACACCTTCAAACTCTGCTACATCGAGAGGATCGTATCTTGTAGTTATGATTTTGGGAATTTGACCTGGAGGAACAATGTCGACTGTAACAGCAGTTTCCTCAACTTTGCGTTTGTACGATTTTCTAGCTCTTCTCCTCGCAATTAGGCTCTCCAATCTTCTGTTTCTCTCGATCTCTGAAAGCCCTAGATCCATCAGATTCTTCTGATCGTCTTCTGTCCACTCCACGGCTTTATTCCTATCCTCTTGTGCCTCTTCTTCGTCCTCGTCCTCTGCATCTTCCGAGCTTTCGATCTTCGTCTCGTCGCCACCGCTATCGGATTTAGTAGTTTGAGAGCTTGAGCCATCAAATCCGGCGAGATCGGGCTTTACTAGTAACTCCGACACTAGAATTGTATCGTTTTGACCGGAAACTTCAATATCTTTATCAACTGATGTTGTACTGAGAGTAGATGCATTATTTTCAGACTCGAGAGGTTGTGTTTCTTTCTTCGCCTCGATTGATGATTCTGAGCTATCGGATTCAATCGATTGATCCGTTCTGCCTACCGAATCATTAACTGGAGATTCTGCTTTCCATGATTCACTCTTATCTGTGAATCGTTGTCGCCGACTGGTTGCATTTCGTAAGTAAGCGCTACGATTTCTGTAAATTGTACTCCTCGTCGTAGTCGCAGTCGTCGTTGTCGTCGTCTTCTTCTTCCACTGTTCGGAAACCGCTAATTTTCTTTCTTCTTTCTTCTCAACTCGAATTGTGGACTTTTTGGAAGTCCAATAGGCAAAGAGAATTACAGCTAGGCCAAGAAATGGCAAACTGTAAAACAGAAAACTAAGAACAGAAGGGAAGAAAATGTACAAGATGAAGAGAAACAACAATGTACCAGACACATAAGGATGCTTCTGTACAAATCTACGGCTAACCCTAAGGGAGAAATGAACAATTCTACAAACGCATAATTTGACATCTTCTACATCGATTCCCATCTCTCTTCAATTCAACGAGATTTGACCTAGCTAATCGAGAATCGAGAAAAAAGAAAAGAAAAAAACGCACAATCAAGACCAAGAATCAGATCAATCGATCAGAAAAACTAGGATTCCCCTAGACAACGGAGGTCAATGACGACGGAGAAAAATGGGCGAAACTGATAATTAAGACGATCTTGTTACCAAATACTGCGATAAAATTACGTGCTGGGAATATCATCGGGAGAAGCATTTCCGAAGCGCTGCATCTGCGTGCTCCATTTTTAGAAAATCTCTCGATTGGCGATTATCAGAGGAGAGAGATCCTGAATTTCAGGACCCTATCGTTTGAATGTTCATAGACAAAATAGCAAACAGGTAGCCGAAGGAAGGCGCGCATTTTGACATCCTCTTTATCCGCTTTCCAAGATAAAAATATAGGAAACTTCTTTCTGGTTTAAATTTTCGTTTTCATTTCCTTACGTTTATTACCATCCCAAAATCTCAAAAGTTGATTTTCGATATTTGTTTGTTTTTTTAAATCATAGTCAATATATTCTAGTAAATAATCGGTAATAAAATATTGGCAATGATTATGATTTTTTTTTTTTTTTTACAAAATTTAACGGCTATCCATATTAGCTACTCATCATTCAACTTTACGTAATCAATACTGGTTAGGTTAGATACACACCAAACGACTCGACGTGACCTATGTTGAGTGTATCTAATCATATTAAATATCTAACCCAATCATTTTATATGTGTATGCATGCGGTACTCCGCCACTTGTATAGTATCTCATTACACTCTATTATATGTACAACCTTACGACTATAGTAATGATTATTGGACTTTTCCAATAAAGATAATATGTGTTAAGGATGTCAATTAATAGTTAGAGACGTTTATTACTATATCGAAGATCCATAATTTGATCCTCTCTATCCCTACAATTGTGTTCTAACTCTTTTTGTTTTTCTTTTTTTAAAGACAAGATATTGAGATAAACATGTAGTTATGTTGAGACTATTCAAGAACTTGAAATGACTTTGGTTGTTGAATGTTGTTGGGTAGATAACATGCAATGTCAATCACCTCTGGCATTGTAACCATTTTTCTATTTCTATTGTAATTGTTAATGCATATAAATTTGTCTTATCGAGATTACCAAATTTGCATAAATCTTTTAGAATAAAAGGTATCGACAAAATCTACAAAAGAAAAATATTACATAAGTATCGGGGTGATGCTAGCCACACACACTCCGATACTTACGTCAAAATTTAATTGAAGTTGTAGCTTACCTATTATGAGTTTTTTCCTTATAATTATACACGAAAAAATTCAGAGTCAATAGGATATCTTCTTTTGGAAATCTTAAGGCCATGATGATATATCTACCTTTTTGAACTCCTTTGATAAACAGAATTAAAAAATTATATAAAATAGGAAATTTTTTCTATCCATTACAGTACCTCCAAGTGTAATTGTTGATGACGAGTTTCAAAAAGGTCCACATGTCCTTCGAGACGGGTTATCGTCGGACAAATGAGCCTGCAACAACAATCCTAGACACTGATGAAATGTCCCGCCTAATAATATCTGACGATCAAGTAAGTAATCGATAAGAAATGTAACAAAAAGCACCTTAGGAAATTAGTGACAGATTTTTTACTCACCTCACGGTCGTGGTGGTTCTTTCCCTTTTATAGGCACCCTCAAACAACCAAGGAGGATGCCCTATTAGTGGCAAGGCAAGGCTCGTCATCGTATAAGATTTTGACAGGCGGTTAAGGACATCCTTGAGGCATGACGGTAGTGCAGTGACCAACTACTCTGTCCCTCAATTGCCGTCTGTAGAGTGAGTCGCGTCTCTTGTACTGCGTAACAGGTGTCTAGATCACGTCCTCCCCAAATCGTACACCCTGTTAAATTTGTCGTCCCAACTAGATGTCACTCTTTGAGCTTATCGTGTCATCTGCTCGACTTCACACTCGATCAATAATTATTATCTGAAATTATCACATCAGTGGAATTGATTGTTACCCATATTAATTTTAAGTTTTGTAGGAAGATAATGATTTTTTGGTGGACAATTGTTTATAAAGCCTTTTTTTTGTGACAGTTAATAAAATAGTTAAGGTGTCTCTATCTGCTAATAAGCAGTATGTTTGTTTGAATCTATACCTCATATTTATATTTATATTGTAATATTGAAAAAAAAAATGAAATTTGTCCTAATAATATTAAGATTTTGTTATATTATATTTATAGAAGGCTTCAAATTAAGCTCCTTACTTAACCCAAATGTCCTACATCCTTTCTTGTCCAATCACTTTATTGACCATACTTTAAGGCTACATGGTCCCACCACATCCCACATGGCACACCTCTGCTTAACATAATCCACTTAAGCCGCTATCTTCAACCATGCACTACATCATCGTTAACATATAATTTAGATGCTAAAGAATCGAGACTATACAACTTAAAATATCGCTCATATTATTTATTTCATGTTTAAGCATAGACACTGTGATATGATACGAATATCCGAGTTATGTTCACATTCGGTGAAAAATTGTATCCATTAAAAATTCCTATAACACTTTTTCATCAAAGAAGCTTAATGTATCTAAAAATCCAGATTCATAATATGTATCTCTTAAATATTCATATTACACTGTTAGGGATAAAATTAAGTGCAAACATCTGGCCCTATTCCCCTGTTAAGGCACGTGTATGTCAGACCTCAATTTGGACACATTGAAGATGGGGAGGAAGCGCCATGTGTCTAGAAGTAGAGCTTAGCTTGGCTATGAAGAATATTCTAATTGATAGGAAATATGCTTACCATTGATGAGACGTTAATTACTATTGCTGAGTATAATATCCACTTAATGGTAAGTATGAATGTTGTCACCGTAGGGCACCACTTCCCAAACTTCCCTTATAACCGACAGAGTCCCACATTCCCAAAGGTACGGAATCTCTTTCATTTACATAAGCTCGACTTAATACTAGTTCAAACTAATTACTATCTTAAATTTTAGAGTATATGTGGTCGAGCATCACACTAACATAAGGTTTTGTTTGCAGATTGTCAATCAGGCCCACGTCAGAGCCCACGTCAAATTGCATGATGACGTGTTTAGGCAAGTTAGAATCACACATCAACACACACAACAATATATCTTTAATTTTAATTTTTTTTAGTACAACATGTGGGGATGTGGGATCGAGCTCACAACCTCTTAATTGGAAATATATAACAATTACCATTGAACTATGCTCGCTTTACCTTATCTTTAATTTTAGGCTGGCTACCAAACTCAATTACCACGTAATACCGACGCAATAATGTTTTCAACCTTAAAATAAATAAAAAAAGATGAGCTATTGAACACACTATGTTAAACCTTACCTTTAAAACTCATATGCTCGGATGAGTTTATGATCCAATTCATCTTAAAAGGCCATAAATCCTTCTTTACAAACTTGTCATCCTCATTATTTAACTCTCATAACCGCTCAAAAAAACATCATTATAAAATGTGAACTAGATGTTCTAGAATCTCTTTCCCACATGTTTAATATTTGTAGAGCATAAGACAATAGTGCCAAATTGGGAGGGGCCTAAGTGAAATATAATAAGAATTAGAGGACAATTTTGATAGGGTCAATTTTAACATAACAGAGATTTCCTTTATTACGTGGCAGCGTATGAATGAATGGTGAATCTAAGCGAGGGCCAAAAAAATGAGTGCTCACAATTTGACCACACGATCATTTTTATTTTTTATCCCACCGTTGACACGTGTCAGATTCTCACAAGTCAGAACACACAGCTCCAATGGAACGCAGCGCAGGGAATCGCGGCCCCAGAATTTTAACATTTCTTAGAAACCCCATAAGCCGGGGCCACGGATAAGGCTACCAGAAGAGAAGAAGCGTAAAAATTATCTATATAAAAAAATAAATAAAAGAAGGCGTAAAAATGATGCTGACGTACGGCCAGGATTCACGACCTCACCTTCATCCGACGGTCCAGATTGCAAGTTGAGTTTTCCCTTCACATTTCCCCGCCCTTTCTCTCTCTTTCTCTCTCACTTCAGCAGCATTTTTCACAGTCGAAAATTTTTCCAGGTGCACTGCTCACATCCATAGGTTTTTTCTTTGTTCGTTTTTGTTTGTATTAGATGCAAATAATAGGAAAAATACATAGTTCGATTTGGAGGTTTTGATTTTGTTTTCGGTTGCTGGAGGTTCCAAATGTCATCGGTGGAGTCTTTAAGTCCGGTAATTCGGACGAAGTTTCATCTTGATTCGAACTGTAATCTTCGTTGTTGGAATGGATTGGGATTTTTCCGTTGTAAATCTAGGGTATTGCACCGGAATTCAAACCGTTTTGTTCCGAATTCGGTGCCCTTTCCCTCTGTAAAGTTGTATAGACTAGCGTCTTCGAAAAACTCGGATAGATTCAATCTTTGGGGAGGTTTCGCGGGGAATTTCGGGTCAAGGAGAATCAAGATATGTGCAAATGGTAGGGATAGTGATTCGACGGGTGGTTCAGGGGAGAAGAGTGAAGCTAAACCTAGCGAAACTCAGGGGGTGAGTAAGAACACGCCGAATTCAGGCTCTTCGTCGAATCGGAGACGGGAGAAGCACGGGAAGGGAGGTGGTTGGTGGTGGTCTAAAGGTGGAAAATGGCGGTGGCAGCCAATAGTTCAGGCCCAAGAGATTGGAATTCTGCTTCTGCAGCTTGGAATTGTAATTTTCGTTATGCGATTGCTTCGTCCAGGGATTCCATTGCCGGGGTCCGAACCCAGGATACCAACGACATTTGTAAGTGTGCCGTATAGTGACTTCTTAAGCAAGATCAACAGTAATAACGTCCAGAAGGTAGAAGTTGATGGGGTGCATATCATGTTTAAGTTGAAATCTGAACCCGGGACTCAGGAAAGTGAAATAATTAGTGGAAGCAAGCTGCAGGAATCGGAGTCGTTGATAAGAAGTGTTAGTCCCACTAAAAAAGTGGTTTATACAACTACCAGGCCAGGTGATATTAAAACTCCTTACGATAAGATGCTTGAAAATGCAGTGGAGTTTGGGTCACCAGACAAACGATCGAATGGATTCTTGAACTCTGCATTGGTGAGCTTTAGTTTTGGTGTTATGCTACTATAATCTTTATGATATGGACCTCTACCTTATATTCCATGCATCTGATATTGTTCAAAAACATCGTCCAAATGCTAGTTCTAGCTTGGTTAGAGCAGAGTGATTATTATTTCGCGAGCAGGAAGAACAAGTGGATTCAGTGGCTTCAATACTGTCTGATGCAGCTCATCTGTTATGTTTGTTTTAAATTTATATGTAATTGATAACATTTATAAATTCCTATCCAAAAAGTAACTTCTATAAACAATCTATATATCCTCATAATTGTAAGTTTAACTAAAAGCATGTTCTGATTATTTGTGGGATACAAATTTTACCATGTCATATTTGAAGAAAGGATTGGAAACAATGAAAAACGTGAATTTAACTGTAACTATTTTTTTTTTTAATCTTTTTTATGTGCTGGAAATTTACCATTTATTTTCAGATTTTTAAAGTTGCAGAACGTGTACTTGTTTTGTGATTTCCAGATAGCTTTGTTCTATGTTGCTGTGCTTGCAGGGCTTCTCCACCGGTTTCCTGTAACCTTTTCACAGGTATGAGATGTCAAGCTTCTTTTCGTTGCACCTCCTGCAATTTACTCTCTCTATTCTAATTGAGTGCATGCTTGTATATAGCATACAGCTGGTCAAATTAGGAACCGCAAGTCTGGAGGTTCTGGTGGGGCAAAAGTCTCTGAACAAGGTGAATCAATTACCTTTGCTGATGTGGCTGGCGTTGATGAGGCTAAGGAGGAGCTAGAAGAAATCGTGGTATGTTAGACATGGATTTAGTTCTTTTCTTGTCCCAATTAAGTCATTACAATTATCGATAATCTTTTGAAGCCTTCTCATTTATTGGGGAAATGGTTTTTATATAGTGATATATGCATTGCAGGAATTTTTACGGAATCCAGATAGGTATATTCGACTTGGTGCTCGTCCTCCTCGAGGTGTCCTCCTGGTGAGTCTTAATGGAAGAAGGACGATGATTATCAAGGTCCATTTGGAAGAACTGCTTGTATGCATAATCTATTTTAAAATAAACTTTCAGAGTACTTTCTTTAAGAAAATGAAAGTTATATATCATAAGTTATTAACCACTATTAGTTGGCCCGGTCTAAAAGTGCAAGCCATAAATCCATTTTTCCTAGGTTATGAGTTCAAATTATGGTGGCTACCTTCTTTTTTTTTTTTTTTGATATCTGTGAATGTTTGGGCCCACTTGTGCGCACATCGACAAGTTGTTCATGTGAGAATTTAGGTTTAGGTAGTTATTTTGTGAGATTGGCCAAGATGTATGTAAGAAAGTTTAGACCCCTAACATTATAATATAATTAAATTAATCAAGTTGTTTGGTGAATGTGCGAATTGAATTTTGCATATCTCTTGCATGTTTGGTAATAGGACTCATAAAGTAAAAATTATTGTAAGTTTATAATATTATCCTTAGAAGTGATTTTTTGAGTTGCCCTTCTATCGTGCTTTTAATGCTCCTTTCTACTTTCAAATTTTTAATGAAGGTTTCGTTTTAACATTTAGTGAATTACAACATTAATCTGGTTTTTTCATTTACTAATCTGACCAAGAAATCAAACTTATTGATGACCTACATCCTCATTTTGTTTTTCAAATTTCCAATATTACTTCTAATATAATAATTAGCCCCCAAGGGGCAGCCAAATTAGCAAGGGCATGGGGTCTCGTGGTATCACCTACCATGAGGTCTTGTGTTCGAACCTTTAAATGAACTTAATACAAAAAAACTCTTGATGTCTTTCGGGTGCGGGTGTAGATGCCCCAATTATAGGGGTAAAAAAAAGCTAAAGAGCTATCGATTCTGGGTCATCACAAAAAAAAAAAAATACTTATAATAATTTATATTATGATGAGGAAACGGAAATTGACAACAACTGAGTTGAAAAAGATGCCTAAGTATTAATTTATTGAACCGATAATTTTTTCTCAAGAGAGTTTTTTTTTTCAGTACAAAATCAAACATAAATTCTGTTTGTTTGAAAGAGGTTGATGCTTTTTAGAAGTTGATTTTATGTTTTATCTAACTATCCATTTCATTGATGGGATTTAACTCTATTTGAAATACTGTGTACAAACACTTGAAATACACTTATTTAAAAATATATCTATGGCACTAAAAATACTACCTAACTCTTAAACCCAATAACCTGAATTGGGGCAGTATATCTGCAATTTCTATCAATTGCTGGGATGCATTTGACTAATCTAAATCTTTCCTGTTGAGCTCTTCTACCCAGAATTATTGAATGCTGTTAAATTTTCATTCCTCTACTTGGCGTTCTTCTCCTATCAATATTGATACTCCTATTAGAATGGAATGATATGCTAGATCAGCCAGGTGTATATTTGTTTGTACATTAGTATGTTTCAGCTCATGGTCGTGTTTACTGGCATGTTGGGAAATGATATTGGCTAGATGATGCAGACTGGTAGAACCATTCTTGCTGGTGAATTGTTTCCTCACAGTCCTATGCAAAACAAAAGAAGTTTTGGTATATAAAGTTTGATTTTTTCAATCGTACAGGTGGGCCTACCGGGGACAGGTAAGACTCTTCTAGCCAAGGCAGTTGCTGGGGAAGCTGAAGTACCCTTTATAAGTTGTTCTGCTAGTGAATTTGTAGAACTATATGTTGGCATGGGTGCCTCTCGTGTGAGAGATCTCTTTGCACGGGCAAAGAAAGAGGCACCATCAATCATCTTTATTGATGAGGTTAGAACACAGTGATAGTGTCTATTGAAAAACTAGTAGTCTTTAAAATTCTTACAGTTGAACCCCCCTCTTGTAGATTGATGCTGTAGCAAAAAGTCGTGATGGTAAATTTCGTATTGTCAGCAATGATGAGAGAGAGCAAACCTTGAATCAGTTGCTTACTGTAGGTTTCCATGCGTGAGTCTTCAGCATCCAAAATATATTATGTTAGCTAATTTACAATGAGTTCAATGAGTTTTAAATTGTATTTCAGGAGATGGATGGGTTTGACAGCAACTCTGCTGTCATTGTTCTGGGTGCAACCAACCGATCAGACGTTTTAGACCCTGCTCTTCGCCGACCTGGGAGATTTGATCGTGTTGTTATGGTTTGTGACTTGTATTATGGTTCTGCTACTTGTTCAAGTTAAATGGTTATAAAGCTAGTTAACTTTTTTTTTTCTGTCTCCAACTATATATTTTTAAAAAATAATAGGTCGAAACACCAGACCGAACTGGAAGGGAATCAATTTTAAAAGTACATGTCACCAAGAAAGAGCTCCCCCTTGCAAATGATGTCAATCTCAGTGATATTGCTTCGATGACCACAGGTTTTACAGGGTATTTTGCAGTCCCTTTCTATCATTCCATGAGATGTGTTTCAAGTTCATAGGTCTTAATTATTTGTGACTGGATGATTTAAATTGGATTGGAATTTATACATATTGCAGGGCAGATCTTGCAAATCTGGTTAATGAAGCTGCTCTTTTGGCTGGAAGACAGAACAAAAATGTGGTGGAAAAGGACGATTTTATTCAAGCAGTGGAGCGATCGATAGCTGTAAATTTCTCTCTCTAACACACAACACACACGTATAGACATACACATACACCTCCCTTAAAAGAAAAAGAATAAATGGAAGCTTGAAAAGATGGGCACTGCTAGCTATCTTGAAAATCATTAATGTTTTTAATACGATAATTGTTAAATAATTAGCTGTTTTATTTGAAATTATGCACATCATCCTTATTCAAGGGATTAAGCTGCTGATTAAGATTACACTCCATTTTAGAGATGGGCGAAACTATGTAATAATGTCTTCTGGTGTGTTGATTTATATCCATTTGCTAAAAGAGAATTAAGGGAGGGATCCTCTAGATTGAAGGATTATGTGCCTTGTTTGTATTTGAATGGAATCTTTTAATTTAGAATTTTTGTAAGCAAATGAAGGAAATTTTTTGTTGCAGGGCATAGAGAAGAAGACCGCCAAATTACAAGGAAGCGAGAAGACTGTAGTTGCACGACATGAGGTTGGTCATGCAGTTGTTGGCACAGCTGTTGCAAATCTTCTCCCTGGACAGCCACGTGTAGAGGTAGCAATAGAAATATCCTGGTGCAGTAATTTTTTAAACTTGATGGAATCAGAGCTAGAGATACCTTTCTATCTAAAATGATTTGATAGACTCATTTAATTGTTTTGTGTATTTATGTTTGGGGACATTGAGATTATTGTGCAAGCATTTAACATGGAACATTTGATAGTTAACCATAATAATTCAAGTATTCTCCATTGGTTTCATAATAGCAATATGGTTAAGAAAAATGGTTCATACTTTCTTGTTATGTGTTTGTTCTCATTCATCCATTCTGGTTCTAACATTCGCTTTGTTGGCAACATACATTTATTTAGTTCTGGTTTTGTTCTGTGGCTTGAGTATCATTCGAGTAGTTTAGCGTGTCTAACTATGAATGAAGATAAGCTTAGTAGATTTCAAACAACCAACTTTTTCATATAACTTGGTGAGTAGCATTGAATTTAACCTGTTGGTCCTAGACCAAGAAACTCCTGCTGTGCTGACTAATTGATCTGTGACTTGTTCGTTATGTGGAACTATTGAATCTTCGATAGTAAAGTTCAGAGTCTCACTTTATGAGGTTCATTATATTGTAAATGTTGTCCAAACACACAAAGTAAAATCATTTCATTCATGTTTTTATCAGAAATTAAGCATATTACCAAGGTCAGGAGGGGCACTTGGGTTTACCTATATTCCTCCAACAAATGAAGATAGATATTTGCTCTTCATCGATGAGTTGCGTGGCCGTTTGGTTACGCTTCTTGGAGGACGTGCAGCAGAAGAAGTAGCCTTTTCAGGTCGTATTTCAACCGGTGCACTTGATGATATCAGACGGGCAACCGACATGGCATACAAAGCAGTGGCTGAATATGGTCTGAATCAAACAATAGGTCCCGTGTCTATAGCAACGCTTTCTGGTGGTGGGATTGATGAGTCTGGGGGAGCTGTCTCTTGGGGAAGGGACCAGGTCCTAATATGCTACAATCTTTTTCCTTAATTCATTCTATATGTTCCTGTGTTGTCAATTCTAATAATTATATATGCGACAGGGTCACCTTGTTGATCTTGTTCAACGAGAGGTCAAAGCATTGCTACAATCTGCTCTCGAGATCGCGCTTACAGTTGTGCGTGCAAACCCAGCTGTCTTGGAAGGCCTTGGTGCCCATTTAGAAGGTCATATTCTATGCTTGGGATGGGAGTATTTCTAGTGCTCTGTTTTCTTACTTTGTCTTGGTTTTTTTATATGAATTTTTGTAGACGTAGTATTAAAGATATTCAGTCGATCTCTCTAGTTTCCTATAAAAAGATAGTCGTGCAGCGACTTGAACTAGATGAAAACCTTGGCTGAAAACAACAAAAATTCTGAGTGAAACACAAAGAGATCCTGATCTATTACAGAACTAGATTTGAGGATCTATTTTTCATTTAATTGTCAAGGAAGTGATATGATTTCTGTTTCCTCTTCTAGAAAAAGAAAAAGTAGAAGGTGAAGAGCTGCAACAGTGGCTGAGAATGGTCGTTGCACCAAAAGAATTGACAACCTTCGTAAGAGGCAAGCAAGAATCTCTTCTCCCAGTACAGACAGTGAACTCATCCCCAGCTTCATAGCCATCATGTATAATTCTTGTATACTTAGAGTAAGTTAAATTTCCGCGCATTCTTTATAAGATACCTGCTGGTTGGATGTGTCATGTTACAGAATGGGAGAAAAAATACCAGCAAAATGCAGCAGCAGCAGTCTAAGCACCTCGTTATAGAGCCGTGTTCAAGTGTCGCAATGCGTTGGCCACCATTTTAACAGTATCCAACTTCATATCTGTAATTTATTACCCAGCTTTACACATTGTTGTACTGTAAATATATAGCGTTCCCCTAAGTTGCAAATGTATGAAGTCTGGGTCAATATACTTATACTCTCAAAAGTTATCAAAGAATTTGTGCATTTTCTATGTTGAGTTCATTGAATCATAACCTCTCCTTTTCTCTGTCTTTTCTCTCCATGGGTACGTGCATTGTCTCCATACCCGTACACATATGTTAGAAGTGATTGTTTGGTGGAAGTTGTGTCTCATGTGGTTTGAATTCAAAACCTCAAAGTTATTCCGTGAGTTTCCAAGCTACCCAAACTATCATTTGGAGACTAGAAATGCATGTACTTGAACTCCGAAAAGTTTTCAATCGTTCATCATTCAACATGAATGTGTGAAATTTCTATATGGGCTGTTATTGAACATGGTTTCTCTCTCTTTCTCTGGTTGAGCAAAGTTACAAATGCATGAAGGCTTGGGTCATGGTCATTTTCTAGGCTTTTATTGATCGTGCTCTCGCTGTTTGTCTGTATCTCTCTCTGTAGCTGAGCATTTTCTGCATCTTTCATGTATTGTTTTCAGAAGAGGCAGTGTGGGCTTTGCTGTGGTGAATCTCATCCACACAAATGGGAGGATTTGTGGGAGTGCTGTTGATATTTTTTAAGCATAAATAAATATCAATGTTGCTATCTGGATAAAAACAGGTGAGGGACCATATGATGCCCATGATTTGATTGAAATTTCAATTTGTCACATTGGAATGATGGGTGCCAAAATTCCCTTCATGGGAAATATATATATATAGTTAATGGAAAAAAAATAAAAGTTATTGTCAAGTTTAATCAATCTAAAAAGGAGAGAGAAAGGGGAGAGAGCAATAATTTGTTGAGCTACGTTTGGATTGGTAGTTCATGAAATTTTTTCTTCTAAATTTCTATTAATCGTTAATTTGCTATTCCAAACACTAGATTCTAAGAGGGTTTTTATCATTATTAATTTTTTTAATGAGTAAAGGCACTCATTTTATTTCTTTGAAATTGATTTCTAAGGAATTAAATGTTGATCTTGATGTAAATATAAAAATCTCAATTTTTATAGAAATCTGAATGAAAGTATAGATAAAATATTAACGTTGATATTTTTTTTGAAATTGAAATTTAAATAAATTTATAAAATATATTTTAGTTCAACAATTGTGGGATGAGCGATTGAACTTCTTAATCAACTTTAAGAGGGAAGTAATTGATGCATTATGCTATGTTGACCTTATAAAATGTATTTGAATTAATAACAAATGATTTTTTAAAACATGATTATTTTGTTTATTTAGTTATAAATATTAAGTATCAATGTCTATATTTGAGTATTAGGCACAGTTTCCTTTTAGTGACTGTAGTGACATTTGCTAGAGCTAATGACCTTATTTAATTTACCAATTTCATGTATTTTAATTTAATTTGGAAACATGTGTTAATTTTTTGTAATTGATCATAAATTTTGTTGACGCCAAATTTCGGAGAGGTCCACGTGTCCCTCGGATGGATGTATACGCTGAAGAGCAAATGAGCCTGCAAGTCGTAGCTCTGATGGAAGGTCGGACGCTCCCAACAAATAGTGGGTGGTGCCTTCATCTGCAAGTCTGTAAAGCTACGACTTGCAGGGTTAGCTTGTAGTCCTCGGTGTCTTCCTCGTACAATAACGGTGGCAACACGCTTGTACAGCTACGTGTTCTGTGCCTCTCTGTCGCTACGTGTTCGAACGCGTGTCCTGCTCGAATTTTTCCCTTGACAAATTTAATAATTTATGATTTCATCATTAATTTATTGGTGAACTAATACTTTATTTTTTTAACACAAGAATCCATGAAAAATGTCGCAAGTGTATTCATCTAACAAATTTATGGAAATGAGGAAGGTATCAAAATATTTTGAATGCTTCTTGCTGAACAAATTTATGAATCTTGATGCTCACCCTAAACGAATATAAGCTTAACTTACGAATATAAGCTTAACTAAATTGATTAAGACACTTATATACGATCAAAAAGTCGTGAATTCAAAGTCCTTCCCCCATACTTTTATGTTATATTAAAAATGAAGAGATCTAAAATTGTCATAAAATATGCCTACGATTTCATAAGATGAATGTTTAGTGCATAATTTTAATAATTATGCCGTGTAACATATAATTAGGAACCTTGAAATTTAATTTGTGTTTTAATTGCGTAAAGAAATGAGTTATGAAAAGTTAGGTTTATATAACCTATGTTTGGTTGGTAGGTTGGTGATTTTTTTAGTACAACATATGTGACATGAGATTTGAACTCACAACCTTTGAGTCAGAGATAGGTGTCACAATCAGTTGAGATAAGCTTAGATTGGCAGGAACTTAAAAAAAACAATAAAATTTAAACAAACAAGTGAATATTAAAACCTACCGACCTTTTGAGAGAGATTATTAATGCATTGACTCGTGAAGCTATATTCATATCAACAGTAGATTTGTGACTTATGGAAGTAGATATGTAGTCTAAGAGGTTAGATTTAAAAAATTTTACATAATTTGTGTGATTATTTTGTGATATAAGTCGTTGAATTTGCAAATCAAATAAAAAAAATACTTACCTCTTGATTGTCACCGTAATATTATCGACTACCCCCATTATGTTTTTTTACAAGTGTTAGGGAGAAAAATATGATGTGATACGTGGACCCAACAACTCAATTCGGTATAGTCGAAGAACGGTCAACTAAGCTAATAGAGGAGGCCGACCTGAACCTAAGATCGAGGTGAGACCAGAATTTGATAGGAGACTCATCTAAGTTCTCTCAGACCGACCTGAGAACTCCGTCCTCAGGCTAGACAATCGACCTGGGGTCCGACAGCCAAGACTATTGGTCGGAGGCGGTTCCAACGACCTTGTCCCCCATTGCCTATAAAAAGGACACTCCATCTCTTTGCTCAGGTATACAATTTTACTTCGATAACGACTTACCATAGTTTGTGTCTGTTCTAACTTGAGCGTCAGAGTGCTTTTCCTTTTTGCAAGTTCCTTCTACTAGAAATCATACCTCATCAGCTCATCTTGGTGGCCGACTTTCGATAGCTCGAGAGAATCTTGCATCAACAAGAAGTAAAACATATAAGAAATGTAGGTAGAGAGAGAGCACATATTTTTTTCTTTTAAAACAATAAATAGTTATCCATAATCAATGTGAATAAAGCTCAACATACGTTATAAACTAAAAGGTCGTGCCTTCATTTTATTACCTCACATGTTTTGTACTAAAAAAATATATTATTTTGGTGCACTTACTTTTATAAAAAAAAAAAAAAAACTTTACAAGTATAGAAATCAAAATAGATATGAAAAAATTGAGTTTAAAAATCAAAATAGCATTTAAAGCGTGTGAAAGTTCAGAAGTGCCCATTGGCTGTGTAGCTCGGCGTCATTGATGGCCAATTTTCAGAATTTAATCGACTGTCCGATTGAACACACTGGCACGTGACCATTGGAAAGCTTGACGGTGATTGGGAGGTGGCGCCGCCGCCTATATAGCAACTTTTCACCCATTAATTCGTCGATTACAAAATTATTTTTATTTTGTTTAATTAATATGTCATATAATTTTTTTTTCTTTTTTAGAAAAATATCTCATATGATTTTCATAGTGTAGTAATGTACGATTTTTCTAAAATGAAATAATATAAGTTTTTACCATCAACTTTCAATTTTATCCTACTGTATTTTGATAATTGTTCTAATCTTTTATCTTAAATTTGAATTGTGTTGATGCGTTGATTATGTTCTCCCGATTCTTCCCGAGGTTGGCACCAAACTTGATTATCAGAGATTCGAAAACTTGCAAGTGTGACTCTTGTCACACGAGTAGTAGAGTAATAGAATTGAAGGGTCGAATTCGGCTTACCTTAGGGTTAGGTAGCGTGATTGATTTATAGTCACTTGGAAGGCTTCTAGAACCTTCTAAATAAGTCCTGATTGTTGTGAAGGCCCAGTGATTCGTATACAACAGAAGAGAGAGAATGTCGGGCTCGGCCCCGAGTAGGGGTATTCGGTCGGTTGACATAGGAACCAGGTGGAAGAGATCGGGTGGCTTCCTGGTCTGGAGACCAAGACTAGAAGCCACTGCCTCGGCGTCGAAGAAGCCTCAACGCCAAGGTGGTCTCGACGTCGAGGCGGGTCGGTTTTCAAGAATGGGCCGACCCTTTCGTTATGGGCTGACCCTCTTTGTCGATGATCTCAGGCTTCACGGTCTGATCTCTCGTCTCGCTTGGACCATTTTTGCTCCCTATAACAGTGCGGTTTTTATTTTTGACAGTTAATATTTTAGTACGCCAATAAAAATAGTCTCGTATGCATTTAGTAATTATAAAAACATATGTCTAGTACAAAGTTAATGAAGGCTTTGAAGCATCAAAGGAAAACAACATCAAATTTTTGTTGAAGTTTCTAAGTTTTGAAAGATTTTATAATCATGAATCTTTTACAGTAATCAAACTTAATTCTATACCAAATTTGTTTTTTTTATAAATGAGTGAATTTTGAAAAAATCTACTTCGCTTTTTGTTAAAATTATTAGATGCATTTAGTGAAAATTGAAAATAGTAAAACTTCACAAGCTGTAATCAATTTTTACGAGTAAAAATAGAATTTCTTTTTTTTCTTTTAGTTCAACAATATGATTAGTTGGAGATTCAAACTCTAGATTTTCTGGATATCATAATGTCTTAACTAATTGAGCTAGAACAGTGAAAGAATAACATAATTATTTTTTTAAGTAATTTTGTAGATATTTAAAAAAATTATGCGAATTTTGTCTCAGTTGGAAAGCACACATAAACATAATATTTCTAGAAATAACTCTAAAATCATTTCAAAGGAAATTTTTGAGTTTGGTTTTCTTTTATTATTATTATTTACTTATGACTCTGCAATGGTTTTAAAATTCATGAAATTGTGTCTTCAACTTGGAATTTCCTTATCTAGATGGTCAAAATTTTAGTTGATTTATCACCTCATTCAAAACTATTATGCTTGGTTAACTTGGGAGAATTTCCAATACTAGAGAAATTGGTAGATAAACCGTGTCAACATCGTTTAAAAATAATATAGGTCCAACAAAATTAAATATTAAAAATAAAAGCTGTGAATATTAAAAATAGGTAATCCTAATATTAAAAATTATGTATAAAACTAAAATGACGGCTGATTATTTTGAAAAATCGCGGTGGACAGTAAAAAATCTTTAATATATTTCAAAATATATCACATGTTTTTTTAAATTTTCAAATATAACAAAAATTTGCATTTATATCACTAGTATATCAAATATTCATATCAGTAGTATATTAGATGTATATCACATACATATTATACAGACACTCATATTAGCAGTATATTATATGTATATCATATACATGTTGCAAGTAGATCATACGCTCATATGAGAGTAGTATATCACATATATACATCAGTAGTCATACAAATATATTACCGATATGTATCATCTGGGTAAAGTTGTCCTTTTAAAATTGAACATCTTTTTCTTTTAAAAGTGTTATATTTAAAAAAATTAAATATAGTTTATATTTTATTTTTGTCATAACTGTCCCATTGTTTTAGATGTTTTTATTCCAAATTTATCTAATCGAATACCACAATAAAATTGATGTTGATTAAAAATAAATAGTTTAAATACAATATTATTAAAAAAAGAAAAGAAAGAAAAGTAATTGGGAGGGAGAGATATTGTCTCTGCTCGTATGAACAGCGGAGAGATATTATAATATAGAGAAAAAGAGATATTTTTATTTATATTGCGGGGTCAGAAATATCTGAAAGCCGGAGGTTGTGCCACGTCAGCATAAATTTGGTTGCCTTTTTAAAGTACGAATTGGACATCAGTTTCTCTGCTACCGCTCTCCCACTCTCTGTTTTATCTTCTTTCTTTCTTCGAACGGCGTGTTGAACAGATAAGACTCAACTCACAGGCATTCATTGCTACGAGGTCCATTTCTTCCCAAAAACCCTACATCTTTTCCATTTTCCGCTCTTAATTTCGTATTCTCTGTGGCTTAATTCCTTCTGTAAGTACCTTTTATGCTCTGCTTTCTGTTTCTAATCGATTTTTTCTGATCATTCTTTAGTTTTTTTTTTTGTTTTGTTCATTATCTGTTGTCATTTTATGCACTGGCGTTGTGTTTCGAATCGTGTTTTTTGATCGTTCTTTAGACCTTTTCTGTTCATTATCTGGTCGCTTTGTGTTTCGAGTCGATTTTTATTTGTGATCATTCTTTAGTTTTTCTGTTCATTATCTGGTTGATTTGTTGAGAAAAGCTTCGGATGGCGTATCGATGAAAATTTTGGAGAAATCGAAGAGATTGCTTTGTTGTCGTCGTCTTTGATGCATGACTGCTGTGTTCTTCTGATGATCTTGTTTGCGCTCGAGTTTTCGTTAGACCTTATTGGACTCTGAAAATTTTGTGCGAGCATATCGTCGAGTATCTGGTTTTTTCTTTCTCTTATCTGTGCATTTTCTTTCACCTGCGACTTTGATGTTAGATTGAGCCGTTCATTGAGCTATATTAAGATGCTGCTTTTCGTTTTTGCTCGTTGTGCCTGATTCTGAAATCATTTTCTGGTCTGAGAAACTTCTTCTTTTTCTTCGATTATTTGATTGACCATTAATTTTGATTTTCTAGATCCAAGATGGCTTCGGTGCATGCTACCATAACAGCAACTGTTTGTAAGAGTGGGAAGGGAAGCCGTTCCTATCCCACAAAATCACTGAATACTGCCTTCTTGCCTGGGATTGACGTGGTTGGACGTGTTTCCGGTGCATGCAAGGAATTATATCCTTCATCTATTGCCTTGGTTCCTAGAGCCACTCTGACCTTTGAACCCCCAGAAACCAGTACGGAGAAGGCCAAAAACAAGAAACATAACGTTGATACATCATCTCCTGATTTTCTTCCGCTTCCTTCATTTGACCAATGTTTTCCAAAGAGTACAAAAGAACACAGGCGAGTCAATTCATTGGAGTATTATTTTTTTTTCATGATTTTTGGAACTGTTGCAAAACTAAATAGATGAGATTCTGAACTGACATCACGTTGCAATTATTGATGTGTAATTTCCTATTCAGGGAAGTTGTTCACGAAGAGACAGGGCATGTGCTCAAAGTACCCTTTCGAAGGGTTCATTTATCTGGTGATGAACCAAACTTTGACAATTATGACACTAGCGGTCCACAAAACATCAGCCCCCGCATTGGTAAGATGATCAACTTCTGGCTGTTCCTTAAAAAGTTTTCATTTCTGCCATATTGGTGGCATATATTGGTTTGGTTTGGTTTATTATTTTTTGATTTTTCATGAGTGTATATTCTACTTAAAATAAATTTTTGTAAAAACTTGCAGAGTCTGACTTGGTTGCATGGATATACATGTCTGTTATGTTAAGTCTTGCTGCATAAGAGGCTAAGAGCTATTATTTCAACTAAAAACTGATACTAACTAGTATGAAACTGAAATCTTTTTACAGCTGGCTTATCTGACTCTATTATGAAACATAGATGGTGCTGAGTATGATTGCTTTCTATGGTGGCGTCTTTACATTTTTATGTAATTTCTATACTTAATGACTCCAGATTTTTAATACTGCAACATATCAATTCAGTAATGACAAATTTTTTCCCCTCGGTATCCTATACTAGTAAACTAAGTTATGTCTTTCATTTTAAATTATCACTGACAATCAACAATGTTAAATAGGATTGCCTAAACTTCGGAAGGACTGGGTTGATAGGAGGGACAAATTAGGCGGACCAAGATACACCCAGATGTATTATGCCAAGCAAGGAATCATAACTGAAGAAATGCTGTTTTGTGCCACTCGTGAGAAGCTTGACCCAGAGTTTGTGAGGTCAGAGGTTGCTCGTGGACGGGCAATTATCCCTTCCAACAAGAAACATTTGGAGTTGGAGCCCATGATTGTGGGTAGAAATTTCTTGGTCAAAGTAAATGCAAATATTGGAAACTCTGCTGTTGCAAGTTCTATTGAAGAAGAAGTTTATAAAGTCCAATGGGCAACAATGTGGGGAGCTGATACTGTCATGGACCTCTCTACTGGTCGCCACATTCACGAGACTCGTGAATGGATACTGCGGAACTCTGCCGTACCAGTAGGAACTGTTCCTATCTATCAGGCACTTGAAAAAGTGAATGGAATAGCTGAAAACCTCACCTGGGAGATTTTCAGGGAAACGCTGATTGAACAAGCTGAGCAGGGTGTAGACTATTTTACCATTCATGCTGGGGTCTTACTGCGGTATATCCCTCTAACAGCAAAACGCATGACGGGAATCGTATCACGTGGAGGATCTATTCATGCAAAGTGGTGTTTAGCTCATCATAAGGAAAATTTTGCTTATGAACACTGGGAGGACATACTTGACATCTGTAATCAGTACGATATATCCCTATCGATTGGTGATGGGCTGAGACCTGGTTCAATTTATGATGCCAATGACACTGCTCAATTTGCAGAGCTCTTAACTCAGGGTGAACTGACTCGTAGAGCATGGGAAAAAGATGTGCAGGTAAGAACAAAAGTCTATTCTATTGCTTACCTGCCTGCACGTGCTCGCAGTCACACCTATAATATTAGTTATATGCATTTAACATAATGAAGGAACATCTCATAGTTTTATCATTTTTAAGAAACTCTCAAGGCTTACCTATTACAACCAGTTTCATGCATGTTCAAAGATTTGCAGCTGAAGCATCAGGACTTCTACTTTCGGATATTTTAGGTCTATCATCAGATTTCTATTGCAAAAAGATTAATGGAGACAAAGCGGTCTCTTATGATTTTGTCACCCTAGAAATTTCTATGCGTTGGTTGAGAGCTTCGAATTATGGGACACTTCTCTTATTTAGGAAGTTAATTCTTTTTGCATAGTTCATATTATGTGAATGCTACTTAAAAATATGTAACTTAGATTTCAATTACATTGGATAACCAATAGATGCAATTATTGTCTGCTGTTTTCCTTGTGGGGACTAGGAATGTCACTTTTCCCATAACTAACTTGTGGCCTCTATTTGAATTTCAGGTAATGAATGAAGGACCTGGACATATTCCAATGCATAAGATCCCTGAAAACATGCAGAAACAGCTTGAGTGGTGTAATGAAGCACCTTTCTATACTCTTGGTCCTTTGACTACAGATGTTGCTCCTGGTTATGACCACATTACCTCTGCCATTGGTGCTGCCAATATTGGAGCTCTCGGCACGGCCCTTCTCTGTTATGTGACACCGAAAGAGCACCTAGGTTTGCCAAATCGAGATGATGTGAAAGCTGGAGTAATAGCGTATAAGATAGCTGCTCATGCAGCTGATCTAGCCAAGGGTCACCCACATGCCCAATCGTGGGATGATGCACTGAGCAAGGCGAGATTCGAGTTCCGATGGATGGATCAGTTTGCTCTGTCATTGGACCCCATGACTGCCATGTCCTTCCACGATGAAACCTTGCCATCAGAAGGTGCCAAGGTGGCCCACTTCTGCTCTATGTGTGGACCCAAGTTCTGCTCCATGAAGATAACCGAGGATGTGCGGAGGTATGCTGAGGAACACGGGTACGGGAGCGCAGAGGAAGCTCTGCAGCAAGGGATGGATGCTATGAGTGCTGAGTTTTTGTCTGCGAAGAAAACCAGTAGTGGTGAACAACATGGTGAAACTGGTGGAGAAATCTACTTGCCCGCTAGCTACATGGACTCCCTGAAAAGATGAAGGTTAGGAATCACAAAAACTTTTGGCCTTCTGATTTTAATGCTTGGTTTCATTCATGCATAGAACTATTATTTTAATAACCATATTTTGATTATAGTCTTCAAATTATTCACTTCAAAGGAATTGAAACAAAATGCTCTGACATTATCTGATCTTGATTGTTTTGTGAGAACTTGTCTTATGAAATGGTTACTTGGAGGATCATTGCCTGAACCAGAAACTTTGATCATCTATTGATTTGGCTTAATGTCGTTTTTACGGCCTTCTTTTTGAGAGCGGAATGCAATTGATATCCTTTCCCCTTGGACGTAATGTCTACCAAGAGACATCCCAAGGAGAACCCTTGCCCCCATCTTTTTGCAATTACTCCAGTAATACCTTTTGTTAGTTCTCAGGCTTACAAATATATCAATATGCAGGATCGCTCGAGGAAGAGGAGAAAGGGTTTGAAATGTCGGAGACTTTCAATATTGGACCGACCAGAACATCGATACCTGCGCGAATCTCCAGTTTCAGCACATGGAAGAGTATAAAGTTTAGCTTGTCTATTCCCTTTTATTGACTATATTTAAGT
Organism: Momordica charantia; assembly: GCF_013281855.1. Classification (NCBI taxonomy): domain Eukaryota; kingdom Viridiplantae; phylum Streptophyta; class Magnoliopsida; order Cucurbitales; family Cucurbitaceae; genus Momordica; species Momordica charantia. Next base: position 1,558,998 of record NW_028275161.1, on the reverse strand, counting down.
GTGCTTTGCTTCTATTTATCCTTTATCTCTTGGAAATAAGAAAAGTTATTGCTTTGCTTGATATTCAGTCCATATCTCGTTTATCGTCTCGGTTTTGATTTGCACATTAACATAAGAAATGCACCGGGGGTGCCTCGACCAAGTTCTTAGCTGCTCGTCTGGGGGCTAACTGGTCAGGCTGAGATAGTCCCTTTGAACCTGAACAGGATAATGCCTGCGTAGGGAGCGTGCTTTTCTGTTTTTTGTGTACAGGGACGACAATGCTGCTTGCTGCTCGTGGCTCTGTCGTTTCGGTCGGCTGGATCCATTTGAGCATATGCATACAAATTGGCCTTCACCTAAGTTTGACCAAAACAATGGAAGCAACTGAAGGCAGGAAATTTCCATTTCCTCACTTACCAAAACAATTGCAAACTTAACTGAGATACCCACATTTATCATCCCTTATGCAAGCCAATACTTGTAAAAGTAACTTAAAAAGTTAAAAAGTGTGTTTAAAAAGAAGGAAAAAAAAAAAAAAAACACTTCTAGAAGTGTTTAGGAAACTTTCTTCAATTTTTTTTTTCAAAAAAATTATGATATTTAGTTACAATATTTTAAAGTCTTTTGAAAATTTTAAAGATCCTTCTAAGGCATTTTGCAGCTACATCCAAAAGTGTTTTTAAATGAAACGTTTTCTTGTAATAGTTGGGGAAAAACAAAAAAAAAAAAGTTTTTTTTTCATTGTTTACTAAAAGCAAATATCTTCTGAAAAATTAAAAAAAATCACAAAAATTTCTGATGGTTGAAAACATGTTGAAAAATGTCTTCTTAGACCGAAAATTAGTGACCTTTTATTTTGTTATAATCTACATGTTTCTTGAATAAGTGGGGTGAGAGATTTGTATCCCAGGTTGGATGTTTTAAGCGAATTGGGCTTCAAATGGACATATTATATAAAAATAAAATTTAGGAAAACACCTAACATTCATGCCATGAATTGATTTTAATCTTTAAGTTTTTTATTTTATTAAATGGATTTAGTGACAGTGAAATTGATACTTAATTAATACCTACTTCTACTTTGTAATAGAAAATTACTTAATTAAGTTATAAAATTGTCTCCAAAGTCCAATATCGACTAAAGGATCACATAAATTTTAATTTAAACTCAAAATCAATCCACAACAAGATTATTCAAAACATGCCCACAAAAAATAATGCCTACGTAACAGTTCCGTCCAACCAACCACAACATTTGAAATTAAAAAAAATAAAAAAGAAAAACTAACCACAATATTTTTAAAAAATAATTAATTTTTAATTAATTAATGCCAAATACATTTTTGGTCCCTGAGGTTTGAGGTAGGGGTGTCTACTTAGTGCATGAAGTTGAACATTTTTGGTCATGTGTCTACTTGGTTAGTTTCAGAATGTACACTTTTGGCCTTGAAATTTAAATTAGGTGTCAACTTAGTTAAGTGTACATTTTTGGTCTTGAAGTTTAAATTAGGTGTCAACTTAGTTAATTTTTAAATTGAATACTTTTGGTCCCTGAAGTTTGAGAAATAGTTCTAAATGATCCTTAACTTTTTTTACTGTTATTAACTAATGACGTGACAAATTGAATTAAATTGTTTATTGTAGTTGGTGATGTGATAAATTATATTAATTAAATAATATATGTCCGGTATGAATAACGTATGGTGGCAGCAAAGACGTGATGGCTGCTGTAAAAGGGTAGGAGAAAGGGTGGAGAAAGGTAGGAGAAAGGGAGAGGGAGAGATGAGGAGAGGAGAGAGAAAATGACATCACCTACACATATATTATTTAATTAATATAATTTGTCGGCAACTATAATAAATAATTTAATTATAATTTGTCACATCATTTTAATATTAGTTAACTAATAGTAAAAAAAATTAGGGATCATTTAGAACTATTTCTCAAATTTCAGGAACAAAAAGTGTTCATTTGAAAACTCCAGGGACCAAGTTGATACCTCATTTAAATCTTAAAGACCAAACATGTTCATTTTGAAACTTTATGGACCAAGTAGACATCTATCTCAAACCTCAGGATCAAAATTGTTCATTTTGAAACTTGAGGGTCCAAATAGACACTTGCCTCAAAACTTTGGGACCAAAAATGTATTTTGTTCTTAAATTTATCAATTATTCATAAAATTTAAAGATTAAAGTTAAAATTAATTTATTGGACCAAACACAATATAATCATTAAAACATGAGATAATGTCTTCGGAGGGCTGTTTTAGAAACTTACTTAAACAAATGTCTAAAATTTTCTAATTTTACACTTTTAGTTTTCTGCCTATAATATTTTATTTTAATTCCGATTATACCCTTATTTATTGCATTTACATTTATTATTGTTATTTGTTTTTTTAAATATAAAAGATTTAATTCCATAAATTATTATCATAATACTTTAATTATCGTGGCCCGATACAAATTTTTAATCCAAATCCCTTAATTCACCCATTCAGAATCTTAATTTACTATTGATTTTCTTGATTTACCAATATTATTAATTACAAAAATATCCAAATCATTATCACCCATTCTGTAATGACCCAACATATGAGCTTCTCACTCTCCAAATACAACCTTCAGATATATTCGGATCTAAACTAAATTCCATATAAATTTCCTAAAATCGTTGTTAGCAACTCACCCTCCAACTACAACCCTTATATATATCATATAAACTAAATTCCATAGGAACTTGCTAAAATCGGATATAAACTAAATTCCATATAAATTTCCTAAAATCACGGAACTAAAATTCATATAAACTTCCTGAAATTACTGTTAGCAACTACTCTCCAACTACAACCCTTAGATATATCCGGATATAAACTAAATTCCATATAAACTTCCTAAAACCACCCTTTTTCTAACGACACCTAAGCAACGACAAACTCGTGACGACGCAACCCACCATAAACGATGATCTGCAGTAGCTTGGCGATGCATTCCCCAGATTCGAACAGTAGCGGTGGCGACATCCCTCCACGGCGGTGTGACTCCCTTGCATTAGCGGCGTCCCTCCACGACGTCGGTTCTGCAGTGGTGACAACACCCATGTTGCAGCAACCTCGTGATTCAAATCTACAGTAAAATAAATTGCAAAAATTCCCAAAAAATCTAGAATTTTTTGGCACGATTCAAATCTTCTCCCTCGATTGACTGAAACTCCTTTGCATGTGATCCTTTGGTAGCTGTTTGCTTTAATCAAAACTTTCAGCACAAAAAAATGTTCCTTATTGTTACCGAGAAAATGCTAGAATCACAACAGACTTCCACCGATTGAATGAAACGTTGGAAAAAAAGTTAAGAAGGTAAAGGGAATTTGAAATCCCTTTATGTTTTTTCGTTAAGGAAGTTATGAGCTGCTATAATTAAGGGATTTCAATTTTGAGATGATTTAGGGATTTCAATCCCGGCAAATTTGATTTTTATTGCTCTAAAATATCAATTTTTCATGATTTGAAATTTTATTTTAATTGTTTATTAAATATGTATTCAAGGCCAACTTGATAAAAAAATCAAAGGGATACCATCCTATTTGAACCAATTTTATGACAAAAGTGTAAAATCTTAATAGTCAAGTCATTTATGTAATTTGATTACTCAAATTATCTATTAGTGTAATTATCCCTTAAAACATGGGATAATAACATAACTAGACGTACCAAATTACTTAAATGTTTAAAAGTTTCAATGTTTACGGATTTGTGCCCGTTCATGATGGATGTGAAAATTATCACGTACTCGTATTTATATATTTTTAATAAATAAATAAAATTCTAAATTATAGACCCCCTAAAGCGGTTTCTCTTTTCAATAAAGAAATAAAACCCTAAACTCTAAACTTTAACTTCTAAAAAAATATATGACAAAAAATTTGAAGAAGAATTGTCGGAAAATTAACTAAAAATAAGTGTATTGATTAATTCTATATTTGTTTAATCATTACCATTGGGTAGGTGGTGGCATAGTGGGCTTGTGTCCGAATGGGGATACCCCCTCCTCAATTAGAGCCATGTGAGGCACGTAATCGTGGCTCCCTCCCCCCAATATTTGGAGATGAATTCTGCAACGTCGATCACAGTATTGGGTAGCGGTTGACAGCCCCCGATTATAAGAATCCAACTGGCGAGCCACACTTCATCAATGATAGTTCAAATTCTCATCACCTTATTTTTTAAATTGTAAATATTTGTCAACTTGAACATAACTCAACTGATTTAGGTATCTATCTCCAATAAAAGATTGTGAGTTCGAATTCCGACCATCACGTGTGGTACTAAAAAAAATTGTAAATATTTATTGAAAAATTATATAAAGTTAAGAATGTTAAAATTTCCTCCAGTGCCTTATTATTTAAAAACGATAAAAATTAGTCACTTAAATTATCTATTCTTTAATTGGTATTTCAAAAATGAAAATGAAAATGAAAATAAAGAAAACGTTATTTTTTCATTATGAAGTAACATAATTAAGTTTTTATTATACAAATAAAAAAAAGTATACTATCAAATTAGAATAGACAACAATTTGGAAAGTATATATTTGAATTCAACTATAAATTTATATTTTAAAATGAATTTTTGTTGCAACTTGAACTTGAACGTAACTCAATTAGTTAAAATATCTATTTCAAATTAAGAGGCCGTGAGTTTGAATTCCCACCTACGCACATATTATACTTAAAAAAAAAAGAATTCTTCTAAATTAACCCATAATCCAATAATTCATACATTCTTTTAAGTGTTATAAATTTGTCATTTTTGGAGACAAACTATAGTTGGGACTTTCTAGCTATTATTCTATGAACAAATAAAGAAATGTGAACAGAAGTTATGCAATTATCCCAAAACTAAAATAAATTTTCCTTTAAATTATTGCAACTTACTAGCAGCTATACTACAACGAGAGAGAAGGATGACATGTTCTCTGATGCTGTATGCTTTAAATTTGTAGAATATACATCGAGCTCAGAAGGAAATGGTACAACAAAAATAGCTTGGAAGATATCTTTTGATATAATATATATTTTGAGGAAAGAGTGATTTCATTAAATAGAAGTGGTAAAAGCCACTGGGCTTCAAGAATTTGGACTTTCGGAGAGTCGTTAAAGTTCAAATTTCGTCACCAAAGATTTTTGAAGACGAAAAAATTTCGTCGTTTAATTTGTTGCTATAGCTCCATTGTGAAAGTTCTATGACGACGACAGTCTAAGCTTGTCGCCACGAAACTGTTTTCGTGTCATAAGTACCTATGGTTTTCGTCGTCATAAATCCTCTACGGCGACGAATTGATTTCGTCGCTAGAAAGAGCCTAGGGTGACGAATCAAATTTTTCGTCCAACAAATGAATTTTTTCACTTTTTTCAGATATGTTAAAATTTGCCGGACATAAACATATGAAGGATTAAATTGAAAAATATAAGTTAAAACTTTTTAAATAATAAGAATTGAATTTAAAAAACTCCCCAACATCAAAGACAAAAAGCATATATTTACCCAACATTTAATAGGTTGCTTATATCAACTACTCCTACGAGACTAAATTGAAAAACAAGTTTTTTGTTATTTTTTTTTTCACCTCAACCTAATATATATTTATTAATGCAAATTCAATCCAACTAAGTCAAAATACCATTTTAATCTCAATATTTTCAACGTAAGAAAACCAAAATTAATTTTCACAGTTTTTAGTTAACTTTTAAATTTAATCTCTATCGACCTTCTCAAAATTTATTAATGTTTTACCGGGACAAAAATGAAGATTAGAGGGAATTTTAAGGATACAACCATTTCAAAAAAAATTAAGGAGCTAAATGAATAAATCACAAAATTTAAATTCAAACTCAAAATTTCACTACTTCACTCCTTGACTTCGAAGTAAACGTAAAAAAACTGATTGATTCTGGACCTAAATTGAATTTCGCTTCGCTCCTACCAATCAACAAACTAACAAAACAGCGGAAATTTCTGAATTGAATTACCTGGTATGGTAGTAGCAGAATCAGAATCGATTTCAATCTCATCAGGCATTCAATGAAAAGTGATTGAATCCAAGTCTAAGGATCAAGAACGATCAATTATAGACGAGAAATCGAATGAGGAAAATTACCGATTGAACTCCTTAACAATCGACCGAATGCTCGGCACGATCGAGAATCAGTTCGTGTAAAACAGTCCTATGGTAGTAGCAGAATCAATTTGAATCTCATCAGGTATTCAATGAAAAGAGATTGAATCCAAGTCCAAGGATCAAGAACGATCAATTATCGACGAGAAATCGGATGAATCAGGAAACTTACCGATTGAACTCCTTAACAATCGATCGAGAATCAATTCTTGGAAAACAGTCCTCCGAATCCTCCTTTCTTCTTCTGCGGCACCGGCACGGAGTTTTTCCGGCCGTCGTTCTTCTCCTCCACTTTCTTCAGGATCGGATCGGTCTCGAGAAGCTGATCCTCTTTCTGTAGTCCTCCTAAAATCCAATCGAGAAGTCCTTTCTCCTCCTTGCTTCCGCCGGCGCCCTTGGCAGCCGTCGCCGCGAAAACTCTTCCGGCGGCCGGAGAGAATGCTACTGCGAGAGAAGCCATAAACGGAAGGCGGTGCGATTTGAGATTGAATGAAATGAATGGAAGAGGCAGAGTGAGGGCAGGGTGTGGAGTTGGATAAATATACGCCAATCGTGAAGATGAATTTGAGCCGTCGGATTGGTTTTGGACTGTGATGATCTGATGGATTCTTTTTTATTTTTTATTTTTATTTTTAATTATAATTTTGATGGAAGTGTTTGTAACACGAGATCTGCGCTCGTGGCTTCTTCTCATTCCATATTTTTCTATAAAATTTAAAATTGTTTGGAAATTTTTATATTTTGACAAATTGGTGTTTACCATTGAAAATATTTATTATATTTTGATATATGAATCTTCCACCTATGAGATTTTTTTCAGAAAAATAATTTTAGTTCGTACCATCATTCTTCTGCAGTTCTAGTCTCAATATATATATATTATATATATATATATATATTTGTAGTTTTATGTTTGTGGGTTTTAGAAACACTGTATTTCTACACCGTGATTGGAAGTTCTAGTAAAAAAGATTTAACCTAACACAAATAAACCACAAAATAACTATGACTCTCTTAACTTAAGTAAAAATGTCTTGTCATCTAATTATTCATCCACTGTGTTTAGTATACGAAAACTTCCACAGTTTCACTAACTTAAGGTGATTATAAATCCTCTCTAGGCTAACAAGGCGGTGTTAGGATTGTGGAGCTAAAACATGGGAGAAGAACGAGAATGAAAATAGATGAAGGCTTGCTGACCTGAGAGCACGACGTTGAGATGTTGGTTATAATGTCTCTACACTATCCCAAATTAAACTTGATGGAAAAGGAAGCGCGCGAACCTGGTATGTTGATGCTGAAGTGATCATAGCATTGAGATGCTATGGGCAGCATCTCAACGCTATCGTAGGGTTTTAACTTTTTTTGCCTCTTTTCATTTAGGTTTTGAAGTGTGGCAAATTTAGAGAGTGTAACGGCAGTGTGTTGGCAGCAAAGAGGAGATCGAGATCCCAGGTTGTAGTGCATCATCGACGATAGTTTTTCATTCTTCATAAAAACGTATTGCTGTAGTGTTTAGAAGCTAGGTGACATTTGTTGAGACATCTAGAGAGAGTTGTGAGATATTGTATTGCACAATTTACAATCATAGTAGAACCTACACATCGCGAGAGGCTGGACGTAGCACCTGCTTGGGCAAACCAATACAAATTCCTGTGTTAGTTTTATGCTTTCTCATATTTCCTTTATTTCGCATTGATTAAACTGTGACTTACTGATCGTGAAAAGGGAAAAGATATTTTAGGTAAGACTCTGGAACTAGGAAAATTGGCATTGTTGTGCAAGTGTATTTTTCCCAACCGGTGGAAGTTTATAGCCTCTATCTGACTTGTGATTATATTTTGTTTCTATTTTTGAAAATTAAGCTTCCTTTATCAAGATTTCTTCGATTGTTTCAACTTTTTTAAAAAAATGCGTTCGAAGACAAATCTTTTTGATAATTATTTTTTTATATTTTTTAAAATTTTGGTTTACCTATCTAAAAAGTACAGGGAAGAAAATAATAATAATGTTTATAAACTTAATTTAGAAAAACAGAAAACATTACAAATCTTTGGAGATAAAAACCAAAAATTTACAGCATTATTTATAGGTAACGTTTCCAAACATGTAAGCAAAAGAACCAGAGGAAAGTCAATCAATTACAAATTAAAATTTTAAATTAAAATGCAGTAACAATGACTATTGCTATTTATTTTGATTTAAAGGAAAAAAAAAATAACGTTGACCTAGTGGTTAAACGACCGTTGACCAATAAGAGTGAGACAACACAAATCTCGTTGAGTGATACTGTTTGGTTTCTATACATTTGGTTTTTGTTAATGTTTACTTTCAAAACCAATATTTCCGCTCTATTTTCAAAATTTTCATTTTAGTCCCTTCTGTATTTTTGGAACGTTGGTTTTGATCCTTGTATTTTTTTTTTAAAAAAATATTAATTTGGTTTCTTCATTTTCACTTTTATCTCATTTATTTCGATAAAGAATTTAGTACGATATTTTACTCACTAAGTTTCTTGATTTGCTGTCATAAATTGTATTAAATGGTTTCTATTGTGCATAAAATTTATGTTACAGTTTTACAAATAGGACAAAAGATAATCACTTTCTAAAAGTATAGGAACCAAAACGAACGGTTTGAAAGTACAGTGAAATAAAATAAACAAAACTTGAAAGTACAAATATCAAAATAAACATTTTGAAAGTACATAGATCATACTGAACCAAAGCTAAAGAGTTAACCGATCAAAATAGTATTTAACTAATATAATATTATGCTTATTAGTTGTTTTTGGGGGATGCATTGGGGGAGGAAACCCTAATTTTCCAACGGCAGTTAAACCAATATATAACCACCAACCTTCTTGTTGTGGGTAATGAAAGAAATTAAAAGAAAATGTTAGGGCTTGCTTGGCACCCAAACAAAGCCCTTAATTTCCCCTTTTGCTTTCTAGGTGCATCCATTTGCTCTTCTAGTTGGTGAAAAAAAATTGTTTACTTGTTCTATAAGTAACCCTAATCGCAAGAAAGTAATTTACAATAATTTCAATAGTTCTAAATATCCTGTAGACATTTCCATCGACATGTCCAAGTTTTCATGGGTTCGACATAGACGGATAAATCGACATTTCCAATCATAGTACCAAAAAATTCGACAAAATATGAAAAATATCAACAAAATGTCGTTAATATATACATACTATTTGTTTAAATATAATATATATATATATATATATATATATATATAATTAATTTTAACTTATTTAGAAATAAAAAAAATATTTATTTGTTAATTTAAAAATTTTTTACGATTTTTTAATTTCTCTAACTTTTATAGAAATATCCATCGACATCGCGTTTTATCTATATTTCTATATTTACATCGATATTTTCATGAAATTGAGACCTCGACATTTACATCGACATTGAAACACACCTAGATATATATAAATAAATGCAATGAATTTCATGGATATTTCATTTTTTTAATATATATACCTGAATTGAATAGAAAACTTATATATAATATTGTATGATTTCTTTTAAAAATTATATAATATTGTATGAATTGCCTTTCTTCGTTTAGTTTTATAGTTTTATAATATAGCGGTACTGAAGAAATTTACACAGACTATTTTCAACTTGATTCCAACTACTATTCGTGGTTTTAGTACTAAATATTTTCTTTAGTTCTCGAATTTTTTTTTTAAATTTGATTTTGATTATCCTATTAAATATTCATTTAACATAAACTTGAACGTACCAAATAACAAAGAATTATATTAAATTTTTATGTAAAATATAGAAAATATATACAATTAAAAAAATTTGTTGTGGTTTTAGTACTAAATATTCTCTTTGTTTCTCCAACTTTTAGAAATTTTTTTTTTGATTTTTCCTACTAAATATTCATTTAACATAAACTAAATATTTTAATAACAAAGAATTATCTCAATTTTATGTAAAATAGAGAAAATATATACAACTAAAAATAAAAACATAATATTGGCCCATGCAGGTTTCGAACCTGCGACCTTCGCGTTATTAGCACGACGCTCTAACCAACTGAGCTAATAGGCCAATTTGAAAATAATTTTGCTGTTTGACAATTACATAATATAATTAATTCACGGCTCATTCAGATAAATTGAGAGGGAATGTGTTCAAACCTCGTAATGGCCACCTACCTTAAAATTCATTCATGGCTATCCAATGAGATTAATTGAGGTGTACGCAGGCTAGCTTCGATACTCACGAATATTAAAATAATAACAACAACAATAATAAATCGATTCATAGAAAAGAAGGGAGCCATGGGTCATCCATTTGTAAAAGCATAGCTATAGAATATAAAATTATAATTTTAGAATTTATATGTCAAGTTACAAATTCAGTACCTAAATTTTGATGGTTGTATTTAGTAAATCAAAAAATTATTAAAAAGAATTATGTCTTTAATTTAAATAGTATTGGGATTTAGTATTTCGCTCAAAAAAGACTTTGTTGCGAAGTGTTACTTTACTTTACTTTACTTTACTTTATTTTATTTTATTTTATTTTGTTTTCTTGTCGGCGTTGAATAATTTTCCCACCACCTATGGTCATATCATGCCAAATCAAATAACTTTTGACCAATAAACATATCTCTCACCATCCCATTGATACTACATAGAATCAAAGTTTTAAATTACATTGATGTTCAATTTGAAGTTCCATGATTGGTTTGAGAACGCTTTCGCTCTTTTCCCTAATCAATCGCGAGGATTTCGGGCATGAGAACGCAAGCGCCAAAATCGAACAAAACGTCTGAACGTATGGAAATATTTAATACTTTGCATAGAATCAAAATTTAAAGTAAAAAAATGGGACTAAATTAATACAAACAATATCTAACAATCAGGAACTAACTATATATTTTAGTCACCAATATGAGCATAGTTCAGAGATAATTAACATCTACTCTTTCCCTTGAGGTTATTAAAGGTTTAAATCTTCGTATCTTCAAATTGTTGTACTAAAAAAAACTATATATTACTGTCATTCTCAATGTTTTTTTTTCATTTTTTTTTTCAATTTGATGTATATTTTTTAAAGTTTTAATTTCATTCCTCATCGTTGAAATTCTCCTCCCATCAATTTCATTCTTTATCATTGAAATTCTCTTCTCACATATGTCCTCCCAATATTATGTTTTCTTTTTCTATTTTGAGTTTAATAGTATCGAAGATTTTAAAACTTTAACATTTTAGACACATATATAATGTCTTACTATCGTTAAGCTACATCTGATAAAATGAGTAACTTTTGAATATGTGATATATATATATATATATATGAGTAACTTTTGAGTATGTACATACACACGCACATGGACATACACGCACATGGACTTATGTGTGCTATATCTATTTATTCCAACTAAAACATAAGTATTTTATATTCAAAACACATATGTATTTTGATATTACTCATTATTTTACCAATACACTTAATTTAGACAAAAGTTAAAAAAGTATCGATTTTTTTTTTTGTAAATACCCTAAAATCAAAAGAAAATTGAAATCTACCCTAACTTTTCAAAATAACTTCTCTTTACCTATTTGCTAATGTCGTGTGATTGTGAAATCTCCATTTTATCAAAGTGAAAACAAATGTAGGAGAAGAGAAGGTAGAAAAGAAAGGAGAGAAAAAGCTAGAAAAAAATAGGAAATTTTACTAATCTCATCCAATTAAAATTTTCAATTGGTTCAAATGACCTAAAATTTAAAGTCTCACTTTTCTTACCTAATACAACTCTTTGTGACGTTTCTGAGAGTGTGTTTAGACGAATCTGCCCCTATTTTATACGGAAAGTTCGAAGTATGAAGAGCGTGAAATAATCAACAAACTCAGGCTTGATCGGTCCGTTACCCATCTGTGGTTTAAGAAAAATACCTCTTTCCGATATGGAAAATCTAAAGTTGAAGAATAAATTATATTATAAAACTTGAACGTAAACTCGAGTGCCTAACCAATGAACTTCGTCTAAGTTTTAATAATATTGACCAACCTATTTATTACTCACCAAATTTTCGTACCAATATTAATTCCATTACATAGATTTTATACTTCTCATTAATAGTGTAGAGAACAAAATCCTTTTAGAGTCTTTTTGCACTTCTTTTTGCACGTCTTCCACGTCTTTTGCAACATCTTCCATGTTTTTTTTGGCAACATTTTGTCATCTTCAACATTTTTGACATCTTCAACCCTTGAAAGAAAGTTGTTTATGCAGGAATTTGCACAACGGTTCTTCACGAATCGAGCTCGAACCCGGTCTCCGGTTCCGACCTGAACACTAGAGTGGATATGCACAAGAGGGTAAGCACTCCGACGCTCAAGTCAGTATAGATCGGACTTCTTATTTAGTTCGAGGTGAGATTCAATACCTGAGCGTGAAATGAAGCCCTCTATTTATAGGTGATGGATCCGACAGCACACACGACCGGCGGTTACATGTCTTTTCTCATATCGGACCTGTCGGGTTCCGAGCAGGTCGGACCCCAGTCAGGTCGAACTTTGGTGCCCATCATCTTTTAAGGGGCAAACCTGGTCACTTCGGCAGGGCTGAGGTGGACCTAAGCAATCCTTTTTTTATCTAATTTCTTCAAACACGAATAAGGGTCCTCCACGTGTCCCGGGTACGTTTACTCCCAAACATTGGCCCCCTCTCTGTTAGGTTCGATCTCGACCTGACAGAGAAGTTCATTCGAATCTATTTTGGACACGTGGCGACTTACTATTTGTAGAGGGAATATGACCGAGGAATGGGCCAGACCGGGTCATTTCTCGAGAACAATAGCTAAGGGTCCTGATACTACCACTTGGATCTGGAACCTTCATGCTGATGCTCACGATTTCGATAGCCATACTAGTGATTTGGAGGAGATCTCTCGAAAAGTATTTAGTGCCCATTTCGGCCAACTCTCCATCATCTTTCTTTGGCTGAGTGGGATGTATTTCCACGGTGCTCGTTTTTCCAATTATGAAGCATGGCTAGGCGATCCTACTCACATTGGCCCTAGTGCCCAGGAATACGTTTCGACCTGCCAGGTTGTCGGAGCACTCAAGCGTTTTCGCCGTTGCGTATCCTGAGAAGATCCCAGCTGCTCGTTGATTACACATGTACGGCGCGGAGGTTTTTCCGATCAGCTATAAATAGTCCCGAAACTTCAGGTCAAACCTTACGTTTCCTGAATTTCTGGAGTTCGATCTAAAATCAGCTCGAGCTCAGAAGGAAATGGTACTCTTCTTTCAAACATGGTAGTTTTCTTGTCTTCCCCCTCCAGTAACGATAGCTTGGATAGTTTAGGTCGGACGATAAGTAGTTCGCCCCCCAAACCAAGTGACTCTGGGGAGGTCTTAGCTCGTAGGTTAGAATCCGAGCTTGAAGAAATAGAGAACTTTAGGTTCTCGGATGACGGGGAGGATAGTGATACCTCCACCTCGGGCCAGGGTCTGGAGTACCCTTCTAGGATGCCTGAGCATTATCTTGGACCCCTTCGTAGGGGGTTTAACATTCCGAAGGACATCCTCCTTAGGATTCCGGAGGAAGGGGAAAGAGCTGACAATCACCCAGAGGGATGAGTCACTCTTTATCTCAAGATGTTTGAGTATGGCCTCAGGCTTCCCCTTCATCCTTTCGCCCAGGAGTTCTTAAATCGAACTGGACTGGCTCCTGCTCAAGTGGCCCCCAATGGGTGGGGTGTCATTTTTGCTTTAGCCATTCTTTTTTGGTTGCGAGCTCGGGATGAGGACGAGGCCGAGCTGCTAAGTGTTGATCAGCTCCTTGGATGTTTTGAGGCCAAGAGGATAGCCAAAAAACCTGGTCGGTACTATATGTGCCCAAGGAAGGGCGCGGGTGGTATAGTCAAGGGGCCGACCTCCATCAAAGGATGGGTAGGCAAGTGGTTCTTTGCCTCTGGAGAGTGGTTGGCAAAGGACGAATCAGGTCGTCCCTTCTTTGACGTGCCTGCTAGGTTTGGGAACCTAGGTATGAAGTTTTTCTCATTTTCTTTTTCTTTTCATTTCTTGGTATTCATATCTAACTCGAACTTTTGTTTATTTTGTGCAGTATCAATCAAGTCGATTCCCGAGCTCGATCAAGCCACTTTTGACACCCTCAAATTCTACAAGGACAACTTCCCAAGGGGCCGGAAGATCGGGACCTTGGTCACCGACAAGCTGCTGCTAGAATCAGGGCTATTGGACTACAATCCTTTAGTTCGTCCAATTGAAGCTTCGAGACCAAACTCCAAGCTCGGTAAGTCGTGTTCGATCTCAATCTCAATTTTAGCTTCAAGGTTTTTACTTCTAACATTTCTTCTTATTCGTACTGCAGCTATGGTGTGTGGATTCACAAGCAGCGTGAAACGCAAGTCTAAGGGCCGTGCTCACACCCTTAAGACAATTCAAAGCTCTGAACCATCTACACCTGCCGTGGATCAGAATGCAGCTCAGGACCAGACTGGTCCATCTTCTGCAGCTCCAACTCCGGTGATTGAGTTGGATTCTACTGGGGAGCGCTCCAGGGAGAAGCGCTCGAGGAGCGAGTCCGAGGCCTTGGACGTGTCACCTCTTCGTGAGGTGAGAGAGGGCTCTCCTCTGAAGAGGAGGAAGAAGAAGAAGAAGACCACCTCCTCCTCGGAGGTTAGACCTCGTGGCCCCCTGCCTTCAAGCCACGCCGACCTCGTAGACGACCCTGAAGCTCGGATGGGGGGCACATCCGACGTGAAGATGCGGTTCAGAATGGAACCGTCGAGCTCCGGGGTGAAAGACCAGGTGTCACGCATCTCGGCTGCCTGCTTGGATCGCTGTCTTAGGAGAGCTTCAAAGTTTGTGAGCGACCTAGGGTCCGTGCTGCAGCGGACTATCGACCACGCCGTCGAGGTAAGACCTACTCTTTAGCACTTATTTTGTCGTCTTATAGATTCATTTGGTCTAACATGTGCTCGCCTTCTATGTCTTACAGGCGTTCATTGCCTCCATCCATTCAGCAGTCATGATCAAGGTCGAGCTGGATAGAAGGGAGGCCTTGGCAGTGAAGGAGAGGGAGAATTCCTTTGCCGCTTTGGAGGCTACCACCACGCTCAAGGGCGAGCTGCTAAAGGCTCGGAGCGAGGTGGACATACTGAGGGCTGAGGTTGAAGCCAAAGCCGAGCTGCTGAAGAGGGAGGATGAAAGGCACAAGGCCCACCTCCGAGCTGCCCGCGCTATCACTAAGGGGCTGGAGAAGGAGAAGTTCCAACTCCTGAAAGAGAAGGACGACCTGCTCCAGGCCTTCGAAGGGAAAGACGCTACAATTGGACGTCTTACTGCCGAGTTGAAGGCGGAGAAGGAGTGCCTTTCTGATGGAACTCTTCTTGAAGCAGCCTTCAGGCAACACCCACATTTTGACGGGTTTGCCAAGAACTTCAGCGACGCAGGCTTCAAATTCTTGATGAAGGGGATTGCTGTTGACATGCCACACCTCTAGGTCGACCTCGGCGGTCTGAAGAAGAGGTACGCTGAGAAATGGGCTTCTGGGCCTAATGGCACCCCAGGTCCTGCATCCCTGGTGGATAAATACGTCAGAGATCTGGACTCTTACTACTCCGACCTGGAGGAAGACGAGGTCCCAAGTCAGGAACCTACTGAGGTCAGCACCACCCAAGAAGGAGTCCCTTCCCAGCAGAACGAATCTCAGGAGGTCAACCTTATAGGCTCTCAAGGCGAGCTATCTTCTCACCTCGGTAGCGGCTGAGTTTCATTAGTTTAGTTTTTTTTCCTTTTTGTAAGCCTTTGGGCTGGGCTACAAGGTATATAAGCCTTGGCTCTCCCCTTTTGATTAATGAAATTTCCAATTCTCCATTTCCATTTGTTCTTCTGCTACTTCTTCTTTTAGGCTTTTAACCTTGCTTTTGCAAGTTGAAACTTACAAATGAATAAATTCACCTCGCACCTCTAACTTAAAGGATCGCATTTCTAACTTAACTCTGGGCTTAAGCTTTAAGATAACTCTTTTCACATCGTACCTCTTACCTAAGGTTTGAATTTGAGAGTTTCTTTTGTTAATCTTTAATACTTCTCCTCGAACTCGGAAGTCTGAAAGAACACTAAGCAATTGGAACTTTCTACATCGCACCTTTAACTTTGAGTCCATAGTTAATATTTACATTGCACCTCGAACCCGTAGGTTTAGAGGATTGAATTTCTTGAACCTTCAACATCGCACCTTTATCTTAAGCGTTCAAAGGATTGAATTTTGGTTCGTAATTGATTTTGACATCGCACCTCGAACCCGTGGGTTTTGAGGATCGAATTTCATCAATTTTTGCCCTTACTTTACCGATTTTAAGTCTTATGGGAGTCTGTGGCCCCCATTTAATTTCTAATCGAACTCGGAGTTATGAAGTTAAATAACCCCATTTATTGAAAGTTCCGCCCCTTGAAAATTTTTACAAGCCCATTTTGGGACTATTTTGACATTTCAGGGGTAATAGCGCTTCAAGTGCTCCACATTCCATGGATGCGCAAGCACTCTCCCATCCAGGTTAGCCAGCATATAAGTTCCAGGTCGGACTATGCATTTGACTTCGAATGGTCCCTCCCAACTTGGGTCAAGGGTGCCAACATGACTCTGAATTTTTCTCAAGACCAAATGTCCAACTTGGAAGCTTCGAGGTCGAACTTGGGCATTATAATGTCTGGCCATTCTGTTCTGATACTCTGCTAAGCGCAGCTGAGCCATTTCCCTTTTCCCTTCCAATAAGTCCAAGTTAAGGAGTAGCTCTTCCTCGTTCTTCGTTGGCTCGTACTGTTCTTCCCTGTCTGTTGGTATGCCGATCTCGACTGGTACAACAGCTTCGGAACCAAAGGCTAGCGAGAATGGAGTTTCGCCAGTTGACTCCCGTGAGGTGGTTCGATATGACCACAGAACCTCAGGTAGCTCCTCGGTCCATCTTCCCTTTCTAGAGTCCAACCTTAGCTTGAGTCCTCGCTTTATGATCTTATTTACTGCTTCAACTTGTCCATTCGCTTTTGGATGCGCAGGGGACGAACTGAGGTGGCTTATACCAAGTTTTCTGCAAAAGTCCTTGAACTTTGCATTGTCAAATTGTTTTCCGTTGTCTGTCACGATAGCATTTGGTATGCCAAAGCGGCACACAATGTTTGTCCATATGAACGACGTGACTCTGGACTCTGTGATGTGGGATAGTGCCTCGGCTTCAGCCCACTTAGTGAAGTAGTCCACAGCGACAACGACGAACTTTGTTTGTCCTTTGCTCAGAGGAAAAGGACCTATGATGTCCACCCCCTATTGCGCAAATGGCCATGGGGCCGAGATGGGGGTGAGCAGTTCGGGAGGTTGATGGATAATGTTTGCGAAACGCTGGCAGTTGTCACAAGCTTTCACAAACTGCCTTGCATCCTGCTCGACACTGGGCCAATAGTACCCTTGTCGAACCACCTTGGCCGACAACGACCTGGCGCCAGAGTGGTTTCCACACACCCCTTCATGAACTTCCCTAAGAATGTAAAGGCCTTCTCCGGGAGTCACACACTTGAGGAGAGGCAGGGAGAAGCCACGTCGGTACAACATTCCTTCTCGGAGTGTGAACCGAGCTGCTCTCCGCGCCATCTTCTTTTGCTCCTTCGGATCTTGCGGTGGGTTTCCTTTGATGAACTCCACGATTGGGTCCATCGAAGTGAGTGATGGAGTATCAACCTCCATTACATCTTGCTCCAAGATTGAAGGAGTGTCTAGGATTTCGACCGGGACCAGGTCGGTCTCGTATGCTGATGCCAATCTGGCTAAGGCATCTGCATTAGAGTTCTCAGATCTTGGAACTTGACTCACCGCGTAAGTCCCAAACTGGGCGAGGTGCGATCTGACCTTGCTCAGATATTTTTCCATCTGGGGGTCCTTCGCTTGGTACTTCTCCTTGATCTGATTTACAATCAGCTGGGAGTCACTAAAGACCTTTATGTGACTGGCCCCCAGTCCTTTGGCAACGCGCAGGCCTGCTAGGAGTGCTTCGTACTCGGCCTCATTATTTGAGGTCCGAAAGTTGAACCGTAGAGCATATTCGAATCGCTCACCTCCTGGTGCGAGCAAGAGGATTCCTGCCTCGCACCCCCTCTCGTTAGAAGATCCATCAACGAAGATCGTCCACGGGAGGTTGGATTTGACCAACTGAGGTGGTGGAGTGAGCTCTGCGATAAAATCGGCCACTGCTTGTCCTTTCATCGCAGTTCTGGGCTCGAACTGGATGTCGTACTCGCTCAATTCCAATGCCCACTTCATCAGACTCCCTGATGTTTCAGGCTTAAGGAAGATATTCTTCAGGGGCAAGTTTGTAAGTACTACGACCGTGTGCGCTTGGAAGTACGGGCTAAGTCTTCGAGCCGAGGTGACTAAGGCGAGGGCCAGCTTCTCCATTTGGGGATATCTGGTCTCGGCCTCGGTCATGGCCTTACTGGTGTAATAAACGGGGCTCTGGCTCGCGCCCTACTGCTTGATCAGTGCCGAGCTGACGGCGCTAGCAGATACCGCCAGGTACAAATGGAGTTTTTCCCCTGGTAATGGCTTCGCGAGTAGAGGTGCCGAGCAGAGATAGTCTTTTAACTGCCTCAGCGCTTGCTCACACTCTTCCGTCCATTCGAACGATCCCTTCTTCCTAAGAACTTTGAAGAATGGAAGACACTTTTCCGTCGATCTTGACACGAACCTATTCAAGGCTGCAATCCTGCCATTGAGGCACTGAAGCTGCTTTAGAGTCTTGGGTGCCTCCATCTCGAGCACGGCCTTTATGTTCTCTGGGTTAGCCTCAATCCCACAGTTATTTACCATAAAACCAAGGAATTTTCCCGAGGAGACTCCGAAGGCGCACTTGGTCGGATTGAGCTTTATTTGGTACTTGCGTAGCACTTCAAAGACTTCGGTCAGATCAGAAAGATGCGACTTTGACTGCTTGCTCTTGACAAGCATGTCGTCCAAATACACTTCCATATTCCGACCGATCTGCTTGGCGAATATTTTGTTCACCATCCTTTGGTAGGTCGCACCTGCATTCTTGAGGCCAAAAGGCATCACTTTGTAGCAGTACAGACCTTGGTCTGTTATGAACGCGGTGTGATCTTGGTCTGGCAAATGCATTTTAATTTGGTTGTATCCAGAGTAGGCATCCATGAAGGTGAGTAGCTCGTGCCCGGCTGTTGCGTCCACGAGCTGGTCGATCATTGGAAGGGGGAAGCAATCTTTTGGGCACGCCTTATTTAAATTTGTAAAGTCCACGCACATCCTCCACTTCCCGTTGGATTTTTTAACTAATACAACGTTAGAGAGCCACTCAGGATACAGAATTTCTCGTATATATTCAGCTTTTAAGAGTTTGTTTACTTCCTCAACAATTACATCACTCCTCTCTTTATTTACAGGTCTTTTTTTTGCTTTACAGGTCGGAATGATGGGTCTATGTTGAGGCGATGCACCATGATCTTCGGGTCGATACCAGGCATGTCCTCGTGAGACCATGCGAAGACGTCTGAGTTAGACTGAGGAAGTTGATCAGTTATTCCCTGTCAGTGGCCCCCAGCTTGGTTCCTATACTTACTTGCTTTTCGGGGCTAAGTAAAGGAACAAGCTCGAGCTCTTCTGTTGGCGGGGAGAACTGCCTTTTGCGTTACTTGGGTAGCATCTTGCCCGATTGTTACTGGCAGGTCGATCCACCCTTCTGGGGAGACCGATTCTCCAGAGAATCCAACCAAGGGTGTTGGACTTTTCTTCAATTGTGACCTGGTCCATCCCAATGCTAGATATGTTGGGAGGGACAAGATGTTGGCAGATGCGCCTCCATCAACCAATACTCTTCGGACCAGGACGTGATCAATGAGAGGGGCGATCACGAGCGCGTCATTGTGAGGCAAGTGGACCCCCTCCAGGTCGGCGTCGTCGAAAGTGATGGAGCAAGTAGGTTTCTGCTCCCTGATGATGCATACCTCGCGCCTGGCCTCACGAGCTAGCTCTTTCCTCTTGTTTCCAGACTGGCCCCCGCTCGGGCCTCCGAAAATAGTGTTGATGACCGCAGGTCGGTCATCCCGGCGAGGCGGCGTTCTTGAACGCTTCCTCTCTTCTTTCTTTTCGACCGAGTTAGACCTCGGTTTGCCCACAAATTTTTTGAAGTAGCCATCTTGTATGAGGTCTTCAATCTGGTGTTTTAACTCCCAGCAATTTGACGTATTGTGGCCGTGATCGCGATGAAAACGGCGGTACTTATCTTTGTTGTGCTTTTCTGGGTCTCCTCGGAGCTTCTCAGGTCGCTTGAGGAGCTGTTCCATCCCGCTCTCCTCGATGTTCGTGAGTATCTCGGAGATGGGGATGGTAGTTGGGGTGTACCGTTCATAAGGTCGGCTCCGGGTAGGGCCGCTCTCCGACCTACGGTACTCTGTTCTGCTACTGGAGGAGGATGGTCCCTTATCTTTGGACCTAACATCAGTTCTCCTCTTCTACTGGCTGAGTTTTTTCTGATCGATCTGCTTTTCAGGTTGGCCAGTCTTGGTTCGGAGGAGCTCCTGCCCATCAATGACTTTCTTCGCTTTTTGCAATACTTCGGCGAAGGTGGCTGGAGCCTCCTCTCCAAGTTTTATGGTTAAGGTCTCATCGGCTAGGCCAGTGAGGAAGTAGCACATGGCCGAATCATCGGAGCAGTGCACGACCTTCAGCTGCTCCTCCTGGAACCTTGTGACATATTCTCTCAGCGTCTCTCCTTCCTTCTGCCTGATGGTGACAAGGTGAGTCGCTGTCTTTCTGTCATAGTGCCAAGAGGAGAACTGACTGATGAACTCTTTTCTTAGCTGGGAGTAGGTCGATATCGACCTAGCCGGCAGTCTCCGGTACCACAGGCGCGCGCTGCCGGTAAGCGCGATTTGGAAGGCGCGGCATTTTATTGCATCCGTTGCCGCTTGAAAATCCATGAGGCCCTCGAAGACTTCAACATAGTCTTTGGGGTCCTTAGACCCATCATAGAGCTTCATGGTGGGAGTCTTGAACTTCGGAGGGATTGGAGCCTCCATAATATCCGAGGTGAATGGCGATTCTCCCAAGTCGCCATCGTCAAACCTGCTCTCCTTCTTCTCGCACCTGGCTTTGAGTGCCTCGACCTGCTCACCGAACCTGTGTTTCATCAGGTCGAATTCTTCCCTGGTGATCACAGCTTCTGGTGCTAGGGGCTTGTATTTTGATTGGGCCTTTAGGTTCGAGTTGGAGAATTCTCGGGAGTAGGAAGGAGAGTCTTCCGGCTCCCGAGATGCTCTCTTTTTCTTTTCAGTGAGATGCTTTCTCAGATCGTTATCTCGCAAGCTGTAATCCACCCCTTCATTTTTAGGAATGGGCTCGCGATCGCGAGGTTGGATAGATGGAGCTCCCTTTTCACCGGGCTCGCCCGGGGCTATAGAGGGAGATGCAGTTCGGTTAGCACGCGTTGCCTCAGCGTACATTTCTTCCATTGTACGCAACCGATGGCGCATATCATCCAACTCGTGCTGGAGAGAAGACAGAGCTTCAGGGTCTGCTGCCTGGTTTGCCCTTTGGGAGGTCTTTCTCGACGTCCCTCCTCGGCCTCTGTTGGCTTTTGAGGGTTTCGGGTGAACAGGTGGTAGCTCTTGGTTCGCATGGCGGGCAGATCTGCGCGACAGATTTCCCTCTTGCCCTGCTCGGACCTGGTCCTCGACTATTCTTACACCGAGGTCTCGCTGAGGGCCGTTATCAGCGTTCACACCCCTCTGTTCTGTCGTATTGGCAGAGTTTGCTGGATGCACCATCTTTGCGTATATTTTTTTAGATCGGGATGACTTAAGATGTCGATTCCCACAGACGGCGCCAAATGTTTATGCAGGAATTTGCACAACGGTTCTTCACGAATCGAGCTTGAACCCGGTCTCCGGTTCCGACCTGAACACTAGAGTGGATCTGCACAAGAGGGTAAGCACTCCGACGCTCAAGTCAGTATAGATCAGACTCCTTATTTACTTCGAGGTGAGATTCGATACCTGAGCGTGAAATGAAGCTTTCTATTTATAGGTGACGGATCCGACAGCAAACACGACCGGCGGTTACATGTCTTTTCTCATATCGGACCTGTCGGGTTCCGAGCAGGTCGGACCCTAGTCAGGTCGAACTTTGGTGCCCATCATCTTTTAAGGGACAAACCCGGTCACCTCGGCGGGGCCGAGGTGGACCTAAGCAATCTTTTTTTTATCTAATTTCTTCAACCACGAATAAGGGTCCTCCACGTGTCCCGGGTACGTTTACTCCCAACCAAAAGTCATTTTGTCATCTGCAACGGCTTGAACAAGGCAAGTTTTTTATTGGTTTAGAATATGATTTATATTTTTGAAGTCAAAAGTCAAAGTAAAGTAGGCCGACAATATATATATATTAACGTTTTTGTGAGTTTTTGTTAACCGAGGTCTGGAAATTTGAAAAAACTCGAGCGTGTTCCTTAGTAACCCAGCTGAGGTTTGAAAATTTTTTATTTTCGCCCGTGTTTCATATTAAACCTGGTCGAGGTTTGATAATTTTAGATTTCCACCTTGTTCTTAGTAAACCTGGTCAGGTTTGAAAATTCAATATTTTTTCTAATTGTAAATTAATTACTTTTGTATTATTTATTCTCCATGCAGACTACTTCGTCTACTTGTGATCAACGGTGGTAAGTGGAATGAGGTAGGTACGATGTATAAAGGTGGGGTTATGAGAGGTTTAGACGTTGATGAAACGATAACATATTCCGACTAAGTAGTGCGTTGTATATGCTTACGAGAATTGATCCTGACCAGTTTAACATTGTTATACAATATAAATAATATTTTGAACTGCAGTATGAAGTCCCGAACTACTTAATATTTTATGATACTAGTTTAAGATTATATTTGAATAGATCCTCCACATCCCTCTCAAGTATCCTTATACATATCCATCCTACCAAAAGGAACATATGGTAGCTGGAGCAACTGAGGAAATATACCATTTTATTCAAAAACTTAGATATCGTCTTCATTCCCATACTACCCATGGCAAAACATTTCATCGTTTGGCCTTCAATTTCTATTCGTTCCCCATTACACGGTGTTTCTCTCTCCTTCTTTGTCCCACAAATAACAACATTGACTAACAATGTTGTCCCATGCAACCTAGGCGATGATGAACCTTCATATTATGGTCAATTCTACGAGAATGAGGCTGAATATAATAAATTTTTTTATTTTATTTTATAGTCAATATTTTCCCTGTGTTTTATCAAAAAATATAAAAAAAAAGATATTTGATTTCAATATTGATTTCCTTTTCAAAATCAAATCTTTTTTAAATAAAATTAAAAAATGTAATAAAATCAAAAAGATTTTTTTCGAAATTTCCATATTTTCTCAAAATGAAATCTTTCAATAAAAATAAAATAAAATCTTACTGAAAAGTTTTAAATTTGATTTGGCATAATTTGGATAAAAATCAAAATTTTTAATAAAATCATAAGATGTGATTAATTGTGTAATGAATGAAAATATTTTTTCCATTTGTAAATTAGGGTTTTGAAAACATTAGTAGTGGTTTCGGTTAACACATCACAAGGATAGGTCTACTACTCTCATTTTTTTTGTTCTCTCTTAAGGTTTGCTTCTTTTTGTATTTTTTCCTCTTGGTTCGTTACTTCATCATTCTCCCACAAATTCTCTCTCACCACTTCTTACTCGTTTCTCACAATCTATCACACGATAATTCACTCGTTTTTTACTTTTTCTTTCTTCTTCTTCTTTCTCTTCGACTCATCATAACTTCTTTTATCTTCTTTTATCTTCTTCCATTCCCTTTAGTTACTACAGTAAGTTTTCCACGTTGTTATCGAATAAAGTAGACTGATATATTTCTTCATATATATTGTTTTGCCTACCTATGTTCCAAACACAAGTTTAATTCTTTTGACATTATTTTCAGGATATATTTTTTCCCTTATTTTATTTTGCCTTGTTCTTCTTTTATCTCTATTGCCAATTTCATACCATGGTTGCTAACTATTTGTAACATGTGATTTTATTGATTATATTTTTAATATTTTTATTTTGATTACATGTATTATATTTGACAAATGTATATAATATTGTACAATAAATATTATTTTTCATAGTTTTATTAAATATTTTCAACTAAAAATTTGCAAAAGGGAACTTTCCAACGATGGAGTCTTGAAACGTTCGGGAAGCCGATGTTCTTGGATTCTTAAGGGTAAAGATCAATATCTCGGAAGGCCAAGATTTGATTTTTTAAATATGTTTCTTAAAGAAAGAATTGTTTTTCCACATTAAAAAAAAGGTTTATCATTTTAAGCAAATAAATATCTTTTCTTTAAAAATTAAAAAAAATATATGTTTTTCGTTCTTGTAAATCTTCTTTTATGTGGAAAATTTTGTTGTGGAAAAAAACATTTAGTTGATCAATATTTTTCATAAAGACATTTCCTCCTAAAAATTTCAAGATTTTTAAAAACATTTACGATATTTCTAAAAAATAATAAATCAAATATTTGTCATTAATATTTTTCTTAAAAAGTGATGGAAATTAAGGAATTCGAAAGGTCGATTCCCTAATAGTCTTGAGGTGATGAATTTATTTTGCGAGACCGAATTAAATTCAAATAAACAAAATTTTCTTAATGGCTTTAGGCCACTCATATTTATTGGCCATTATCTACATTACGAATAATGACCAATAAAACGTGGGACATTTAAAAATAAAAATAAAATTCTTTTATTTGGTGGTCATTTTCTTGAAAATAATATGAAAAATAAATTATCGTTCATTGAACGAGTGTTGTGGGGTACTAATACCTTCCCCATACACAAATGCCCCCAAACCCGTATCTTTTTCGTACAGACCAACTTTTCCATGCATTTTGGTGGCCAGTCACACACCCTATAAAGACTGGTGGCGACTCCATTTTTCTCCTCTCGGGAAGAAAGTTAGCCGCTCCACATCGCAAACCTGTAGCGACAAGGTTAAGTATGAGTATAACGAAGATCACACTGAGGATGGGGCTGAGGACGAAGATAATCAGGCAGAGTCTGAGAATGAGGGTAAACATAGGTATGACAATGAGAACGGGGATCAGATTGATGATCAACCTAAGAATGAAGGTTAACCTGTCTATGAGTTGCATTTTGTAAGTACAAATACACATTGTCAAACTATTGAGGGATTAGTTTCTTGTACAATGCAGAATATTATAACCATGACGAACAGATTATGTTGATGAAATTACCGTTGAAGGTATTTTCCCTTCAAAGGTAGAACTACACTTCAAGCTGTCGGTGTTGACGATGAAGCTAAATTTTAAATTTTAGGTAAAAAAATCTACAAAGACTTTATACACCGTCACATGTATTGATGCACGATGAATGTGGGCTATGCATGTAGACGATCCAAAATTGTGACTCATTCATCATTTCAAAGTATAGCAATGTCCACAAATGTACACTTGAGTTACTCAACCATTAACCACAGACAAGCTAGAAGTTTGATGGTTGATCAGTTATTTAAGTCGAATTTTGAGGATGTAAGCCGTCAATATAGACCGAGAGACATTATTAATGACATGCAAAAATACTATGAGGTCAATATCAAATATGAAAAAGCATGGTGTGCGAAAGATGTAGCCTTGAATCTGTTGATGGGTCTAAAAGATTCATATACTGTATTATGTAAGTATGGAGAGGCTTGGAAGCCTGTGAATGCAAAAACTATTTTTCAAATGGAATTTCACGAAGATAAGTATTTAAGTACGCGTTCATGGCCATGAGTTGTTGTATTATAGGATTCTATAGTTGTATCCATCCATTACTTGTGATAGATGGTGCATATATGAAGGGGAAGTATAAAGCAGTTATCTTTCTTGCTTTTTTTGTCGACAATAACAATTAAATCTATCATTTTGCGTTTGGAATTGTCGATAAAGAAAGTGATGAATCATGGACTTGGTTTTTTGATATGTTAAAATGTTGTATTGGAGAGGTTGATGAGTTATTATTCGTATCCAACCGACATGCTTCCATTACGAAATCTGTTAGTGATGTGTTTCTTGAAGCTGCACACAGTATTTAGATGCATCACTTTTTCATGAACTTGAATGACAAGTTCAAAAATGATGACATGCATGAAATGTTCATACTGGCAGCAAAGACATTCTTAAAATCATAGTTCAAATACTATTTTTCCAACTTGGAGCATTTCTAGATGTTTAGACGTACTTACAAGAAATCGATTTTGAAAAGTGGACACGTACATTTCAACCGAAATTAAGGTACGACCAAATGACATCAAATATTGTCGTGTCTGGAACATAGTCTTTGTCCATGCATGTTCTTTACTAGTCACTGCACTTCTTGAACATGCCTGGACAAAGACTATGCCAACTATGCCAATGGCCCAAAAACCCATGGCAGCAACGACGACGACCACTCCACCTCTCTCTAGTCTCTTAGACAAACTCATGCCAACTTGTTGAGAAGGGTCTTTTTTTTTCCATTTGATTTATGGGTTGGATAGTACCGAACTCCTTTCTCTCTCGTTTGACTTATGAGAAAACAGAGGAAAAATCTAAATTTTCTCAAAACAAACCTATCTCTTAAAATCTTCATTTTCTATCTCCTATATAGCCTCTGAGATATTAGTCTTTTTTGTTTTTTTGCTTCTGAAATCGAAGGGTGTTGATTCTATTGGAAATGAAAAACCTAGAGAGAAAGAAAAAAAATCGAAACCCGACCCGACCTGAATGAAAGTAAACAATTTTAAGGTCGGGTCGGTTTTGCCCAAAAATCGTACCACCCAAATCGACTAATTTACACCCCTACATCTAGTTAAGAAACTATTCTTCATGACTACGCTGAGACTAAGATGCGGATCGCGAAAAACCTTTCTCCAAAACACTTCATCACACCTATTGATTTCCACGAGTTTAAGGTGTACGATGGATTAAAAAAGGTGCATGGAAATTGAAATATCAGGACCTGTGGATGCAAACAATTCGACTACTACGAGCTTTCATGTTCTCATGCTATTGTTGCGACAACACATCAGAACGTAAACACGTATACTCTATATATGTTGACCCACATATAGCCTTCAAATCCTAATTACTACGTATGTCGAACTTGTCTATCCTTTCGGGGATGAAGAAGATTTGGTTCTAGCTAATGACTTCCTCCACTTCAAAGTTGAGCTGCCAAAAATTGTTTAACTAGTTGGGCTACGAATACCTTCAATTAGAGAGACTTGCCAGGTACATAAATGCAGTCATTATGGAAACATCGAATATATAGGAAAACGTGTCGACAACCACTTAGAAATATGGAGAGTTAGTTGCCTACTTGATCATCTACTTGTATATTTTGTTATATTTTGTTATACTATTGTGGTTAATATGGTTGCATTCTCTAAAATTAAATTTTCGAGTGAGTATGGTTATTATCATACTCTCTTATGGCTAATATTTTGTTGTACACTATTGTGGTTAATATGGTTATACTGTTGTGGTTAACATCTCACTCTACTTTAGTTTTTATATTTTTTAGTTGTGATGCCTGAGTAGAGAGGAGGGGTACATATTGAACCGGTACCACATTTGAATAAGAAGGACCTGAAATCATGGAAGTATTGTTAAGAAAGACTTAAAATAATTTAGTCACTACTTATACCAACAAGGTGCACATTCCTTTTCAATAGCTCAATCATAAGAACTCAAAAGTTAAGCGTGCTTTTTCGACTGATTTTTTTTTCTTGTGCAGAACAATAAAATTGGTAATTGTAGTAAATTAGTGGACAACGAATGTAACCTATAATGTACTAAGTATTTTAAGATGCCTAACCTATAATGTAACATTTAATTAAAGTTGTACTCAAAATATTATAGTACTATTATGTTCTATGTTAAGGTGCTACACGACTAATTTAAAACTGTACACATATTGTGCTCAAGTATTACAAGAATACTACTCAAAAAATAGATTTGCGGATTGCCTCCTAAAAATGGCATCCTATCCTGCGTTAAGGAATCCATAGTAAACCGAGTTACATCGTACTCATAGTACTTTACACAAAAAATACCATAGTCTTCATCTCCCTCATGCTGGGGTGTTGTGCAACTCTACAGATGCGCCATGGTGTGTAAGTGGTATATTCGGCCTACTTATCGAACATTGGCTCTGGATAACAGAGCCAGGATTATAGTGCGCATGGGCCTCAACTCGTCCTCCAAAGCTGCTATCCATGCATCGACATGGATGAGTTTCATACGATAAGCTTACCCTCATCAATGTCGATGTAAACTATTATCTAATGGTTTCCATCGATATTATAGGGTAGATATACGACATCTACGTCCAACCACCGCAACTAGTAGTCTGTATGAGTACCATTTATGTAACTA
The DNA here is from genome assembly GCF_013281855.1 of Momordica charantia. NCBI lineage: Eukaryota > Viridiplantae > Streptophyta > Magnoliopsida > Cucurbitales > Cucurbitaceae > Momordica > Momordica charantia. Next base: position 1,530,348 of record NW_028275161.1, on the reverse strand, counting down.
AGCATAATCTTCACTTTCCCCTCCCAATCGTACTAGACCGCCACCCTCGAAGCTATGACATTAGCATATACCATGGATGCATACACACCATCAGTTCTTTTAAGGAAATTCTGTCACTGAGGACAGAAAAAGCACATCATCTATTTTTACCATAGCACCCCACTGAATGCTATCCACTAAACCCTATACTCTAAATCTACATTTAGGACACATACCACAAGTACTATGTCGTATGTGGTGAATTTATGACGACATAAGTCTGGTTGTTGTTCAAGCTTCTTACACAGGAACATCGCCAATGAGTCGACAACCTGTAAAGATCAATCACATATTTAGGGTATGAACATGAATGGATGAATGACTAATATGGTATTTAGGGTATTGAACCTGATTGTACCTCACTCGTGGCCCATTTATATGGTGTTAAAATGTTGCAAACCATTACTTTCCTCGGTATGCGTAACATGTTTTTCGTGTTGAACGGTTGTCACCAACGTCGTTACGATCTTTCGGGATTTCGGCTAAAGGTTCGTTCTTTCGCTTACTGTTCACCTTAACTTCAAATGAGTCGTGAAGCTTCCATGCAAGTTTCCTTTTCCATTCCCCTCGATGAGGTAGAAGGTGATCGGTTGGCTGGGATAGAACATGCACATCCTCTGAATCCCGGTGCGTCTTGTCATATGCGTTGTCAGTCAATTATGACTAGACTTGAACCGGTTGTTCTGATTATGGGTCCTATAATTCCTCCACTAGTGGGTCTTAAAAGCAGGTTAGTTAAAACCCGGTAAAGAAAACACAATATAACACACACAATCATATTTACCTCACGTGTTGATGTTTCAAAGATCTCACCCGTTGCTACCAGAGCCTCGGGTACCTTTCGCACTCGTTCCTAAGCCTCAATTTGCTTCGTCTCATCTCTCACCTCACTCGTAGCTTCTTGAGCCTCTGGTTCCTTCATCTCCTCTCTCACCTCATAATCGGGCTCGTTGGTATCGGTTACATCACGCTTCGTTTCTTTGACATGGACGTTAGCCTCGAGTTCTATTGCATCAACATTATGCTGCACAACTAACCCGACTATATTTTCATTTAGAATGATGGTCTCTTACAGTTGTTGATGGAAGATCTCCCTCTTGGTCATAACCCATGCAGGTGAATGGCTGCACTTCCACCTAAGAATACGTGGCACAACATCAGGTTTATAGGATGGGCAACATGCCTAGTCAAATAAGCGATTGTTTCGTACCCCCACACCTTTTATCAATAATCGAACCATGTGACAAGTCATGAACATTACATAATAAGAATGCAAACATGAATAGTTGAAATACTTATAATGTATGTGGAAAACCATACAAACTATATGTCTTCCTCAATGACCCATCTTTCGCCTTATCAAAGAAAAACTGCATTAATAAGAAACAAACTATTAAAGGTTACATAAAAAAAGTGGTCACTATGCACCATATTCATAATCCACGAAGAAAAACATTTATCCTAAAGGACAGATAAATTATCAAAAATGGCACGCTTGGCCAATAAAATAGCCTGCATGTTCAAAAACCAGGAAAATGAACAAAATTCGGCCCACAAAACATGTTTTTTCCAAAGTCATAACATCATCAACCACATTCAATGTTGTCGGGGAAGACTCCTCAATTAATAGATGAATCTTGTCTTTCATGGCACCACTATCCAGAATTATAAAGGAAATAATTTCCTCCACAGTTGTCTTATTCTCCACCATGACATGTAAGGAAGGAGCAAATTTCTTCCCTTGAAATTGGAGACCACCAAATTCATTCCATGAGAAAAAACTGTGATTGTCATTTCTGAAGACGGAACTACTCCGGCTGCTGATTCCAGCGAGTTTTCCTATCCTCAGCACATCTCTTTTCCCATTCTAATTTGTGTCGTCCTATTTATCCGATTATGGCCACTATTGACGTCCTTCTCATAATGAAGCCAATGTTTAGGATCGGACGATTAGAAACATCCTTACAATCTTTTATAGTATGACCCACCTGGTCACAATGGTAGCAGAAATTCGACAGTAGTCATAGTGCATTGGTATCTAGCAGCCTCCCACTGGATCATCAATGTTAACTTTAGTTTCCCGCCGCTGCAGAGGTTTGTGGAACACAAACTCTCACACTACCGCCCCAACAGATTCTATCTCGAAGGAAATATCAATCATTTTCTCTTCTTCGAGAGAAGGAAGAAAGGAGAAGGTATTTTTGGTGTTCAAAGTGAACATCGGGAGAGAAGAAAAGCTTACCTACTAGACAAAGATCGAGGCTTATTTCTAGAAATAGCGGAAGCATCAATGGTAATAGTAAATTCCATCTACTCTAGTATGGAAATGTCCGTAGCCATCGGAGGAAGTCCAAAGGAAACAGATGATTGATAATAAAAAAATAAAAAAGGAAATAATTCAAACTTGCTGTAGAGACTGACATAAAGTTGATGGAGACTAAGAGTAACTCTATGTCATGGGAGATAGAAAAGATTAGAGAGGTGAGTTTACTTATTAGTGATGTTTTTCTCTCTTTTTACGGTGTACTTTTCTATTTTTTAGAAAAAATAAATGAGAGGTTACTCTTTTTTTTATGTATGGCAATTATTATTTTTTTTCTTTGGTGTACTTTGTTATTTTTTCTGGTTATTTTTTTTTTACTGTTCCAAACCATTTTGGATTGTTTTTAACTATGTTAAACTAATTTTGGAATTGTTTAATATACCTCAACCTTGTTCATATATATCATGTGAGAAGATTTGTGTGGTTAACGTAACTTCAGCAAGGAAGTTGAAGCCACACACCACGTCATAGTCAAAACAAGAATATCTATTATTGTGCATTTTTGTTACAATATTTTTGTTAAAGTTTAGATTCTTTTTCTTCTAAACTTAGGATATACTTTTGTATAAATAGAGTCTTTGAGTGCCATCATAACACAGTGAAATACAAACATCATACCTTCTGTGTGAAACTTCCTCTTGTGAAATTCTAACTTGGTATCAGAGTTGTAATGGTCAACGCCTCCTCCAACACCTCTACCCACCCACCTTTAGCAGCCCACCACTCAATCAATTGCTTAACCAAATCACCACAATAAAGCTAGATAGAACCAATTACTTGTTGTGGAAAAACCTAGCCTTACCCATATTACGAAGTTACAAACTAGAGAGACACCTCTCCGGCGAGCACCCATGCCCGCCCATGTTTGTGCAACAGTCGATTGGTAATACGGAAACAAGCCAAACGAACATATCTGCACCATCGAGTTCCTCTATAGCAACAGAAGCAGCCGTCAATCTACTATATGAGTCATGGGTAACTACCGACCAGCTACTTCTTGGTTGGTTGTACAACTCTATGACTCCAGAAGTTGCAACACAGGTGATGGGGTACGAAAATGCTTGTGATTTATGGGCTGCCATACAAGAACTCTTTGGAGTACAGTCTCAGGCGGAAAAAGATTATCTCCGTCAGGTATTTCAACAAACTCGAAAAGGTTCTCTTAAAATGACTAATTTTTTGCGTGTTATGAAGTCTCATGCAGACAATTTGGGTCAAGCTGGAAGCCCCGTACCCACTCGATCTTTGATTTCTCAAGTTCTGCTGGGATTAGATGAAGAGTATAATCCTGTGGTAGCAACGATCCAAGGAAAACGAGGCATTTCGTGGCCTGAAATGCAAGCCGAATTGTTGGTATTTGAGAAGAGGTTAGAACTTCAGAATTCTCATAAAAATACAGTATCTTTTAACAACTCTGTTTATGTGAATATGGCTAATAGTAGCAGAAATGTAAGTGGTGGAAACCAACGTCAAAATCAAAACTCTCGGCCATCATTCAACAACAATCGGGGGGGTGGTCGAAATCGAGGTAGAGGACGGTGGAACAGCAACAATAGTCGGCAAATTTGTCAGGTGTGTGGTAAACCTGGACATTCAGCATTAACGTGCTACCATCCATTTGATAAGGAGTACATGAACAATACACAAAGTCAGGGTAAAAACTTCAATGGCGACTCTAACCAGGGGGTTAACAAGAACTCTGGACAAGGTACATCTTATGCCTTCACAGCAACCCAAAATAACAATCCTTTTTTGGCCAATCCAGAAACAGTGATAGACCCGAATTGGTATGTGGATAGTGGTGCTTCAAATCATGTCACCGCAGACTACAATAGTATGGTTCAACCTACTGAATATGGAGGTATGGAAAGAGTTACAGTAGGTAATGGCGATAAATTAAAAATATCTCATGTTGGCAAATCCTGTTTAGTTTCTGACGGTGGGTTGATCATGCTTGAAAATGTGTTGTGCGTACCTAACATAGCTAAAAATCTAGTTAGCGTGTCTAAACTCGCTAAAGACAATAACGTATACCTTGAATTTCATGCTAATTCTTGTCTTGTAAAGGATATACGTTCGGGCAAGGTGGTGCTGAAAGGGGCTCTTAAGGATGGACTTTACCGCCTCAATACTGTTGGAGTAGTCACTGGGAGTACTTCGACTCCAGTTGACTGTGGCTTGGAGTTGGCTGCTAATAAAACTATTTGTTCTGTGTCTCTTCCCAAATCATCTAGTAGTATAAATGTTGTGGTATCCAAGGACGTTTGACATCGTCGACTTGGACATCCGTCTTCTCAAGTTTTTAGAAGTTTAGTTAAACATTGTAATCTGCCCTTGAAAGTTCATGATAATGTCAACTTTTGTAAAGCATGCAAATATGGTAAATCTCATGGTCTGCCTTTCCCTCTATCTAGTTCACAAGCTACTGCTCCATTCATGTTAGTGCATACTGATCTATAGGGACCTACACCTATTATGTCATCTGATGGGTATAGATACTATGTTCATTTTCTTGATGACTATAGCCGATTTGTATGGATTTATCCTTTGAAGTTAAAGAGTGACACACTTTCAGCATTTAATCATTTTACTACTATGATCAAGACTCAATTTGGCAACCATATTAAAATGTTACAGTCTGACAATGGAGGAGAATATAAACGAGTCCATCAGTTATGCCATCAGTTGGGGATACAATCCAGATTTTCGTGCTCGTACACTTCCCATATTGGTCGAGCTGAGCGTAAACATCGCCATATTGTTGAGACCGGTCTCACTTTGCTTGCTCAAGCTTCCATGCCTCTAAGTTTTTGGCGGGAGGCCTTCCTGACATCAACCTTATTAATCAATGGTCTTCCTTCCCCTCTGCTTAATGGTAAGTCTCCAATGGAGTCATTGACACAACGAGGTCTTAACGTCTCCGAGTTGAGAATATTTGGGTGTGCATGCTATCCCTTTTTACGCCCTTACCATACTCATAAGTTTCAATTTCGAACTAACAAGTGTGTTTATCTTGGTCCAAGTCCAGCTCATAAGGGTCATAAATGTCTCAGCTCATCAGGAAGAGTCTTCATCTCACGACATGTTCAATTCAATGAAGGTGATTATCCATTTGCTTCTGGATTTGGCCTTCAACAATCCACTGTGTCTGACAATTCTTTATCTCATTCCACCGCTGCTCCAAACCTACACACGTGGTTCGGTAGCCTGCCTACTCTTGAACCTGTTACTCACCCACCATCCAACACCCCTCACCCATGCCCACTAAATTTGCCTATCACCCATAACTCACAGCTTCCTAGATCCCAGGCCCCAACAACCTCTCCAACCTCACCTCCCCAATCACGACCTAATAATCTAGAATTCCCCATAAACAGTTCCCTAAGCTATGAACCTTTACCAATTGACACATCTCCTATTTCTAGCCCATCCCACCAGCTCCCTAGTACGCTTTCAGCTGACCAACATGCGTTCTCCACCCCCTCCAATCCACCATCTTTCCCTTTCCCTCTATCTCCACTACCCACACCTGAAGCATCTGACCTAAATATACCAACCTCGTACCTTTTACCTTCTCTCTCTATTCTTGCACCGAAAACTACCTCAGCGGTTGAAAGCTCTATCGCACCTCAGCCTCCCCCACCATTTCAGTCTATCCACTCTATGATTACAAGGGGGAAAGCCGGAATATTCAAGCCCAAGGTGCTTCTATCCTCCACTCCCACTGATTGGTCGGTAACAGAACCCACAAATGTTAAGGTTTCTCTTGCTACTCCCATCTGGAAATCAACGATGGATTTGAAGTATAATGCTCTTATGCAAAATCAGACTTGGACCCTCGTCCCTTCTACTGGTTCAGTCAATGTAGTTGGGTGTAAATGGGTTTTCCGCATCAAACGCAATTTTGATGGCTCGATTCAACGCCACAAGGCACGGTTGGTGGCCAAAGGCTTTCATCAAAGTCCCGGTATTGACTTTTTTGAAACCTTCAGTCCTGTGGTCAAAGCCTCTACTATCCGAGTTGTTCTGTCGTTAGCTGTATCTAGAGGCTGGAAACTACGACAACTTGACTTCAACAATGCCTTTCTCAACGGCAAGTTAGATGAAGATGTCTATATGTCTCAACCTCCAGGATATGCCGATTCCAGATATCCGAATTATATCTGCAAACTACATAAAGCACTTTATGGCCTCAAACAAGCTCCTCGAGCTTGGAATGTCACTCTCAAATCTGCCTTGCTTTCCTGGGGCTTCACCAACAGTAGATCAGACACATCTTTGTTCATATATCACCGCGGTCCATCCATCATCCTCCTTTTGGTCTATGTCGATGATGTCATTGTCACTGGAAATAATGTTGCTCTCATAGACAGTCTTGTTGCCACACTAGATAAAACGTTTGCGTTGAAAGATCTTGGCTTGCTCAGTTATTTTCTTGGCTTCTAGATCACTCATCTTCCTTCCGGAATTCTTTTAACTCAGGCAAAATACATAGATGACGTGTTGCGTAGCCTGGATATGGAGGGTTTAAAGCCAGCCCCCTCCCCCACTGTATTGGGCAAACACTTGTCAATTTCTGATGGAGAGCCCATGAGTGATCCCTTTCTGTACAGAAGCACTATTGGCGCCCTTCAATATCTCACCAACACTCGGCCAGACATCGCGTATATTGTTAATCACCTGAGTCAATTTCTCAAACAGCCCACCGACATACATTGGCAAGCTGTGAAGCGGGTGTTACGCTACTTAAGTGGTACAAAACACATGGGCCTCCACATCCAACCAAGTGACACGGTCTCTCTCACAGCTTATTCTGATGCAGACTGGGCATCAAACATTGATGATCGCAAATCAATTGCTGCTTATTGTGTTTTCTTTGGAAACACTCTTGTCTCGTGGTCGTCAAAGAAACAAACGGCTGTTGCTCGCTCCAGTACTGAGTCCGAATATCGTGCTCTTGCTCATGCTTCCGCTGAAATTATTTGGCTGCGACAACTCCTTGGTGAACTTGGTGTCAACATTAGTTCTCCGCCCATTATTTGGTGTGACAATATCAGTGCTGGTGCTCTAGCAACTAATCCAGTCTTCCACGCTCGGACCAAGCACATTGAAATAGATGTCCACTTTGTTCGGGATCACGTGTTACGCGGTGCTCTTGAAGTTCGTTATGTACCATCTGCTGATCAACTAGCCGATTGCCTGACTAAACCACTCACTCACTCTCAGTTCCACCTACTACGATCCAAACTCGGAGTGCTTGACCTACCCGCTCGTTTGCGGGGGGATGTTAACGTAACTTCAGCAAGGAAGTTGAAGCCACACACCACGTCATAGTCAAAACAAGAATATCTATTATTGTGCATTTTTGTTACAATATTTTTGTTAAAGTTTAGATTCTTTTTCTTCTAAACTTAGGATATACTTTTGTATGAATAGAGCCTTTGAGTGCCATCATAACAGTGAAATACAAACATCATACCTTCTGTGTGAAACTTCCTCTTGTGAAATTCTAACTCGTGAGTTGTTTTTACCGGTGTTCTGTAATATTTTTAAAAATTAGTAACAAACTTGTATCCAATGTTTAAAAATATGGCTAATTTAAAGAATAATGCTATTTAAAAAAAATAAATTACAAAAATAATATCAAAAGAAATATAAATTAAATAAGAAATCTCAAAACCAATATACGTATCACAAAAATAGCATAGAGATTAGTAAAAGCGGGGTCGCACGTGATTTAGGGACTGCCACGTCAAATCATAGGTTTAGGTGGGGGTTAAATCATTAAATGGAAACTATATACATAGTATGCAAATTCGATATACATTATTATTATTATTTAATTAAGTTAGTAATTATTAAATTAATATTTATTATGGAAACTTATATACTATTTATATATTTTATTAGTATTTTAATTCTTTTTAAAATTGGATCACAATTTGAATGGTAAAGATTTATTTGAATAAGTCAAACTTGAGTTATGAGTTTAAATATTCCATATTATAATATAATTTGATTTCTACAAATATAAAAGCTAAATTTATATTTCAATATCCTTGGTCATTATTTATTCAAAAAAGAATCCCGAAATTATCCACCATATTAAAAAGGACAACATATTTGAATGATTATCGGTCACCAAAAAAGTATCTAGCATACTCACTTATTCCATTCATGTGTTCGACACGTCGTTGAATAATATATTATATTTATTTAATGGATTTCTCAAAAAAAAAAAAATTATTTAATGGATACACTATTCTGGGATGTTGTTTTTAGGGCTAATATTGAATAAATTTAGTATGGAATTAAATTTTCATACCACCGTATTATTGAAATTTTTCCCCCTAACAAAGAACATTTAAAAATAGGGTGAGTCAATTAAATAAATATAATAGATTAACGTCTATGAAAACGCAACAGTAGTGTAAATGTTTTCAAAACTAACGCACATTTTTTACCTACCACCATTAAATTTATTTATTTTTATTTTTTTATCTTTCAAAAAGTTAAACAGCTGCAATTTTTATTAACCGTGTAAATGAATATCATGGTTCTAAATATCCGTCGACATATCGACATTTTCATCGACATTGCCATGTTTTAATGGAGTTCGATATCGACATGAGGAGTAAATCGACATTTACATCATAGTATAAAAAAATCAACAAAATATAAAAAATATCAACAAAATGTCACTAATATATACATAATATTAATATTAATTATCTTTTAACTTATTTAAAAATATGAAAATATTAATTTGTCAATTTAAATATTTTTTACAGTTTTTTAAATTTGTATAACTTATTACATAAATATTACTGATTAGTCGCCCTCGCCCACATATTTTTGTTTTAAAACTGGAAAACCGAGAAAGAAAAAAGCTTCATAAAACAGCCATGATGATGAGGAATCCAGAGATTGCAGAAATTAGAATATGAAGAGTTTTAATTTTCGTGTGGGAATAAATTCTGAATCTGCAAAATTTCTCAACAACTTTTCCTAAATCTTCCTCTTGTTTTCACTTTATATACCCACTCCTCACCCTCTTCCATCTCCAATTTCAGATTACAAATTCAATGGCGGACAATTTTCTCCTCCTCCTCCTCTCATCCTCCCTCCTCGCCTACTTCATTTGGTTCCATTTCCTCGCCCGGAGCCTCGCCGGCGGGCCCAGGCTGTGGCCGCTCGTCGGCAGCCTCCCGGCGCTGTTCGCCAACCGCCGCAGAATCCACGACTGGATCGCCGCCAACCTCCGCGCGACGGGCGGCGCCGCCACGTACCAGACGTGCACCGTGGCGGTCCCGTTTGTGGGCCGGAAGCAGGGGTTTTACACGGTCACGTGCCACCCGAGGAACATAGAGCACGTGCTGCGAACCCGGTTCGAGAACTACCCGAAAGGACCGGACTGGCAGGCCGCGTTCCACGACCTTCTGGGGCAGGGGATTTTCAACAGCGACGGGGAGATTTGGCTGATCCAGCGGAAGACGGCCGCGCTGGAGTTCACGACGAGGACGCTCCGGCAGGCGATGGACCGGTGGGTGAATCGGACGATCAGGACGCGGCTGTGGTGCATTTTGGACAAGGCGGCGGAGTATCGGACGGCGGTGGATCTGCAGGATCTGTTGCTCCGATTGACTTTCGATAACATCTGTGGGCTGACGTTTGGGAAAGATCCGGAAACGCTGTCGCCGGAGTTGGCCGGAAATCCGTTCGCCATGGCGTTTGATACCGCCACCGAGGCCACTCTCCAGCGCCTTCTCTACCCTGGTCTCTTATGGAGGTTCCTAAACAATTCTAATTCTAATTACTTTTACTTTTATTTAAAAAAAATCCTTTAACGTTTCTTATATATCCTATTTTCTAAATTTCTAAATATCTATTATTTTAATTTCTAAAATTTAAAAATAAAATAAAAATGAACCATCAGTAAATTTTTGGTTCTCAACTCTTTTAAATATCTATTTTAATTTTTCAGTTGTTAAAAAATAAACTTTTAAAACGTTTATTTTAATAATTATTTTGACGCTTAAAATTTTTCACAAGATAGAAATAGAAAAGACTAACTTTTTAGGTTTCTTTTTTTATCTTTTGTGGAATATTTGTCCGTATAATAACTACCTTAATTTAATTAACTTATGCAGCAAAGCAAAAGTAATGATCGAACTGATTTTCTTTTTCATTTTTTAATTCAAGGGAGTAAATGAGGTGTTTTGCTTGTTTAGAGAAATAAAAAAAGTACATATATAATAATAAACCCAAAATTTTGAAAACTAAAACGAGGGGTAAAAAAATAGCCTTCAAGGTTTAAGAAAACTAACATTTAAACATTTAATTTATTTATTTAAACAAAGGTCAAGTATATTATTTTTATGTTTGTAAGGTTGGAGAAACTTGTGGGGATTGGAAAGGAGAGGAAGCTGAAGAAGAGTCTTTCAGTGGTAGAAAATTACATGAACGATGCCATCGCCGCCCGGAAAGAATCTCCCTCCGACGACTTACTCTCACGCTTCATGAAGAAACGCGACGCCGACGGCAACCACTTCTCCACCGCCGTCCTCCACCGCATCGCCCTCAACTTCGTCCTCGCCGGCCGCGACACCTCCTCCGTCGCCCTCACCTGGTTCTTCTGGCTCCTCCTCAACCACCCCCACGTCGAGCACAAAATCCTCCGCGAGATCTCCACCGTCCTCCGCCGAACACGTGGCGCCGATCCAACCCTGTGGGCCCACGAGCCGTTGGGATTCGACGAGGCCGACAAGTTGGTCTATCTCAAGGCCGCCTTGGCCGAAACGCTGCGTTTGTACCCCTCCGTGCCGCAGGACTTCAAATACGTCGCCGCCGACGACGTGCTGCCGGACGGCACTTTTGTGCCGGCGGGGTCCACCGTCACGTACTCCATTTACTCAGTGGGCCGGATGAAGAGCATCTGGGGAGAGGATTGCTCGGAGTTTAAACCGGACCGGTGGCTCTCCCCGGCCGGCGACCGGTTCGAGCCGCCCAAGGACGCCTACAAGTTTGTGGCGTTTAATGCTGGACCGAGGACCTGTTTGGGGAAGGACTTGGCTTATTTGCAAATGAAATCCGTCGCCTCCGCCGTCCTCCTCCGGTACCGGCTGTCGCCGGTTCCCGGTCACCGGGTCGAGCAGAAGATGTCTCTCACTCTTTTCATGAAGAACGGGCTCCACGTTTACTTGCAGCCACGTAAGCTCTAGGGGAGGGGTGTTTCCGTCATTTCGCTCCGACCAATATTTGTCTGTTTTTTGTTAAATTAAAACAGTAGGAAAATTTGGTTCCCTTTTCTTATACTGCACAGGCAAATTTGTCATTTCGTTCATCGTTACGAGGGTATACTTGTCAATCCGTGTGTCTTTTTTTTTTATTTCGGTGGAATTTTACGTAAATTGTTGGTGGTTCAATTGGGGAGTGAAAGTGTTTTGTAATTGTTGTATTTGGTGGATTTTCCATACATTAAAGCCAAATATATATATATTAAGTAATGGAAAAATATATATTTCTATTTTTAAATAATTGTTTGCACATAAGCTTTTGTTGTTTTACTAAGAATTTTTTTAATTAAATATATCACTCCTTATATAATATGTATGTATCTTCACCTTGTTGTACTAAAAAAAAATAGATGTAAAAACTTTTGTAAGTAAGAGTCTATCATGAATGTGAAATTATAGTGTTTTATTTTGCTATATAAAAATAAAAATTTATTAACGAGTTTAATTACATGTCACATTTAAACTACATAAATTAAATTAGTATATACTTTAACTGTTATATTTTTTTGTATTAAATATATACGAATTAATGAAATAATCTATTTAATTGTTTAAAAGAGTTCTAAACCTAATGTACTTTTTATGACCACATTTGTGATTCTATGAATGCCTCTTTTTTTTTTCTTTGTTAAGAATAACATATATAAATGATTTGATTGAAAGATTAAAAGACTCTTAATTATTAATGCTTACAATAGTTTATTTACACTTACAATTATTGACAATTTTATCAAAAATTAAAAGACACATGCAGTATATAATCAGATTCAAATGTTTTTTTTTCTAATTCTGAAGAAAAATATGATTTTTTTTAAACGAAAGACAAAATGTTAGTGCTACAATATTTTTTTTTTAGAAAAAGATACGATGACAACGAAAACATAAAATTTATACACTATAATATTGTTTTAAATATTTTCTAATTGATATTTTATTTAGTTAAGGGAAAAAAATGCACGAACAAGAAATACTAAAATAGATAAAAAAAAAATATTGGAGTAAAATAATTGGAAAAAATAAATGAGAAAAGGGGGAAAATTTCTCCATGTACAACATTAGATTAGACTGATACTCTCTTTATAAAAAAAGAGTTGAATTAAAAACAATAAAAAAAATGGTACCTTGTACATTCTACAATCTATTTTGCATATTCACTCCATTTATTTATATATTTTTTTACAAATTAATTTATAAATATGTTTAGGGATTTGAATGGACTAAAATAGATATTTTAAAAGTTTAGATATGAAAATGATATAAATTTAAAAGTTTAATTGCAAATAGAAATTTAAACCATTTATTTATCAGGAGATCAATGTGAAAATATACACTACACAAACGATTTATTTATAAATATTTACTTAAATCACCAAAAATATTCAATGGGCAACTACTAAGAAAAAAGGAAAAATGATATTTTACCAAAAACCCCCCTAAGAGAATCTACTATACAGTGGGCAACCAATGGTTTGGAGGAAAGAATTAGGTTGGAAATGAGGGGGCAAAAGTTGCATTCTAGAAGGTTAGTCCAATATTTTCTCACCAGTTGAGAAGAGATTCCAAACCACTGTTCCAACCAAGTACAGCCCAACTGAAACCTTGAAAACATCATCCCATGAACCTGCAAATTTTTTTTTTCAAACATGCTTTTATCATATTGCTATGAGAATTTTCCATAAATTCCTAAACTTTAAAAAAAAATTCTAATATCTCTCTTGGGATAAAACTCAGGCATTTATCGGTAAACTAAGAGAGATGAATGCATAAAGTAAGAGACAGAAACTAGAATAAATAGCTATTGATTTTTTTACTGGTGCTTACCTACTTGTCGGCAAGTACTTAACTTTTATCCTTTATTTTCTTTTAATTTTATGTATAATATATATCTCTAAACTTTCAATTTTGTGTCTAATAGGTACTTTATTTCTTTTTTATTTTGTACCTAACGGTTAAGTCCATGAGTTTTAAAAAATATTGAATACGTCAAGGATTTATTAGACACAACTAAAAGTTAAGGTCGTCCTACTATTATAACTTTTACGGTTCAAGGACTTACTTTGAACCATTAAACATAGAATTACATTTGTTATATAACCTAAACTCATTTATCACTTTGCCATGGGTGAGTTTTGAATTTAAACTTGAAATTGAAAAATTAATACCCTTAATTAGCAAAATTTTAATTTCTTTGAAGATTAGTGGCTAGCTATAGAATTCTTGCAGTGAGAATATTTTTGTTGATACTAGTTCTGATTGGGGTTAGAAATTTTATTCTTCAGATTGGGTGCTTTCATTTCTTTTTAGTGATTTATTGATCAGTTGATGGATAATTTTCTAATTTAGTTTTGATAAGATATTAATTTCACCATTTATTCAAATTTAAGGTTAAATTTGATTAGGTCAAAATTGACCCCTAAATTTTTCTTCTTACAAGTTGTTATGATTAATTAGTCTTACAAGTAGGAAGAAGAACTAACCGTGTTGCAATATGTAACCTGTAGCCGCTGTCCCAAAAACTCCTGCTAGAACTCCAGCTGTGTTTGATAGACCAAGTAACACTCCCTAAACAAGATCATTGCATCAATCACAAGCTCTTTTAATGAAAAAGATTAAAGAGAGTAATCAAACAGAAGAAGCTATATGTCTCCGAAAGTCGACTTAGAGCGGAAACTCACAGAGTATCGCGGGGCAATATCTTGATGGTTTGAATATAGCCCGGATTGAGAGAATGCATCAGTTCCCTAATCAAGGCAGCATATCAAAGTAAATGTTTGTATGTTTCTCGACAAGAAGAGGAAGATGGAAAGGAGATTTCAAAATGTAGACCTACCTGGCTGCAGGCCATGCACAAAACCGCCATCACAGGAGAATCGACATGGCTCAACTGGGTCAAGAAGAATGCAGGGCCAAGAAATCCAATAGTTTGCATAATCTGAAGATAAATTTCAAGAAACTGATCTTCAAGAAGTACAATAAGAGATTCTATCAGTGTATTCAGTTATTCAGAATGGTTTTGGGAAGCTAGAAAGTTATCATGAAATAGAACTGTACTCATTCAACACTGCAAATTGACACGGTTTGACTCGAGCGAGTAGATTCCATTAAGAATATGCATAAGAGATTCAATAGACTCTGATTAACTTAAGCTTTCGGACTTTCAAGTAATTCAACGTGATATCATAGCAAGAGAATTTAAATTCTACAATGTGATTTCCTTTCTAATTAATATCGACAGTCTGTTAGGCCTTGTGCTAGTTTTATGCTAAGAATATATATGAAAGATTAAATATACTATCCCAGTCTATAAGCTAAAGTTCTTTTTGCGTTCAGTGGTAGTTTAATATAATATTAGAGCACATGAAAGCATTGATTATAGAAACATTTCTTTTACCTTGCGAACTGTAGTCACTGAGAGGCCTCTGCTCACAAGTGTGTCGGCGATCCAGCCTCCAAGGTTTGCAGAAAACGCCATTGTTAGCCAGGGCAGAACACAAAGAAGTCCAGATTCTGTGAGATTGAACTTCAGGACCTAAGTGATATATAGAGATTCCAAATCAAGATTTACATATCTTCTGTATCATGAAAGCAAATATGGACAAGGTCTCGTGTCGGTTGAGCCTTATTTATACTTTCGTTCATCTTAGTGAAAGCTAGTTTGTTTTCCCATTTAAGACAAAAGAAATTATGAAATCCACAGTCCACAACACAGCCAATTACCAGAAGAGCTGACATATAATGACCAAACCAAAAATTCTTCCCAAAACTCCCACTTTTTTCCAAGATTTACATGTATTATGCTCTGTAATCTATCAAACCTTCAATCTCTCTGTCACTATCCTATTTTTCTGAATGTGAAGATTTGTAGGACTTACAATGTTGCCATTTTTTTAATGCTCATGCTTTTTGTGTTCTATAATGGTCAAAAGCTTGGATAGTGATTCAATTATCAAGAGAATAAATATGAGACTTTTGCAAGAGTAGCCCCAAGAAAGTTCTACCTTGGAAGTAATAAAAAGACTTACCTGGTGATAGTATGTTGGCATCCATGTCAAAAGAATAAATGTCCCCCAATTGTGACAAAAATGAGAAACTATAAGAGCCCATACTGGTGCTTTGGACAAGATCAGTCCCCAGGGTATGCTTTTAACAGGCTCCTTGGAAACGCTATTTGCAAAAATAAGCTTCTTTTCTTGTGGTCTCAGTTGAGGATCCTCAAGTGGTGAACTGTGTGCCTAAAGCCATGACTCGAAATTAATCATTTGTTGTCGACAAGCTTCCAAGAGAGTTTTATTGACAGAATAATATTTCGATGATAGCAGAGTTAGTTACCTTATTGAGCCAGACAGTGAACCAAACCGCTCCGAGAGAGCCAAAGGAGAAGAAAACTGACGGCCATCCAAACTGATGGATTAAAAATGGTGAGAAGGCAAGGCCTGTTACTGAACCAAGGTACATTCCACTATAAACAAGTGCTAATGATCTGCTTCTTTCTGCCACAGGAACCCATTTGGAGAGTATATTGTTCATGGCAGGCATTGCAACACCCTGAAAACAATTGAACCATTTGAGCCAATGCCTATGGAGGAGAGAAGGAAGTCAAATTTTCTTCCTAAAGCCTCCAACTAAAATGTGCCTTTCTTTTTTATGTATCAGCATGGAGAAAAGGGATTGATTTGCAGTAAGCGTTGCGAATGTATATGAAAGATTAGACATAGCTTAAGTTTTCAAGTCTAGAGGTAGCTTAACAAGGTACCAGAGTTGGAAATTCTAACTTTGAACCTCCAAAACATCATTTCCTCTCCAATTGATAATAATAGTTCATGTATCGGGTTTCATGTATCAAATTAATATTTGAATTCACACGTGAGAGGGAGTGTTAGAAATATATACCCTAACTTATCCATTTAAGCTTTTGGATCTAGGGGTTATTAACGAGACAAACCTCACCAATCCCCATGAATGCACGAACAACGAGCAAAAAGGGTAGCCCAATTTTAGCAGCTACAGGTGTGAGAGCTGTGGCAACTGACCACCATATCACACCAAATCCCAAAACTAGCTTTCCTCCAACTGTATCTGCCCATATCCCACCAGCAATCTGTCATCAGCCATAGCGAAAAGTTAGAAGTGGAGGAAGAACATAAAACAGTGGTTCCTCTTTATGGGGAAGAAGAGGAATTCCTTCAAGGCTTCAATTTACACGATCAAGTGGAACAACTCTAAGTGGGAATATGACTATTTAGATGGTCACAAATAGGTGTAGTTTCTTACTTTTTAAAATCAATTTATTTCCTCAAAATCTCTTCGATTTTGCTCTGATAGAGGGAAAAGAATAAATTTGATTAAGAAGCTTTATGTTGGGTTTGGATTAATTGATTTTATTATATTATCAAGGCAAAAGGTCTTGCTTCATTCCATATCATTGTTTAGCTTCATGTTTAGTTTACATATACACAGTAGAGGAAAATCTCGGCCAGAAGAATTAGAACAATAGAAAGTTGTGAAGTTTACCTGAGTGAGGAGATATCCCCAGAAAAATGAGGATTGTATCAAACCAACGGTTTGTGGATTCCAGTTGTACTCTGCTGACATTGGAAGTATAGCGATGCTCATATTTACCTACATACATCATGCCTCTGATTTTAGAAAATAAATAAAGTTTTTTATAGAAATTTTAAATTTCTAGATTTAAATACTATTTTGGTCCATATAGTCTTGGGCGGGTGCATGTGCTCCGGGGTACGTGGGAGTAAAGCTTTGACTTCCAAAGTTAAAAAAACTATTTTGGTCCCTATATTTTTGTTTTTGTTTTTTTTTTTTTTCATTTTGGTCTCTGTACTTTCAATTTTCAAAACTTTCATTTTGATCTATGCACTTTCCACTTTTGTTCATTTTAGTCATCTTACTTTATAGGTTTCTCTACCGTTAAAAGTGACTAATTTGGTCTCTATTTGTAAAACTTTAACATAAATTTTATCCACAATGAAAAGCCTTTAATACAAATTTATGGCTACGTTTCGCCGTACTAAAATCATGATCGGAAGAAATGAAATAAAAATAAAAATGAAATGATCAAAATGACCATTTTTTAAAAGTACAAGGACCAAAATGGAAGTTTTGAAAGTACATGGACTAAAATGAACAAAAATTGAAATTACATGAACCAAAATAATGGATATTTGATAACGTAAGAACCGAAATGAAACAAAGCCAAAACCATAGGGACCAAAATAGTATTAAATATTATTTTTGTTTTATTTTTAAAAAATTAAGTTTGCTTTATTACCTACAATTTCTTTGTTTTGGTTACATTTTTAAATTACTAGTCAAACTTTAAAAACCATAACATTTTAAAATGTTTCACTTACCAAATTTCAAATATTATATTTTGATTCCCAACTTCCATAAACACTCATTTTAGTCCTATTTAAAATTTCATAAGAGAAACCTTAAAATATACTTGACTTCAATTTCAATACCACACTCAATACACAGTAAAAATTAGCGAAAATTTATGTAAGATTTAAGGAGCAATATGAAAGAAATATGCAAGACTTTGGACCAAACTCCAAATTAGGGTTTAAACCTAACGAGTAAGCTAGGTATATTAATCAGCAACAGTCACCTAAATTTTATAATATCATAGAACAGTATCTAATCCAACAAACATATTATAAAAAGAAAAATTAAAAATAAGGTTTGCGGCACAAAAATTGGACAAATAATTCAGCAAGAGATTAGGGAAGAATCTCACTCTGTCCATGTTGCAGAGAAGAAAGGCGGAGAAACACAGGGTGACGATGAGCCATCGTTTGGGGAACTGTTTCCACCATGGAAGTTCATCGGCGAGCTGCTGCTGTTGTTCTTCTTCTTCGTCCTCGAGCACAGGCTTGCGTATGGAGGACTCGAATTTCATCGATTTGGGAGGTTTTTTGGAGACGTCGTAGGGTTTGGATTTGACATCGGCCCAGAGCCGCCAGTTCCCCCTCCCTCCGGAATGTGTGGTGGAAATCTGGAAGACGAAGCGGCGTGGATCCTGCGGAAGAGAGGGGAATTTGGGGCTCCATTGGGAGAGGGAGAATGGATTTGGGGGCGTCGGAGAGAAGGAGTAGAGGAGAGCTCCGGCGCTCATGGCATCGACTATGAAGTGGAAGGCGGTGACTGAAAACAGATTTAAATTTGTCGCAGTCGCAGATTGGAAGATATTAATCGGCACTGGTACTCCGTTTGACGCGTGGCTTTTTATACAGAACAGATTGGGTTCTGTAAGAGAGGTTAATCCAAAAATCATGGAATTATGGAATCACGGAAAACTGATTAATTCATGGAAAATTTGATTGAATAATCATTTCCACCGTATGAAATTATGTATTTTCTCTTCTTTTACTTTTCTCTCCCAATCTCCTTTTTCACTTTTCTCCCTCTTATATTATATTACTATTTCTCTTTTTCATTCCTCGGCTTCTTGTCTCTCTATCTTTCTTTCTCGTGCCCCCCTCTCCCCTCCTCTATTTTTTTTTCAAATCTCTCCTTTAGTCAATTTCTTATTTCTCCCATCATATCTTACCGAATCTCTTTCCATCAATTTCTTTTTTCTAATTACTATTATTTCCTTTCTTCTTTACTCACTACAAAAATAATTTATTCGCGATGAACCGTATCTGTATCTCTAAACTAGCAGCCTCCATGATTCTCGTAATCTTGCAGCGATGGATGAATCAAAGCCGACAAGGGAGGTCGTTCTCAAAAAAAAAAGATCGCTCGCTCTCTCTCTCAATCTCGTATGCTCAGTCTCTCTCTCTCATCTGCTAGGTCTCTCTCCCCGTTAGATTTGAAACTCAATCATAATTAAAACTATATCTAGAAATTTAAGGAGATTGAGTAGATATTTCAAGAAACAAATTTGAATACTTACCATTCCTTACAAACTTAAGACAGATTGAGATTCGTTTCTCTTCATTCCAATTTTCAAATTTTTAATTAAGAAAAATATTTAATGATTATTTGTTAATTATTTTGATTTTGAATTTGACCAAACGTTTCAAAATTTATTTAGATCCGATCGATTAATCTTGTTTATGATTTCATTTAAATTAACTAAATTTTATTATTATTACTATTTATTATTTTGTGGATAAACGATATTTTATTTCAAAACATTTGAAATTATTCACCTTATAATTTGTTTAATGATATTGAATAGATAAACATTATATTCAAAATTAATTTTTAGATACTATCAAAAAACAATCTCATAAAAAATCCTATTTTTAGATACTATCAAATAAAAAATTTTAAATAATGGCATATGGATTTGAGAGAAAAAATTTTCTTTTTTTTTCCCTCAAAGTAAGATACGGGAATTCTCGCTCAACTCTCTATCGCTCTCTTTCGCTCAACGCTCTCTCTCTCACTCAACTCGCTCTCCGTCGTAAGCCAAACTTCCTTCCCCCCAGTCTTTTTCTTCGGCGAACGTCGCTGCCGATTGCTGAAAATCACGAGAATCATAGAGGCTGCTGGTTAAAAAAAAAGTTGAAAGATTTAGGGTTTTTTTATAGTAAATTGCTTTTTGTGGTGAGTAAAGAAGAAAGAAATAATAGTAATTAGAAAAAAGAAATTGATGGAAAGAGATATGATAAAATATGATAGAGAGAAAAAAGAAATTGATGAAAAAAGAGAAATGAGAGATTTGGAAAAAAATGGGGGAGGGGGGCACGAGGAAGAAAGATAGAGAGAGAAGAAGTTGAACAATAGAATCGAATTCTATCTCAAACTTTATATTGACTCTGAGCTACTTACGGACTTGAGCGTCAGAGAGTGCCTTCTTGTGCAGGTCATCCCTTTGAGGTGAATCAGCTCTCCCACGTGGTCTGACTTGGTTCGATCAGTTTTTCGCATGAATAATGCGTGAGAGGGCTGCAATTGTAGCTTCCAATAAAGAATTAAGAAGGAGACCGAAAAAATACATTGTTCTTGCATGATAGAGAGATTTAAAAGAAAAAAAAAATTAATAGGTTGAGATGGGTACGAGGTACATGAATTTCGTGTGGTTGAGAGTAAGGGTTTAGGGGATTGAGCTAGAGAGAAGAGAAGAGAGAATTTAAACACGACTTTTGGCTGAAAAGTTATTTTCTCGCTAAAGAATAATATTTAGTCGTTTATTGGTCAACTTCATCTCTTTCTAACGACCATTAAAAATGAAGGATCTAGAATCTTCATTCTTATATATATAACAAAGTCTTTGTCAGGATTGTTTGGAACGAAGACAATGACATCATTCCAAATATGAGACTGAGAGCAAAGATTCTACATCCTTCATTCGGATAGTTCTCAGCAGCAATAGGAGAAAAATGGTCACGGTAACAGCAACAACGACTAGTAAGGAGTGCGACAACGGCCTGCAGCAAGGTTTGTTGGAGAAGTGTTAAGCATGAAAACCAATTATCCAACCTTGGTAAAATTCATTTTACTGTGAGTGAGGCTTTTGGTAATTTCAGTCAATCTTCCGTAGGTGCAAAGGCTTCACTAAACATGAGGGACAAATAGATTTATGGCAGATGTATAGCTTCATTGCAAATTCCAATATGTTTGTTTATTATTATTTTTCTTTTTGAAACTTGAAACCATAATTGTTGTACTATTTATACAGAGCATTGCTCTTCAATGAAAAGAGTGATTAACAGCTGCGAACCTGATTTCTTGAGAAACGTTATTTTGGTATCAGAGTTGTAAAAAATGGCCAACGCCTTTTTCTTGAACAGTGCTTTTGCCTCATCTACAGGAAACTCAACCTTCACATGTCCTCCACTCAACCAACTATTAAACCAAATTACTTCCATCAAGTTAGAGAGAGAGAACTTTTTGCTCAGGAAAAACATAGCACTACCGATTTTAAGAAGCTACCAGCTAGAGAGACATCTCTCAGGTGAAACACCATGCCCACCGACCTTTATGCAGCAGTTGAACAGTAATCCGACACCGGCGACAACACTCACTAGAGATTCGATTTCAAAAAACATTGCTGCCGATGTGTCCGTGGCCTCCAGCTCCTCTGTGGCAGCAACACCCATGGTGAATCCACTGTATGAGTCTTGGTTGGTTGTAGATCAACTCCTTCTTGGATGGTTATGTAACTCGATGACTCCTAAAGTTGTACCCAAGTGATGGGTTATGAGAATGCTAAATATTTGTGGGCAGCCATCCAAGAACTATTCGGAGTGCAATCTAGAGTGGAGGAGGACTATCTTCGTCAGGTATTTCAGCAAACTCGTAAGGGCTCACTCTAAATGACTGACTATTTGGGTATCATGAAATCCCATGCAGATAATCTGGGACAAGCCAGTGATAGCCCAATCACAACACGCTCACTGATATCTCAAGTTTTGATTAGACTGGATGAGGAATATAATCCAGTAGTAGCAACGATTCAAGGTCGATTTGGCATCTCATGGTCCGAGATGCAAGCTTAATTACTCGTATTTGAGAAACGATTAGAATTTCAAAATGCCTATAAGAACACAACAGCTTTCAGTCACAATGCTGATGTCGTCAATATGGTAGCAAACAACAAAATCTCAAATGGGAGTCATCTATTACACTTCTCCAACAGTCAAAGATTTCAGCAGCAATTTAATGGTAATAAAAGGGGTGGGGGAAGTCGAAACAAAGGAAGGGAGCGATGGAACAATGGAAACTGTCTCGTGTGTTAAGTGTGTGGGAAAATAGGACATTCAGCCTTGGTATGTTTTCATCGGTTTGATAAACAGTTTGGGAGAATTAATCAGAATCAAAACAAGGGAGGTAATTCTCAGCCTCATCATCGGGCCCGAGGCCTAAAGGCCGACCCAGGCCCAGCCCAAGTCTGATCCAAGTTCAACGTTTGATCGGTCCGTCCCAATCCAACCTTTTTATTAATTGGATTGGATATGGATATTCATTTTTTAATTTGGACCGGCCCGTGGGCCAGCCCGTTTGAGCCGTATTTGGATTGACCCGTAGGACTGGCCCAAAAGCCTGATCCAATATTTATATTATATAATATTAATATATTCTTTTATTATTTATTTATTATAAAAAATAAATTAGATATGGTAGGCTCTTTTGTTCCCCCTCTTAAATAGCGAAGAGACTCTACCACTTCCCAATATCTCATTTAAATCATTGTTTTCAAACATATTACGAGGAAACTCTCCAACTTCCCAAATTCAAAATTTAAAATTATTTTAAACATATCTAATATTTAGGTTGTAATTTTTAAAATTTTTTAATACAAAATTTTCTTATAAATATCAACCTTCTTTTCTTTTTTCTTCACTCAAATTCTAATTCTAATTCTCAATCTCAATTCAGAGTGTTTAAATTTTCAATTTCTCTTGTAAAAATATATAAATTTAATTTTTAAAAATAAAAATATAATTTTTTAAAATAAGACAACTTAAATTTATAAAATATGACATAATAAAATTGATTAGTAAGGTTATAAAAATAACCAAAAAAATGTACCAAAAATTATATAAAAACACATATTTTAGAATTTAAAAATAAAAAACTTAGTTTGGAAATTATTTAAATTTTAAAATTTAATAATTAAAAATATATTAATATACGGGCCGATCCAAGTCCGATCCAACTTTGGCTTATCAACTTAGGCCCATGGATTGGGCTATGAGCCTAGGTTTGAGTGGTTGGGCCGACCTAATACTTGAGGCCCGTAGGGCTTGGTCCTGGGCCAAGTTTGGGCCATTACTTCTTTGGGCTGGGCTGGTCAGCCCAGCCCAATGATGAGGCTGAGGTAATTCTAATTCAAATCCACATTATTCTCCTACTCAAAATATTGGTAATACACAAGGCACGACCTCCCATGCTTTTGTTGATGCTCACAATACTAATTCGTTTGTGGCCAATACGAAGACAGTGATAGATCCGAACTGGTACGTGGATAGTGGTGCCACAAATCATGCCACTGCAGATTATAATAACATCATTAATCCAGTTGAAAATGGAGGTAAAGTAAAAGTTACAATTGGAAATGACCATAAATTAATGATTTCTCACACTGGAAAATCCTATTTAGCCTGTGACTTAGGTTTACTTAAGCTGGAAAATATGTTGTGTGTGTCTGATATTGCAAAAAATCTTGTTAATGTGTCGAAACTTGCTCGAGATAATAATGTATTTCATTCTGATTCTTGTGTTGTTAAGGATATATGTACGGGCAACTGAAGGGGGTCTTTAATGATGGATTGTACAAGTTGGATACGCTAGAACCAGTCACTAGTATGTTGGGTGTGTTGCCCTAAACTCGTAGTTTGTATTTATATAAAAACAAATTTATATTCAATAAAGTTATATTCAATCAATTTGTTGTTGAATTTATAGCATTGCATTGTCCAAATCCAATAAACTAAACATCCAAGGTTATTATCATGTAACCAGGACAATATATATACAATATACAAGTGGATAATATCCCAGGAATAACCTAAAGGGTCTATAGTATATGGATAAGTCTGAGTACCTTATCTTGACAACACTATGGATACAAACCGCTTTGTAAATGTTACATACGACCCGACCCAGGTCATTCGTGTGGAGACATGTGAGTGAGGGTATTCTATACAATGAGTTTGTATAAGACTAGACCACAAAATAGTCAATCTTTAGATGTAACGTCGTTGACTAACAGATTGCTATTTCATAGGATGACAAGACAACTCATTCTCAATCTTAAGTGAGTTATGGACTCCTGCTCGTAAGGGCTCGTCCTTTGATCTGTATGGGTGAGAGTGGCCTAAGTCGCCGACTCAACATTCCTACCATTTTGGTGACGAGACTTGAGTGGGGAGCTAGGAACATAACTTCACAAGATGGAATTCATTGCTCCCCAACGTTAAGGGAGTAGATGAGTGTTCCATTTAGTGCTAACTTCTGGACTTGAACAAGGGTCCCACCCTCTCAATGGCCCAAGAGGAACTTCCGGTTATTGGTCGGACCATAACCGAGTTGTTCATTAGAATATCAGTGGTACTTAAGATACAATATGTAACACAGAGGTAAAACGGTAATTTGACCCATTTGTGGTTATGAACACTTGTTAATGATTGACTTGCCTTTAATGGTCGATATCCGTGGACACAGAAATATTCTATAGTGAGAAAAGTACAACTACGAGTTTTTAGTGGAGTAAGTTGTAGTTAACGTATGTTGATTAAAATGGTTAATGAGTTTAACCAATTAATCTCGTAACGTTTGAGCTTCTGATCTATATGTCCATTAGGCTCCCTTGCTAGCTCTTGAAGGTAATTAAAAACATTAAGTTTTGGAATGAATTTGGATTGTTCAAATTTAATTAAAGGGAATTTGAGTTAATTGTATGTGACACATGTATGATGATGCATTATAAAACTATATAGTATGAGAGAATAATGTGAATTGGATTCATATTAAAACTATATATGAAAATTTAATGTGAATTAGATTCATGTTAAATATTATAGGTTAGGAGGGAAATGTATATTTAAATATGATTCAAATATTAATTGATTTAATTATGTTAAATATTATAGGTTAGGAGGGAAATGTATATTTAAATATGATTCAAATATTAATTGATTTAATTAAATTATGTTTAATTAATAAATTAATTAAGATCTAATTAATTATTTAATTTATTTATTAAATTAAATATAATTATATAATTATATATATATATGTTATAATTGATTAATTAATTAAATTAATTAATTTGATTAATCATTTAATTAATTAATCAAACACCGCATTCGAGCATTTGTGGTGAGTTGGAGAGTGGGAGAGGTTACTCCCACTCCTCTCTCTCCTCCCTCATTTGTTAAAAACACAGAAAGGTGTTGGTTATTTAACTTTCCTGTAGAACACATATCTCTCTCTCACGATCCCTGTTTTTCCCTTATAGGTTTTCTTTCCAAGGAGGATCCCACAATCTGGTTCTCAATCCTTAAGACATAGCAAGCTTACTTTCTGGTTGTTGTTGACTGATAAATTTCAGCGAATCATAACTTACCACATATTTATCATGACAAAATTATATTGAGGTCAATTAAATAATGTCGCATATTATTTTTGGGCATTTGAATTTGACCAATCAAACTAGGTTATGACTATATGATGACATAAATTGCTCTAATAAGATTGCACCACATATGACATATAAATTGGTCCAATCAAAATTCGCGATGTCTATTTGATAACATAAGCTGACCTAATTGGATTATGCCACGTGACGATGGACTTATAATTAGATGGGTCCAAGCCCACCTAAGGGCTATGAAAGATCCTAAAATAGAGGGCTTACTCACCATCTAATCCTTCCTGGAAATGATCAAAATCCTCTCTATAAATAGCATTAAAATTTCTTTGCCCTCTGGAGATCAAGGAGAAGCCAAAGAAGATCGAGATCATCATCAACGATCGAGATCAACAAGTCGATCATCATCAAGCTAGAGGCCAATCAAGATCATCATGAACCCCGAGGCAGATCAAGATCGTCTCAGATCATCATCAAGCCAGAGGCCGATCAAGATCATCATCAACCAGAGGCCGATCAAGATTATCGTCAAGCCAGAGGCCGATCAAGATTAACAAGCCGTTGATAGGCCGATCAAGATCAACAAGCCGCTGATAGGTCGATCAAGATCCACAAGTCCCCAACAGGCCGATCAAGATCAACAAGCCTCCAAGAATTTAAGGGAAAGAATCAGAGGATAAATATTAGGGATTGTACAAACCTCAAATATCAATACAAATTGTATTTAGTCCACGAAATATGATTTCTCCAGAAATCTCGTGTGAACAGTTGTGTTCTTTCGTTTGTGCTTTCGAGAAACGTTTGTTCGTGTCAAATTAAAATACGAGTTTGAGGAAGAAGAATTTCCAACGATTTATAAAAGTAAATAACCTTCTTCCCAAGAGGCTTAACCTCAATTTTAATAGAATTGTTCTGTTATTAAAAACCGGTATTGTATCTTTTCTAAACCGAGTCGAATCACAAGCAATCAACCGCTTCCGCTGGGGTTTTGATCCCTTCATGGTAGTGCTTCAAGCCAAGTTGAGGAAGGTTTGGGTCGGCAAGTTGTTTTTCTGTTAATTTTGTATGTGTCAATGCTTTTACATCTCCTCATGTAAACGTTGTTGTATCTAAAGCCACTTGGCATCGAAGACTTGGACATCCGTCAACCAAAATTTTTGAGACCTTAATTAAAAGGTGTAATCTACTAGTGACAGTAAATAAAAGTTTTAGTTTTTGGGAAGCATGTCAATTTGGGAAGCTACACGCTCTACCTTTTCCAGTTTCTGATTCTCATGTTAATGCTCCATTTGAATTGATACACACTGATCTTTGGGGTCCTACACCGATTATGTCTACAGAAGGGTATAGGTATTAAGTTCACTTTCTGGATGATTTTAGTCGATTTACCTGGATTTATCCTCTAAAATTAAAGAGTGATACATTTGTAGCCTTCAGTCACTCTATTGCCCTTGTAAGGACTTAATTTAGTGGTGTAGACGCCGTATTTAGTCCGACTCAAAATTTATTATTATTATTATTTTATTAAGTTTTACTGTTTTGGCTAAAAATAACATCATTTTACTTTATTATTAGTTTTAAGATAAAGTTTTAATCAACTTAAATTAAAAAAAAGCGTTAGATTTTATAAGAAATTTAAAAATATTTTATTTAAATAAAATTTGATTTTATTAAAAGGATTTTGTTTTATTTTAAAAGAATTTGATTTTATTAACAGATTTTTCTTCTTTGATTTTTTCTTCGTCAAATACTTCACAATTGTCATTCCCTACGTTTTTTTTTCTCTCTCGTTTTACTTGATTCAAGCCATGTTACTATTATTTTTTTTTGTCTATTTAAGAGTGTGTAACATACGGGAAAAAATGGGAGAAATAAAAGAGAGGGCACGCAGGGATACAGAGATCACAGAGAAGGAAAATATACATTTTTTCATCTCTTTTTCTCTTATCAAATTTTTTCCTCCCATGGCCACCACTTTCTTTTCATCCCTAAAATCTCACTAAGCCATCTTTTTGTTTTTTTTTTCTCCTTCTCTTTCTCATTCATCCTTCTCTAAAAACCAACCACGATTTCCGATGATGAGCAGTAGATCCAACGACTTGCAGTAGCACGACCCCGACGACCTCCAATACGAACTTTGGTGAACCCAAATCGGTTAACTTCACCTTTCGGTGGAAGAACTCGGTACAGTTGAATTCCATATCTGCACAGGATACACATTTTTTTTAAGTTGAAAGTATCGTGTACGCAGGATACTCCCTTTTTTTTTTGAAAAAAATGTGTTTTTTTTAAAAGATTTGTTTTAAATATAAGAAACAACGTTTTAAATATGTTTTGAAAAGAAACAACGTGTGTGAAGGGCTAGGATAACTGTGATAAGCGTAGAGCATGATTTGTTTTAAATATAAGAAACAACGTTTCAAATATAAGAAAAAACGTTTTAAACATTTTTTTTAAATATGTTTTAAAAGTCAAAATAAGTTTCCCAACTCATTTTATTTTATTTATTTTATTGCAAAAGAAATAATATTTTCTTTTAAAGTAGAAGTAGAAGAGTTTTGTTTTTTATTTGTTTTTTTAATGTGCAATTTTATTTAATTAAGGTATTGAGAATTTTTCAAATTTTTTTTTTTACTTTGAAATGAATGTTTCAAAAAAAAATAAAAAGATATTTTTTTTAAATAAAGGAATAAAATTTTTTAAACAAGTTTGTTATTTAGATCGGGAAAATCGTATGGTTTTATGAAACCGTGTGCTATGGCTCCTTTTTGGAAAGAACCTCAACAAATAAAATCTGTTTTAAATAAAACCTTTTTTTTTAATTAAGAAATAAAGTTTTTCTTTTTAAAGAATCTCTTTAATTTAAATAAAAAAGTTGTTTTTTTTTTAATTTTAATTCAACAAAATTCGTAAGTTTTTTTTAGTTTTAAAAAATAAATGAAAAGCTTTGGTTTTGTAAAAGAAATCCATGTTTACACCATTGGGTGTTGGCATAATGGCAAGATGTTTGTGTTTTAATTTACATGACCTAAGTTCGAGTAAGTTAAATTGTATCCTAAGGTGTTAGCATATTGGTAAGATTTTTGAGTGTAAACAATAATATCACAAGTTCAAGTCTCAATATGCTTTAAAATAAAAATTATTCTTTTTACTAAATAATTATTTCAAAACTCCAGTGACGGAAATTTAAACCTTCCAGTATTCTCGAGGTGATAAATTTTTTTCTAATGGCCTTCATGCCACTCATACTTATTAATTCATATCTTATAACAAAGTGTGAATTAATATAATGTGAGACATTTCAATCAAAACACAAAAACATTTTTCTCTTTTTTTGGACCAAATAAAATAATAGGATAATTTTTGACAAAGTTGTGGTACCGTTTTCAAACGGGTGTCGTAGGGTGCTAACACCTTCCCTACGCTCAGTCGACTCCCGAACCAAATAATTCTATTTTTTGCAGATCTTGTTTTCATTTTTTGGTGACCAATCACACCTCGTGGATGATTGGTGGCGACTTCAAACCCTTATCTTGAAAAAGACCCATCAGGAGATGACGTCGGCTACTCCACGTCGCAGTGACGTTGCGACAAGTGGTACAGTGAAAATGGTACAATCTGACAATGGGATCGAATATAAACGAGTTCACCATATCTGTTTGCAATTGGGCATTAAGTCACAACTTTCTTGTCCATATACATCAACTGTCACATCGTCGAAACGAGCCCAACGTTGCTATCTCAAGCATCCATGCCTCTCCAGGTGGGATGATTTTCTTACTGCTACGCTCTTAATAAACGGGCTTCCGACACCAACATTAAATGGTAAGTCTCCTATAGAAGTTTTGACTCACAAAAATCTAAATTTTGCAAGCTCTATAGACTTTTGGGTGTTTGTGCTTCCCGTACCTACAGCCATTTCAGTCTCATAAATTTTAGTTTCACACTGAGAAATGTGTGTATCTTGGCCCAAGTCCCTCTCACAAGGGCCACAAATGTCTTAGCCGATCAGGAAAAACTTTCATCTCACGGCATGTGAAGTTTAATGAAGAAGCATTCCCTTTTAAACTTGGTTTTGGACCAAAAAAAAAATGCAAATCCATTGGTCTTATTAGACCAGCCATCTATTCTCACGTGGTTTTCACCACCCAATCTCCCACAATTTTTTAGGGTAACAACGGATATAGCTGTTTAAAATAGGAAATTTTTAAAAATGGCAAAACAATTTTCAATTTTCAATAATAGACATCTTAAAAACAAGATCTCTACTATTTTTTTAAGTACGAAATTACCCTCCCAAAATGATTTTAAAATTAATATATTATTTCCCATTTTTTACTGGAGAATCCTACCTATATTTTTTCTACCATTATTATAGTTTAATTCAAATATTTTTGGAACATTACCTATATTTTCTAATTCAAAATTTTCTTAACCAATTTTTAGATCATTATTGAAAATTATAATAAAAAGTAAAATGTAAACAATGAACAAAATAAAGTGAATAAAGGAACAAATACAGCGAAGGTGAACAGAGGAACAAAGACGACGAAGATGAAGGGCAGAACAATATACTGCAAAGGTGAAGGACGAAACAAAATAATTTGAAGAAATAAGGTGTATTTTCCTTTGCAAAAAAAAAAAGTGCACTTTTTTTAATAATTAATACAAAAATATAAAGCACCCTACCTCAAACCAAAAAGCAATATGTAGAAACTCAACATATAGGCCTCTCTCTCCTTGCAACCGTTCTTTGGCTCGATTCCTTCAGTTTGTCGCATCGCCTAACAAGATTTGTCTCCCTTTCTTGTTTTTGTCTCCCTTACCATACCCTCAACACGACTTTAATCGTTTCTGATCGTCTTCCTCTCTGGTCGTCTCCCTCGATGTGATGTATCCTTAAATTTGGTTAATTTTGTGTCCGCTTATCAAGTTTATAAGAATAGTGGTTGAAAAAAAAAAAGAATCAATGAAGGATAGAATCTAGGAGAGATAAAAAGAAGTTAAAGATATTTTATTTTTAAAAGTAATAACCAAATAGAAAGAGTAAAAGTGTAAAGAAAAAAAGAAACTTACAAAATAGTTAGACAAAATACAAATGGACATTTTTCATTATCGATGATTATTTGGTCATTCTTCAAAACTAGGTGATAAATAAGAACACCTACTATAAATTCTCCAATTTTTCCAAATCAAGAATTTTCCAATTCTCAACCTAACACTCCAAGGCCTACTTCATCCATCCCTACTAATGACCCAAACCTTAGCCACCCTAACACTCCAAACTCTAGCCATGTTCCAGACAACTCTAACTATGTGTCAAACCCCATATCCCTATATCCTTCATCTCCTTCCCCGTTGTCGCAAATTTTTGCACCTAACTTTGAATCTTCCCCACTTTCTCCTTCCTCCACGCCAACGTTGTTGATTTCTTCCTATCCCACATCACGCCAAATCTGAACCCATCCTTCATCCCACAGCCCATTCATCTGATAGTTACACGAGGAAAAGCCGGTATCTTTAAATCGAAAGTGTGGGTTTCCTCAACAGTGATAGACTGGGCAGTGATAGAACCTACACGTATAAATGATGCTTTAGTCACACCACAATGGAAACAAGCCATGGACACTGAGCTCTCCGCCCTCTTGCAAAACAAAACTTGGCATTTGGTCTCTCCCTCGCCATCCTTGCATGTTGTGGGCAGTAAATGGGTGTTTCTATCAAACGAGACCCGAATGGAATCGTATAGCGTTATAAGGCTCGAGTCCTGACCAAAGGATTTCACCAAAGTCCTGGGGTCGATTTCCCCTCAAACCCCTAATCAGAGAAGAATCCCAATATGTGATCATGATGAACAAAATTAGTCTCTTTGAGGAACTTGTTTTTGCCACGAAATATAAAAAAAATGGAATGGATGTTTTAAAGCAATATTAAAGAACGCTTAAAAAGTGGGAACGTGGGTAAAGAGGTGAGGAATACAAATTTTGCAAGATCTTTGGTTTTTGGGTAGGAAATGAACCTAGTAGTGGTAAAATTGACAACAATCACAAGATCTGTGCGCTGCTGCCGAAGAGGAAGTTGAGCATTGGAGAAGAGGGACCCAAATCACCAGATCTTTGTGTCGTCAGAGTTTCATCGAAGAGAACGAGAGCGCCCTTAGAGTTTCACTGAATATAACACGAGAGCCGTTGTTGGAGTTCCTTTAAAGAGACCGCGAGAGCCGCTGCCAGAGTTTTGTCGAAGAGAACGCCGAAGAGAGAAGGCAGAAAGCGCCGTCAGAAGTTTGGAGGAGGGAGAAGGAGGCAGAATGCGTACGAGAAGAGGGAGTGTAATATTGAAACCCTCAAAATTTTCCTTAATGCTAACCGAGTGGGCCAATTTTTCCCCCCTCAATTTTTTTAGAATTGCCACCTCTTTTTCATAGCATTAATAAGTAAGATGCTATAATTTAATACTATAAAAAGCAGTATTTGTTGTATTTGTTGTATTGTTTAGCCCTGTTGTAAAGACATCCACAATCCGTGTAGTTTTCACAATGGCGGTTTCGTTTGGCTGTGCTCTTTGTCAATTGGATTTCGATAATGCATTCTTGAATGGAAAATTAGAGGAAGAAGTGTACATGCAACATCCCCTGGTTTTTAAGATCCTCAATTTCCCCACCATGTCTGCAAGTTAGATAAAGTTATCTATGGCCTACGATAGGCACCCATAGCTTGGAGTAATACTTTAAAATCAGCATTATTATCCTGGAGGTTTCTCAACTCTAGGTCTAATACACCTCTATTCATTTATCGTCAAAGTATGACTATTGTGTTGCTCCTCGTCTATGTTGATGATGTAATTGTCACGAATAATAATGCTTCTCTGATCGAAAAATTTATTTCTGAGTTGGATACTAAATTTGCACTTAAAACCTTGGTCATCTAAGTTACTTCTTGGGGATTCAAGTTCACAAATTACCTTATGGTCTTCTTTTAAATCAGTCCAAATACATTGATGATCTACTCGATCTGCTAACTCCAACTTGAAGGTCTCAAACCTGCATCGTCACTGTCGGTTGTGGGGAAGCAATTAGTTTTGTCTTATGGGCAACCATTAATTGACCCCACATTATATCAAAGTATTATTGGAGCCTTGCAATATCTCACCACCACTAAACCGACATCTCCTACGTCATAAATCACTTAAGTCAATTTCTCAAACAACTAACTGATGCCTATTGGCAGGCCGTCAAAAAAGTTATTCGTTATCTTAGTGGCACCAAATCTATGAGACTTCTAATCCAACCGTCAGACAACTTGTCCATTTCTGCTTTCTCAGATGCTGATTGGGCATCCAATGTTGATGATCGTAAGTCTATTGCAGCATATTGTGTTTTCTTCGGGAACACACTTGTCTCATGATCTTTTAAGAAGCAAACAATTGTGGCTCGATTCAGCATGGAATCTGAATATTGAGCCTTAGCACATGCATCTGTAGAAATTATTTGGCTCACCCAATTACTTGGAGAAATTGGGCTCCCATCACCCTCTGTTCCGGTTCTGTGGTGTGACAACATCAATGTTGGTGCCTTGGCTACAAATCCAGTATTTCACGTCCGAATGAAGCATATTGAGATCAATGTGCACTTTGTTCGAGATCAAGTTCTTTGTGGAGCTCTTGAAGTTCGATATGCTCCTTCTGTAGATCAAATTGGTGACTGCCTCACTAAGTCCTTGACTCACAGTCAATTTCATACTTTGTGGAGCAAACTCGGGGTCGTTGAACTCCCCTCTCGTTTGAGGGGGAATGTTAAGTATGAAAACTAATTATCCAACCTTGGTAAAATTCATTTTACTGTGAGTGAAACTTTTAGTAATTTTAGTCAATCTTCCGTAGGGTGCAAAGACTCCACTAAACATGAGGGACAAATAGATTTATGACATGTGTATAGCTTTATTGAAAATTCCAATATGTTGGTTTATTATTATTTTCCTTTTTGAAACTTGAAACCTTAATTGTTGTACTATTTATACAGAGCATTGCTCTTCGATAAAAGGAGTGATTGACAGCTGCAAACCTAATTTCTTGAGAAACGTTATTTAGAAGTAGACAATAGTGAGGAAGGAAGAGAGGGAAGATGAAAGAGAAAAGCCACCTCAACAAATATATAAATATAGGAAAATACTTGTCTCCTCAACAATGAGGAGGAAGCTTGTCCTCGCCATTAAATATTTGACAATTAAGAGAGAGAAATGTAAAAGAATAAATTTTTTTAAAATAATAATAAGTTGTCAAATATTTTGTGGTGCGGAGGACAAGGTTCTTCATCACGGTTGAGGAGGCAAGTATTTTCCAAAAATTAAGAAAAAAAAAATATATATATATATATACACATACACACATATATTATACTTTTCCCTAAGTCACCAAATATGAGCATGTTAACCACACATGACTAAGTCAAATGAGTTTAAGGACCATTTAAAACTATTTTTTTGACTAAAAGAATCATTTTTGAAACCTAAAAACCAAATAGACACCAACTCCAAATTTAGGGACAAAAATGTATTTTGCTCAATTTTCTAAAACAACTCAACATACACGTAGTAAGGGGAATTTAAGTGAATGACTAAATTTTGGCATTCAGTTTAAAAAATAGACATTAATTTTAAATTTTGCACAAATTGTCAAAGGATATTTTAAGAGTTTTACAAAATATGGTGATTTTCCAACAATACCCTTTTCCATGGTTTTTTTTTTGGGTTTTTCTTATATTCAACCACCTAACAACCTTGTTTTTTATTCAAATTGTTTTTCCTACATTAAAGGGATTTTAAATGAATTATTTTAATTATTTTATATTGACTTTCAGTTTATTTAAATGATTTATCATTGTTTTACTGTCTCACATCTCATCGTTATGACATTGTTCTACTATATCTTCTTCTAAGTTCCCTCTTCTCTCCTTGCAACAATAGATTGTGTGGACTTATTTAATCGCATATCATTATCAAATTAAGTTTCTGAATATTCTTTCGACCTTGATTTATTTCTCTTTTCTTCATCTGTAGACTGATCATTCACCCTTTCATTCTCATCAAACTTTCTATCATCCTTTTAAACATTTGATGAATTATTAAAAATTGAATGTCAATAAATGTATATACCAATTGAATAATTATTAAACATAGCAGGGCAATACATGTATATATCATTATGTAACTCAATTATCAAAATTAGAAGGTCAATAAATATATATACCAATTGAAGAATTATTAAATTTAGAAATATGTGTATATATCACTATAAAACTTAATTGCTAAAATTAGAAGGTCAATACATGTAAGTACCAATTCAAGAATTATCAAAACTTGTCAATACCGTATATATCATAATGCAACTCAATTATCAAAATTAAGAGGTCAGTATATGTGTATATCAAATTTCAACTCAATTATCAAAATTAGGATGTCAATACATGTATATCACAATGCAACTCATTATAAGGTCACCAATAACATTTATATAGGACATAAAGTAGTTGGACTTACGTAGATATACTTCTCAAATTTGATTTTAAACGATACATTCATGTGGTCGGTCCCACATCTGTTTTTTATTTTAAAATTCTTCCTAAATTAGAGGAAGGCAAAAAACAAGCTTTTAAACCTTTCCTTACTTCACTTTCCATTGTTCAAAGTCCCAAAATCAAAACAAAATACTAAGTTGTTGAAGAGACAACTGGACAACAGTGGACTGTCGGTCGATGTGGGGTAGATCTCAACAGCGACGATGCGTGGAATGTTGGGCGGCGGCATGCGGACTAGAATTGGGCGACGAGTCATACACCGACAGGCAGAACGCTGAACGGAATGGGGAGAAACTGACTGGAACGAGACGAAATTGATCGGTGTTTGGGGAAGGGTATACTCGGGACACGTGGAAGACCCCTATTGGTGCCCCAAGATGACTCATGAATCACGCCCAGCTCGGAAGGCCAAGATGGCCGCCACCAACGCCGACAAATGCCAAGTGTGAGGGCCGAGGTGAGCCCGGCTCAGGTCGACCCACCGGGGAGCCCGGATGGAGATTATCGGGCGTAACCGTCGGTCCCGAGATTACGGATGTAACCGACGGTCCCGAGATTACGAATGTAACGGTCGCTAGATTAGCGGGACCGCCACCCATAAGTAGGGGACCTTACTCCCGATCAGGTACGATGATTTCTGGCTTCGAACTAGACTTGGAATCCGACCTATACTGACTTGATCGTCGGAGTGCTCACTTTTTTGTGCAGGTCCGCCCAAGTGGTCAGGTCGGTCCGGAGGCCGGGTTCGAGTTACAACCAGAAACACACTGTTGTGCAAATCTTTGCATAAACAATCGGTATCAGAAAGAGGCAACTGACCAGAACATGATTGACTGACGACCTGGGCGGGACGGTGGAAGACTAGAGGTGAATATGAAAGTTGGAGTAGAGATGGAGATGTGGGGCAAAAAGGGGTTGCTACCAAACAAACCCTAAATCCAACTTCTTCAACCACAAGGTCCTAAGTTTTCATAAATCTCACTAGAAATATTCATAATTACCGTTCTTATTAAAGAATTTTAGATTTTAAATCTATAAATTTCAAAATCTACCTTAACAATTTTTTTATAATTTTAAAATCTATTTTCAGAATCTCCTTTCAAAATATAGTATCAATTTTAAATGATTTAAATTTGATTTGTCAATTATTTTATTAGATACAGATTTTCTTTCTATTCGTTCTATCAAATAAATCCCTAAAATTTAGCATGTAGACCTAATCTTTGTTACAAAGGTATATTAGTCTAAAATATTTATTTAATATTTAAAAAATGTGATTTAGCCATTTATGCAATATATTTGGTCATTTTTTAAAACGCGTTATTTATTTTGGCCATCAGTTGTCCCACGTAGCAAGATATAACTAAGCTTAGACTTTGGGCCGAGTCACATGTTTGAAGCCCAAAGGCAACATGCATCCATACCGCACTCTCCCACAAAATAGGGCCCAAATCAGGCCCAATATGATGGCCCATTTCCTTAAATTCCGCGCTAAAGCGACAGAATTCAAAAATAATACCGTCACGAAGAAGCAAACACTTTGCTGCTCGTCGCAGCAAGCAATCCTCTCGCAAGCTCCGCCAATGGCCGTCCCTCTACGCTCTATAATCTATTGCTTACTTTCTTCGCCTCCCTCCTCCTCGAACTCAGAAATTCACGCTCCTCCCTCATGGATGACGAACCAACCATTTGACTTTTCATCAACAAGAACCCTTTTTCAGTCCCAAAATATTCCTTCTGATCCCCCACTTTCTCTTCCCCTTTCGTGCTCTTCAAGAACATACACCGTTCACACAACTTTCCATTACTTTTCTCGTCCTCTTCGTGTACCACACGTGAACTGAATCGTATTTTCCCCATTCACGGGTTTGATTTCTTCTTCCGCTATTAAATTCCCCGCGATAACTAGCAATTTTTTTATGTGCTTCTGATTTACCGAGGGATTCATTCCAAATTCGGCGATTCTAGAAGATCTCTGCTACTTACTTAACTTGGTATGACCCAGAATCATATCTGATTTATTTTTTCTTGTGGTTATTTCTGATTCTTACTCGAATTTCTGCATTCATATTGATTGTACTGTTAATACCGTACAAGGATTGGTGAGGAATTTGATTTGTTACGGAAATTCAAACGGCTCTCAACTGTAGAAAATCTGTTTAGGAGATGTATGTTCAATGTTGTTCTTCGTGTAAAGTTATTTTGTTTTCGTAGATGTCATCGGATTTCAAGTTGGAAATAGTCGGGGAGGAACCAGTTATAAGCGTTAGAAATGGAAACGTTGCGCAGAGTGAAGGAGCTGGCACAGTACACAAAATTCTCAGCGGCATTCGAAATCAAGGAAGCAAGTCCATTAGCAATTTCTTAACGAATGCACAGCGCAGGGCCTTGGGTAACAGGTACTAAAACAATGTAGTTGTTGATTTTATGCAAGAAAATTAAAAACTGTAATTCAAACTTGTGTGCAACCGTTAGTTTGCCTCTAACAATAGCATTCTATAATTTCTCTCAGAATCTGTATGCAGCTAATAATCATTAGATATAGATTCGAAATGGTTTTTTTAATTTCTGTCTCATATTCAACTACTAGCCACGTTACATTGTTTCAGCCTCTTAAATAATTTCTCATTACCAAGGGGCGGACACAGACTTTGAATCCACATAGTGTTGGATTTGTAAGGAGTGTATTGATTAGGGAAGGGAGTGATTCATAGTACAATTATCTTCATTAGTACGAGGCATTTTGGGTGAAAACTGTGAGGATTATGCCAAGGACAATATCATATTATTGTTGAAATATTTAAGATAGGAGGGAAGGGATATTATTGTCCTTGACCATGGAACGACAGTTACATTGTGGTGGAATAATTTTTTGTGTTTTTTCTATTTGAAATTTTGTTAATTTTCCGTTATTCTGTTGCTAACTCATCACTTTTCTTTCACAGTTTTTTCAGAGGGAGCCGAATTGCCAAGAGTGGAAGTTTCAGTGGTTTGTTTGATGGAGATGAAACACGTGAACATGGATTAGGAAGAAAAATTAGCCCTCTTTTAGCAGGGACTGCGTACTGCATTTCTTCTTGCAGCATGATTTTGTTGAATAAAGTTGTTCTCTCAAGTTACAATTTCAATGCAGGAATATCGTTGATGTTTTACCAAGTATGCCACTTGTTCCTTTCTCGTACCAGTTAAAGGGTCCGTTTGATAATGTTCCTGTTTCTTATTTCTCGTTTCCAATTTTATTTAGAAATCTAAAGGACATTTTGCAACTAAGTTTCTTCTTTTTGTTCTCGTTTCCAATTTATTCCAAAACATAAATAAAAAGATTGTTTTATCATACTTCAGATGTTGAGGTCATGCAATTTATTTTTCTTTATTAAAAATTAAGAAACAAACCTTACCAAACGAGCCCTAAATTGCGAGTCTCGAAACAGAGCTACTTCAACGAATGAAAATTTCTTGTTAATATTGTCTGTTTGACTTACTTTTAGCATATGGGAATTAAATTTCTTCCGGTAATTTTCTGCAGAATTTGATTAGTTCTATAGTTATTGTTCTATTGGGCCTCTGCAGAACAGTTTCAGTGGAAAAGCTTAATTGGAAGCTGATTAGGCTGTGGATTCCAGTCAACTTAATTTTTATTGGCATGCTGGTGTCTGGCATGTACAGGTGCGTCCAGTATCGAAGATTCATAGCAACTCTTCCATTTTGCTCTTTGAAACCCATGACAGAAATTTGGGGATTCTTGGTTTCAGTTTGAAATACATAAATATTGCAATGGTGACAATTTTGAAGAATGTCACAAACATAATGACTGCAATTGGAGAACTTTATATTTTCCAGAAACGTCAGAACCAAAAAGTTTGGACTGCTATGTTCTTAATGGTAAATATGCTATTTTACTTCCCAATTCACATGAAAATAACATATGCATAAGGATTACTCTTTATTGGTACTAATAAGTAAACTCATTATTCCTTGCTTAAACAGAGCAATGCCCTTCCTTCCTTTTTATTTGCCTTTCATTGGGGAAAAAAAGTTACATTTCTTATCTTGTAGAATCTCCAAGTTACTTGGTACGAAAAGAATGCCTAATTTCCGTTTCTCCTCTGAGAAATATGGGAGAGTAGTATTGAAAGAACTGTAATCTCTGACGATAATATAAAGAAATGAAATGCTGCACTTTATCAAGCAATCTGTATATTATGTCATATGAATTGTAAGTCTTTTTCATTGCATACTTCAAATTCAATCTTCTTTTATGCGTGCAGATCATCTCTGCCATCAGTGGCGGTATAACAGATCTTACATTTGATACATTAGGCTATGGATGGCAGATCACAAACTGTGTTTTTACAGCAAGCTATTCAGTAAGTAGTTTTTAGACCCATTTCGTGTTTATTCCTCCCCCAACTGGGAATTATGTCGCGTTTTGTCGGTGATTTGAAAAGAGAAATATAAAAACAAGAAACTGAATCTGAATTGCATACCAAGACACGTTATTCATTACAAAACTGTGCGTAATCCAGTATGATTTTGTGTGTGTCACAGCTTACTATGAGACGTATAATGGACGAAGCAAAGAAGCTAACAAGATCTGGATCTCTTAATGAAGCTTCCATGGTGCTGCTGAACAATTTATTATCTCTGCCTTTTGGTGGAGTATTGATTTTCTTATTTGGTGAATGGGCTTATGTAGTAAATGCGTAAGTAGATTCCTTTTGTTTATTTCTTTTATTTTGTATTCTCATAGTTTCGTCATCTAAAAAGTTTTTCTCCCATTTCAACTCGTAGGGATGTCATAAAATTGCCAATGTTTTGGGTTGTCGCAACTGCGAGTGGAATACTTGGACTCGCTATTAGTTTCACCTCTATGTGGTTCTTATATCAAACTGGTCCCACCACCTACAGGTAATGCTATTTCAATTAAATGCAAACATTTCTACTACTTTTTTTTCTTTCTTTCTTAAATACAAGTATGGTACATAAAATTTTCAGGGGTGTTTGCCCTTGAAATTTAGTGGTGTTTAATAGGTTGAAACTTTTAAAATTATCGGGTAGATCAACATTCAATTATATATCTAAGATCGTATATAAAATTTAAGGATATTCCATGATAGCCACCTATCTTAGGAATTAGTAATTTCTATGTGTTTCTCAACACCAAATGTTGTAGGATCAAACGGTTACCCCATGAAATTAGTCGAGGTGAGCGTAAGTTGGCATGGACACTCACGGATATATATATAAAAAAAAAAATTTAAGGACTTTGACACAAAATTCAATAGTTCATTCTGTACTCGACAAGTCTCTAAATGGTAGAAAATGTCTAATAGACCATGGGACATTTGGGGTGAGTTTCCTATACTTTCTAGTTTAATCACTTTTTTTTGTTTGATAATCATCTCTCAAATACTTAAACTACAATTGTGTTAGTGTCAGGATCCCGATTAACGAGAAAGTAATAAGCTAACTTATATTGTAATATCAAAGAGAGGTTACAATACCAACCGTCTTTCAAGATGACTATCTCTTTCTTAAGAACTCTACTAAGTTCCTCACCCTAAACTATTCCAAAGATACTCCTTCTCTTCATACTTCCTCTATTTATAACCAACTCACCCCAATGTAATTATCATAATACCCCCACTACTATACTAATAATATTCTCAAACTATCCTTAATAGGACTCTCACAGTGAGTCACTTTAAAGTTATTTTTTTGGATAATCAATCTCTCTAAGGGTTTCTTCAAAAAAATATTTTTAAAGAAGCATTTTTTGTCATCTAAAACCACTTATAAAGATAAATTAAACGTAGTCTAAATTATGAACTCTTCCAAGAGTGCTTATAAAAAGAATATTTTGTTCAAATTCACTCCTAAAAGTCATCTCAAACACAAAAACACAATAGTAGTAGATACAAAATTGAAAGTTTAGACCTAGTAGAAACAATATTGAAAGTTTAAGGACTTAGTAAAACACTTTAAGAATTTTATGACGTATTAGACACAACACAACCCCGAAAATTTAAGGATTAAACTTATAATTTAGTCTTATTTTTTAAATACTCGATGTGTGAATGTTAGATATAATTAGTATTATTAAAAAATTCAATATAGTGATGAGATATATTAATATTGTTACTTTTTGTGTATATATATATATATATACTTATTTAGTACAACATGTGGAGGTAGGGGATCGAACTCACAACCTCTTGATTAGGGATGTATGTGAATTACCGTTGAGCTATGCTCGGTTTGGTTCTCATCAAACTATTTGGGTTGCTACAATTATATAATTTCATGTTGAGACTTATATTGACATTTTGTTTTTACAGCCTGGTAGGTTCCTTGAACAAGATTCCCATATCAATTGCTGGAATTCTTGTGTTTAAAGTTCCACTGAGTCTCCCAAACCTATTCAGTATATTATTTGGTAACAAAAACGGATTTTGGTCACTCTTTTTTTTTTCAGTTATTGGGAGAGACAAATTAAAAATTGATTACTAAAATTGAATTGCAGGTTTATTTGCTGGGGTGTTCTTCGCCAGAGCCAAAATGTCATCGTGAAAACGAAAAGCCAGGCACGTAATTTGTTGTTGAAACTGAAACTAATTCAGCATGCAAAAGGGCATCAGTTTCAGTGAGTTAATTGTCTGTATTCTTCTCAAAATTTGTAAATTCCAGTAAAAAGAAAAAGTAAAGAAACAGAAAAGATAATGGAGACCCATATTTAATTTTTTCTATTTGCCTTTTTGGTACAACGGTTACCTTTGACTCTTAATCATAACGACTCTTTTTTGCTGAATTAATGGCTTCATCACTACAAAGCTTATTGCTTAGGACCATCATCATCCAATTTCTATACCCACATGGAATTTTTTTTGGGATGGAGTAAAATATCTTAACCGTTCAAACTAGCTATCGAAAAAAATTTGTTTGGTTAAGAAACTGGTGGACACACAAAAGGGTTATTAGGGTTTCTGTCATTCGTCTCATTCGTCTCACGATCATTTTTCGTTGGAAAAATTACAATTCGTAAATTTAGCCATCGATTAATTTTTCGTGTCGAATTCAAGAGAATTATGTTCAAGTAAGTGGAAGAAGCGGACCTAAATTCATTGTCGAGAGTCGAATGATACAGCACGATTTGGTCTTCTTTTATAGAGATGAGAAAACATCCGGATTGTTACAAGTTTTTATTTTATTTATAATTTGATCTCTTATTAAATTAGAAATTAATTTATGGTATCCATGCAATGGAGTAATTTAATTTATAATTACTCCCTTATACCGAAGTTTACACATAATTTGATCCCTATTCTTTAGTTGGATTAAAATGGTAAAAAATATATCCCCTAATTAAAAAAAATTACATGTGTGATTACACTTGACACATATTTTGCTATATTATACTCTCTCAAACTAACTTGAGCGGTAAAACTTTGCTGATATCTTTCAGCTTTTAAATTAACTTTTTTTCCTATTTCATTAAACGTGACAATAGATTTTTCCCATTTTACTATGTGTGTGTTTTTTTTAATATTCTTTAATTTCTTTTCTATCGATGAATTATTATTTAGTTCTTAATTCTTTTTATTTGAAGATGTTTAGATAAAAGGTGGGAATGATTAGACGTCCTCTACACTACCATTAGTGAAATTAAAAAGAAGGTTTATATATTATTTTGGTTTGGAAATAACTTAGATCACGATGCGGGTGAGAACCTATCTTTATACTATCATTGAAAAATTGATAGTTCATTATTCTCTTCAGAAATATTCTATACTTTTGCATTTATCAAGCATATATCTACATAAATTGTCCATTTAATGGTAGTCCGCACGAGCGATCTTCACTGGTTAGAATATATATTTTTTCTTTCTACATTTTGGACTTTAGTTTGTTTTTAGTCTCTATACTATTAAAAAGTTATCATTTTGATATCTTCATTTTTGTTTTGTTCTTATTTGTTTCAATCAAAATTTTAACAAGTGACAATCCACCCACTAAAGTTTTTGAAATAATAGCCATAAATTTATCTTAAAAGAAATTTTTTTTATTGTGTACAGAATTTGTGTTAAAATTTTGTAATCACTTTTAAAATTACAAGGACCAAAACAAGGTACTTCTACTAAAATGAACAAAAATATAGACTAAAATTTTGAAATACATGAACAAAAATTGAGAGTATAGAATCCAAATGGGATGAAATTACATAAATATAGCATATAATAAATTTGTATTTTCAAATATAAACAATAGTTTAAAATTTCATGAAAATTTTATAATTTAATGATGAAAGGAATGTAATGTACACGGGGAAAAGTCAAATTTATGCTATATATTTGAAATTTGAAAAAAGAAACGAAAAGTTGTGACTTTTTTAAAAAATAAATACTAAATTTATATACTATGACATGAATTTTATTGATAAATTATAAGTTCTAAGATGAACTAAAATTTCCGAGTAAGGGACCAAAATAATATCATATATATATATGTGTGTGAAAATAAGACTATTGAGAAATCTTATTTAACTTAATTTTTATTGGTGGGTAAACAAATATCTCTTATTTAATCAATTAAAAATTTGACATCTTAAATAATAGAATATAAAAGCTAATGAAATAATCCAAAACGAAAGATTCGTTTTAACACCCAAAGTTCGAAGAACATGGAGAGTTCAACCTTCATCTATCCTCCAAATCTTCCATTAGAAGTTGAAAGTTAAAATTAGTTCTCACTTTTTTTTTTTTGTTCTTTTTATTAAACTCAACTCAAGAGTAACAATGGAAAGACAGCATTTCTATCAAATCCAGTTCCCTTTTCCCTTCTTGAGAGCTCTGCCATTGGCCTTTCCCCGCCGCGGCCGCCGCCTCCATCTCCGCCATCTCCATCATGTTCTGAAGCTCATCGCCGTCGCTGGAGTTCGCCGCCCCGTTCAAAAGATATGACAAATATAGGTCAGAATACAGATGGCAACTGCCGGTTGCAGTGTTGCTCCGACGATGAAGATCATCTACTTCGTCGCCAACCTTCAGCTTCTCCATTTTCAGTTCGGAGTCGATGGAGACAAACTCCGCCGCAGGTTGATTATCGACAACGGTCATTGGCGCATCGTGGGCGGGTGGTGGATTGGTCGAGTTGGAAAAGAAGTTCTGCATGAAGAGAAGCTCGTCGTCGTACGTAGGCGACGAGATGATCGCCGGGGAGAGGTTGTAGGTGGAGTCAGAGGATTCAGGGAAGAAATGGTTGAAATGGGACGAAGGATCGTCGGAGACGATGGTTGCGGTGGCTGGAGCGGGAATGTTATGCTTGCTTTTGATGTAGTCTTGAAGAATAGAAGAGTGAGGCTTGCCATTTTGGGAGTTGGGGCGTTTGTTCTTTCTCCTTGAATTCTGCCTTCTTTTTGTGGCATTCCAATGGTTTTT
This sequence comes from Momordica charantia, assembly GCF_013281855.1. Classification (NCBI taxonomy): domain Eukaryota; kingdom Viridiplantae; phylum Streptophyta; class Magnoliopsida; order Cucurbitales; family Cucurbitaceae; genus Momordica; species Momordica charantia. Next base: position 1,485,620 of record NW_028275161.1, on the reverse strand, counting down.
TATGGCGTTTTCTGTTCTTCCCGGAATGCTTTTTGCTATCTCTGCCCATCGGTTCCCAACCTTTGCATGAGTCTCCACTAGTATTCTCTCTTCCTCTTCGCTCCAACTTTCCTTCTAAAAATTAACGAACGAATCGATAAATTATTCAATGCAACCGTCATACTATTCTTAAAGGGTTTCTACAGTCACTCTAAACACGACTTTTAGATATCTAGAAGAAAATAACTGTCATGCATGCAAGATTACAATTTAAGGTCATACTCAAAAGAAGGAAAAAGGAAAAAAGCATATTGAGCTTATTTTGGTGCGTTAGGGTTAATTCAAACGAGATCAAAGTATTGGACAAACGATCTCGACAACTTTTAACGCTAAACAATGCCCGCATGTTGATCAATTACTTGCATGATGTGTTGTGTAAGTATAAAACACGAGCTAATTCTATAAATCAATATGAATATAACATCTATAACACATGAAATTAACCCTATTTAATTGGTAACTTTTTAGTCCAAAAGCCTCCCATTTCAAAAAGAAAAAAAAATCTAGATGCAATAGATTCATTCGGATAATTAACTCACCATTCTCAATTCGCTTAAAATCACAAAGATCCGTCGAAGATCTTTCTTCCTACCACTATTAAAAAATCTATTTTCTCTATTTTTCTATGCGTTCATATAAACTTTAGCAGTGTCAATTTTGTAATGGTAATTACTCGTGAAGGCTATGTTAATAAAAAAAAAATGAAGTTTTTAAAGAGAGAGGAGAAAAAAATTTAAAAAAAAAAAACCTTAATATCAGGCCGCAAATGATTGTGCCATCTCTCGCGGCATTGCTTCCCGGCTCTTCCCTCCAACTTCTCGGCTATCTGTGCCCATTTTCTCACCCCATGTTGCTTCACCAATCTTATTAATTTCCTATTTCATTTCCCAAATAACAAAAACAAAATTTAAGAAAAAAAAAACTTGTCAATAATTAATAATTATATCTAAAAGAATAAAATTTACCTTCATCCATGAACTTTTGACCTGTATATTCAAAACAATCTTATAAACTCCGAAAACATTGCATCATCGTCAATTTTAATATGTGATGATAATTAAGCAAATGATATGATGCATTTTCTTAATAATATAACATTGAAAATTTTTAATTGATATAATATATTTTTTTTTTGTTGATCAAATTCATGGTCACCTGTCTTCTTCCTCAGTCCACTGGCCTTTAATCAAATTTGCAGAAGAGCCCTTCTTAAATTTCTTCCCTTTGGAAATAATTTTGCCTTCATTTTCCATCATCAGCTCATAATTACAATTTGCCCCACTTCTGCCCCAACTGTACATAATTTCTTCTTCTTCTTCTTCCTCCTCCACGCGCCGCCACTCGCCGCCGCAGTAACTTTGATCCGGCGGGAACCCTCCGATCACGTCCACGTCATCGCAGCTGTGTAATAATTGGTGGCCGTAGAGAAACCGATCTATGGCGGCCAGCGGCGGTCCCGACGGCGGCTGCATTTTCTCTCTCCGCCGTGAATTCTTGTTTTTTCGCCTGAAAAATTATAGAGAGAGAGAGGAAAATTGGTGAGGAAATGGAGAAAAGACGAGAGCTTATGGCGAGGGGTTTTTGTCATGAGACATGCAGCTTTAGAGCCGTTGATTTGGAAAACGATCTGACGGCTGAGATTGAAAGTTGGTGTAACTCCTGAGCTTCTCTTTTTTGGACGAAAAGATCGTTATGGGAGAGGGATTAGTGGGCTGGTTATAATTAAAACCCCCCATTAATATTCTCTTTAATTTTAATTTCCCAATTATTAGTCGAAATTAAGCTTTACATAATTTTTTTTGTTTATTTTTAATATATTTTTTTTGCCGCTAAGATTGAGAGATTAATTTGGCGCCAATTTTGTTGTGAAAGGATTGTTTTGCCCCTTATGGATGTGCTTGGGTGAAGGGAAGGGCAGGGGTAATTCTGGGTTTTTGTTTTATTCAATGTGAAAATTAGAGATAATTACTTTGGAGAAAATTGGAGGGGGAGGAGAAAAAGAGAGGAAATAGTGGGGGTTTTGAGTTATTGAAGAGATTAATTATATATTTAATAAAGGAGGAAATTTTGGAGAATTTGAAAAAGGAATCAATTTTATGATTAATTTTTGTTCAACGTGTGCCACTAAATGCACCTCGCATCACATTATTCATTTATACTCCACTTAAGCTTAGTGTGTGTATAAAATTTTTAAAACACAACTTTTTTTAAAAAAAATAAAATTTTATAAATGATAGATCTTGATTTTTTGTAATAAAAAATTCTTTAATTTTCCAATTTTAAATAGAAAAATTACATAATTAGAATATTGAGAACGGTATTGAAAAATTCATATAAAAAGTTTGCGGAGAGTGGAATTTTTCATGAAGATTTCTCTCCATTTGTTAATTTAATTATATATATATATATATATACCCTTGCAAAAATGAGGGTGAAAATTAGAGCTATTGCTCAAGTTTTACCAAATTAATAGAGTAGAGTTTAATAATGTCTAAATAATATTTTTGTAATTTTGGAATCGATCTATTTTAATCACTATACTCTCACAATATGACCTATTTAAAAAGTGACCATTTTGATCCCATAATTATTAAAGTCGAAAATATAAAGACTAAAATATATAGTATCTAAATTTTCTATAAAAAAAATATCTAAAAAAAAAGCGATTAACTATCTTAATTCTTTTTTTTAGTACAACAAATGTGTGAGGAGATCGAGAATTGAACCTCTAACCTCTAAGAAACGAGGCAAGATACTTTAATAGCTATGCTCATATCATGTTGACTATTATATATATATATATATATATATATATATATATATTTATAATACTTGAACTTAAAAAAATACATTTTTATAATTTTCTAAAGTATGAGAAACAAAATTTAGGTTTAAATTACTAATCCTAGGTTTATTTTGGACATGTATTTTCAAAATAATTTTTTTTAGTTAAACAATTATAGGGTGGAAGATCAAACCATCTATCTTTAGAATGATAATATGTACCTTATCAATTGAGCTACGATCGAATTAACTTAAAATTGATTCCTACTTAAAATGAATTCCTATCTTTTTTTTTCTGTCTATTTAGGACATTCAACCTTGAAAGAAAAATCTATTTTGGTTCTATTACATTTTAAAAGTTACCATTTTTGTCTCTTTTTGTCTTCCTTTTTTTATTTATCTAAATTTTTAAAAAAATCACAGTTAATAAATTTTTTTTGAAATATTGTCACACTTTTGTATTAAAAATTATATATATTCCAATTCTATAATAAAACGGACTATGGGCTTTTTCAGGAAATGAGTTAAGAAAGCCCAGAAAAGGAGGCCCACTATTATTAAAGTGGTTAATGGGCTCGAATGCTCCACATAAGAAAATGAATCAGCAGGTGTCTCTATTTGTCATGCGGTATTGAAAAATGGCCAAATTATATTTGATAGTGAAAAATGTTCATTTATATTATTCTAACTATTTTACAAGTTTGATAACACCTTTACCCTAGTTATTAGTTTTAAAATCAAAATATCCTAACTTCCATTATCTCTACTATGGGAAGAAGAGGGTCAACCAAACTGCGATCCACCCCCCCTTGAAATGAGTGCGTGTGCATCACATCTCCTACGGTGGTTGCCAAAGCTCCGAGTGAACCCAAAATAGGCCATGGACTTGGATCTACCAAATGATAAGAATGCCTCTGAGATTCAATCATAAACCAGGGCTTTCCGAACCTTCCTCACCCCCTTTCCATTTTTCCTTCCCCTCTCGTTCCCCCTTTTTCAATAAAGAAGCCCCGCGCTTTAGTCGGTTAAAAAGAGGTATGTGTGGTCAGACTTCTTTCTTTATAGTTGAGAACTCTCCTAAAGAGAGTTAATTGTGCCTATAAGTTGCATGAAATAGCTAAAATTAGTCTATTCTAGCCCTATTTATTCAGTGAGTGTGCGTGAATTAAAAGATAAATCAATATCTCACATTACTAAGAGTCTATGTTAGCACTAAATTAAATGATCTGATTTTGAGCATTTTTGCTGCAGCTTCGATGAAGCTACAATATCGGTTCCAGATAAAGACAAAAGACAAAAAGCAGCAAGCTAACAGTGAACGGGCTTCTTAGCGGAATTTACCACAGTGATTGGAGATTTACCCAAAAGTGAGAGATGGGTCCCTCAAGGCTCGTGTTGTTGCCCAAATATCTGAAGGGGGTATAAATACAAATAAGAGAAGAATCCTCCAAGACACACAAAAACGCCAAGAAACATTCCCCTTGTTCATTTTCTAAGGAATCCACCCTCACTCTAAGAAAACCTCTCCAAACCGTTAGAGAAAATCAAGAGAAGAAGAAGACTATCCAGTTGCATTTAGGAGCCGATCTTCAGCTCCTTCTCTTCATTTTCTCATCTTTGTATTATTTTCATTCCTACATTTTGTTTGACTCTCCTTATGGCTTTGCATAGCTAACCAACTTGTGTAAGGGGGAAATGTTCTAGACTTATTTTCGAGGCTATAACCTTGTTGTTTGCTTTAATAAAAGTTTGCTTTGAGTTGAAGTTGTTTTATCACTCTATTTTCAATGTGCTTGATCACCATTTTGAAATACCTCTTTGATAATGTTGGAAAAATGTATTAAGGAGCGAAACCATTCATCTTGGGCTAGAGTTTACTTGAGTTTAGCGTGTGGTGACTTAGGGATAAGCATCACCTAGCTTGGTCATAAAAACTATGTGTATATGCTATTGATGTTTGTCTATAAATGTTAGTAGTAGAAAATCTGGGGTGATTGGAAAAACACATTGTCTGTTTGACCACTGCAATTACTCCATTAATGCTACAGCATAGTTAGAGTGGCCCAGAAAAGTCGACTTCCTCTCCCCCTTGCGCCTTTATTTTTATACGGTTTTATCGAGTGATTGTGGATGCGTGGTACACTAGCGGACTTTACCTTTGTGTTTGATTTAAGATAATCGCTTTAAATAGTTTTTACCTCAATATATTTTAGTTTTTAGTGAAAGATAAACCCATTGGCTTATTGCATTGTTTCCTTGAGTAAATATTGAGTGTTTAAGCATTTAGTCTCTGTGGATTCGAACAATTATTACTTGCTGGGACGATTGTGTACACTTGCACATATAAGAATTGGTAGCACAATTAGTGGACAACAAGTTGTTGGCGCAGTTGCCGAGGACTAAATTGCTTTACACTCTGTATTTTGCTTAAAGAAATTTTATCCTAGATTTTTTACTACTGTGTTGGTGAACTTTGAAGGTGAATGAACGATTTGCAACGGTTAGAGTACTTGTTTGATAACGAAATTAAGCACACATTCCACCAACAAAGAACAGAACAACGTCGTCAGTAAGTAGAAACTGAACCCATGGATCAACCACCAAGGCTCCCCAATCCAGTTGTGGAAGAACTACATGGAGGAGAAATGGCCGAACCAACAGTTGTACCCCTTCTAAATGTCATTCTGTTGGCAGACGATGGAGACAGAGCTATTAGGGCTTATATTGCGCCAGCACTTCACGGTTTTCATCCAGCCATAGCAGGGCCAGAGATGGAAGCTGAACGATTTGAATTGAAACCTGTGATGTTTTCAAATGCTGCAAACAGTGGGACAATTCTATGGAAATCCATCCGAAGACCCACATCTCCATCTCAGATACTTCCTTGAAGTGAGTGATTCCTTTAAGATGCAAGGAGTATCAAAGGAAGCATTAAGGCTGAAATTGTTTCCGTATTCATTGAGGGACAAGGCAAGAGACTAGTTGAACTCTATGCCAGTAGAATCCATTACCTCTTGGAATGACCTCGCTGAGAAATTCCTGATAAAGTACTTCCCTCCAAGTAAGAATGCTAAATTCAGATGGGATATTAACAATTTCCAGCAAATAGGAGGAGAATCCGTGAGTGAGTCATGAGAAAGGTTTAAGGAGCTACTTAGAAGATGTTCGCACCATGGCTTACCAAAATGCATTCAAATAGAAACATTGTATAACGAGTTAAATGAAGCAACCAGAATGGTTGTTGATGCATCTACTAATGGAACCTTGTTATCTAAATCATATACCGAAGCAGTGGACATATTGGAGAGAATATCTTCCAATAACTATCATTGGTTAGATTCCAGAGCTATAAATGACAGAGGAAATTATGGGGCTGCTAGCAATATGGAGATGGCTTCTCTGAAAGATCAAATAGCAAACCAAACCAACATGGTAAAGAACATGAGTGCTGCTATAGCATCATCCATTAACTTAGGATCAAACAAAGTAATTGCAATCTTACGGTGAAGGTGATCATACTTATGACTCTTGCCCCGAAAATCCAGCATCAGTGTATTATTTGGGAAATCCTGGCAGAAACAACCCTTACTCGAATACATATAACCCAGGATGGAGGCAACACCCAAATTTTAGCTGGGGAGGAAATCAAGGTAGTCATAGTTATCAGAACGCCGGGCAATACCAACAGAAAACAATGCAGCAGCCAGGACTACTGATGCCTAGCCAACCGCAAGGAGCAAGGCCAACAGCTAACCCCTCAAACTCTATGGAAGCCCTGATGAGAGATTATATGGCCAAGAACGATGCATTGATACAAAGGCAAGCTTCCACCTTAAGAAACATGGAAGTTCAACTAGGGCAGTTGGCTCTTGAAATGAAAAATCGCCCACAAGGCACCTTGCCAAGTAATCCTGAGAATCCGAAGAGGGAAGGGAAAGAGTAATGTCAAGCATTGACTCTTCGAAGTGGAAAGGCATTACTGAACCCCTACCCAGCTCTGATGCAAGAGGATAACGTTGTGCAGCAGGAGGAACTTCAGACAGAGAAGGTAACTGAGAGTATAGTAGAGAATATGAATACTGAAGAGAATGTAGTGAATGATGCTAGAGCATCAGTTGAGCAAACAGCGCAACCAGAACCAGTGGCACCACAAAGAATGGTGAAGCAACCTGAGCCAGAGATAAACAAAACTAAGAGGGCCGCGAAAACAGAGCCTGTTGAGGAAGTGGCTACAGAGACACCAGTGCAAAAGAATGTAAAAATTTCAGTGGAACATCAAGTTTCTTCTCCTTCCCCATAACGGTTGCAAAAGAAAAACCAAGACGTGCAGTTTGATCGTTTTTTGGAGGTACTAAAACAGCTCCATATCAACATACCCTTGGTAGAAGCATTAAAACAGATGTCAAACTACGTCAAATTCTTCAAGGATGTATTGGCAAAGAAAATAAGGCTAGGTGGATTTGAAACGGTGGCCCTTACAAAAGAATGCAGTGCCATTTTGATAGGAAAGCTCCCTCAGAAAATTGGTGACCCGGGGAGTTTTACCATTCCTATGTCTATAGGAGGAAAGAATGTAGGGCATGCATTGTGTGACCTGGGCGCTAGCATCAACCTGATGCCTTTATTAGTGTATCAAAAGCTAGGGATTGGTGAAGCAAAACCAACAACTGTCACCCTATAGTTAGCAGATAGGTCCATTACACATTCAGAGGGTAAGCTAGAAGATGTTTTGGTTCAGGTAGATAAATTTATCTTTTCTGCAGATTTTATCCTACTGGATTATGAAGCTGACAAGGAGATCCAATCAGTTTGGGAAGACCATTCTTATCCACGGGTAGAGCATTGATCGATGTACACAATTGAGAGCTCACTATGAGAGTTAATGACTAGCAGGTGACATTATCTGTTTTTAACTCCATTAAATACCCTAATGATGTGGAAGAATGCTCTTTGTTAAGGATTGCAGATGATTTGAAGAGTGATGAAATACAAACGGAAGAGTTGTTGAACCAAATGGAGGACGAGTTAACTAGAATTCTCAAAACAGGAGACAAGGAGGCCAAGCTGATCCAAGACCAGCCGAATGAACCTGCTACTGATAGAATCTATAAGAAAACGTTTGAACAATTGGAATTTAATGACAGGGTGCACGCGCCACTGCAGCCATCCATGGTGAAGGCCCTCAAATTAGAGCTGAAAGTCCTACCATCACACCTTAAGTATGCTTATCTGGGAGAAGCAAAAACACTGCCAGTCATCATTGCAGCAGGCTTAGCCGAAGAAAAAGAGTGTTGTTTGATAGAAATGTTGAAGAATCACAAGAGGCAATTGGTTGGACTTTAGCTGACATAAAGGGGATCAGTCTAAGTTATTGCATGCATAAGATTAATATAGAAGAAGGATGTAAGAACTCAATTGAGCACCAAAGAAGGCTGAACCCTGTCATGAAGGAAGTCGTCAAGAAGGAAATCATCAAATGGCTTGATGCTGGGATAATTTACCCAATAGCTGATACTGATTGGGTAAGCCCAGTCCAATGTGTACCCAAGAAGGGAGGGATCACAGTGGTGCCAAATGACAATAACGAGTTGATCCCCACAAGAACCATAACAGGTTGGCGCATCTGTATGGATTATAGGGAATTGAATAAGGCAATCAACAAAGACCACTTTCCATTGCGATTCATCGATCAGATGCTAGATCGATTGGCTGGGCAAGAATACTACTGTTTCTTGGATGGATACGGTGGCTACAACCAGATTACCATTGCTCCTCAAGACCAGCAAAAGACTACATTCACTTGTCCATATGGTACGTTTGCATTTAGGAGAATGCCCTTTGGACTGTGCAATGCTCCAGTAACATTCCAATGGTGTATGATGGCAGTCTTTTCGAACTTAATAGAAACCGTGGTTGAGGTCTTCATAGACGACTTCTCAGTCTTTGGAAGGGACTTCAGCGAGTGTCTGAGCAACCTGGAGCAAGTGTTGAGGAGGTGTGAAGACACCAATTTAGTGCTCAACTGGGAAAAATGCCACTTTATGGTGAAGTAAGGGATAATGTTGGGCCACAAAGTATCCAAGAAGGGAATAGAGGTAGATCGCGCCAAGATTGAAGTTATAGAGAAGCTGCCACCTCCCACCTCAATTAGAGGAGTTAGAAGTTTCCTTGGACATGCAGGGTTTTACAGGAGATTCATCAAGGATTTTTCTAAAATCTGTAAGCCTTTATGCTGTCTTTTAGAAAGTGAACGCATTTTTAACTTCTCTTCTGATTGTTTTCAGGCTTTTATCACATTGAAAACAACTCTCATCGAAGCCTCCATAATGACTACACCAAACTGGAAGGAACCGTTTGAAGTCATGTGTGACGCTAGTGATTACGCCGTAGGAGTTGTGCTGGGACAAAGGAAAGGGAAGCTAATTCACCCAATTTACTATGCCAACAGAACATTGGTGGAGGCTCAACTCAATTACACCACCACTGAGAAAGAGCTGCTAGTGGTGGTCTTTGCCTTAAAAAATTCAGAGCTTACCTTATTAGAACGAAGGTAGTGGTATACACTGACCACGTAGCCATCAAGTATCTGCTCTCCAAAAAGGACACCAAGCTAAGGCTGATTCGATGGGTGTTACTGTTACAAGAATTTGATTTAAAGATCAGAGATAAAAAAGTATCAGAGAACCAAGTAGCAGACTATTTATCGAGAGTGGAGCTTTAGGGAACAGTAAAAGGACAACAAGCCGCGATAAGAGATGCATTTCCTTATGAGCAATTGTTAGTGGTGACAGAACAGAGAAAAGATTTGGAGCCATGGTTTTCTGATATGGCTAATTATGTGGCTAGTGGAATTTTGCCATCAGACATGAAAAGGCAGCATCTTAAACGATTCATTCATAACAGGAAGTTTTACTACTGGGATGACCCTTATTTGTACAAACTATGCAAAGACCAAATTATGCGCAGATGTGTTGACAGTGCTGAAGCATCAATAGTGTTGGAGCATTGTCACTCTGCCCCTTATGGTGGACATTTTGGAGGACATCAAACTGCAGCCAAAATCTTCCAAAGTGGCTACTATTGGCCAACTGTCTTCCAAGATTCACACTCATACGTCAAGAACTGTGACAAATGCCAGAGGGTGGGAAACATTTCAAACAAGTCGGAAATGCCTCTGAATTTTATTCTTGAGGTAGAACTCTTTGATATCTGGGGAATAGATTTCATGGGACCTTTCCCTCCATCAAATGGTAACCTGTTGGCAGTGGATTATGTTTATAAATGGGTGCAAGCAATAGATTGTGTAACATGCGATGCGAAAATAGTTTTGAAATTCCTACACAAGAACATATTCATCAAGTTTGGAACCCCTAGGACAGTTATAAATGATGAAGGGTCTCATTTTGTCAACAAGGTTATGAATTCCTTGCTGGCAAAATACAATATCAAGCATAAGGTATCCACCTCATATCACCCTCAAACAAACGGTCAAGCAGAGGTATCAAATAGAGAAATTAAGGGAATTTTAGAGAAGGTAGTACATATCAGTAGAAAAGATTGGTCTTACAAGTTAGATGATGCATTACGGGCATATAGGACTGCCTACAAAACTCCAATAGGAACATCCCCTTATAAGCTAGTCTTCGAAAAGGCATGTCATCTCCCACTCGAACTGGAGCAAAAGGCATTTTGGGCTGTGAAGAGCTTGAATATGGATCTATCAGTAATAGGAGAAGCAAGAAAATTTCAGCTGCTAGAGTTGAATAAATTCATAAGAGAATCCTACGAGAATGCAAAAGTTTACAAAGAGAATACCAAAGTTTGGCACAACAGAAGAATAAAGCCAAGAAAATTTGACGAAGAAAAGAAGGTGTTGTTATTGAACTCAAGGCTGAGGTTGTTTCCTGAAAAGTTAAAGTCAAGTTGGTTAGGTCCATTCATAGTAGTGAAGGTATATCCTTATAGAGCTATAACCGTCAAAGAAGATGACACTGAAAAGGAGTTCACCATGAATGGGCAAAGATTGAAGCACTACTGGGGAGGAGAAGTGGTGAGGAAGATGGATTCCCACCAGCTGAGATCAGCATAAGTGGTTACCAAGACAAAATAAAACGGGAAGAATCCTTTGTTTCTTCTCTCCCTATAGTTTAAATCTCGTTAATTCAGTTTAATTTTCTTAGTGTTAGTAGGAAAATTTTAATTAGAAGCATGTTTCTTGTTTTGTTTCATTTTTGTTTCAGGCTAAGGAAAGACTCTACCAGTTCGTTGCTAAAATTACTAGAGCAAAGTAGGGGACGTTGAGGAAAGAGTGGTCAACCTCGTCGATGCAGGAGCATAAATCAAGGATACGAAAAATAAAGTTGGAATTTAAAAAGAGAAAAGCAGTTAAGGAGAGAGAAAAGCAATTAGTGCCTGTATCAGAAAATCTGTCAGAAAAGAAATCGTGGGTCACAAGTTTTTAAAACCGAATTATCTTAGACAGTTTTCTCCCACATTTTGAGAAAAGCAACGCATTTTTCTAGGAAAGGTAAAAAGGGTGGGAGTTTTTGAATTCGAAATTTTTAGAAAAAGAAGGAAAGGTAATTAGGGGAGTGGTTGGCTCTTTTTTCCTAAACATTAATGAGGAAAGGACTGCTAAGTCTATTTAAGAAAGCCCGAAGCAGGGGAATTAGTATCAGAAATTTCGAATCCCTAATTTTGCGCTAACATCTTTCCCCTCCCTCCCTCTTCCTTCGTCACAGTCTATTTAGTCGCTTTCTCTCAACCCTAGGCCCCCTGTAGCATCGTCAAGTCGTCAGCTTCGTCATCCCAACATGCCTCGGGTTAAAGCAAAAGCAAGGAAAGGTAAGAAAACCATCCCCCCCAAGAGCGGACACCGTCTCCTTCACCGGAAAAGTCGCCAGAGCTAGCGAAAGCTCCACCCCAACCCGACCCGTTACCCGAAAACACTGCCCCAGATAGCGAAATCCCTTCCCCACCTAAAAAGAAACCCGTTGCCAAGAGAGGAAGGAAAGCCGCGAAAGGAAAGAAGCAGCCGCCTGTTCAAGTAGAAGAGGAGGAGCAGCTGGTTTTGGGCAGCCAAACCGATGCAGTCGGTCATAATGCTGAGCATGAAGAAGTACAACATGCCGAGACAGAGGTAGAAATAGGTCCAGAACTGTCGCTTGAAGCCAGACGCAGAGTCGAGGATTTTATGCAAAAGCTCTTCCAAGCGGACAGTAGCCATGAGCAAGCGGGCAGTGGTGAGGATAATTTGGGGAAGGCGGCGCCACTAAGGAAACAGGCAGAGAAGAAGAATAAGCTCTGGCTGACGAAGAGCAAGAAGAAAGAGAAGACGGGGAAGAAGTAGCTCCAGTTACCACAAGAAAAATGCAGAGAAAGAGGAAGCCCTCCCTAGTTGCAGAGCCTGGCAAATGGAAGAGGCCCAAACAGAAGGTCGACATGCAGGCTAAGAAAAAGGGAAAAGAGAAGGTTGTTGTAGGGCCCTCAAAATTTTTGCGATTTGTCGATTCTGCAGAATCCGAGTGGTTTGAAAGCCTCAAAAAGTGCAATCTGCTAGGAGAAAGGGGCTTTCCATCTGATTCATCCATGCCCCGTTTGTCTCCACCACCATCAACAATCATGAGTGGCAAACCGTTTGCGCACAGCCCAAGCCTACGATCATCCAAATTGTTCAAGAATTCTACGCTAACCTCAACCCTAGTGACTATTCCAATGTGATGGTAAGGGGTAAGAAAGTCTGCTGGAACGTAGAGGCCATCAACGAGGTATACAATCTCCCCAACTACTCTCATGCTACTTTTAATGAGATGATGGTTGCTCCATCTGAGGAGCAACTAAATAGGGCTATCAAATGTATTTAAGTAGAAGGGTCAAGATGGCAGCTATCAGCTAGAGGAGTGCGGACTTTCCTCCTAGCTTACCTTAAGCCCGAAGCCAACGTCTGGTATCATCTCGTCAAAAGCAAGCTCATGCCCACAACGCATGACACCTCCATCACGAAGGAAAAGGTTCTCCTCCTGCTCTGCATTATGGAAGTGCTTAGCATCGATGTGGGGCGACTCATTGAAAGAGAGATTGCAGGGGTTGAGAAAAGGAAGCAGGGCAACCTATATTTCCCCAATTTGATCACAGAGCTTTGTATCCTTTCGGGAGTCAAGATGGAAGACACAGATCAAACGCTGAAGGATAAGGGGGTGATCAATGAGATAGCAATTGAGAGGTTGAAGGTCGTTGATCACAGTAAGCATGGAGGAAATATTGTCTATGCGCTCAAAGAAGTCTCAAACACACAGGCCAGCTTGATGTAGTAGCTCGGCTCTATCGCAGGAGTAGTAGCGGCTATAGAGAGAAGGCAACAGACCTACATGTGTTATGCCAAAGAGAGAGACATTGTGATCCGCAAGGCCCTCATGTGATTGATACATCATGTTCAAACTTCTTCAACTTAATGTTCATTTGATACATCATCTATTGTACCTGATTTTCAATATCCTGATGAAAGTTGGTAATGGATTTCGGTGCAACTCACCATATGATCCCAGACTTTTCTATCCTTTGCAATCTCATGCTATATAATGGTGGTGAACAAGTCACGGTTGGAAATTGTAAGAAAGTATCTATATCTAGTATTGGTTCTTCTTTATTACCTTGTTCTCATATAAACCTCTTTTTCTCCAACATGTTCTTCACACGCCTACCATTTCAAAGAAATTAATTAGCATTGCTCGTTTGTGCAAGGATAATCAAGTGTTTGTTGAATTATTTTATTCCTCTTATTTTCTTGTCAAGGAGCTTCGGTCCAAGATGGTTCTTCTTCGAGGAAAGCTTGAGGATGGTCTATATCGATTTTCTCCCAGTTTACAAAGATCTGTTTGTAGCTCAAATTCCTCTAGGGTTGCTTTTTTAAGCATCAGTTCCTAGCCTCTACTTGGCATATCAGGTTAGATCACCTTGTTGCTTCTACTTTGAAGCAAATTTTGGCTCTCTGTCATATTTCTCCTTCTAAGGATCATATTCTTGTTTTTTTTTTTTAATTCCTATCAATTAGCTAAGAGTCATCGTTTACCATTAAACTTGTCTACTATTAGATCTATTGAACCCTTTCAAATGGTTCACTCTGATGTATGGGGTCCTTTCTCTCAAATTTCTGTTAATGGAGCACGATATTTTCTTTTCTTTGTTGATCATTTTACTCGCTTTTCTTGGCTGTATTTACTTAAGTCTAATGATGAAACTTTCTCTTGTTTTTTGCACTTCAAGTTCCTTGTTGAAACCCAATTTGATAGGTGATTTCTTTTGTTTACAAGGGTAAAAAGAAGCTAAATTGGTTCTGTTTTCTAACGTTTTACATTCAGAAACCGTATTTTAAACTTATTATAGTGTCCAAAACCTTTCATTTGGAGTTATCTTAGGTTATACATGCATATAGGATGTCTTTATATCCTTTAGAGTTGATTTCTAACGGAAATTACAATTTTGTACAGAAAAATACAGAGCTAGGCGCCTGCGCCTTCCCCAATCCCGAGATTGCCCTTAATGTAAAATGTAAGTTTTGATGTGTTCTGAAGCTTCCACAAGCCCTTCCACGTGTCTTCCATGCATTGAGGTTTGCTAATTCAACAACAAACCAACTAAAAGGTGTTTTAAAGGGATGGCTCTCCATGAATGTCTCAACTTCCTAACCGCCTTGAAGTTCCTATAAATACAACAACTCCCCTCTCTTCATTCATCATCCCCAAGTGATCGTTTCAGCTTTAGACACTTTACTCTCAGCTTTCTTACATTTTCCTTTTAAAGTTTTGAGTTGTTATTGTTTTAAACTTTGCTTATTTCAAGTTCATCCTTTATTTTATAGCTTGTTATTCTTCAATTGTAAATTTGATTTTATTCAATTAAAATCCCAACAAGTTCTTTGATCTTCATCTCTCTATCTCTCATTACGAAGTTGTAATCACACAAACTTGTAGAATCAACCGAGTATTGTTCCCCAATCTTGAAAGAGAATGGGTTAGGGTCATTCGAGTTACAACTCCATCATTTCCAGCTTGTTTAAATTCTATTCATCTTTTAATCATGTCGTTTACTTCTATCAACATTACATTCTGTTTTTCCTTTATTATCCTGAGCTAAATTTATTTTTCCCAAGCCCGATTATGGATAGTTAGCTAAAGTTTTTAAAATCCAACAAGGCAAAAGACATTTTTCTCTTCTTTCATCACTTAAAGTTGTTTTATAAAAGTTAAAACTTGATTTGGCCAATTAATGTTTTAACCAAGCATCAATACTAAAAGGGTTGATACATTTTTACAACTTTGATGATTTAACTTTAGAGAGAAATACTTTAGACATAAAGATTTCGCTCGGGTAGCCTAGATATAGGACCACGAACTAAGATTATGGTTGGTTTTTATTAAATTAAGATATTTTTTCTAATAGACATATTGGAAATAGACTTATACGTTCAAAATCACTGAGACATAAGAAGATGGCGAAGTAAAACCGAAGAAAATTTATGAGAGGCGCCATGGAAAAAATTGTTGTATTTTTAGCTAATTCGAAGTAACTGGGATGAGTTTATTGCATTGAGTCTTTAAAATATCAAAACCAACATTATTCTTATTATTTGTTACCCCAAAATCAATTACAAAGTCACCAATCAACATCATTTTCATTAAAAAGACTTCATTTGTCCTTGAGGATCGATACTCGGAATACTCGTTCTGTTTTACTACTTGTGACGGGTGTACACTTGAGCTCTATCATTTATTTTATTCCAAAAGCCCAAACAATAGGGCCATTAAATGTCTTTAAACTGATTGGGGTGGTGAGTATAGGCGTATCTCTTCTTTTTTACATTCTCATGGCATTGTCTATTATGTCTCAGGTCCTTATACTCCTCAACAAAATGGGAGGATAAAGCGCAAAAACCGTTATGTTGTTGAAATAGGTCTTTCACTACTTGCTCATTCCCATTTGCCCTTAAATTTTTGAAATTTTACATTTCAAATTGCTGCCTTTCTTATTAATCGATTGCCCACTACTATTCTTAATTCATTTTCTCCTTATCAAAAACTTTATCACTCACTTCTTGATTATAACACTCTTAGTGTTGACTTTTTGGCCCTTAATCTCGGTTAATTAATTTAATTAATTAATGTTTTGATGATAACAAACACACTTAGTATTAATTGTTTTTGGTGTGTAAGAATTATTGTTATAAAACATAAATTTATTATGAGCTTCAATAATATTATATGATTTACTGATAATACATATTTTGTTTATTGATAATTTTAGTGTTTTAAAGTATCCACAGGGTAGAGCTCGATACGATGATTCCAACGAATTTTGAATTACCCAAATCGGAGCTCAAACGAAGAAATTATGATCGAAAGAAGTTTGAAGAAAAATTACCTAAGATAGATGACATGGCGACTGAAACAACTAAGTGGTCCAACAAAATGTTGACATGTGGCATGGTGTTAAAAAAAATAATAAAGTTACCGTTGAAGGTAACTTAAAAGAAAGAAAAAAAATAAAAAGTAAAAATATATATATATATGTCACATCACATTAAATGCATATTTGTTTTAAAAAAATTATATATATTATATTATATTATATTATATTATATATATATAGTCGGTTGACACATCCATATATAATATTTTATTATTATTATTATTTTATTCAATTAAATCTCAACCTTTGATTTTCAATCATTAAAGATAAAATTCAATTTTGATTTCAAATTTATTTTCAACTTTTCCTCACCTATTTAAACCCCACTTCGTTCAACATTTTACACAATTTATTCTCTCCCAATTTTCTCTCCAATTTCTACATTGTTAATCTCTCTTCAAAGCTTCAATTTTTGTTCTATATTCTTGAGGGAGATTTTTTATTTTAGAGATATTTGAGCTTCCAATTTTATTTCTTTTAGCCAATTTGAGGGCTTTTATTTGTAAGAATTTTTTCTTACAAATTTGTGAGCAAATATTTGTACACCCACTCTTTGAGAGAGTTTGTAAGTTCGTTTTCAAATTTCATATCATTTGTAAGGGTTGCTCTTGAGCCATAAAAAAAGCATTTGTAACGGTTTGATCCTGAACCGTGGAAAGGATTGGGTTTCTTCTTGCTCCCGAAAAAAGAAGGTTTTATACCGGTTTGACTCCTACCGTGGAAAAAGTCAAAGTTTCTTAATCGAATATCCAAGAGGCGCTTGGGGAGTGGAGTAGGCCGGTTGTTGCCGAACCACTATAAAATTTCCGGTGTCATTTTCTCTAACCTTACTCTACTCTATTCAATTTTTGCAATTAATTTTCTTTCTTACAAATTGCATAAAATTAATTATTCGAATTTGTTATTCATATTTATGCTCAATGTTTATATTTGAATTATTTGGGTGGTGAAATTAATTAGGGTGTTTGTATTTCTAATTTATTGTTTAATTTGTGATAAAATTAATTGTTCCTAAAAAGTTTACTTATTTGTTTAAATTTGGGCCCACCGTAGTAAAAAGTTTATAAAGTTTAATTAAACCCTATTCACCCCCTCTAGGGTTGTCATACCGATCCAACACTTAGGACCTTTGGTTTTGCGTGTTTGCAGTACCCCAAGTATCTCCACAATGGTATAATATTGTCCGCATTGGGCATAACCTTCACGACTTTACTTTTGGTTTCACCTAAAAGGTCTCATATCAATAGAGATAATTTGTCCTTATCTATATACCATGGATCATTCCTTGCCTAATCAATGTGAGACTTTGTTTGCATTCCCCTTACAAACCCAACAATCCTCCCCTCGAATAAAGTACCACTGAGTCTCCCCTCAAGTAGTCAACCATTCATCCACTCTCGGCACAACAAGAGCTTGCTCTTATCCAAGGCTCAAGGCACAACCTGATAGAGTACAACCACGGATCATACCATGACTACATCTTCCGAGACTCACCACTTTTTTGTTTGGCACTAGAGAATTTCACCGACACAATTAGGTTTATTTCCATGGCTTTGATACACTTGTTAAGGACAATGGTACCCCAAGTACCCCAAGTATCTCCACAATGGTATGATATTATTCGCTTTGGGCATAACTCTTGTGGATTTGCTTTTGATTTCACCTAAAAAGGCTTCATACTAATGGAGATAATTGTCCTTCCTTATATACCATGATCACTCTCTTCCCTAATCCTCCCCTCAAACAAAGTGTCACTTGTACATTGCCTCGAATAATCATGTACTCATCTATTTGCGAGTGGGAACGAAGGCTCGCTTCTATCCAGTATGTCCAGATAGAGCAATTTCTTTACGGACCAACATTGTGGGAAAACCTGGGGCCGTTCTATCGCACCCTCAATCTCATCCCCTATAACAAAGCTACACCATTCTTTCCTATTAGCCTCCTGACTATGATAGACTTCCTATCAATCTATCCCGATTTGACAGGGCGTGTCTTGGTCATCAGCCAAGCAAATAACATGTCATTGTTCGCCACCTTGAGCACTTTTTGTCTAACCTAGAGATTCATCCACAAGTTCCGTAATGACTATTAGCCTTACCAATCACTCTTGCTCGGTTCCCGAGGATTTCTCCCACACAACTAGGGTTTTTACCATGACTCTGATACCACTTGTAAAGGACAACGGTACCCCGAGTACTCCAAGTATCTCCACAATGGTATGATATTGTTTGCTTTGGGCTAACTTATTTAGGACAATGGTACCCTCAAGTACCCCAAGTATCTCTATAATGGTATGATATTGTTCGCTTTGGGCATAACCCTCACGACTTTGCTTTTGAGTTCATCCAAAAGGTCTCATGCCAATGGAGATAATTGTCCTCATCTATATACCTAGATCATGCCCTTCCCTAGCCAATGTGAGACTTTGTTTGTGCATTTACCTTACAAACCCAATAATCATCCCCTTGAACAAAGTACCACGGAGCCTCCCCTCAAGTAGTCACTTATTCGTCTACTCTTGGGCAAGAACAAGAGCTTTGCACTTATCCAAGGCTCTAGGGCACAACACAACTGAAGGGATGTGAATCTTGAACGGAAGCAGTAGAACTAGGGGTGTAATAATTTCGGGTCGGGTCAGTTTCCTCAAGAAACCGAACCGACCAGAACTCAAGTCGATTTGGTTCGGGTTGTTGTCGGGTCGGATCGGGTAAACTTCGGTTTTTCTTTCTTTCTTTCTTCTTCTCCTTCTTCTTCTTCTCCTTC
The DNA here is from genome assembly GCF_013281855.1 of Momordica charantia. Taxonomy (NCBI): domain Eukaryota; kingdom Viridiplantae; phylum Streptophyta; class Magnoliopsida; order Cucurbitales; family Cucurbitaceae; genus Momordica; species Momordica charantia. Next base: position 1,466,567 of record NW_028275161.1, on the reverse strand, counting down.
TTCTTCATGGGTTCTCAGTCTTCTCCATCTCTTAAATCTCACTTGAAATAAAAATCCACTATAAAATTTAAAGAAACCTACAAAATTAGTGTAATTTGATTTTGAACCCACTTTAATCTAAACAAATCTTGATTTTATTTTGAAACCCACTTCAATTTTTTACTTTCTTTTACATCTTAAAAAGCCCACAAAAAACCTACTTCAAATCTTCTTCTTCTTTAGATCTTCTTTCCATGAAAACCTACAAAATTCAGATCTTCTTCTTCATATCTCCTTTCTATGGAAACCCACAAAAATCAAATCTTCTTCTTCATATCTTCTTTCCATGAAAACCCACAAAAATCAAATCTTCTTTCTATGAAACCCACTACAGATCTTAATCTTCAAAACCGACCTCCATGAAAATCCAAAAAATCCACTTAGAATCTTCTTCATCGAAAGTGACCTCCATGAAAATCCACTTCAGAATCAGAACCATCTCGTCGTTACTCCGCCATGAATCAATTAGCTCGCCGGTGCGTAGGGAGGCCGCTGCACCGTCGCCGTCACGCATCTCCTTTTGTCGCCGCCGCAGATCTTCTTTGTCGCTACACTCGCGGATGTTTTTCTTGCCGACGCATTTGGAGAGGAAGAGATGGGAGAAGCATTTGGTGAAGACAGAGGGATAGAGTAAACGGCGCAACATAGAGAGTAAATCTAGGGTTATGTGTTTATAAAGGTCGGTTTGGTGTAATCGAACCGAACCGACTTGATTTTTATTTTAACCGAACCGATTTGAATGAATCGATTCGGTTCGGTTCTTCGGTTCGATTCCACTACTTACACCCCTAAGTAGAACGCGTTCTTGAATTCTCTTTGAAATTTGAAAACACAGGAAAAGAAAACTAAATACAGGGGAAATGAGTTTTCTTACCTTTGAAGAACACTTTCTCCACGTAAAACCCAAATAACACCTCAAAGGATCTTCCTTGTTATGACTCTCAGCGAAAACCTGATTTGTGGGAACCAAAATGAGAGAATGAAAGTTTAAGAGAGAATTTTAGAGAGGGAGATTTCTTCTCTGTTTTACTTTTGCAGGAAAACAACAAGAGGAAGCAAGTGCAGAAATTGTTCTACGATTTAACGAATAGTGACAATATTAATTATTATTTGAATCTTACTCAAATATAACTCTCATAATATATATATAGTTTGTAATCCATAATTAACTTTATATTATAACGTATCTATATACATTATGTTAATTATATCTTATACAATTAACCTACAATCTTTCATTTAAAATGAAAAACTCAATTTCTTTCAAAAAGCTTTGATCATTGTTTTACCCGTTGTGAGCTAGTGGGGAACCTAATGGACCTATAGATCAAAAGCTCTAACGTTACGAGATTAATTGCTTAAACTCATTAACCACCTTAATCAACATATGTTAACTGCGGGTTACTCTACTAAAAACCCGCAGCTCCACTCTTCTCACTATAGAATATTTTTGTGTTCATGGATATCAACCATCAACGGCAAGTCAAACCTTCACGAGTGCTCGTAACTCTAGCTAGGTCAAATTACCGTTTTACCCCTGAGTTATATTTTGCTCCTTAAATACCACTGCTCCTCTAATAAACAACTCGATTATGGTCCAACCAATAACCAGAAGTCCCTCTCAGGTCAGTGAAAGGGTGGGGTCTCTTATTCAAGTCTCGAAGTCAACATTTAAGGGAACACTCATCTACTTACCCTAAGGTCGGAAGGAGTAAATTCCATCTTGCGTAGTTATGTTCCCAACTCCCCACTCGGTCTTGTTCTCAAAATGGTAGAATTATTGAATCAGCAAACCAGGTCACTCTCACTCATACAAATCAAATAGGTAGGAGTCCATAACTCGCTCAGGATTAAGATCGAGTTACATGGTCATCCTATATGAAATATTAATCTAGTTAGTTTACGGTGTAATAACTAAAGATTAATTATTTCGCGGTTCGGTCTTATACAAACTTATTGTATAGGATATTCTCACTCGCATGTCTCCACATGAACGACATTGATAAAATCGTTTGTAACTATTACAAAGCTTGTCATATTCATACTGTTACCAGGATAAGGTACCTAACTTTATCCACGTACTATAGACCATTTGGGTTATAACTAGAACATTATTCACTTGTATATTATTATACACCACATGTCAAAGGCTCCACTGTTTAGATTATGAGCCCTACACCTTTTCTTAATGAGTAGAATTATTCTTTTTTCTGATTACACCTGTATGGTTTGTTCTTCTTGAGTTACAATGTTTTTATTTTCTCCTCGTCTTGAAAGAAAATAATTTGCTCTATCGGACTACAAATCAACGTTTAGAATTTTATTTTTTAACTTTTAGTCATAAAAATCAAGTTTGCTTACTTATAATTTATTTGTTTTTTATTTTATCTTCCTACACAAATTTCAAAAATAAAATCATATACAATCATTTGCTTTACCTTATAATATATTCTCAAAAGCATTTCTAAAGTCATTTCTTTTAATTATAGTGATAACGACATCGACAATTATACTAAAGATTTTAATTTTTGGAGTAGAGAGAAAAAAAAATCAAACAGTGAAAGAAAATGAATTAAACTAAAAATTTTGATTTTGAGAGCAGAGAAAACAACCCTTAACGAAAAGAAATAATAAACTAAAGATTTTTATTTTGGGAGTAAAAGAGAAAAAAACAAACAGTTAACAAAAATAAAATAAAATGAAGATTTTAATTTTGATAGTAGAGAAAAACTAACAAAAAGAGAAAAGGCTAAAGATTTTGATTTTGAAAGCAGAGGGAAAAAACAATGAACGAAAAAAATTGTACTGAACATTTTGATTTTTAGAACCGAAGAAAAAAAAGGAAGAAAAACAGTGAACGAAAACAAAATTAAATGGAAATTTTTTATTTTTAGAGTTAAAAAAACGAAAAATAAGTAAAACACGATCTTGAGTTAGGGAAAACATTAAACTCAATATTTTTATTTGGAGAACAGGGGAAAAAAAGGAAAAAAATTGTGAGAGAGGAATAAGAACATGAATGTGATCGAGAGAGAAGAGTGAAACGTAATTTCTTGTGATAGCTGACATCAACAAAGGTTAGAAAACCAAATTTTTGATAAAGTAGACAAATCTCATTAGCACAAATATTTAGGTCGTCTCATACCATTTTTTCTAGCACATTATTTTCACCAAAAAAAACTTGGAAAAATATAAATGTTACAAAAACTAAATCTAAAACTTTCACTTTCTTAAAATATATAAAAAAAAACTCAAACAACTAGTGAACCAGAACATAACTAGCAAATTAAGGCATCGGTATCCAACTATAAGATCGTAAGTTCGAGTCTCTGTTGATGGGAAAAAATCTCCTACTTCTACCGTAGGAATAAGCAGAAAACAATTGAGAAATTTAAAGAAAACAATAAAATAAAGAAACACAAGAATTAACATGGAAAAACTCCAAACCGAAGAAAAAACCACGGCCCACAAGGGAAAATCCACTATGTGAAAAATTATTACAGTCACACAGATTTCTCTCCCTGACCCCAATTACACAAAACAGTCTTTCAAAGCAAATACCGCTCAGTTAACTAGAGCTAGTATACCAAGCTTAAAAGTATTTCAATTGGGATGATTAAAACTCAAGCTCATAGCTCCTTTTATAGTAGTTGGAACACACCTCCTCCTTGTACTTTTCCGATATGAGACAACTTCTAACATATGGAAACCATCGTTGTGTTCTTCCAATGTGGGACAACTTCCATTCCAATATTTGCCAAAACCCAACAAAATCCACCTTTGCAAGATATTGAAAAAATTCACAACTTCTACTGCACTCATTGTCTTCACTGACAATCATAATTCTCAATTCAGAGAACTATAGCCTACTCCACCATAAGAGTAGATCACTTGGAATATCGCCTTTCAAAATTTTTTTTCATCATCGCATGTCGATAAACCTGGAAGTTCTTTAGCCATCGACATAACTTCCACCACACACACCTTGCATAACCGCCAAATCAATGCCCATGTGTAAACTTGTGAAACCGCTAACATCACATCTTCTATCATGGTAAATCGGACATACCATGAGGATGAATTCTCTCTCTCTTCAAAGGAACTGATCATCGTCTCCCCTGTGAGAGAAACACTGTCGGCATCTCGTCCAGAGCCCTTTGACGAGTCGGCTCTGTTAGGACAATCTTTCTTCATGTGCCTAGACTGTCCGCATCCCCAGCAACAAGCTTTCTTTTGTATGGAGTCTTTCTTCTTCTTCCAATTGCTAGCTACCAGTGTCGAATTTTCATGTAAAGTACGCCATTCACTCTTCAGCCTTCTTTCCTCTGATAAGAATTTACTATAGTCTCGGCAAAATTCAAAGTATCCTTCTCATACATAAAGATCAGCTTCCTGTGTTCATAAGAAAGTGTAAGTGATAAGATAAGCCTGAGTTCTTTATCCTCGTCATCTATCTTCATTTCGATCGCCTCCAACTCAAAGATGATGTTATTGAGATTACTCAGATGATCTGAAATTTTCGTACCTTCTTCCATTCGCAACGCGTGAAACTGCTCCTTCAGGTACAGCCGATTTGAGATGCCCGTTGTCTGATACAACGCATCGAGCTTCTCCCAAAGTTCTTTGGCTGTCGAAATTCCATGCACATTCACAAAAATATTCTTAGTCAAACCTGTTTCGTATCGCGCTTGCAGCTCTCAAATCCATTTCCTCCCAATCTTCATCACTCATGCTGGACTTTTTAGAACCTCTGCTGGAACCACCACTGGACTCCATTGGACCACTATCACCGCTTAGCTTTTCAAAAGCACCTTCACTCGGTCTTCCCTTCAACGCTTTGTGTAACCCAGATTGTATCAGCACATCATTGACTTGCACTTGCCACAAGCCGAAGTTGATCCTTCCATCAAATTTCTCCACGTCAATCTTCACTGGACTCATAAAGAATGACATATCTGCTTCACACTCCAAGCGAATCTGCAAATAATGAACAATCCACACTATTCACAGAACCGTAACTCGTTTCAAGAAATCTTTTTTGATGCGGAAGTTCAGACAATACTGGAACCACAGAGCATACTCAGAAATTCTACAAACTACAAACCTAAAGTTCTGATACCACTTGATGGGAAAAAAATCTACTACTTCTAATGTAGGAATAAGCAGAAAATAATTGAGAAATTTTTTAAAAAAATAATAAAATAAAGAAATACAAAAATTAACGTGGAAAAACTCCAAACCGGAGAAAAAACCACGACCCACAAGGGAAAATCCACCATGTGAAAAATTATTACAATCACACAGATTTCTCTCCCCAACCCCAATTACACAAAACAGTCTTTCAAAGCAAATATCGCTCAGTTAACTAGAGTTGGAATACCAAGCTTTAAAGTATTTCAATTGAGATGATTAAAACTCAAGCCCATGAGCTCCTTTTATAGTAGTTGGAACACTCCTCCTCCTTGTACTTTTCCGATGTGGGACACTTCTAGCACATGGAAACCATCCTTTATTCTTCTAATGTGGAACAACTTCCATTCCAATATTTTGCCAAAATCCAACATCTGTCTCACCTATTATACTAAAAAAACAAACAACTTAAACTAATTTTATTTATCACCTACCTAACTAATAATTATTGAGTCCAGACAATTTTACAACTGGAGTAGGGGAAAGAAGAAGGCTAAATAATGCTGCTACATTTTTAGAAAAGGAATTTATAACCTATATTCCAAGCTTACATCATCTTGTCTCTTTCTCATATTGATTAGGAAAGAGAGAGATAGGAACACGAGCAGGCAAAACTATCACTTCATAGTTAATTTAGAATAATACTTGGACGTTAAATCATCAACACTCACTACCATTAAATTTTTTTATTAAAAAATGAGAGAAAATGAAGAAATATGGATAACTATTTAAGCGGCTTTCAACATCAAAATAAACACCGACCAATCAACACTCAAATATTCAAATATTGAAATATTGTTGGTTAAAAAATACATCCAGTTCCTAAATTTTAAATTGTAATGATTTGGTCATTGTATTTTTAATTTGATAACAATTTAGGCCATAAATTTTAGTATATGATAATTTAGTTGGTGTAATTTAAAGTTTATAATGATTTTGTCTCTACCATGAAATTTTTTCTCAAATTTCTTATATATGTAAGTTGATCAAATCAATGAGCAACAAAATGTGTTTATAAATTATAAAAACTAAATCGTTATAGGATAAAAAAAAATTAACTTAATTTTGATGAGATTTTTTATAATATGGACTAAATTGCTACAAATTTTAAACTATAGAGACTAAATTATTACAAATTTAAAAGTACAATGACTAAAAATAATTATAATGAAAATTCAAAAACTAAATCCTTAAAAATAGATCAAATATTGTTTGTTAATGTAATTGAGAGAGGCTTGGAATGGGCAGAGTGCCACGTGTGAAAATAGTATTTGCCTGTTATACAAAGATGGGTGCCCACCTTGTACTCCTATCCATAAGCTAGGAGTCAAATTCAAATTAGACATGTGGTGACGTGGCAAAGGGAGGGCCAAGATTTGAAGGTCCCATAAGTGGAGGAATCTAGGCCACTTATTTTAGTGGTTCATAAATTTTTGCAGACTGGACTATGGCCCACACCTCCTAATCATGTCTGCTGGCAGCCCATATCCATTATCCATCCATCCAATTGGATCTTATACCTCCGCTTTTGCCTTCTAGTTGCAGCAAGAATATTCCACACGTACTCGACATTTCTATAACATTTTTTTAGAGTGCTATGTGGAGATGATGATTTCAACTTATGACTATCTCGTTGGATATAAGTACTTTAACCTGTCGTTTGAATATTCCACACGTCGATGTTTGGTCAGCATTTCGTACTTTGGATTTTAATACTATTTTTGTATTTTTCTTTCTACTATAGTTTATTATAGTATCTGTACTTTCAAAATATTCATTTGATCCATGTACTTTCAAAATATTCATTTGATCCATATACTTTCAACTTTTATTCATTTTAGTCGTGGTATGTTTTGGTCCATATTTGCAAAATTTTAACATAATAAAACTATTTAATATAAATTTATGATTGCATTTCAAGAAATTTGCTATTACTTTTTTTTTTAATATAGCAATATATGAAGGTAGGGATTCGAACTTACGACCTTTTGGTTTGATAAAGTCAGGTTGTCACATTCAAGAATTTTATGTTGGATTTTGGCAAAATATTAGAAAAATGAATTGTCCCATATCGGAAAGGTATAAGTAAAGAGTGCGCTCAAGTACTATAAAAGATGCTCATGACCTTGGGTTTAAAATGGGTGAAAAGCTTATAAGTTAAATTTTATGAATTTTTATAAATTTTCTTGATTAACTTAAATAAAAAAATAAATAAAGTACAAATTCTTATCATTGGTGTTCCTTTCAAATATTAACATTATCCTCGTTTTCTCCTTTGGTATAATGTTCCTTTACAATAAAAATTATGGCTAGGGAGAAAGAGAAGAAGAATAATAGAGATGCTTATTGAATTTAAAAGAAAAGTGACAATTTTATTATCCAATACTATTCTATTCGGAAAATGGTTTTAGTAAAACTTATTTAATTACTAAAAATTAAGTTTTAGTAATTGATAAAAATTATGTTCTGAATATAATTAAGTGTTTACAACACAATTTTATTTAGATATGATAACTAAATACACATACAATATAGATCTAAATAAGTACAACAAATAAAAATTAACTTAAACATCCCTTTCAAATTTGTAATAAACAAAATATAGAATGGATCTAAAAATTTAGTTGAGTAAACAAAAATTTAATTAAATATATAGAATCTAAAATACTTGAATACAAAAAATTTTGCATTAAGTTCAAAAAAATTTTGGATTTAATTATAATTAATTATGAAATTCTAAATGACTTGAGAATTTTAAAGCTTTTCAACATTTCAATTCTCCACTACTATAGAAAATTACACAATTTTTTCTCATCAACTATTTGAGTTTCATTATATTTTATTCTATTAAGTGATAGAGCAGTATTTTTCTAGTAAGAAGTAAATCTATTTTTAGAAAGTTAAGTATAGACGCATTTTTTCTTCTGACAGTTATTTTTTTTTTTTGTTGAGTACAATACGTGGATGGAGATGGAACTCACAACCCTCAGTTGGAGATATATGCCAATTACACAAGTAATATGTTTATTAAATTACAATATTATATTTTTGTAAATTTAGATTTGTTAAATTATTAATTCAGCACCCATCCCTGTAGCCACTTTTATGGAAGAGATTACCGACACATTTTCTACAAGTTCACTTTGATTATGATCTATAGATGTTATGGTTTAACCAAATTGTCGAATTCAACTATTTTAATAATTTGGGTGCTGTGGAAAGGTGTGCAAATTGAAGTCAAGCTGGGAGACTTCTCATTTGTGGGTCAAGATAATGTATTGAATAATCGTTCCAAAGGATAATTTAGGAAATGAATTTGAGGCCGAGATTGAACATACATGTCACAATATATTTTACCATTTAGTTTATTAAAAATGTAATTAATTTTAATCTAACATTTATTTAATTATAAATAGCATAAACCAAAAATATATATTAGGTGCATATGGTAATAAAACTTATATAAAATAAGAAATTAGAGAAAGTAAAATAGACTCACGTGAATGGGCACTCAATCTCTCCCACGTCAGTCAATGATTAAAACTTTAGGCTGATTGGTCCCCATCCATATAATTCCCCGCTTTATTATTATTATTATTATTTTTAATTTGTGGCTTCAAATTTTCCTTTCAAATTAAATTTTAAATTTTCAAATTTTTTAAGAGATTTTTTAAAATTAAAACTTAAATTCAAGGTTTCAAAATAAATACTACCCGCAGCAACTACCAATAAAAATTTCATAAATTTTAAATCTTTTAAAATAAAAATATCTATTATTTTACATTTCTCTTTCATATTGGTTAAAAAATTTATTGACGGTCAACAAACAAAAATAGCTGATGACCAAATAAAAATTTGACATATTTTTACGTTTTTGGTTTTCGTTTCATTCACTCAATCAAATGGATTCAATTATATACATAATTTGCACAATTTCATAAAAAAGTGATAAAAACTTTACTAAATACATTATTTCATGTTATAAACTCATTTCATTTTTGTTAAAATTAAAATATGAAAAATATAATATAGTAGAAATTATACAACAATGTAAAATAATAATTATACAAAATTTATAACAAAAATGTTGATAATTTAATTAACACGATTTTAGATAAACTAAATATTAGTTGGTAACTACTATCAGTATATAAACATATTACTTCATATTCAATTTTTAAATCTGCTACCAACGCATATCAAAAAAACAAAACAAAAATACTCTGATTAAATCCATCATTGTTTTCCAATTTTGTTTTCTAATCACTAACCTAACCAAACCAATGGCCTGGATCTCTAAAGGTTATATTTGACTATTAAGCAGTTAACTATTTTTCTTTCAAAATTTGATTTTATATTTTTGATATTTTATATTTATATTTATAAGGTTAGCATTATTTATCTATTATTTAGGCCATCTCCCCCATCTTTCTTTGAAAGTTGAAACCCAACCTTGCCCCTTCTCTCTCCCTCGCCGCCGGAACCGGTGACTCCCTGCGACGGCGCCTCGAATTTGCGACGCCAATCGGACCCACGCGACGGCCGACGGCACTCGAGCAGCGGCGGCGCAGTACCAACAAACGCCTCATGCACGCAGATCTGCGACGGCGACAGTTACCACGCGGCGGCGACCGGTGACGGCGCAGATCTGCACCATTCGGGACATCCGAGGCTGAGACCTGCAACACCCACCTTTGGATCTGCGAAGCCACGCTCCGTTGGTCTTAGATTGGGCGCCTAGGCGCTGGTGGACCCACATCTGTAGCGCGGTAATTGCTTATTTAAACCCCTAATTTTATTCAATTAAGATTTCTAAATTGAGTCTCTCTTTGAGTTCTGAGTATGAGTATAAATGGTCGAGGTTCAAGTGGAAGTATTATGACATGTATCGTAAGGAAAATATTTGCCTCTTCAGCGACGAGGAACATTAGTTGTGAAACAACTAAGAGAGATCAATGCAAAAAAAATAGAAACGGTAATCAGATCGTGTAGAATATCTTCTAGTATTTGTGATAGATTATAGGTTGCTTGTTTGTGCGACTCCTCACCCCAGTAGATTTTGCAGGTAATTATGACACCTTTGAGCTTAGTGACGGCGCAACTAGAAAAACCATTTAGAAAGTGTTTGGACTTTGGAGCATGCGTTGGGCTTAGAGTGCGATTGGGCTTATGACGCTCCAGAAGCCCAGCCCATGTTTGGGACAAAGGTCGGCAAAACTATGGGCCCACATAGGCCTTAAATAGTCAACATTTTTTAAGCCCATAACCCTATTCCATCCTCTCTCTTTTTCTTTCTTTCCTCTCTCTTTTTTTTTTATATCTTAAAAATAAAAAATCTTTCCTCTCTATATCTCTTCTTTCAATTTTCATTGAACATAATTATTGAAGAGATTTATAAAAATTCACAACCTGACAATTCAAAATTTTTAAGACAAAAATCTTAGCCTTTTACTTTATAATTATATATATTTTACGATTACATTAAGAGATATTTTAGATGAACTTTGAAAAGATGTATATATTTTAAAAGGACAAATATTTGAAAGTAAATAATTAAAAGAAACAGTTAAACAAGTTAGGTTTCAACCATTAATTTAGTACCATTAAGTACTGACTTAAATTTAATCATAATTTCCTAAAAAAAATCAGTGGATTGAAAAACAATCTACATCAAAGTTCAAAAATAAAAATAAAAAGAAAAAAAAGGAGGATAGACTTAAAAAAAGTTTTCATCCCATCCCACTAATTGATCCAATATACATGTTTAAATGAATTAAATATTGTTATTCACTTTTAAGTAGAAAAATAAAAATTATCATTAAAAAGAATTAAAAAGATATATAGTAGACTTCATACATAACCCATGCTTCCTAAACTTAGATTCTTAAGTTTTCTTAAACCCATTTTATCTAAACCTAGACCTCAAACTATTGCTTACACTTTAAACACAATTTTTAACTCAAAGCCTACCTAAACCTTCTAATTAAACCCTGCATCCGTGCTTAAACTTTGGTGTTTCCATCTTAACTTATTACGTCTCACTAATTTTGACTTTGAATTTGTTGGATTCTGATACCATGTCAATATTCATGGTTCTATCTTAAAATTAATTAGAAGGGTAGTCCATATATTTTATAAACCTTATTAAGCCCCTTCATTTTTTTGATATGGGATCGATATGGGATAGGAAAAGTGAAGTGAGGTGATTCTTTATTTCTTTTGATTAGTTGATCAACTAGCATTGTGAGTTGAGGTTTATTATCGAAAGACAGAGAGATAATTTGTTGATGGCTTCTTGTTTGCGAACAGAACTCAATTCGAGCATGACTTCTTCTATCAGCAGGCTCTCCACTGCCATGGAGAGAACGGGACAATGGTATGCCTTGTTAAAAGATTCTTTTGGATTCAGCTATGATATAACACCATATATGTTTTGTGTTTGAGCTCTGGTAATATTTCCTCATAACTCAACTCCATTTTTTTCTAAATTATTTTTGATTCAGGATTTTTTCTCAAGACATCCCCACCGATGTAGTGGTTGTAGTGGGCGAAGCCCATTTTTCTGTTCACAAGGTACCAAAAAACAAAATCAACTGTTTGTCTCATATTTATATATCCATGATCTTCCAAGTCAATGTAGTAACAATTATGCATGGAAATACAGTTCATGTTGGTGGCAAAGAGCAACTACATCCGAAAACTGATAATGGAATCGACGGAAGCGGACCTGACGCGGATCGATCTGACGGACATTCCGGGCGGCGCGGAGATATTCGAGAAGGCGGCGAAGTTCTGCTACGGCGTGAACTTCGAGATCACGGTGCACAACGTGGCAGCTCTCCGGTGTGCGGCAGAATATCTGCAGATGACGGACAAGTACTGCGAGCACAACCTGGCCGGCCGGACTGAAGATTTCCTGTCGCAGGTGGCTCTCTCCAGCCTCTCCGGCGCCATTGTTGTGCTCAAGTCTTGCCACCATCTCCTCCCCATGGCCCAAGATCTTTACATTGTCCAAAGATGCGTAGACATTATCAGTTCCAAGGTACCCTAATCCATTAATTACTTCATTTTCTTTTACTATTTTTTTTAAGACTGTTTATATCTTTAAAATAATCATTTTGGTCCATATGCTCTCGACTTTAGTTCACTTTAATTTCTATACTTTCAAAATATTACTTCATTTTTTTTTTTGTCAAAATGATCATAGTTAAACGGTGATCGACATATACAGATTAAAAAGATAAATTTTCAGTACATGGATCAAAATCAACATTTTAAAACCAAAATAGTATTTTATTTATTATTATTATATTTTTGAGGCACAATCCATATAAATTTGTGTTAAAATTTGGCTAAAAATATAACTTTTAAAAACTACATATATCAAAATTACTTAAGAGTAAAATGATCCAAAATTAAAATTACAGCTAACAAAATTAACATTGAATCACGATTGATTGAAAGTAAAAGAATAAAATAGTATTTTAATCTGATTCTGATGGGAATTATGAATGGAAAGCTTAGGCCTGCAACGAGGCGAACTATCCAAGCCGGTCGCCGGCGAATTGGTGGACGGAGGAGCTCTGCATCATCGACATCGCCTTCTTCGCCAAAATCATCTCCGCAATGAAATCCCGCGCCGCCAAAACCCCAACCCTCGCCGCCGCTCTCACCACCTACGCCGAGCGATCCCTCCGGGAACTCGTCCGCGACCACTCCGGCGCCACCCTCCGATCCGCCGACTCCGACCACCAGCGCCAGCTCCTCGAGGCCATCGTCGCCCTCTTCCCCTCCGCCGGCTTCCCCCTCAACTTCCTCTGCTGCCTCCTCCGGGCGGCGGCGCACCTCAAAGCGTCCGCCGGCTGCAGGGCGGAGCTGGAGAAGCGCGCGGCGGCGGCGCTGGAGGAGGCGGCCGTGGAGGACCTGCTGGTGGCGTCGCTGAGCTACGAGGGGGAGCGGGTGGTGGATTTGGAGAGCGTGCGGAGGATCATTTCTGGGTTCGTTGAGAGGGAGCGGAGCGTGGGAGTTTTCAACGCCAATGGCGGCGTTTTGGGTAAGGAAATTGGCTCTGTTTCGATGCAGAGAGTGGCCAAAACTGTGGACGCTTATTTGGGAGAGATCGCCACTTTTCAAGAACTCACCATTTCCAAATTCAATGGGATTGCTAATCTCATCCCCAAATTTGCTCGCAAGGTTGATGATGATCTCTATAGAGCCATTGACATATATCTCAAGGTACCAAACAGTTCAGTTCTGTTTCTGTTTATTTCACCGGAAACGTTACTGAATGAATCCTGAAGTTTTAAAACTACTTGTGTTTTGTGTATTGTGGATTAGGCGCATCCGAATCTTGATGAGATCGAACGGGAGAAGGTGTGCAGCGTGATGGACCCGCTGAGGCTGTCGTACGAGGCGCGGGTTCATGCTTCGCAGAACAAGCGTCTGCCGGTGCAAATAGTTCTTCACGCGCTCTACTACGACCAGCTGAAGCTGAGGAGCGGCGTGGACGACCGGAGCTCGCAAAACGAGGCCGCCACGGCTAGGTCTCAGGTTCAGGCCGACGTGTCGTTGGTGAAAGAGAACGAGGCGCTGCGGTCCGAGCTGATGAGGATGAAGCTCTACATATCCGACATGAACAAGAATTCTCATGGAACGTCTTCCATGAAGGGTGGCTCCAAGAGCAAGGGCACGTTCTTCTCCTCTGTCTCCAAAACGCTGGGCAAACTCAACCCCTTCCGCCACGGCTCGAAGGACACTTCCAACTTGGACGACGGTGTCGACGTTACCAAGCCGAGGAGGAGAAGGTTCTCCATATCCTAACCAGTTCCGAATCAATTGCAACACGGATGGAAATCCGGTTTGTGCTTTATTTCTTTGATTTGTGTGAATATGGAATTATTCATTCATGTTGTTTGGTTTCTTTGAACCAAATTTGTTTGTTGTGTCGTTGATGTTTTGTTTTCCGCTGGCTGTATGTGTGTTGTGATCTGTGAAGAACCATACTAAATATAGCTATCAAAATTCTAAGTTTTTCATTCATCTTCTCCCTTTAGCTATGTCATGAACGTACTCTCATATTGCATTTGTGTTAAATATCTTTCCTGAGTTCGATTTTAGAAGTTGGCGTGGCTGTTTCTAGGTGAAATTCAAAATCGTTATATTGCATTACATAGGGCAACAAATTACGGGTATTAAAATAATCGGATAACCCAACAAAACCAACCCAAAGAATTGGCTTTAATTGCATTGCACACTTCATTCGAGTCTCTCGTAATGGAATCGAGCAATTGGAATTTTTGGATTGGTCTAAAAAAATTCCTATAATCAAACTCAATCCATATTTTACCGTTGAGCTATGTTCACTTTGACCTAAATGTAGACCTTCAATCATAATGTTAAGAATTCAACACATAATAATCCATATCAATCTATGTAGATTGCTTATTCATTTATCAATTTTGCTTTCTGAGAAATATTGCAGCAATGAAATAAGAAGAAAGAGAGAATAAATAACGTTTGAAGGTCTAGTTTATTTTTACTTTGGACACTGTGCCAACATCCGAGAGTGCATTTGAAGGTCTAGTTATTGTGGTGGTTCTTGGGATTGGTCCTTAATTGAAATATTAGTTTCATTTATCCTTTCTTAGTTATGATTGTTGCAAAGTGCTAATCACCTATCTAGGATCAAATTCATACTCTCTTAATTGGAAAATATATGTCAATTACTGTTCGTACAGTTTAAAATTTTACAATAGTCAATATTAATAATTGAAAATCGATAAATAAGGTAGGGTTATGTTATACATCAAATAAGATAAATTTCAACAATAGATTGGGCTTTTTTAATTTGGGCTTGGACAAGAAAATTCGCCTAAGGTTAAGTCCGAAATCTTTTAAATTTTCCTGAAATTTAAAATTTTGTTTCTATAGTTCGAATTCACACCTTAAAAAAAAAAACAAGTTGTTACCGTATTGAATACAACAATAAAAGTTAAATCGAGCATATAGCTCAAGTGGTTAAGACATCTATCCCTAACAACCAAATTCATCTGCGTCTCATACAAAACTTATCATTGAACCTTAAAAGTAACAATATATTATTACTCAATTAAGTACTAAACAATATTATTAATTTAGTTGTTACCTAAAAAATATTATTAATTAAAAAAATTAAATTGAAGTATACAATTCTTAATATACCAATTGAATCGTAAATTAAACAACAGACAAAGGGTAAATTAGTCAAATACATGTTAATTTGGTGGAAACTCAAGAAAATACACCAACTTTGGTGGGGAGGAAAAGAAAAAACAGTTCTAAAATGGCTAAAAAACGAGCATTAGAAGATGCCTTGGAATCTTAAAACGTGCATGGAAAAGAAACGTTGGAATCTAAATTCTTTAAAAAGGATTTTTTTTTAAATAATGCTTCTTCGAAACTAATTACAAATATATATATTAGCTCCCAACCTATTTTCAAAAATAATGTTTTGAAAATTGTAGGTCGTCTCTCGACCTATGCCACCTAAAGCTTCCCTAGTTGCATGGCGTCTCGCCATGTATTTTTTTTAATTCTGGTATGTTGTCTCTTCAAGAAATAACATATGCAAAATAATAATAGTGTTGATAATTTGCTACATTGGTTGTTCTCTTATTTTTTAATTTAGATGCCTTGGGTTCGAATCTCAATTATATCACTTTTTAAAATTAATTACTGTTAAAATTATATTATCAAAACAATTACTAATTATAAAAGGAAATTACAAATAAAAATATATTGCAATTAAGTAATTGAAATGAATTATGTTAATGTAGTAATTATAATTTAAAAGTAAAAATAATTAATTACATTTTTTTATAATAGTAATTATTGTTGTCTATTTTTAGAATCCGTTGTTATTTTATTTTAGAAGAGAATATAAATTTTAATAGGTAACATTTATTTAAATGAGAAAATAATTTGCAATATAAAAATGAAAAGTGACATAATTAAGACTAGAATAAAAAGTGAGAGAACAACCACTATAGTATAGTAGAGTATCAACATTGTTATTATTTTTGCATATGTCGTCTCTTGAAGAGACGTCATGCCAGAATAAAAAAAAAAAAAAACACATGGCGTCAGCGAGGCGCCATGCAACTAGGGAAGCGTGAGGTGACATAGATCGTCTCTTAAAAGAGACCTACAATTGCATTATTTTTGGAAATAGTTTGGGAGTTAACATATATTTGTAATAAGTTTCCAAGGGAGCATTATTAAAAAAAAAAATCAATCTTAAAATGTGCATGAAAAAAAATATAGGGTCAATTACAAATAGTACAAAAACATTTAGCAAAATTATCAAAATAGCAGTCATATTTAATTTTCTTAAATATAGCACTTTTTTTTAAATGAAGTTCCAATTTTAAAATGACAATTTTACCTAGATGATATATATACATATATAATATATCTGATATATTGATATGAGTGTCTGTATAATATGTATGCATATAAGATGAGTATCTGATATACTCCTGACATGAGTGTCAATGGCGGATTCAAAAATTTTTGTTGAATGGGGGCTTCATACTAATTTTAATTTTCAAGTAAGTAATTCACGAATTTATAAATGTATAATTTTGAGGTTTGTAAGATTATTTTTGTAAATATGCCCTATCAATTTTCTTTTATTATATCTCTCCATTTAGATTATAAAAGTGTTAATAAAAAGTTAAACATAAATAAGAATGATATTAATAATATGTATAAAAGCAATTGATCAAACATTACAATTTTATATTATAGTCAAAGTTTTTATCAACTATTATAATTTAAAATAACATCAAATAGTTAAATTCATAGTCTATGTGATGTAAAGTTAATAAAAATGTACTTTAAATAAGTATTTCTTAAATTGTCGACTTCTTTAAACTTCTTTGGATTCTTCAAAATTAAAACTAAAAATTATATAAAATAAGAACAACTGAATATGAATATTTAAAAAATGATGATTTAAAGAGAAGAAAAAAATATCAATACAATAATTTATAGAAAAACTATTAATAATATGTAATTACAATATATAAATTAAAAATAAAAATAAATTTAGAAATTGTTGGCAACAGTTAGATCATAAATATGACAAATAATGTATAAATTAAAAAGAAATTTAATGAGTAGAAGAGTAGATGGTAACTACCAGATTTAAAATTAGAATTTAAATGTCTTACTTACTTATATTTTCTCTTCCTTTATCTTTATTAAAAATTCACTTTTTTTTTCGAAAATTTGCAATCTTTTATCTCTTTATTTTCAATTTTTTTAATTATTATGATTTTCTTTTCCTTATTTAAAAATAAAATTGACAAATTTTTTTCCAAATAAAAATGGAACAAATTGAATAGAACAAATTAGAACAAATTACAATGAAATGAAATAAAAATGTTCTGGGTTCGAACACAGGTGCTAGGACCGGAGCATGAGAAAACCTAAATAAAAAAATAAAAACAAAAAAGTGAAAAACGGCCAAGGGGATTCGAACACGGGCGCGCGAGGGGGGACTGAACACACAGTTACCACTGAGCAAAAGAAGAAATAAATGAATTACATTACATTTTGGTATACTAATTTAATATGTTAAGAAGTTCGGGGGACTAAGCCCCCCTCGGCCCAAGGTGCATCCGCCCCGATGAATGTTTAATATGCTATATAAATAAAATCTACGCTCCATTTAGAAATTTTTAAAAATAGATAGTATTTTTGCCATCCACCGCCACCTCTGGGTTAAATAACCATTACATAGCTCACTTTAATAAAAATATAATGACAAGTAATAATAAAACTTTTGAATTAATTTCACATGTCCGTATTTTAAATAGATAATATTTTTAATTGAAGGAAAATATTAGAATATTATTTATCATCATTATAACATTCCTAAGAAGTGCCTACAATCACACCAATCAAATAACATTCAGACTTCAGAATCTCAGACCCGTGCTTTATTTACCAATCTCACACGGCTCTATTTCCAAATTTCCTCCGCAATTTTATTTAATTTTTTATTTTACAACCAAAAAAAAATTATGTATCAAGTATCTAACAAAAAGAAAAATCCAAAAAAAAAAAAAAAATTAAAATATACATTGTGACATAGCCACGTGAAGATGGCACCAACCAACAAAGAACTCTGGATCTATTGTTTCAATGCCCACCGCGACCGCCCAAACCTCGCCGCCTCAGCCTCCGCCGCCGCCGCCATCGCCGGAGACGGATCTGTTCTCGAAGTTAGCTGATGATCATGAGAGGGGATTTCGATTGCCTTCCTCTGGTCAGGCTTCTTGGGCGGCGTCCGGGGAGTCGAGAGGGAAGCACGTGTCCTCGCCGCCGGTGTTCCACAGAAAATGGGCGTAGTTGGCGGCGTAGTAGGAGTTGCCGGGATCGGCGGACATGGCTTCCAGATAAGTCTCCTCCGCCGCCCACAAATCGTTCCTCACCCGCCACAAGAACCCTGCGTATTTGTCGAAAGCCTCCGCCTCCGGCGGATCCACCGCCACCGCCCGCTTGAAGTACTCCTCCGCTCTGTTCAAATCAAAACTTTAAACTAAGAAACACTTTTTCTTTTTCTTTTTTTAATTTTTCTTAAATTCGAACATAAATACCTAAATATCTCCAAAAATAAATAAAAATCAAGTCAACTTGCAAGCTCTAGTGGACCACCGGCGACTATGAAATGATAACGACGGAGAAATCGATTTTCTTAAAGGAAGCGCGTGGACTCACGAGCAAAAAGATGGTGACAAATCCAAACGATTTTTGTTTTCTAGAACTCGAAACAGAGCCACATAAGTTGCGACTGCGATCGGGAGTTTTCAAAAACAACGATTCTTGATCGGATTAAAATCTAGAGGAAGTAAAATTTGATTTGACTGTGGTAAATTATTTTAGATCAGAAAAGGAAAGTGATGTTTGAAACAGAAATGGAATGAGGGAGAGAAAATGGACCTGTCGTAATCGTGGGCGACGATGTAGAGAAATTGAGCGTAGTTGGTGAGGAGGAGCGGATTGTTAGGTTCTTGGAGAAGACTGGTTTGATAAAGAAGCTCTGTTCTTAAATACTCTGTGTGATCGTCCGATTCGATCTTCGCCGTCACCGGTGAGATCAGATTCTGCATCGTCTCGTGATCCAGAACTTCGTCACGCCATTGCCGCATCTTCGAAGCTTCTTCCACCACCGAATTCCATAAACCGACCTCCTCCTCTTCTCTGTTCGACACCGACTCTGCCTCCGTCGTAGTTCCAAATGAAGAAACCTGAGAGGCGGCATCGGGGAGGACCGTTCCGTATTGATCGGAGCGATCGAACTGTCCGTCGTCGTCGACTCCGCCGGCGATCGGCCGTACGTTTCCCCCACCGCCATTATTCCCGCCGATCGATGTCGTTTTACCACTCGATGAGGAGACGGAGAATGTTTTGATGGAGGAGGAATCAAACTTGGAGTGGTGTTGGTCGTGAAATTCGACGACGGAAACCATGGCGGCCAGCGGCGGCGAAGTAGAAGCAATAGCGGCGTTGTTCCCCATGGAGTAGACTGTGAAATTTGCCAACAGGATCATAACCGAGACCATAAATGTTGGAGTGTGGGAGAAAACTTGCTGAAACAGCCAAACGAACGAAGCGTGGATCTCTTTCTGGACACGGATGAGAATACTCTGTAGATCTTCGAAGTAAAGAATCTCCCGCAGGCGCAGAGTGTAGCTGTGAAGCTCGCGAATCATAAACACGACGGAGGAGAATGCCTTTTTGACGGAACAATCAGCAGAATCCCCCGATTCTCTAATATCGTCTTCCCATTGTAACTTCTTCTTTATCATTCTAAGTGAAACTGGAAGATCGAAGCTGTTCGCCCTCCGCTCAATACTCGCCGTAACTAGCTCGTCGGGCGCCGGCCAATCTGGCGGTTCGTGACCTGCTTCCAGCCACGAAGGCTCTACAAACTCCAATACGGAATCTGAATCTGCACAAGTGGCGCTACTGCTACCGTCAGTTCCGCCTTCATCGCCCGAATGTTGGAATCTGAGCGCCAGTTCCTGAATCTTCTTGGAAAATTCCTCGTCCGAGAAGGCATCCATGCTCGCGCTGCAAGTTCTCTTGATTCCGCGATTCGCCGGCTTCAGAATCTCGCAAGATCGCGAGCGATGGAGATTCGTCGATGAAGAACCGAACAGAGTCGATTGCTCCAACCTGTGAACGCACCGCCACACCAGAGATCCTCCATCCGCATAGTTCCGTCGTTTCGAAGACGGAGACAGTACGGTGGAGGCTAGGGTTTGGGGAGAAGAAGGACAATGAGGAATAAACGGCTGCGACCAATGGAAACAAGTCGTAGCTACCTTTACTTCCATAATCTTCAAGAAAAGCAGCGAGAACAAGAAGCCGAACAGAGGATTTAGGGATAGAACGACGAAATTCGAAGCTTAGCCGCGAAGGCTGAATCGAATACGAATCAAAGATTGGGGAAAACCTTGGAATATCTGAGAATTTCACCTCCACGAATCCGCAACTTCGCAAATTTTTTACTCAGATCCAGATAGAAAGAAACCTTAAAGCCTGAAAAAGGAAAAAGGAAAAAAGGTAAACACCAGTAAGTCAAAAGAAATCCTAACGTTTCCACCAAAATCTCCGGAAAACTCAAAAGTCCAAACAGACTCCATTAACAACTACAAACGAAACGCCATAGGAAGGTAGAGAGATATAAGCATTTGAAGTTTTCCAGGAAAATCGGATCACTGAATAAACGCGCAAAAGTCGATGGAAAATTGGATCCAACGCAAGAACTCGAAAATTCATTCGCAAATCAAATTCTTCTCGGAGAAACGCAACTTACTTGGATTCGGCCGCTCATCGGAAAACGTTCCGATTGAAGAACGAGAAAAATCTGTCCAAATTAAGAGAATAAAGAAAGAAAAAAAAATTTGTAAGCAAAATTAGAACCGCAGCTTCGTGCTTCGCTTTATCAGCAGAGAGAGGACGATTGGGGTGGGTTTTAAATGTACCAAAAATTTCTGAGACTGCTCGAAATTAAAAAAAGAAATTAATAAATAATTGATTTTTTTTAAGGAATAAATAAATAATTGATTAAAATCTTAGAACAAGATCAAATCATGGGAACATGTACAAAATATCAAGGCCGTACAGAGAGTGGGAACCGGGAGAGGCGGTAACCGGTAGCTTCACGTGGAGTAATAGTAAAAGGAGTTGGGTTAATTAAAAAGTAATTTACTAAGATTTTTTTTTTAATGGTGGGGTCCGATCCGGTCCGGTCCGGGTCACTGGTGACGTCGTTAACAGTTAACATTACAAGAAATAATTTTTTCGACCCGCTCAGCTTCATTTCGTCGGATGAAGATTCGAACGCACGATCTTTAATCAGAAATAAGTGTTTTAATTAACTAATTAAGCTATATTCAAGATGTCTATTAGATTTAGTAGTTAAACTTTCAAATTTGTTTCATTTTTTGTCTCGAACCTGTTAAAATACCGTGGTTTTCTAATCAGGTCATATGACTATCCCCAACCATTCTATCGAGATGTAAATTGTAATACATGTCCATGTATACATGTTTAACAATATACATTTCGGAAGTTAAACGACAAGAATGAAATAAGCTTAAAAGTACATGGATATAAAAATTACCTTTTTAGATTTTATAGAATTTGTGTTCGTTCATGCTCACTACGACAACTACTTGTCGAATCATGATCTTGATACTCATTGGGCATTAGTTGACCAACACGATTACGAAATCGTCTTAAGTAGTTATAGGATAGCAACACCCATCTATTCACTCTAATATTCATTTACTTCTTGCCATAATTTTTCTTGACTTGTTGGAGCATTTAGTCAACACTACATTGATACTTCTTAAAGTTCTCTATCTTTTCTCTCCATGTTTTGTATGTTATTGGACGTTATAGTACGCCTCTATTCTGTATGTCTAAGCATCTTTTAAATTTGAAGGGTCGGTCGTCCATTCTCTCATTATTAAACTCAAAAAGTAAAGAGGAAAGAACTCAACTCCCCAAGAACTAGCGAGGAAGGCATGTGTTTCTAGAGTATCTTAGTATAGTTTGTTTTTGCGCTTAATCCTAAAAAAAAAAAAAAAGTAGTGAAATAATAAGCGTATAAACTGATATGATAGTCATATATGTCAAAATTTGGTAATTTTATTATTTTTCTTTTTATCCTCTCTTAACCTAATTTGATAACATTTTTATTTCTAGTCTTTTAAGTAACATAGAGATTTGGTAATTATTTTTATTCTTCGTTTCTCATTTTTATGAAACATTTTCATAATTTTATAGAAATTTTGGAAACAACAATATCAATTTTCTTATTTTTTTTTCTAGTTTCTAATTTTTTCCAAAATATAAATAAAAATATTATTCTACCATTCTTTACTCATAAATGCATAATAAATATTAAAAATTAAACATAAAAAACTTAATATTTAATATAAAAATCAATTCTCATGTAAAAAAAATTACTTTTTCTTTTTTAATTTACAATATTAGGAAATGAAACAAGATGTAGCTCCTAAATGTTTTTTATTTTTTTCAATTGAAAAATAATAAACCGGTACTAAAAGTATATCTATTTTATTTATTAACCATCTCTTTAGCGCCAATAAAATTAATAAATGATTTTAAATTTTCAAATTTGAAATACGAGAAATGATTTTAAATTCTTTATAACGAAAATTATTTAAATTAAATTTGTTTGTGTAGGTGTTCGTTTGAAAGTAAAAGAAAATAAAAATTTTAATGATTTAAATCTTTAATCTAAATTTATTAATTAGAAATTAAAATACTAGAAGGTTAGATAGATAATTTACTTGGAAATTGAAATCTTGCAAAATCTCATAATTTGGATTCGATTTTCTTTTAACGTAAAGTAGGATTTGAAATCGGATAAGATTTTAAAATCTCTCGAAATATGAGATACCAAATATAACAGTCAAAAAAAAAAAAAAAAACAAGAACATTGTTATCCGCCGAATATTAACTAACGCAAGTGGCAACGGATTTCACTTTATAGTCAATAGGTTAGGCAATAAATAAAGGACTCGCTAATTAATTCTAAATTAGAAAACTAATATTTAAAGAAAAAAATAATTCTTTTTTTTTTTCTCATTAGAAATTAAAAACAATAATCTAATTCGATGTATAATTTTTCATGGAATATAAATAATTAAAAATAAAATTTTCTAAAACTAGAAAACACAAATTCAGATTTCGTTAAAGTATATTTGAATCATTCTCCCATTTTTGTTTGACTTTATAATAAATATTTAATAAATTATATAAATTTTATTAAATGATATGCTTTTATTTATTTGATTTATCTCAAAATATTTTTTTTCTTTAAAACGATGAGTTCAATTAGTTTGTACTAATTTCAAGTAATAGAGATGACTTGCAAACAACGAAACTAGACTTTTATAATGTTTATTAATTTTTATACAAAAAATTAAGAGAAAAGTCTAATTTTTTCTTATTTTAATTTATCTGATTATTGTGAGATCTACATAAGAGCGGAATAACTAAGATTTTTTTTTTACTTTAATTATTTTTAAATCCGTTTTATATATTAAGAATTGGATGAATATTGATTAATGACAGGGTGTGTACAACACATAATATAATTGTTCAAACAAGAAAATCTAATTGACTTTGTTTCTATTTTTATTGCATCAAATAATCAGTTTTTTTAATATATATATATATAAACAAACAAATTCATTTAGTTAAATTACCACTTTCATCCATAAGTATAATATTTAATAAATATTATTTATTGTCTCTACTTAATTTTAAACTTGAAAAAGCTTCAAATTCATTTTAGTCTTATTAATTATATTTAATTTTCACTATTAATATCAATGTGTGGAATGTTGAAATGACGTTTCTTTAGATAAGACATGAACGAGGCAATCTGATTTGATGACATAGACTTCATACTAATTATAATGAACTTAGGAAACTCAGGAAAAAGAAAGGTGGTAGACGGGAATGCTTCAACTTGGTCACTAAAGAAGATGAAGACTGGGCAAAGATTAAGAGGAGAAAATAATTAGGCTGAATAAGATTTTGGATGAGATCTATAAAATTAGACGTGATTGAGTTAAGATAATCAATTCAACTAATTTCACCCAAATTTATTCTAATGAAATGTCGCACCATTATTTTGTCAACTAAAAGTAAGTATTTTTAATGTATGATTATAATTAATTTTTTAAATTTAAATTTATTTGATTCTTAAACTTAAAAAGTAATGATTTTGATTCTTTATCTTATTTTATCCGAGCAAATAACAAGAATACAAGGATGGTCTCATGTGCTAGAAGTTGTCCCACATCGGAAAAGTATAAGGAGAAGATGTGTTCCAACTACTATAAAAGGAGCTCATGAGCTTGAGTTTTAATCATCCCAATTAAAATACTTTAAACCTGGTATACCAATTCTAATACGAATATGTAAACTAACAATTTGATGCATGTATTGGAAACGTAGGAATTGTTTAAAGCAAGTATTGAATTAGTAAATATTAGATGATAGAATAACGAAATTGGTAATTTAACCGCTCATTATTCATAGCTTTAATTCACATAAACTATGTTTAATGTTGGTTCCCACGTGATAATATTTCAATTAATTTTCTCTAAAATCATTCCTTCTACATGTACGGAATGAAGTTAAGAATCATATTTCTTTTTATTTTTTTAATTTTTAATTTTTAATTTTTTTTCTGCAATGGTATTTGTTTTTAATTTTCTAAAAAAGGAAAATACAAAAAGTGGGTCCCATTGCAATTAAATAAAAGCTGAAATAAACGACATGTGCTACACATTTCTAAAAGTAAAATAGTCTCGCAACTCCTCATTGCCGTTCGTTTCACATATGATTAAAAATGTTTGCTTTTTTAATAGAAAAAAACAAAAAGAAAAAAAAATTATGAATTAAAAAAAAAAAAGTTGCTGTGTGTCGACCCCACAAGGCAAGCCATTTCCCTTATTAATTAGCATATTTAATAATAATAATCAACAAGTTTAGCCCCACCTTTTCAGGTTGTATTTAATTTTTTTTCTTTTTTTCTTTTTTTTGAAAAAGTAAGTGGGGTAAGAGATCCGAACTCATGACCTCTTAATTAAAATGATGTGTCAATTATCGCTTAACTTAGTTTATGTTGGCATATTTAATAAATTTTTAAACATTAAAAACGTAGGTTATAAGTTTAAACTTTGTGTTTAATAAGTTATGAACTTTATAAAGTGTTTTACAGGTCTTTTAGAGCTTGTTTGGTAACGTTCTCGTTCCTTGTTTCCGTTTACTCATTTTTAATGAAGAAAAATAAAAGTGCATGGCTCCCACATCCATGGATTTTAATACAACAATATTTTTATTTATGTTTTGAAATAAATTGGAAATTAGAATAAGAAACAATAAAGTTGCTTTTTTGTTCCTAAAATTTCTATACAATTTTGATAATGTTTCTAAATAATGAGAAATAAGAAATATAAATAGTTGTAAGATGCTTAGGTTTATTAATAAAATTATGAGTGATAAACCAGAATGTTATCAAATGGACCCTCAACTTTCAAATTTGTGTTTATTAAGGAACCATTTGATAACTTTTTGGTTTTCAGTTTTTTGTTTTTGTTTTTGATTTTTTGTTTTCTCTAAAAAAAAACCATTTATGTTTGATAACTGTTTTTTATTTTTAAAAAACTGAAAACCAAACATGTTTGTTAATCAATTTTAGTTTTCTATTTTCAACAAATTAGAAAATTGAAAATAAGAGAGATAAAATTCTACGTAAAGCAAGGAAGACAATAGTGTGGGGCGCGAATGAGGATGTTCTCTCCCATTCTCGTGCTTCTGAAAAATTTTAGTCCCCGTCTCCACCTTGTTCTTCGATCCGAGAATCGAGATCCCGATTAAAAAAAATTACCAATTTTATAATTAATTTTAATTATTTTTAGAATTTAAAAAATAAAAAGTGTAATAAATATATATTAATTATTTTTAGAATTATTATTTACTAGAAACTATTTAATATTCTATCACAATTTAGTAAATATGTAAATAAAATATATATCAATTATTTAAAAAATGGAATCGAAAACCGGGTCAGGAAATGCATTTCCTATTATTTAAGCACGGACCTGATACTGTGGAAATTTTTTTCATCCCTGATGTAGAGATATAAAAATACAAGTTTAGAGGGATGAAAATAAACTTTTGAAAGAAAAATGTTAAAGAGATAAAGAAACAGATTTTAAAAAAAAGATAGGGAAAGAAACTTAAAAGATAAAAAGAGAAAAAAATTTAGAGGAAAAGAGTAAAGTTAGGAGGAAAAGATACGTTAAAAGAAAAAATAATAAATTAGAAAGAAAAAAAAATTATAATGAAAAAAAATTTAGAGATAAAAGCAAAATTCAAAACATACCTAGATTAGGGAGAGAAATAAAAGTTATAAAATCATACCAAATTTTAGAGGGAGAAAAGTTCGAGAAAATATTAAATTTTCAGAGACAGAAATGAGAGTGATCTGTTAGAACAAAAATGAGAAAAATATTAAAATACATAGAGATGAAAAATTTTAGAGAGAAAATAAATTATTTAGAGAGATATTTATGGAAAAAAATATTTTAGGGTGAGAAAGAAATTTGTTAGACGTAAATATGTCAGTCAAAAAAATTAAGTATGAGAAGAAAAAATAAGATTTTGAAAAACAAAAATCTATTTTCAAATTTTTTTTTTTTTTGAAATTTACATGACATTTAAAAATGGTTTTTGAAAAAAAAAATACAGAAAATTGAATTGATTATCAAACACCATGTCTTCTTTTAAAAATACCAAAAACAGAAAATAAAATGGTTATCAAAGGACACTTTAAATAGATATCTTTTAAAATTTATAGATTTGTTATAATCCTAATGTTATTATTTGTTTCTCATTTCTTATCTGTTATTTTTTGTTTCTCCTTTTTTTAGAGAAAAATAAAAATGCATTTAGTAACTATTTCTTATTTCTTGTTTTGTATTTTTTTTTATTGAAAAAGATATGTTTGGTAACCATTTTTTATTTTTCAAATTCCATGAATTACGAGAGCTAATCTCCGAGCCCATTCTAAGTAATTTAAATTAAAAATATACCAGTTTCATATGAAAATCAAAATTTTAAATAAAATATTCAAAATATTTACATTTTATTTAATTTTAAATATTCATTATGCTTTTTATAAGTAAAGAAAGATAAAAAACACTTTTATTTATTTTAAAAAAATTATAAACATAAATAAAGAATAAGAAACTTGATTTTGTTGTTTTCAAAATTTTTAAACAATTTTGAAAACGTTTCTTTAAAATGAAACCTGAGAAATAATAATAGGCATAAAATGCTTAAGTTTCTACAAGCTAAAAATAATAGTGCAAGACATCAATTTCTCAATAAGATCAATTTTTTATTATATGATGTACGTCTCTAAAAAAATATTGGCGCGTGTAGACGAGGTGCTCTACCAACTGAAATATATAATTCCTGTGCTGATCTTTATATCATGGAGATAATTTTATCAAGCTAAATATTCTGTGATATATTTTTGTTGATTTGATTAATTTTTTTCTTTCACTAAATAATTATAAAATGAACTAGTGGGGTTAAAAAGGGGAAAATAAAAAAATAAAAAATAAAAAACACTAGTGGGGTTTAACCGTAGCTGAAAACTCAATGTATTTTACATTTATTATATTGACCTAACTTTTCACCCACCTTCTTTAATAATAAGAAATGACTTACTAAAAAATTGACCAAAAAAAAGAAACAATGAGGTCATCTTAAATGCAATTTTTAAAGGTTAAATTATGATTTTAATCAAAAGTTTTGAGGATGATTTCATGATTTGAGATAGGTATCCGTTATCGTTAAGTTAAGTTCGTGTTGGTAGTTTAATGTTGGTTTGATTTCTAGTTTTGAAAATTTAATTATAATACACTTGCTTTAGTCTCACATACTTAGCTTGATTAAATCTCCTAAAATATTCATTCTTTATTTTTTACTGCCATAAAAAACGTTCCTCCTATGTTAGGATTTTAACGAATTTATTTCACGAGGGTGTGAAAGAGAGGGAGATAATGAGGCCTATATTATTTTGGATTTCAATTAATGAATTTATTTCACGTAGGGATCTAAGATTTTATGGAATGATTGAATGAGTGAGCATCCAAATTTTTGTGTTTGTTTGATATGAATGTTGTACACTCAATGATTTTTAGATGTATGAGCATCTTATGACCGAGAGGTATCTAAACAATTTTGGATGTCTTCCTATAACATGAGTTTTAAGATTCTAGCCAACGTGAATTTAGTTCAATGATAATTGGAACTTGTCTTCTTTCAAAAAAAAAAAAAAAGAACTGTCTCAGGAGTTCATG
Organism: Momordica charantia; assembly: GCF_013281855.1. Taxonomy (NCBI): domain Eukaryota; kingdom Viridiplantae; phylum Streptophyta; class Magnoliopsida; order Cucurbitales; family Cucurbitaceae; genus Momordica; species Momordica charantia. The sequence continues at coordinate 1,437,861 of NW_028275161.1, read as the reverse complement.
GGTTCGAATCCCCCTCACCCCCCACTTATTGTACCAAACAAACAAAAATTGTCTATTAACAACATCTTCTTTTAACAATTTTGTCATTTATTTTTATACTATATATATTTTATTTCATCAATTTTCTTTATTTCTCATTATTTTTTATTTTATTTTAATAATAAATTGATACATTGGTTCGTTGATAAATGACTATTACAATTGAATTTATATGCTACATTTAGATACAAAATACATTCTAGTCAACGGTATAATATCTTAATTTATTTTCAATTGAAATCTACTGTACAATCTTTCATTTATTTTCCTTTCTCGATAGTCATTTAACATAAAATAAATTTGACATAAAAATATAACATTAAATTAATTACAAAAAATTGTTACGTGGATTCAAATCATATTAAAATATATTTTTCCATATAAATCCTAGGATAATCGATAAGGATATTATTGAAACAATATATATTTCTATTTACAAATCCTACCAAACAAACATAGCCATCGTATTATTCTAAAACATTCTTATAAATATAGTTATTTAAAGATGTCAGACATCTATGATCCTATCATCCTAAATATTTAATATTCCGGACATCTAAAATACTATCGATAAAAATACCAATGATGTTTATTTTTACTAAATAATAAAATAATAAAAAAAAACACCACTTAAAATAATAATCAAGTTGAAGAGTGAAGGAAACCAACGGTGCAAAACGAAAGATGGGAACGACTCATTAAGAGGCAAGTTGGCAAAGCCGGTTCCTGTCAGCGTGGCCAGTCTCTCAGATGCTGACATCTGATTTTAAATCTCTAAAATCAACGGCTCATATTCTTTCTCTTTACACGGCCCTCGTTCGCCTTCCCTAAGACACCGTACATTTTTTTTTACCCATTTCACATTTTTATATGTTTGATATTTTTTATTATATCACAAGACAGTCCATAAAATGTAAGAAAATATCAATAAAATATTTATATTTAATAATAATATATTTTAATTTATAAGGTATAGTATATTTTGATTCTTATATTTTAAAAAATATTTAGGGACATTTTCATAAAATTGACACTATAGCTTATCTATCAAAATCTAAATAAATATCGATATTTACCTAAAAATACCGTGTCCTAATTGAATTTGTGGGAAATTTGTGAAAAGGATGTTTTTGTAGTTTTTTTGGATTTTGATGTTTTTTTCTCATTATATGAAAATAAGCACTTCTTACCAAAATAGGATAATTTTCCTTTGCAAAAAATAGGGCAATTTTGAAAAAGAAAAATGTGTAGTTTTACTTTTAACTTTATTTGGAGCTTGCCAGTTGCTCCTTTCTGACGGTGGAGATTGACTCATTTGAATTATTATTATTTTTTTCAAGAATATTTTTTCAATTTTGTCCTTGATATTTTTTTTAAAATATGCAATTTTATCTTTTTTTTTTATATTAAATTATTTTCAATTAAGTCTTTGTAATAAATTAGTATTAAAAAAATTGTTAGTATACTAACATTTTAACAGATCAATTTCTATAACAATGAGAGCAATTTCAAGTCTAGTAAATTACTATATATTAAGTCATATAAAATAAGTATGTTTTATTTTATGGACGAGTAGAATTCTATTCATCAAATCAAAATATAGAATACTTTGACTCAATTAATAAAATATCTACAAAATGTATTGACCTTTTTATTGATCATAAAACATAATCTTTTGAAGATCTTCAAGTGATTTGCTTCTCTGTTGATAAAACCTATTAAAACCACCGATTTCTGCTCCATGAGCATTCGAATTTCATTCGCAGTCTACAATATCTTTATCATTTAGCAACTTCTCCAATCTCCACTATTTTCAAAAAAAAAAAAAAAAAAAACAAAAATTCACTTCCATGGAATATGTTTCGATGTAAAAGTGGTAATCTTATATTTTTTAGTCCTTCTAAAATAGTCATTTCTTAGAAGTGTTTGATGCTTCTTATAAGAAATACACGTATTTTATTTCTTTTTATTTTTTTTCTCTTTAAATGAACATAAGTACTTTATTTTAGTTTAATAATTGCAGAGTGTCAGATCGAACCATTTACTTTTAAGATGACAATAAGAATAATGTGGGACTCGATTCCTCCACATAATATTGAGAAGAAAGCAGTGGTTTGTCGGTAAGATAAATGAGTCTCCGCCGCGGTGGTGGTGGGCTCCATTGCCGGACAGCCTGGCCTCAACTCACCGGAGACCCAATCAATTGAAAGATTTTTTTCTTTTTTTGTTTTAGAACGAAAATGAGAGAATCAATTCACTCTGTGGGATCAAACAAACCATCAATTCTTCACGATTATTAATAACTAATTTAATTGTAACCTTTTATTTTTCTTTCAAAAGTTAATTATTATTTATTAGTACTTTTTTAGGGTGGAATTTGATTAGTGAGAGAACCCAGAGAATTTAGATTCGGAGAGTGAAGAAGACCTTGCATAGATAAAGAAAATGACTTTGACGTTCAAGTCGATAGAATTCACAGTCAGTTCTCAAAACGAGCAATTGAGTTCACATACCTATGCACAAAGTTTAATTATGCATTTATATAAATATTAACGTGTGGGGCTCACTCAATAATCACTATCTACAACAACTATAAGATTCTCGACAAGAGATCTACAATAATAAGCGAGAGTGGATGAAAGCATTTTTATTAATACTTCGCTTCGATCTTGGTTAATGTCAAGATCGGCGAAAGGTTTTGAGGTATAGTTATTCAGACCCTAACATAGAACATTGATTTCTAAACTTTGGATATTTATTTAAAAAAAAAAGATGTAGGAAAAGTTTTCATATTTATTATAATTTGAAAGATAAAATTGCAAATCTAATCCTTTCAGCAACACATTTATTCAGTATAAAAGAATTCGCTTAATTATCAAACTAAATCCAATTATATTTTTTAGAGAAAGAGAATAATATAAGCTAGATTTCTCATATTCATGTGGCATTGTATCGGTTGGAGACATTCTTTCTAAAAATGAAATAAAATGTTATAACTTTATTAATAGTAAAATTCAATTGTGTCAAATAAAGTTTTTTTCTTTTAATTACAATAAGAATTCGAGCTCACGATTTTTTTTTTAAAATATATATATGTATTAACCGATTTAATTATGTTGAGGTTAAATAAAGTTAACTTTATATTTTAACCACATGTGAAACAATTTATGATAAAAAGAAATTCTTATTCTAGGGATGGAGGGAAAAGATTTTTTTTTTCTTGCCACTTTTGTGCTTCAGTTTCCTAAGGTAAATTAAATACTTTAGAAGAGAATAGTGGACAAGAAGTGAAAAGTTCTCATGAAATATTAGGATGAAAAATAAATTAGGTTTAAATTCTATACATGAGTCCCTAACTATCAAATTTATTCTATATTAGTTTACCAACTTTGAACTGCTTTTGTTGATGCCAAATTTTGGCTTCCCGATCGAAAGAATAGACCCACAAGAGAGTATGGTCGATCTAAGACATGCAAAAAAAGAATAAATACTTCGATGCTCAAATTAGTCTAAATCTGAAATATTGCTCTTGGGACGAGTTAATTAGAATTGCATACCTGCTTTGTAAGGAGTGAACCGTTAGTATTCGAGGCGCTTAGGAATGGGTCTCCCTTAGTCAGCCACTTAGCAAAATGCGTGAATCACCGAGTGAATTCAGAGATAGTGGTGAGTTGGGAGATGAATAGGGTTACGAGTGATGATATGGTACTCTTTAGAGAATAGGTCCGAGGCAAGCCTCAGTAAACTCTTCTTATTGGTCTACTTATTTTTCATCACCTAACCCGTTTAATTTTTATCATTGATTTTTTATACAAATTATTTAACAAAAAAAAAAAAATCTAACATATATGCAATATTTTGTATATTTATCTGAAAATAGATACCTATAAAAGCAAGTATGACAAGTAATAAGTCATATGTGTTGAGTTTTAAAGTAAATTTATATTTAAAATAATTAATGAAAATATGCAACGAGTAAGTAGTTTTTTATATGAAAATTTTAGATATTGAAACAAAAACATTTGAACTCAAAATAAAATTTCTTTATGATTTTTCTCCTTTTTCATCCCAAAAAAAAAAAAAAAACCCTCATCTTATTTTTTTAATGATACGCCCCCCTTCTTAAATTAAGCATACACTTTGAATATCACTTTATAACATATTTAGAATGGCTTTATATCCCTGCTGGATTTTTGATTTTTTTTTTTTTTTATAAAGCAAGTATAGCTCAGTGGGAATTGTCATATATATGGTTAGAGGTTGTGAATTCGATCCGATAATTGGTATATATCTCCAACCGATAGGTTGTGAGTTCGATCCCCTATCCTTGCATGTTGTACTAAAAAAAGAATGATTTTTTTTAATTTCAATATATCTTTTTTTTTTTTTGGCAAAGGATTTCAATATATCTTTTGAGGCAACAGATTTCAATAATGTTGTATCAAGTGAATCATATACCAGGGTCTAATATCGAACTATTTTGATTAGTTGATGATATTAATTGATAATTTTGTGAAAAAATTCCTATAAAAAGTTTCAATAACTCCTTATTGGTCTCCATCACGTCTATACTTATTTGATACTTTATAATCGATATGAATTATTCGAATAATAAAATCGTTTCTATAAGTCATTACTTAATTGGATGAGAAAAAAAGAAATTAATTTTCTTAAAAGGGAGATGAGACATTTCACAAAGAAGAGGATGGCCAAAGAAAAATAAGTGCTAAAAAGAAAGAGCCAAAAGAAGATGCTTAGGAGGGTAATAAAAGGGAGAAGAAATGACATTGGATTGAACATGTAACATGGCTTCAATGTTCCCTCTCTCTTTTTATCACACAAAATTGCAATGAGAATGTGACAATTTGTTGGTACCCAACCTAAATTTGCCCCTCAAATACCCTAACCCAACCACATGGACCATCGTTTAATGTTTCGGTTTAAACGCATTTCTTCGTCCAGATGCACGTGAAATTTTATAGTTTTATTTTAAAGGTTTTAATATCATTTTGGTCTATATCCTTCTTACTTTGGTTCATCTTGGGTTTTGTACTTTTAAAATGTTTATTTTGATTCGTATACTTTCAACTTTTGTTTATTTTGGTGTTTGAACTTTCAAAACATCCATTTTGTGGTCTCTAAAAATTGACCAATATGGTTCCTATTTATAAAATTTTATACACAATGGAAAAAACGGTTTAATACAAATTTATGGCTATATTTCAAGAAATGTAGTAAGTTGAGTGTCGTGCTAAAATTATGATTGAAAAAAATGAAATAAAAACAAAAATGAAGGGACCAAAATGGTCACTTTTTAAAAGTATAGGAACTTAAATGGACATTTTGAAAGAGTATGAAAAAAGGTACGATGAAGCCAAATGCTCTTGGATGGGCATTTTCATAGGGAGATAAATCCTTTTTTCTCCTTCATATTGAATGTTCTCAAGTATGAAATTCTCTACATTTGCACGCTTACTAGATAGGCTAGCTTTGGTGCTTCTAGTGTTCTACTTGTGGTCTCTCTTTTCTCATTTTGACCCTGTGGTCGAACTCCTCTAGGGTCCGCTCTGTGGTGCGAAATTGTCTCGAGGTCGTGAGATCGCGCTCCTCTTCCTCCCTTTTGTTTCTTTCTTGTTTTTCGAGTTCATCCCAGAGAAGGTCTTGTGGGTATTCTTGAACAAATGAACAAAAATATCAAAATAGACATTTTAAAAATACAGAAAAAATGAAAATGAACCAAAATCAGAAGTATATGAAAAAAAATAATATTTAAACATATTTTAAACTGTTTCAATAAATTCAAAATTGCAGGTTTAAAAAATTCAAGTATAAGAACTTAAATGGACGTTTTGAAAGAGTATGAAATAAAATGAAAAAATTATCAAAATATACATTTAAAAATACAGAAAAACGAAAATGAACCAAATTCAGAAGTACATGAATAAAAATAATATTTAAACATATTTTAAACTGTTTCAAAAAATTCAAAATTGCAGTCAATAATTACAAATATTTTAAAAATTCAAGTAACATGTTATTTTATATGTAAAAAAAGTTTATTTATGTACTAAATAGACTAATTAATAAAATTTTCATTCTAATCACCAAAAGAATTTAAAAAAATTGGTTGTGAAAATAAATGCTTTTCAACTTTTAGAATTTCAATTTGAAATTGAAATTGAAAACGGTGATTTAAAAAATGTCTCTATATATTCTCAAAAAAAAAAAAAAAAAAATCTCTATATGTTTATTAAAAATAGTGATTAAATTTCCCAGACATTAAAAATCTTCTTATCGTAGTCAAGTTCATAAAAAAGATTGATGATTGAACTTGATTTTCGATCAAGATTTGAACCATTATTAAAAAAAAATAATCGATATTATATAAATTAACTTTAAATTATCAATTATGTCAAGTTACAATTTCAACCATGACACAAATTTTTTTTACAAGTTTATAAAATTTTAATTTGAACAATTATATATTTACCAAGTTGGTACAATTCTACGCATAAATATGTACCATATAAAATATATTACGTGATTAGACAAGTGGCTATAATATAACTTAGGATAAGATAATATTTATTTTAATACAAAATGAGATATATTTTAAATCAAGTGGTTAAATACTTTTTCACTTTGGAAAAGTTGGAGAATGCCAAAAGGTAGAGTTGTTAAAGGAAAATGACAAATAAATGCTAAAGAATAATTAGTAAGAAAGAAAAAGAAAAAGATATTAAAATTGAGCTTTTTGATTTAACATAGAACCTGATTTAATGCTCCATTATTCTCAAAAACTACAAGAAATTTGAAAAATAAGAATGTGACATTTTTTGGTGGCTAAAGGTCAAAATTGTCCAATCCAAAATTCTTTGCTAGATGGGGCCAAGATGCAAAGAGTGAGCCTTTTCTCCATTACATTTCAACCATAAATAAGTATTTCGAATACTGGTTACGTTTGAATTGTCACGAAAGATCTAATATGATCATTTGAGAATAGTAGTGAAAGAAGTTATATACAATAGAATTTCGACGACTTAGATTTCTTTTAGTTGGAGTTTGACGTTTTTAATGCATATTCATTTCTATTATTGTGGTCCAACTATTCATTCGTAACGCTCTGGTTCAAATGATTTTTTTTTCCATTTTGAAATGAGAGCATTTAGTCCTAATAACTCGAGTTGACTTGTTAAGTCCTCCGGCTTATAAATAGAGGGAGTTTGCTTTTCTACCCAACTCAAAGATCTAAGGGGTAAGTCTAAACTAAAAGACATGAGTCAAACATAAATTTAGAAGTATTTACAAAAATAACATAAAATAAATATGCATTTTTAAATAGCATAAAATGAATATGTATTTTCAAATATATAACAAAATAGGTAAACTCCGTCGTAACGTAAAACACACTCAGTCAAACTTATGCTATATTTTGTGACTTTTTTAACTACATATTAATTCTATTTTGTGCATTGAGACAATGTAAATCTATATTTACAGAGATTAAATATTTTAAAAGACAAAATTATATGAGTGGAAAAGTGATATATTTTTGTAAATATTGATGTAAAATTGTATAGTTAAGTAAATACCCTATAAAAGTATCAACTAACCATTCAATTAATTTTTCCACTTAGAGAGAAAAATTATTCTTAGAAGACGAAGAGCAGTGGGAAGAGAGACATGAACTATATAATTAATTAATCGATTTTATATAATATTGTTGATGCAGAAATTTGGAGCGTGTCCTTCATATCACCGGTGTTTGTTGGATAAATGAGCTTGTAATAACGATTCTCGACACTAGTTGGGTGCTCTGGCTAGTATTCTCCAACAGTCAAAGTTAGTAATCGGAGAAGAAAGAAAGCGTAGAGCATTTTTAGAGTCTAGCGACAGATTTTTTATTTATCCTGTGGTCGTGGTGGTTCCTTCCGTCTTATAGGTGCTCATAGCTGATCGGGGAGGAAAATCTGTACGCAGCACAGTAAGATTCGATATTGTACTAGATTCTAACAGTCGGTTAGGGGACATTCTAGGGTTGTGGTGGTAATACCCCCACTTGCCACTCTATCCTGCAAGATTATCGCTTGAAGGGTGCGCCGCACCTCCTGTACTACGCTACAGGTGCTCATGCCACGTCCTCCCTCGATTGCATGTTCTGTACAACCTATGGTTTCCATGACCAGTTGTCATCCACCGAATCCGACACATTACCTGCTCGACTTTCACTCTCAACAAATATAATTTAAATTAATAAATTATCAATAAGTGATTGATTGGTACTAGTTTAACATTTTATACATAATTAAGGTAATTTAAATTTTCGTGCACAAAACTTTTAGAACAAACACATATATTTTACTTCTAGATATTTAATTATTAACTTAATATGAATTAACCATTTTTTTTAGCATAATGAATTAACCATTTTTAGAATGGAATTAAATGTTAAAAGAAATAAATACAAACGTGAGAATATAAAACTTGTAATGAACAATAAAGTATAAATACCCACATATACCGAAATAAGGATATTAATAAAAGAGGATTTAAAAGCATTAAAATTATATGTACCAAACTAAACTAATTATTTTATGTAAAACACTATATCAATGCAATTGAGTGTTCATTTGTGTATTATTATTTTTTTAAAAATAGAAATATATTTATTAGTAATATAATAGAATGTGAAAGAAATCATGGAGAAGCAAACAAATGAGATTGGAAGTATAGTGAGATTACATTGACCAATAGGAATTGAGGGAAAAGAAGAGGAGAAAATGAAGGGGGGTGACAAAGACTTCTAGAAGCCAATCTTACTCGACAACCGGGACAAGAGTATTCACTAACATTTCTTATAGTCGCTCTCTCCCTCTCGAACACGACCCAACTCGACAACGAGTATTCAGTAATGTTTCTTAAGGAAGAGTTTCTCAAAGTCGAAGTCAATATAAATTAGGGGTTGTTTGAGAGTAGAGTTTTCGAAAACAACTCTTTTATTTTCATTTTTGATTTAAAATTTTAGAAAACAAGAAATTCAAAATAGTTACAAAAACAAGCATTTTTCTATAACTAAAAGAAAAAGGTTATTATCAAATAGAATTCAAGAATTTTTTTTTCCAATTAACATGTAGGGCTCCAAAAAAAAAAAAAGAAATTAGAAAAAAAAAATCTAACATGTATGGTTGGGCAACAGTTAAAAACAAATCATATGGAACCAAACCAAATTAAATTAGCTCTTGAGTCACATCTAGGGTCACATTTTAAATAAAAACTTTACAAAAATTATTATTTATCATTAAAAGAAATTTGTAATAGTTGAACAAAGATGTGACACCAAGAAAAATCAAAGGGAACCTTATAACAAAATTAAATAAAATATCCAAACGCATTTGCCCTTTGGAAATGCAAGTGGTGGGTTTAAATAAATATAAATCAAAATCATTCAATAACTTTTAATTTTTAGGCTTTTTTTTGTCCGCTTATATGAATATCAATTCTAAAAAAATGAATTATAAGTTTAGTTCTTTTTATTAGTATTTATCTATTTAAAAAATTTCAATTTCTTCTATAAATAAAATTATATTTTTATTTGTCACATTAATATCATTAACCAAACACTAACATACCCATTAATGGTAGAAATAAATTAAAGCATAACTGAAAATTTAGAAATATAAATTAAAACTCTCTAAAAATTGAGGATAAAGAATGGATACTCAACTATAATCATGTTCGTAAAATTAAAAGATTACACTGACGCAATGTTTGAAGTTTATGGACTAAATTTTACCGATCAGGTCTATTTGATTAGTTAGAGTTGATGAGTTTATTAATTGTGAAAATTTAAATTAGATATGTTTCAATTTATTTTTTTTTTTTTTGGGGACTGGTGGAGACACTCCTTTCCTAATATATTCATATTAGCATCTTATAAAAGGGTTCTTTTGGAATTCCAAATATATAAAATTAGAATAAAATCTCATTTTTAGTAATAAATGTTTCAATTATAATGGAATAAATAGGGGACAAAAAAGAAAAAGAAGACAGCAACAAACAATTATTGAGATTTCTTGAGGCTTCACATGGTTCAAGAATGCCTCACCTTATTCTTCACACACACAAAATAAATAAATAACCCTCACTTTTATGTTTTTTTGTCTGCTATATTTCTCTTTAGAAATTAAAAGAATCTTTGGAAAAAGAATCCAATTCCTTAATCTTGTATTTTTCCCTTTCAAGGTTCACTTATTTTTTTTTCCCAAATTATTAGATTTTATATGATTTATAGCAACAATTGAATCTTTATTTATGGAAATTTTATTTTTTACTGATTATTTTCATGAGATTTTTTAATATATTGGTTGATTCGTGAGCAGTTTTCTAATTTGGTTTAAAGAACATATTTTAATTTAATTATTTATTCGATTTTAAACTTTAATGTGAGTTAAATAAAAAGTTTTCTATCCAAATAAACCAAAAGTCTAAATTAGAGCCGAAAAAATAAAAACGGAAAAATAGAGACAAGGAAGGAAGAGGCTTGCTCAACACCTAATTATCTTAAATGAATATAGATATATAGAGATAATAAATTAGTTTTTTTTATTTTCTTGTAGATAGATTATATTATAGGAAAAAAAAATTAGAAAGTAAAATTTTCGTTTGAGGGTAGAAATCCTGTGGCGAAAATTTCCTGTTTAGCATTTAATTTTTTTTAGATATGTCTACTTTATAAAAATATGGAGATGGAAAAAGGAAATAAAGGAACATGGGCTCATCCAATTAGGTCGACATTTCCATGAATATATCCAAGCCTATTTAAATCATTATAGGTCGCCATTTACATGGACAATCCATGGCTTCAACGTCGATACGAAAGTAAATCGACATGTTCATTATTACAGTACAAAAGAATCTACAAAATACAAAAAATATCAACAAACTACCACCTATAATACTAATAATACATCATATTTGTATCAATCATTTTAACTAATTTAGAAATATAAAAATATTTAAATATTTTTTACAATTTATTTACTAATTTAAAATATTTTTACGATTTTTAAATTTTTTAAACTTTTCCAAAAATATCATCAACATCGACATTTTCATGAAATTGAAACTTCAACATTTCCATCAACATCAACATTTAAAACTTGTACGCATTTATTAATTATCTATTATTATATATATAAGAATCTAGTTACCAACCATTTTTCTGATATTTACATTTTAGAACAAATTTGTATTGAAGTATAGAATTTAAACTTTAGGATCTGTTTTTTAAGAATAATAAGACATCCTTGATAATTAAAGAGTTCTCGATTTCAAATGGAATTTTATAATTTTTTCCAAATTTCTAATCAAATGAACCCAAACCTCACGGGTCCCGAGGAACCTTCTGTCCCATCCAACCTTGAAGTTTTTTTATATCCACAAGTGTCTGAACCGTAGAATATTAAATCCTACAAAAGAGCTACTATGGTTTGAATCCATTCCCTCCAAACCCTTTACTATTTACTTTACATCGGCTGTTGTAACCTCAACTTTAGGTTTCAAGTTCCCAAATTTGGAGGGGTGTCAAAGGAAACTTTGCCATCCCCTCCTATGTCGGGATGAAAATAAAATTCCACCTAAATTCAAATTCATGTACAGGATAATTGAATGCAGCCCATAGATAATAAATAATGAACTCAGAGAAGAGGAAGAAAAAGGAGAGCTTTAAATAAACAGGTTCGGTAGGATGTAAAAGACAGAAGACAGGGTGAGCACAGCACATGTTTTTAAGATGGAATCATTCAGTAGCGGAAATTCTTGTGCTAAAAAGTAGGAAATAGTGCACTGCAACAAAAACAAAGAACATGAATGCAACTAACTCGACCACCATTTTTGGAAAAATGTATGGTTCATCTTCAACTTCAACAGACCAAAAGCACCAAACCAACTCCAAAGATCTTAAACAGCATATAAACAACAAAATAAAAACACTAGATAGATTGGAAAATTCTTCTTAACTGTTAATCCGTCGATCGAGCTCAATCGAACAGTCCCATGATCATATCCTCGTCCGACTCCTCTGCTGGTTCTTCCTTCTCTTCCTTTGCAGCGGGGGCAGCGGCTGCTGGGGCGGCACCTCCAGACTCCGCCGCTGCAGCAGGAGCTGCTACAGCTGCAAATTTGCTTGGATCCTACCATTTTTGGATCATGCCATAAATCAGTCACATACCATTTCAAAATACAACTGTTTTTCACGTGTTACATTAATGCAAAGATTTAAATACACTGAACTTTCCAAACCTTAGTTTTGATCTCCCAAAATATGGCATAATACTATAAATCAGACATATAAAATTCAGATTTTTTGGATCAACACTCCTATCATAGGGGACTAAATGTATGGCTTGACAAAGTTTGAAGACTAAAGTTGAGGTGATAATGACATAATTGATATAACTGGAGAAGAGGTGATCATAAAAAACTGGAGGCATACGAACCTTCAAGAATTCTTTGACTTCTTCAGCCTGTGGGAATGAATATTCGGTAGCAACAGCAACAGCGAGAGCATTCTTGTAGGCATTGATAAGCATGTGGGGAGCAGCCGCAAGAGTTGGGAAAGACAAAGCAAGAGAGACCGAGGCAACCATGGAAACCCCAGTGAGGAATTTCTCAAGAAGATCATCTTCTGTAAGATCAAGCACTTCCGGGCTGAAAACAGAGCCATTGTCATAGACAGAGAGAACAAGGAGACCGTAAGAGAAAGGCCTTATCCCAAGCTTAGAGAGCAGCGCGGCCTCGGACGAGCCGACTTTGTCTCCTTTCTTGATTAGCTCCACAGGAGTGATGATTTCCACTGTGCCTTTGTTAATCTTGGTTGGAATGTTAAGCACCTGAAATTACAGATCATTGAACTTTTATTCAGTTTGAGGTCCTTTTCCAAGTTAAAAGGGTATAAAATGGAAGTGAATGAATTGTAGGAAACCTGAAAGAAAGAAGTCTGGGAAGGATCGAGTCCGGTGTTTCCTGGAGGAACAATCACATCTATTGGTGCAACAAGTCCAACACGAGCTGGGGCTCCCACCTGTTTCCATAAATGCATATTCATGTATAAAAATTGTACAGACAAATAAATGATATGGGGTGCAAAGTTGGTCAGTTTGGATCTTTGCCTCAGAATATCAAAAACCATCTAAAAGTTAAATATTTCAAGGTTCTGTTTAATAACTATTTTGTTGCCACCACTACTTCCACCAATATATTTTTTTGTTTTCCTATCTACCTTGTCAAAAAGTTGCACATACCAAAGAAATTGTGAGGAAAGAAGTAAATTTTTCAAAAGTAGAAAACTAAAAACTAAATGGTTATCAATCAGAGCCAAGAAAACCAAATAGATAAAATAAGTAAGAAAATTACTTCTCTAATATGGCTTATTCTTATTGGCCTATTTCAGTGTATTCAATAGATAAGTAGATAAAGAAAAACTTCAAAAAAAAAAAAAAAAAACCAATGTGCAGGGAAGTATTTTTCAATTTTTCCATGTTAACATACTAAACCAAGACCAAAGTCACAAAAAAAAAAAAAAAAAAAAAATCAACCCAACAAGGGATAGCCATTCATTTGATTACAGAATATGATACACAATTTAATTCTAATCTTTTAGATTACCATTCGTGCAAATATGTTTACTTTTCAATGAGCAATTTCTTTCTATCATTCTTCTTTTCAACAAACAACCATAAATATGCGATCATGAACTACCCTGCAATGAATTACATTGATAACTCATATCATCATGACAACAATGAAATTACCAATTTAGCCCTAGGCAATGTACGATCGAAACCCGACATGGAAATCATAGCACAAGCCCCAATAAAAGTACAAGGCAATAACAAAATTGAACCAAAAGAGACCAAACAACAACGGACATACCTTGTACTTGGCGACCTCTTCCTTCACTTCCTTGAGATCGCCTTTCGTGAAGATCAAACCCACGTTTCCCTAAACAGATCGAAAAAATCTTGATGGATCAACAACAAGCAAGCGTAATGAAGCGAAAATCGAGTTAGAAGATGGGGGAAAAGGGGGGAATCCGTACCACAAGATGGGGAACGAGGCTCATGACGGCGGTGTTGCCGGTCTTCTCAGAGTGTATTCTGATGGAGCGCTTCATCATGGTGTTCTTGCCCATGAGGACGATGGAATCGCCGCGGAGGCCCTGGCGGATGTTCTGGAGCTGGTTGGAGCCGACATTATCGGCGCCGACGATGAGGACCTGAGAGTACTCGCCGAGGAGTCGGCAGAGTTTCTGGTCGTACTGGGACTTCTTCTGAGCTCTGGTGGGCTTGAGAACCATGGTGGGAGATTTCAAGATTTCAAGATTTCAAATATTGGGAGAGAAAACTGAGAAAATTTTCCGGAAGAAGAAACCCTAACGAGAGATTGGAGAAAGAGGAAGCGATCGTTGCATGGATTTATGGGGTTCGATTTCGGGGCTGGATCGCGTTCATTTTTCGCGGGCCCGCTTGGGGCCCACTTTGTTTGGATCCCGAGAAAACGATCGGGAAAATGTGGGGCATAATGCATAATCATTGCCTTGGAATCGTTCCAAATTTTTTTATATTTCTTTTTAGTATTTTTAAACTTTTTTTTTGTGGGATTCTAATTTTAGAGACATCTCCCATCCTAATGTATAAATAATATCAATTAAAAAAAAAACAACACTTATATTTATAGACAAATTTTCATCCCAAAATTTCTTTTCCATGCAATTATTTATTTATTTAAAAGCACATAAAATCGAAACAACAAGAATTATGATTTTATTATTTTGATTCCTGTGATATAAAATAGATGATAATGTTGTCAGTCGAGTCCCTTTGTTGTTAAATTATAATTTTTGTCAATATTTTCAATTTAGCTTCTCTGATTTATATTATATTTTAATTTTGGTCTCTATAATATCTATTATTATTATTATATTAATACATTTTTTTTACATGGAGTTTGTATTGTTTTTATTTTGTTAACTATGGTTGCATTTTGGATCATGGTGGAATAAAAAAAATAAAGAAATAGGTTGATTTTTTAGTGGATTCAAATTAGTCATGTTCCTAAAGTTTAAGCCATAATAATTAAATTAAAACTTTTAAAACGTAATATTAAATTGAAACAAACTTCAAATTATAAAGACTAAATTGAACTCTTATCAGTGTAACATTGTAAGTAATTATTAGAAACAAATTAGGTAATTTAAAAACTTATTAGATATAACCCAAATTATTAGGTAAATTTGAGTAAATAGTTTATTTTTCTAAAAATGTTTATATATACTTAATTTTATTAAAAATAATTTCAAATATAGTATTAAAAAAATCATCATTATTGATTGTTTCTAATGACAAATCACAATAATGATATATTTTTAATTTATGATTTACTTAGATTTTGGATGCTAATTTACAATAATTATTTTGTAGTACAATAAATGTGGGGGTGGAGATCTCAATTACTGATCTCGAGTAAATATTTATGATCGAGCTAGTGATATGCTCTTGAATTAATGTGTATTCTACTTTTGAGCTTCTTGGATGTACCTATTTTTATATTAAATTTCAAATATTATATATCAATTATACCTTTTTTTTAATATATATCAATTATGCTAGATTTACAGACATTTGATTAAGATTAAAATTCTATACAATTGTTGGGTTTAAAGAATTTTAAAAAAAATATATCTTCTATTCAATATAAAATCTCTAAATTTTAACTTTTCATTATTTATTTATTTGTCTTTTAATACAACAACAATATGTGGTTCGAGGATTCAAACTTAACTTTTTAGTCGAACATAGATGGTTCAACTAGTTGAACTAAGCTTAGATTGACAAATTTAATTTTTCTGGACTTACTTGTTACGAATTTAGATCGAAATAAATTCAATTTAACCTCGGGTTAAAAAAAATATATCATTGAGGGGATGATTTTAACATACCATAAATAATTTGTCACATTAAACACCTAACATGTACATTGCTCAGACTATAACTTATATTTATTTCTTCTCTTGATGTAAGTTTCAGATGCATATATCTACAATGTGATCATATTAGAATTTTAATGTTTCTCACTAATCACACAAAGCTGATGGATGAATTTTAATAATAAGATAGAGACAATAATAAATCTTTTAAAAATATCGAAACCAAAATTAAAGTAGTTAAAATATATTGTAAACTAGAACATAAGATATTTGAATTAGTAAATTAAAGTCTACGGATATGTCGATGGACATGTTGATGTCGATGGATATTTCGAGAAAAAATATGGAAATTGTGGATATTGATGCAGATTTTTTGAATTAGTAAATAAAACTTTAATTGTAGCTTAATTAGCTCATAATTGTTCAATTTTGATAATCATATCTTAATATATCAATAATATACTTATGAAAATGTCGTTACGATGATAACGTCATAACAAAATCATGTATATACTTAGATGTAAATTATTTGAATTAGTAAATTAAAATTATTATTGATTGATTATGTTATATCAATAATTTTTCTAATAAAATCTAATATTTAGTTCAGTAACTAAACAAGATAGGTGAAATAGGTATAAAATTTGAAAAATAAAATTTATTATATACAAATTTGAATGGAAACCTCCTTAATTTATTTTTGAAAAGATTTGAATTATTTACTTATTTGCTAGGAGGTTTGCCTTTTTATAAGAGATAAAAAGATGGAAAAAAACGCTACTAGAATGTGGGGTTTTTGTAACGCTAATGAACAGTAAAAATTGTTGAAAACAAAAAAAAGTGGTATTTTTGGTGGGAAAAAATCAATTCCTACGTTATCTCACCGAAACAAACTATATATATATTTTCAAATTATTTAACCGAAATATGAATCAACACTCCTAGGGAGTATATAATCAAATTATTTAAAAAAAATCAATTTATAGATTATAAGTAAAAACAAAAAAAAAACGACATTTCCTCGACATTTCGTCGACATTGGAGGAAAAACGACAATCTCCTCCCGTGTCGACGTCAAGGTGCTCAATACGTCGACATATCAAACGACATGTCAACTTGTCGCTCGAAATTTGAAACTCCGTATGAAAAAACATATGATTGACAATTTTTTAGGTTTAATTTAATTTTTGGACCAAACTGAAAATGATTAAAACTATAACTTAGTTTTGTTAGAAGTTAGAACCGTAAGAGCAAATTGAAACTAAAACTAAAGCTAAGCCCAAATCACATTAGAAAATTCAAACTTTCAAGGTTTGTTAAAATAACACTGTAAATGCAATTCGAGTATACTTTCAGATTTCCGTGATAATCTGGATATAATCAAATAGATAAAACAAAAGTTACTTTTGGTTAAGTTGAAGTTGCAATCTCCCCACATTTATGTATATTGAAATACTATTTTCGTTTTGGACCTTTGACTGAGAGTTTTTAGTTCTTTTAAAACGTCCGTTTTAGTGTTTATACTTCTAAGAAGGGACTATTATAGTCATTTCATAACAATTTAGTCATTAAATTTATTGAAATATTATATTAAAAGAGTTTCTATTGCAATCAAAGATTAAATGAGCCGTTCTTTGAAATTATAGAAACTAAAATGAGTGTAACAATTCAAATTAACAAGAGTTAGACTAAGGAAGTTTTGAGAGCATACCAAAATGAACGGTCCGATTTTTTATCTGAACTACTTAGAAAGTAAAAACTATACTTACATATTAACACGATTCATTTCAACATGTTCCATCTTTACTCACATGCTTGTCAAGAAAATAATAATGACTATCAATACTTTGAATCTTTTCTTATCCAATCCCTCTAGTACCAGTTCATCCGTGTATCCTCCTCTCTGTCGGGCGTCAAATGTCCACCAGCTTCTGCTCGGTGGTCCTGAACCACATCTCACCGGAAGAGAGTAACCAATTATAGTGGCGGGGAACCGAAACTAGGCGTCAATGTTATGTGCGCTATGGCAGGTTTTGGCGCTCCAGCGATTTCTCTTCCGAATTTCCCAGTCACAAGCAATAATCTTCCTTTCCAAAACCATCAAATTCTCTCTGTAATCGATCGATGCTCAAGTGCCAAGGAGTTGAAGCAAGTTCACGCCCATATGCTCCGCACCGGCCTCTTCTTCGACCCCTTCTCCGCCAGCAAGCTCTTCGCGGCCTCCGCTCTCTCATCCTTCTCCACTCTCCAGTATGCCCACGACCTGTTCGACCAAATTCCCCAACCAAATCTCTACACTTGGAACACTCTTATTCGAGCTTATGCTTCCAGCTCCGACCCCTTTCAGAGTTTCGTATTGTTTCTTGAGTTGCTTGATAGGTGTGATGATTTGCCCAACAATTTCACTTTCCCTTTTGTGATTAAGGCCGCTTCGGAGCTCAAGGCTTCGAGGGTCGGAAAAGCTGTTCATGGAATGGCGATTAAAATGTCGTTGGGTATGGATGTGTATATTCTTAACTCGCTTGTGCGATTCTATGGGGTATGTGGGGATTTGAACATGGCTGAGCGACTGTTTGCGAGTATTGCTAGTAAAGATGTGGTGTCTTGGAATTCGATGATCTCGGCTTTTACTCAGGGGAACTGTCCAGAGGATGCATTGGACTTGTTTCTGAAAATGGAGGGGGAGAACGTGAAACCCAACTCTGTCACAATGGTGGGTGTTT
Source organism: Momordica charantia (assembly GCF_013281855.1). Classification (NCBI taxonomy): domain Eukaryota; kingdom Viridiplantae; phylum Streptophyta; class Magnoliopsida; order Cucurbitales; family Cucurbitaceae; genus Momordica; species Momordica charantia. The sequence continues at coordinate 1,419,114 of NW_028275161.1, read as the reverse complement.
TGTCCGCTTGTGCGAAGAAGTTGGATTTGGAGTTTGGGAGGTGGGTTTGTGAGTACATTGAAAGGAAAGAAATTAGAGTGGATTTAACTCTGATTAACGCCACGCTTGACATGTATACAAAATGTGGAAGCATCGATGATGCGCAAAAGCTGTTTGATGAAATGCCTGAAAGAGATGTCTTCTCATGGACCACCATGCTTGATGGGTATGCAAAAATGGGCGATTTCGATGCTGCTCGGCAAGTGTTTGACACAATGCCTGTGAAGGAAATTGCTGCTTGGAACGTCCTCATATCTGCTTATGAACAAAATGGTAAGCCCAAGGAGGCTCTTGCCACTTTCAATGAGTTGCAGCTCAGAAAAATTGCAAAACCTGATGAAGTCACTCTGGTTAGTACTCTGTCAGCTTGTGCTCAGTTGGGGGCAATTGATTTGGGTGGGTGGATTCATGTGTATATGAAAAGGGAAGGGATAGATCTGAACTGCCATCTGATTACTTCTCTCGTAGACATGTATGCTAAGTGTGGTGATTTAGAGAAAGCTCTTGAGGTGTTTCATTCAGTGGAGGAGAGAGATGTGTATGTTTGGAGCGCCATGATTGCTGGCTTGGGAATGCACGGGCGTGGGAAGGCAGCAATTGATTTGTTTTTCAAAATGCAGGAAGCTAAGGTGAGCCCGAACAGTGTGACGTTTACGAATATACTATGTGCCTGCAGCCATGCTGGATTAGTCGATGCGGGGCGGGTGTTTTTTCATGAAATGGAGCCAGTTTACGGGGTTGTGCCTGGAACAAAGCACTATGCTTGCATGGTTGATATTCTCGGCCGTGCTGGGCTTCTTGGAGAAGCTATGGAGTTGATCAACGAAATGCCTGTAACACCAAGCGCCTCGGTTTGGGGTGCTCTGCTTGGTGCCTGTAGGCTCCATATGAATGTCGAGCTTGCAGAACTGGCTTGTGACCGTTTGCTCAAGTTGGAGCCTAGAAATCATGGCGCTATTGTACTTCTATCTAACATTTATGCCAAAACAGAAAGATGGGATAAGGTTTCTGAGTTGAGGAATCTGATGAGAGACTCTGACTTGAAAAAGGAACCAGGTTGTAGTTCAGTTGAAGTCAATGGCAGTGTCCATGAGTTCCTAGTTGGCGATAACTCCCACCCGTTATCCAGCAAAATCTACTCGAAACTGGACGAGATTGCAGCAAAACTAAAATCAGTTGGATATGAACCAAACAAGTCCCATCTTCTCCAGCTCGTCGAAGAAGACGACCTCAAGGAACAGGCCTTAAGCCTTCACAGCGAGAAGTTAGCAATTGCTTTTGGACTCATCAGTTTGGCGCCATCTCAACCAATTCGAGTTGTGAAAAATCTTCGGGTTTGCGGAGACTGCCACGAAGTTGCCAAGCTCGTATCTAGAGTTTACGGTAGAGATATATTATTGCGAGATCGGTATCGATTCCATCATTTTAGAGACGGGCATTGCTCATGTATGGATTATTGGTAAAGCAGCAAAAGAATGGCTTCTATGTTCTCATTGATATTGCCTAAACTGAGTATTCAAGGAAAAAATAATCCCTGTTAAATAAGTAATATTAGAAGATTTTTATAACTATTTCTGCAATATTAAATAGGGTTTAAATACTATTTTACTCATCATATTTTTGGCTTTGGTTCGGCTCTTGTAATTTCAAAATATTTATTTTGATTTCTGTACTTTCTAACTTTTGTTTATTTTAATTCATATACTTTCAAAACGTTTGTTTTGGTCCAATACTTTTAAAAAGTGACTATTTTGATCTATTCTTTTTCTTTTTATCATAATTTTAGTATGACACTAAACTTTTTGAATTGTAGCTATAGATTTGTAATAAAGAGTTTCTATTGTGTATAAAATTTGTGTTAAAATATTCCAAATAAGGACTAAAATGATTACTTATAAAAAATATAAAAATTAAAATGGATATTAAAAATACATAGACCAAAATAAACCAAATTCGAAAGCACAATTATCAAAAAACGGATAGAATTACATTATTACTACTTAGGAAAGTTGTAGAACTTCCAGTTTCAAAATCTGTATTTCTTTATGCAAATATGACACTTTTAAGTTGGGTAATTTGAATTTGTGACCTCTTCAATAACTGAAACTGGATAAATGACTCCATTTTGAAAAACTCTAATTTGTGTCTCCATATTCTATTAATTATGACCCCTCTCAAAATATGACATAGTGAAATTACCATTGTACCCCTGTTTTAAAAAAATCCATTCCCTCCCTCCCGTCCTTCGTCTCGGACATTTCGTGGGACTCCCATCCCAAGTAAAACCCTAAACCCCCATCTCGGAGAATCCCCGTCTCGAAGAATCCGAAACGGTTCTATTCTCAAATCTTTTCCATTCTTTCTGAATATCATTCTTTCGCACTAAATGCACTCTAGTGTCATTTATGGCAACCTCAAGTTGCATTGAATAAAGTCGAGAACAAATCCAACTTCATTTACTACAAACTCAAGTTGCATTAATGGAAGTCTAAGTTGAACTCAAGATGCATTAAATGAACAAGACTTCAAAGTAGTTCAAAATCCAGTTCATTCACTCTTGGAGGGTTACAACTTCTTGGTTTTATGGTGGAGGAGTTTCATTCTCGGATTTAAAGCATGTTTAATTGTATTTTCAGTTTTAAACATTTCATTTATGTGTTTTAAGTTACATTTGAGTTAATGGTGGTTATGGTATTGATGTAGTAGGGAGTTACAACCTTTACAATTCTTTTAGGTTACTTAAACGGTTGTTTTGGAGCTTTGTTCCCTTGGAAAAACAGATTTGAGATTTGAGTTTTGAGATAATGAAATTTAAGCTTATTGAGCCATGAGCTTTTCCTTTGCATTTCTTGTGTTTTAGAATTGCATGCTAGAATCATTCGAGTAGTCTTGATCAAGCAAACTTGTGGAGTGATTCGAATCTTGAGTTTTGAAACAAGTTTTCTCTACTCTTGATATTGATCATCAAGGTAAATCCGTTCTAACTTCTTCCTTGGGTTGACATCATCTTGATTTGAGGGTTTTAGCATTTGTGATGTAGGGGTTTGCATAACCATAAGGGTTCTTAGATCCAATTGGCTATGTTTTCTTATCATTTGGTATCAGAGAACTAGGCTCTAGATCGGATATATGTTTCCGTTTTCGTATTGCTCTTCTTGTTCTTTGTTTTGAAATTTTTGTTCTTATTGTTCATCTAGTTACATTCTGTCCACGTATCTAAAATATAAAAAAAGTGTCATTTCCATTGTTCTTTTCGTCTTGTTGCCTTCTATAAGTTTGTAGATCTCCGTCTTATCTACAACTTTGTCTTCTTTCATATCTTCTGATTCAATTTGCTTCTAGGTGAAAAGTTCGAAAATTGATATTCTGTTCTGGAAAACTGCTATACTCGAGAGCATATTCTTTGTTCTTTATATTTTTTTCACTTGCAAAGCATGCTAGATCTGAGTTGTGCTCTTGAAATTGCCTATTTGTGTTAATTTGGCTGTTGGTATTAAATCATATCAGTTATGTTTTCATTTATTTCCACAACTAACCGTTACTCATTACATTCTTGGCGGTTACAATTGTTTCAATTAATTTCTAGCAATTTGTTGTTCAATTCTCAGGATGTTTTTCTTGTGTAACTCATATCTGTTATAAAAAGCTCAATTAAACTCCATAAATTCTCAAAATAGCCTAATTGTTCAAGAATTACATTTTCTGGTCTTTTGAACTTCTTGTTCCATCTTAATTATCATGTTCCAATTTTGTCACTTTCTTCTTTAGCTTGTTTCTGATTTGAGTTTTTGAATTTAATCCTATATCAAGTTATTTGAGTGTTTTCTTTGTGTGTTATATCTAACCACTTGAGTTGCAAACTTTGCTCATTGGCTTATGTGAGTGAGATTGGGAGTTTCTTGAGAGTGTTGTTGTTTTGAGTAAAAACACGAGTGACTATACCTTTACGAGTGTAAACACGTGAGGGAGTGCTTGTGAGATCCGTTTTTCTTTGTTACTTTGTTTTCTTTTGCAGCCATGTCTCAGCAAGAGAATTTTACAAAGTTTTTCCACAACATGGAGCATTTGACAAAGACGCTCCAAAGGTTGGATTCGAGACTCAAATCTATTGAAAGACAACCAAACCATCCGAAGCAAAAGATGAGTAATAATTTATTACACCACAAGGAGTATTGGGAGGTCGAAGGAAGGGAATATGGTGGATGTTTTAATGCTGTCCAAAGGAGAAATCTAAGAGAAGTTCATAAAGTTGATCCTATATTGAGAAGCATCAAGCCTAAACTTCCTATGTTCCATGGAAGTACAAACCGGGGATGAATACATTCAATGGGAAAAGCAAGTTGAATGTGTCTTTGATTATTATCCTTTAAGTGATAAAAGAAAGGTAAAACTCGTTGTTGCTCAACTTCGAGATTATGCAATTACTTGGTGGGATAAATTGATTTTGAGTAGGCGGAGGAACATTGAGCGTCCAATAGACTCATGGTATGTTCTTAAGCATTTAATGAGAGAGCATTTTGTTCCTAATCGTTTCTATAAGTTGAGTTCTTTGAGACAAGGGAACCAAAGTGTAGAGGCTTACTATATGGAGATGCAAATGTTGCTTGAGAAGTTTGATATTTATGAGACTGAGGAGGCTACAATGGCTCGTTTCTTAAGAGGACTTAAATGACTGGATCTTCAATTTTATGAAGATTTAGAAGGGATGGTGCAAATAGCCATAAAGATTGAGAAACATCTCCAAAGGAAGTCTACAAGGTATACTAAATCTAAACCAATTTCAAAGATCCATTTATCTTTCGAGAAGGTTAGTTTACCTACTGAATCTAAGCCTATTGTTGAGGTAGAATGTGATAAAATTCAAAAAGACATAGTTTGTGACCTAGTACCAATGTATGCTAATAGTGTTTTATTTAGTAGGCAACTAGATTGCAAAGAATTGTTTGATTGTAATACTTCTACTATTGTAACACCGGCTTCTAAGGAAGCATGTGATGTTGTGTGTGAGTTAGAGAAAAAGGCGCATGAGGTCGAGACAAAAGCATGTGAATTGTTTGAAAAAGAATCTTGTGTGAGAGAAAAACATGAGATTAGTCTATGGCCTAAAGAGAAAAATGAGAGAAAAGCCAAGAATGTAAGCTTGTTTGAAAAAGTTTGTGATGTCAACTATGTTTTATTTTCCAAACAAAACATTCTTGATCTTTTGTACAAAGACATTTGTTATCTAACGGGAGAGCTTAAACCATGTTGGGCTAGTATTTGCCTTGAGTTTTCACAGGAGGCTAGAACACTCATTGAGAAGATTGAACCAAAGAATGCTTCCAAAGTACACAATGGCAGCCAACATGTGGTTTACAAGGCTGAAGCATCTCGTGAGAAGCAAAAGTCCAAATTTGTTTCTAAATTCATTCATGGCAAGAAGCATACAATGTTCAAACCAGTTTATTGGGTGTGGAGCACTATTGGAAGGATCGATTTTCTGTTGGAAAGAAGTTGAAGAGGAACCCATGTAGAGATATACACTTGACTTTTGATGATTTTAAGAGTGCTCTACACGGCGAGTTTCATGAAGCTTACATATTCAATGTTGTTGATTTCCGTCCATTTGATGTAGGAGATCCTTTTGATTCGAGGACGAATTCTTTTGAAGAAAGGGAGGATGATATGAACCAAAGTGTCTTAGTCCTCAAGATTTAAAGGAAGTTGTTGGAGAATCCTATGTCCAAGTTGACAACAAAGTGGAGTTGCATTAAATGCACTCTAGTGTCATTTATGGCAACCTCAAGTTGCATTGAATGAAGTCGAGAACAAGTCCAACTTCATTTACTACAAACTCAAGTTGCATTAATGGAAGTCTAAGTTGAACTCAATATGCATTAAATGAACAAGACTTCAAAGTAGTTCAAAATCCAGTTCATTCACTCTTGGAGGGTTACAACTTCTTGGTTTTATGGTGGAGGAGTTTTATTCTCGGATTTAAAGCATGTTTAATTGTATTTTCAGTTTTAAACATTTCATTTATGTGTTTTAAGTTACATTTGAGTTCGTGGTGGTTATGGTATTGATGTAGTAGGGAGTTACAACCTTTACAATTCTTTTAGGTTACTTGAACGGTTGTTTTGGAGCTTTGTTCCCTTGGAAAAACAGATTTGAGATTTGAGTTTTGAGATAATGAAATTTAAGCTTATTGAGCCATGAGCTTTTTCTTTGCATTTCTTGTGTTTTAGAATTGCATGCTAGAATCATTCAAGTAGCCTTGATCAAGCAAACTTGTGGAGTGATTCGAATCTTGAGTTTTGAAACAAGTTTTCTCTACTCTTGATATTGATCATCAAGGTAAATCCGTTCTAACTTCTTCCTTGGGTTGACATCATCTCGATTTGGGGGGTTTTAGCATTTGTGATGTAGGGGTTTGCATAACCATAATGGTTCTTAGATCCAATTCGCTATTGTTTTCTTATCACTTGCCCATGTTGATAAAACCACTACTAGGATTAAGGCCAGGCTAACCCAAACCAGTTAGACATGTTTAGGCAAACATGTTTCGGTCCTATTTTGGACATGGACGTTGTTTTCAACGGTCCATTGATCCATCACCTATTGTTGAGAGAGGTTGAAGAGCCTAGGCAGGACGTCATTAGCTTTGACCTGTTTGGGAAGAGGGTATCTTTTGGTAGGCGAGAGTTCGACCTAATCACCGGGCTCAGTCATAGGATGAAGAAGGTAGATAATCATATTCCCGGACGAAGACTTAGAGCACGTTACTTTAAAGACAGTGTTAGGGTTAATTGTAGGGAGCTGGAAAAGATTTTTTTGGAGGACGTTTTTGACGACGACGGGGATGTTGTGAAGGTTAGCATAGTTTACTTCATAGAACTTGCCATGATGAGGAAGGAGAGGAAGCATCTCATTGATACAGCCCTGTTAGGTGTTGTGGATTGGTGGGAGGCGTTTTGCAACTATGACTGGAGTTCGATGGTTTTGGATAGGACGATTTTGAGTCTCAAGGATGCTCTGAAGGATAAACTACCGGCCTATCAACAGAAGGCAAGAGCCGACCCCACACACATTGAGACTTATAGTCTGTACGGGTTTCCGTATGCATTTCAGGTTAGCAAGGTTTAAGTCAACTGTATAATTTAATACATTATTTAACTGCATCATTTATTTGCCTTCACTGGATTCCAGGTATGGGCGTATGAGACGATCTTGACGTTGAGTATGCGAGTAGCAACGAGGTTGAGCGATGACGCCATTCCTCGACTTCTCAGGTGGTCGTGAAATATTCGCGCGGGATTCGTGTGCTGGCGAGTGAGGTTTTCGATAACACGCGGGTAAGTAATTCTCTTGTGGCCGTATGGTTCATATTTGTTTTTTCATTTCGATCTAATCATAGGTTTTTGCAGTCCAAGGTTAAGGAACACTTAGTGGCGACGGATGCTGCGGAACAACACATGGTCTGTGTCATTCTTCCGCCAGAAGCCCGTGTTATACCTGATCCGCCTGCTGTACCTGATCGGGCTGCTGTACCTGATCGGGCTGCTGTATCTAATCCGCCTACTGATGTGGAAAGGGGTCCTCTAGAGGATCCGGTAGTAGAGGCCCATGCGTTAGACGAGGTTGGACCCAGTGCAAATGATGGTGAAGCGCTAGAGAAGAGGTCGAAGAGGAATAAATTCAAGAATAGGATCAGCAGACGGTTGAAGAGGCTCGATGACCGTGTTGGTGCTATCGAGGACACACTAGGTGACTTTGGAGTTGCCCTGAAAGGTATTCAGAGGTACCTGAAGAAACTGACGAAGGTACTCATGTTATATGTATACAAATTTGTTGTTATTTATTACAATAATGCTCATGGGCCGGTGTTTGGGTGCAGGGTAAATTCCCTGATCCGAGCAAGTATTTCGGAGGTGGGGGTAGGCCCGATGATGATGGTCCATAGGATCAAAGGTCTGATGAGTCCTTGAAGCCAGATGGAGGTCGGAAGAGTATGGACGAGGACGTGAGGCCTGATGAGGACCCGGAGACTGACGAGGAATCGACATCGGGGCATGGTCCGAATAATATGGACGAGGATCCGAAGAAAAAGGACGATGATCCAATGATTACGGAGGAGGACGATGGTACGATAACAGATGAGGACGAGGATCCAAATCAGGTAACTCCTACTTATTTTCCTGTTTGGATTATTTATGACCTTGTCTTACATCATGTTATTTAATATTATGACACTACGATCGGGGGACGGCCTGACGGCTCGGTAGTGGATCATGTAGATGACCATGGACCTCAGGTGGGTGTACTTCAAGTAACCACCTTCTCTAACACTAGTATCATTCCTGCTACCATATTGTAATGTGATTAATATTTTTTGTGTATTAAGATCTCATCGTTGGCAGACAAGAGCCGGATGTTCAACCAGATACGCAACCCACGAGGAGACGAGTTAGGTGTCCCTATAAGGACTGGGCACCAGACGCTATCGTTAAGGTAAACTTAATGTCATACATTTTGTCAATTGTCATTACTCGACCATACGTGTTTATTGTGGTTTAGGTTGAACCTTACCTTGACCAGGGCCAATCTGACCTTCAGCATGCCCCAACTGGTAGGGGGCTACGCAAGCGCCATTATTCGTGGAAACTGAAGGATATATACACACCAACCGGCCAACGTAGGATCACCGTGGATGCATACGATCCAGCATGTCTCATTCCTCCACAGCTAGATGGTCAGTTCCAGACATGGATGGATGACCCGAACATCGATGGGCGAACTCGGTTTACTGTAGCTGGCTTACAAGGGAAGGAATGGTATCCCGATCCACTGAACCCTACTGTCCAATTGAAGGACGAAGTAAGTACATCTTATTCCAGTAACTAGTACTGCATTTGTCAATAATATGATTATATCAACTTGCATTTCTTAAATGTAATAGGTAGTTGATGCTCTCGTCCTGTTTACGGCAAAAAAGTTGGAGAAGTGTCTCCATCTGTGTCGCAAAAAGTTTGCGATAGGCGACGTGCTGCTTTCGGTACATACTTTTTCCTGCTCTTCGTTCGAACTAAAAAATACTATTTTAATTATCTGTGTAACTAATATCACTTTTCACTTCTTGTACAGACTCTGCTGAACCGAACAGACGGTCCGTATGCGGCCATGAAACTAGGTGTCCTGTCCACGAGAATCGAATACCCCTGAAGCCAGGAGAATACCATATTCTGATGTGTCTTCGGTAAGCAGTCGAACCAGAACGTGCCTTGGAGTGATGCAGACATTGTGTACACCCCGATCAACTTAGGTGGGAACCACTGGGTGATGCTCGGAATTGATCTTGTGGAAGGCGACTTAACCGTATGTGATTCACTCGAATCGGCCACTCCACTGGATTCACTCGAGAAGGAGCTGAAGCTCATTTGTACGATCCTACCTGCAGTGCTGCATCATGGCGGGATATTTGTAGTACGACTGGACCTGCCAGTGGTACCATGGAGGGTGCATCGGGTTCGTACACCTCAACAAGGTAGCGCGACTGATTGTAGGATTTTTGTATACGCTTTTTCGAGTACGATGTTATCGGGTCAAAACTCCACTTTGACCCAAGATAATATTGTATTTTTTAGGCACCAGTACGTTGTACAGATGTGGGCGCGCCGTCCCATTTTTTGAATATTTATAGAATTCCGGTATTATCTTTTCTATTTCGTACTTCATTCTCGAAGCATGATACATGAAACACACAATAATAATAGAATCCAATCTCCACAATAATAATAATAGTAGTAGAACACATAGGGTTGCAAATGCATGCATGCGTGGTTGGTTTCTTGAGATACAAGTTACATTACAAATTTCTTTAAAATCCACTTCATACATGTTTAAATGTAAATGAACAACAGAAGCATACATTCACAATGTGGTAAGGGGTTCACTACATGTTTTGCGATTATGCCCCCATGCACCATAGCGATCGCACTTACGTGTTTGACGTACCTCGCCCGTGGAAGGAATCCTAGCCGTCTTCTGCCTCCTAACTCTTGGAACAGTCTTCGGTGGTTCCACCGATATGTTGACAAACTCTGGCGAACTGTTCCATGTTGAGACGTGTCCGACTGGAAATATAGGTTCTGCATAAGCCAATATCCAGGAGTTCATCGTATATGCCTCGTCACACGGACTGTATGGATTTATATTTCGCATTATCGCCCCTACAATAGCATGAGAGCATGGAATCTTAAAGTAATCAAACTCTCGACTACTACACGTCATAGCGTTCAAATCAACAATCCCGTCAAGGTTGCTATCCCGTACCTGGAAATGGAACTAGTCAATGTTGTCTACAACATGTCTCCGTGCACTGTCTGAATATTCGGCATACATATTTTTTGCGTAGTCGAACAATGTGGTTGATCGGGAAGCTACAATCGTCCGTCGATCGTAGAACCAAGTCTGTAATTTACCTCTAATGTGGTCAAGTAAGGCGGTAACCGACAACTTAGGGGCGTGCCTGAAGAGGGAATTTACGGACTCCGCGATATTTGTAGTCATCTGTATATACCTCAATTGAGTTTGGAAACAACGAGCCCAACGCTCCTTCCCAATATCGTCTAGATATTCCCGTACACCGAGGTATGCACGAAGTTGGGCCAAGATCGAGTTGAAATATGACTCGCGATACACCTTTGCAGCCTTTAAAAATAGTTCCTCGACTGCCTTCGCATCGTCTTTAAATTTTGCTACCAAGTTAACCTTGATATGCTGTATACAAAAGCAATGAAATGCAGCAGGAAATACGTTGTCAATTGTCTTGCAAATGGTTTGATGTCTATCAGAAACTAAAACCAAATTATCCACTCCGACAAGCGCACGTTTTATTTGAGTCATAAACCACACCCATGATGCTACCGTCTCATCGTCGACAATCACGAATGCTATCGGGTAAATCTGGTTATTCGCATCCACACCAGAAACGATAACAATACGCCTCTGAACTTCCCCTTTAGGTGGGCCCCGTCAATAACCAACAATGGTCTAATGCAACCCAGAAAACCTCGAATCGATTGACCCAATGTCATAAAGACATATTTGAAATATTTGCCACCTTCTAGTTCTAATTCGAAAACAGTACCTGGGTTCATGATTTTCAAAGCTTCACCATAAGCTGGAAGTATACCGTATGACGATGATGGATCCCCTCTAATAAGCCGGAGTGCTTCTTCATTAGAACGCCATGCTCTATCATAACTTAAAATGACATCATACTTCTTCCTTATGTCTTATATAATGTCCTTTGGTCTATACATGCGGGAGACGTCTGTGAACTTCTCCTGCACAAGATGTCCGACCACCCAACTTTTGGCTTGCCTATGATCCTGTTTTAAAGCCCCACCATAGCACGTATGTGCATCACAATATTTTTTTATCTTGAACAAAGTGCATTCCTTTAGCTTGGTAGCTCGAAGTCTCCATGTGCAATCAGTATGAACGCACTGCAGTATATATAGCTCCGGCGTCGACTTTTTTACTTTAAACTGAAATTCATCCGCATTGCAACTAAATGCATTTTCAAACTCAACTCCTTCTTAGTATCAAAGACATCGCCCTCATTAACATCATTTGTCCCAGAAGACTGTACTATGAGTTGCAATTTCTCATCATTAGGGTGTCCGATGAGACCATTACATCCCGGTGGCCGGACCGCTTCTTCATCCCTGCGAATCTCAGTGTGCACCTGTTCCACATCAGGCTCAAGCTCTTCATCAAGCGCATCATCATGCTCTTCGTTCCCACATTCTGCTTCAGAGTGTCCTTCAAACTCTGCCAACGGGTCATATGATTCATTACTTTCATCTTCGTTATCATTCCACACTCCCGACACATCCCAATCACACACCCTGTCATCTCCCAGATTACATGGAACAACATCTGATCCCAATGGTGTTAAACCCTCTACATCATGACCTATATGCCCGTAGGAGGGGTGTGGCTGTCGGGAAGAAGAGGGGTTCGATGATGAAGAATGAAATGAGGGTATAGGATATGTGGGTCTTTGGAATGAGGGAATACAAGCTGTGGACATAGGAATCAATGATACATTTTAGCCTACATAATATGGGAAAAAAAGCATGTACGTTTCATTCCCATGTACATGTTTTGGCACAGTATATATATATATATATATATATATAGGCAATTTAGATACATCCTCAACAGTAAAAAAAAACGCAAGTCATTGTCATCAGTTATCTCCATCACACAAACTTTGGTTTCAAAATGATACACGCGTCTAATTATAATATCAAACTGTAGGGGGTTAATGTTACTCAATCTATACACGTGACCTAGAAATTCTCCGTACGTGATTGTACTATTCACTATCAATCCTCTCGTATGACCGCCGACATAATATTTTTCGCTATCATTCCATTCTCCATCGAATATTATGAAAACACGAGGCATCCTGCAAATAGATAAAACTAAATGAGATAGGAAAATCGATCATTAAGAAATAAAATATTAAAAATTAAAAAAAATACATATCTCGGATGAATCTTGGATCAGTCTTGGTCCGAGACTTGTCCTGAACAAATCTCGGAGCAAGACTGGTACAAGACATGTCCCAGACTAAATATGCTTCTAGATTAGTCCAGGACATGTCTCGAACCAAGACTGGTCCGAGATTTATCCGAGATAGTCCCGAAACGTGATGCACCGGGATTGTTTACATTCAATCCCAGACCAGGTATAGATCCAGGATTGAAGTAATTACAACAATCTAACTTTTTTTTTTTGTCAACAACCCAATCTACTAGTAGAACCCATTCATGTGAACATATTTCAAATAATTTCAACAATTTTAGAGTACAAAAGGTTGTGTAAAGGTAACATACCTAACTTTTCAAAAGTAAAAATGTGGGGACAATGATTTTGGATAGTGTGGAGACAAAGATCAAACACGTTGATGCTTAGAGCGGATTTTGAAAATGTGATCTGTGAGTTTTGGATAATGTGTTTTAAGTTCAAACATAGGTAAAATATGGGTTTAGAGTTTGATGAAGTGGTTAGGTGAAAATCATAAATGCACATTTATTAACAATGGTAGTAAATTCGTCTTTTCCCATGAATAAAATATTTAAGGGATCCTGATAGGGTCACAAATTAGATTTTTTTAAAATGGGGTCATTTATCCAGTTTCAGTTATTGGAGGGGTCACAAATTCAAATTACCCTTTTAAGTTAATGTGTAGTCATTTTAACTACAAAAGTAGGAAAACAAAATTATCTGATTAATGGAAAATTTTAAAAGATCAGCTATAAATTATTAGAATCATACCTTAGAACTTTTAACTTATCAATCACCCTCTTAAATTATGAAATTATTACAATTAAACCTTTAAATAATACAAAAATCACCCTCTTAAAATTATGAAATTATTACAATTAAACCTTTAAATATTACAAACTGGGCAAGCCACCATTAAACCATAAGTATTGTTACCATCAAACTCTCAAGTTAAAGGATTTTTGTTACAATAAAAAAGAAATTAAAATCAAGATGTAAGCTCAACCTCGAATGATTGATTAGACCCTGGAGTTTTAGGTTGTTTTATGAATTTTCCCTCGATGAATTCTAGTAACACTAAAATTACAATTCTTTTTTAGATATATTATATCACAAATTTGGAAACTTTTTTATTTAAAAAATTTCCCCTCGTTTGATTAGAACTCTCTCTCCGACCAACATGAACTTAACTCAGTACTAAAAATAAAAAGAATAAAAAACTTTTATCATATTCTCTTGTTCTCCCTTACCAAATGAAAGTTAAAAAGTCATTCTCTCATTCAAGCCTAACTTATTGACTAAAGCATCTTGTTTTTTTTTTTTATTTTCGAGATCGAGGTTCAATTCTCCATCTCCACATTCGTTGGACTAAAAAAAGTTATAAATTTGACGTTGGACTAAAAAAAGTTATAAATTTGAAATTTTACTTTCAAATGTAATGTAATATTATATGTTAACTACTATTTTGCCCTATATTTTGAGTTTTGTTCATCCTCGAAACTTTTAATTTTTGTTTATTTTAGTTTAAATATATTTTTTGTTTAAAACATTAGTTTTTGGCTTCTTAATTTTAAGAAGGAACCGTTTTAGTTAATTTTATAAAATCTTAACACAAATTTCTATAGACAGTGGAAACCCTTTAATATAAATTAGGACTATATTTTAAAAAATTTATTGAGTATAATATTGTGCTGAAATGAATGGACAAAAAAATGACTTTTTAAAACTACATGAACTATCACAATTGTTTTGAAAATACAGAAATAAAACAGATAACAAAAACTAAAAATATAGTACCAAAACAATATCTAACCTAATGTTCTCCAAAGAAAAAAAAAATTTAGTCCATTAAATCATTTTACTCTCATTTATGTTAATGATTTATCAAAAAGAAAAGGAGATTAATTTAATAAACTCACTAATTTATTTATTTATTATTATTTTTTTAGTGAGGATGGGGTGCTATTTAATTCCTCATCCCTCTCAACGAGATTTTGTGGGAATCTTTATAATAGGGATTTTCCTAGGAGATCGGGTTTCTCGTCTATAATTTTTTTAAATAAAAATTCTAAATTAAAAACGAATATTCTACGGTAAATTTACATTTGAATGGTCAAATTCTCATGAGAAATCTCCCTTTGAAAACAAAAATTGTTAAATTTCTAAAAAAATGTCTCATAAGTCATAATTCATAATTAAAAAAAATTATTATACAACCAATTCTAAAATATTAATTTCAAAATTAAAATTATTCGCAACAATTCGAAAGAGAGAGGGTGGAAAAGGGAAGAAGCCTTGTCGGAATAGGATTATGATGTGTAATATATATATTAAAAGAAAAAAAAGCGAGGTTGGAAGCAGAGTGAAATTGGAAACAAATTCTTTGTCTCCGTCTTTGCAGGACGCCTAAATGGAGATTTCTTGCCTAGTTTAAAATAAGTTGGTTCCGTGAGAAAAAACGTCTCTATTAATAACATGTAGATATGACTTTTTGAGTCGAATATATATTTCTTAGCCCATTTACTAAAAAGTAAACACACTTAAAATAAAATAAAAAAGGAAAAATCTTTGACTAAATATGAACTTGTATCGTTGACTAAATAAGAAACTATTTCTTAGAAAAATCTAATATGTAGGATATTTTCCATTGCGGGGTTATAATAATTTTTGTACCTTAGAAAAAGGTTTTTTTTTTTTTTTTTTTTGATAAAGACAAGAACAAGATTAATGTAATCGCCACTATTTATGAACAGCGTGATCCACGCAAGCTTTTTGACCTTCAACTTTATGGAGAGGAAGAGGACAAGTTTGCTTGTTTCCTTTCATTGAAAATTAAATATAATTTCGACCCCTAAATTTGTACTTAAACTTAATTTTATTTCTATCCTCCGCAAACTTATAATTTTGATACTTTCGATCTTTATAGTTCCTTGTAATCCATCTACTTCCAAAATGTTTATTTTGATTCTTATACTTTTAAAAATGATCACTTTGATCACTTCTATTTTTAATCTCATTTTTTCTATCACAATTTAAACACAACACTACACTCAATATATTTTTTGAAACGTAAATCATTAATTTTAATGAATTTTTGTTATATGCAGAAATTGTGTTAAAAATCTTACAAATAAAGACCAAAATAGTCCCTTTTTAAAAATACAGAGACTATATCAAACATTTTGAAAGTAGGAGAATTAAAGAATCAAAGTTGAAATTACAAAAATCAAAATAAACAATTTGAGAATTCATGGACTAAAATGAATTAAAGCTGAAAATGCAGCAAAATATTATTTTAACTTTTTTATCCATGAACCTTTTTTATTTATCAACTTTATTTTAATCATTTTAACTTAAAATTTTAATTTAGCATTTTTTAGTTGAATTTTAATTTAGCATCTACCTTTCATTAGCCTAACATTTAATCCAAATATTTGACATATACGAAGACAATGATATCAATTAGCATAAATACGATTTTTTTTTTTTACTTTTGTAAAAAATAATTACAACTGAGATTGAACAAATAAATGAATAAAATTTAGGTTAAATTATAAAGTTTCTTCTTTTGAGGTTGTGTTTAATGGGTATCTCAACATTAAAAGATGTCTAATACACCCTTAAATCTTTAATATTGTGATGAACATGTTCCTATAATTTTTTTTTTGAGATAAATATTATTTTAAATCCAAAGACCTAGGATCTGTCACACCCAACATTGAAAATTAAAGCAACCTATAAACATAAATTTAAAGATTAGAGATCAAACTTATAATTTGACTCAAAAGTGAAAAAAATAAAACTTGAAATTCCATGAATTAGAAGACCCAAAATGAAAATGAACTAAAATTTCAGGAACAAAATAAAGTTCTAAAAAAAAAAAAAAAGATATGGGATGCAAAACTATAGTCAAACTGTGTGTTTTTGTATTTTGTCTTGTCTTATCCCTTGACCTGGCTGCTCATCCACGCCATTGAGCCATCCAAAATATCTATACAAAGCCTAAAATATCCCACCCTCCACCTAAGCATAAGTTTACAAAACAGCCGCCTGTCCTTATCCACAATATATATATATATCAACTATTTTGTTGGCTGATATTTCAATCAAAAAGATATATTTGCATTGATTGATGGGTGGGTGAAATTAGACTATTGGGTGTACCGAAAGTGTTGATAAGCTAGGGAAATGGAAGTGCAATCAAACTAGCATTGGCCAGAGAAACCTTTACAATTCCTAAGCTATCATTATCAAATATCATCCTATAATTATATATATACACAGAAAGTTCAAGTGCTACTCACAGATTGAGAAATGTGTCCCACATTCTCACCTGATATGAGAATCAAGAGGAAGGAACACTGAATCTGGAACAACCAATGGCAACTTATCAATGTAAATGAACAGTCTCTTGCGATTCTCTTGAAAAATTAAAGTTAGATCCACCATCTCAGCCTTGTCTGTGTAGATCCAGAGATCGCCCGAGTTGACTCTCCTCAGGCTATCCCGACAGAAGGGACACGACTGAGAACGACCGCGCCTGCAGGGTGGAATAGACAGACAAGGTAGTTCTAGTTATGATGTTGAATATGAGTCTGAGAATGCTAGCAGTAAATGCACATATGGATGGCTGACAAGATTTTCAGATCCAACACAGAATTTAATCTTACCCCGTGAGAGAGAATGCATTTTGTCTATAGACTTGCCGACAGAAATGCTAATTTCATAATTTTTTCATAGTACTTTATAAGATAATGCTGGTCCTACTCCTAGAAGTGGATAACTTTGGGCGCGTTTGAACAATATAATTCTTTATTTCATTTAGTATTGAATTATTAATCTACTTTCTGGAGGGGGGTGGAGAAGGGAATAGGTTGTAATCAATCAAAAAAGTAAAATCACAAAAGCTTACCAATCTCGATAACACTTCAAGCACAAAGAATGGTTGCAGTTGGGCAGAACAACCATGCCGTTAACTTCCATACAAATTCCACACTCCTTTTCTCTTTCAATGTCGATTTCTGAGAGTTTTCCCCTTCCAAGTTCATCCCTTTTTTTGTACCTGGCATTGCAGACCTCTCTCTGTTTTCTATCTTCCAATTCTGTGATGCCTCTTTGAAGTTGCAGAAGAGAAGGGAAGATTACCACTGTCGACAAGAAGGCGTGTCCAGAAGCCACCCCACCAAAAAAGAACAAGAAGAAGAAGTTCAGAAAGCCAAGTTCCAAAAGAGATTCATTGCACCAGAGTTTAGATGTCATGTAAAGTAAATATTCATTATGGCCGCATTCTGAAAATCTCACTCACCATAAAATTCTCTAATGCTAGCTTTTCGCTCGTATATGGACATGGTGGTCTTTCCATCTGGATAAGTCTGCATCAAAACATAGTTGCAAACGACAAGAAGTAATTAAACAATAATTACCTTCATTGTCAGGAGATAGAACATCAGACTTCTTTTAAGAAAAAAATTTCTTTGTTTATCAATCAGAATATAACTTGATTATTACAGTTAAGGGCCTCCAATGGAAAAAATATCAAGACAACATAAACAAACAAAACCAAGAACAATTACCAACTGATGAATATTGCCAAATAGTAGTACCAAAATGAAAAGGGCATATACCACATAGATAAGGATTCTAAGCAGTCCCAAGGCACCAGCAAGGGAACAGTCAGTCCATTGAACAAGAAAAAGGAAAAATGGAGCTGCTGGACTGTAAGATAATCTCATTTGAACACAACCTCCATCATTCTCTCTCGGACAGTCTAAAGCACTGCAAACAAAAGGGTTAAGGTTAAACAAAAAACAGGGTTAATGAAAAATTTTACCAATTAAAACTAGCACCGATTTCTTTTTAATGAAGTTGCAATCAATCTGACATTTCCCCCTTCTCATCCAAAGCATTTCTTTTGCTTCCCACTGCTCATAAAGAGTAATCAACAATTACACATCATTCCATTTACTCTTTTGTAAACATCCTGAATTATGTCCAGCTTCTAATCAGATGAAACACTGATCAAAACCAGACTTAATAATTGAAATCAAACAATAGGGCAGTAATTACTGTCAATTAAATGCAGATGATAATAACTATCCCCGATTATTAGTATTCTAAATTTGACTCAACAATTTACTGAAAGATTTTTAGTTCGCTTGCCCAACATTCAACAATGTGGACCGTTTCAAAAAGTAAACAGTCCCTTGAATTGTCGACAGTAGAATATGTATCTTCTAGAGAAATCCACAGAGAGAGACAGAGTTAACAAGGAAAATCAAGAAAAAATCATTTTGTTGCAGAAAGAAACGAAAATTTTCCATGTAAACAGAAAATTTCGATTACAAGAGAGAGATGGAAGATAGTTACAGAGTATTGGCATGCTGAACATCGGCTTCAAGGGCTTTAAGCGAATCCTTGAACGAAATCTTTCCCATGGCCTCGAAATTTCCCGGATAAGGGAAAAAAAAACAGTTTCCAATCGAACGAAAGAACAAACGAGCGATCAGTCAAGGAGAATCAAAATCCCGAGGCGAAACCCTACAGATTATCCCCATAATCAAACAGAAAATTCTCGTAATCGAAATTAGAGACGAAATGATAAGTAGAAATTCTTCTGCGCTTCCTCTCACAGCTCCGTAGTCTCTCAACTTCGCTGCTCCTTCTTATAGACCAACGGAATTTACCATTTTACCCTCCTTCCAGAAATAAAATTACGTTTCAGTCCTTTAGAAAAAGTTTTATGTCTTCATCCGGCTGCGATCGTGTACGGTCGAGTAGACCCCACCGTTTTTCATCCTAGCCAATGACGTGTCGTCAGCAATAAGTTGTGGGCCCCACAAGTATAAAGAGAAATGGAGGTGGTGAATTCTTATTGGCTAATAGTAATGCCCAGAAACAGCCGGCGACGCCCAATGTTTTGAGTTATGGCGGCTAGGGTTAAATTTCTTGTACCAGTTTTAGGATTTGGGTTCATGTTTGATGATAAAAATTTCGACAAATACTCATACTCATAAAAAATCTGCGTACATTTATATGTAATTGTAGTTCTAAACGTTGATGTTGTTTTTCGTCGAGCTCACCGATTGGTCACGAGCTAACAAAGACGAGCTCGCAACTAACTTGAGCGTCAGAGTGTTCGTTCCATGTGCAGGTTCACTTGTGAGCACCTCGGCAGCTTCACACATTTTAATGTTTCTAAAAAATTTAGTTGAAGGTAGAAGTTGAGTGATAAAATGCACTTCGTGCTCCAAATCTTTCTGATAGAAAGTATCCTTGGGTTGGTTCGAGCGGACTGACTCAATCGAGTTCGATCAGTACAGTCTAAGTGGTTCGACTATATTTAATCTGATGATCATATATTGGTTCAATTAGGTAAGGTGGTTCAATTATAGCATCCTGATCCAGGTCGCTTCTGTGGCGAGTGTTAACGACATATTGATTGTATTTTTTTTTTTGGTCAAGAGTAAATGGAATTTTTATAAATTAAAGTATTAATAATTATTATTTGTTAAATTAAAGTGTGGATAAGGTTGGATTAGTTGACATATTTGTCACTTTCCTCATCTTCAAATATTAAAGTATTGCCACTGGGAGAATGTATAGTATATCCCATCTAGCTTGTACTTATTAACTTTTTTTTTCATCCCTTTTGAATAATATTATATTATTTATCTTTAAGGCTCATAATAATTAACCACTCATTGAATTAAACAATAATTGCCCACTTTTTTTTCTTCTCATTGGTCAATATTTTGCAGAATATGGTATAACGATTTTTTTCTTTACAACTATACGTTATATTGCCCTAAATTTGTACGAGTGTATTTATTGCGTGTCTTTATTTTAAAAATTTGGTCAAAAAATACATTTATTCTCTAAACTTTCACTAAAATAACGATTCAGTTTCTAAACTTTCAAAAGTAATGATTTATACTTTAACAAGGAAGTTGAAGTCACACACCAAGTCATAGTCAAAACAAAAAGATCTATCCTTAAAAGTTGTTGTGGATTTTTTGTTACAATATTTTGTTAATTTTATATTCTTTTTCTTTTAAAATTAGGATACATTTTTGTATAAATATGGCCTTCAAGTGTCATATAATAGAGTGAAAACAAATACAAACATCTTACCATCCGTCTGAAACTTTCTCTTGTGAAATTCTTACTTTGTATTAGAGCTGT